>NC_046224.1:42125454-42736683 GCF_009819885.2 Catharus ustulatus | reverse complement strand
TCACATAGTTAAATATATCCTTAAGGTACAAAATACCTTAAACTGTGCAGTATGTGATGCTAAATGAAAACTTGCCTTTTTGTTCTATATATCTGATATCTGGCAATTTCAAACCAGTTTTGTGCCAATCAGTATCCACAGTGTTACTCCACTTTGTTACTAACTTACATTTACCTAAATATAGTTACTGGAGAAAAATCTGTACCTTTAGCCTCTCATTTTCCTCCTCGAGACCAAGTAATTTCTCATTAGAAACCATAGCTGGAGCTTTTTTCAGTTCTTCATTTTCTCTTTGGACTCTCTCTACAACCTTTTTCATCAAGCCAATTGTTTTTTCCAGTTCTGGGACTGTCTTTCCACTTCTCCCAGCCTACAGAGGAGCAAAAGAAAAAAGTAAAAATGAGTGCATAGTTAATCTTAACATTCTGAGATATTCCAAATCTTACTTTATTGTTTATTTTCCCATTGCATTTCATATTTATACAAAAAAAAAGATGTTTTATTTTGATAGGACTTGAGCCCTAGAATTTCTTGCATACTTACCTCTCCAAAACATCTAATGATTTATTAATCCCCCAAGTCAACAAATCAACTCCTTCATTTTCTATGTTACCCTAAAGAGCTGCAGTTAAGTCTCAAAATCTACTGTACTTGTGCATTAAACTGAAACATTAGGAAAATTAATCAAAGAACTACTTACTTTATTTAGATTTTCTTGTAGAAAAATTTCCCAATCCAACAGACCATGCAATTGCTTAAATGCTATACTGTTGGGGACAGGGGTGAAAAATGGCTGGGAGCTTGAGGGAAAAAAAGAGGGCCCTTTTTTAGCAACCCTTCTTCCACTGAATTAAAGTGACAGATGAACTATGTATTAAAGCATAAGTAGATCTCCCTTTCCAAAGGCATATATTCTTCTTGCAAAATGATAAATAAATCAGTGGGGGGAAATACTGTAATTTCTCTATTTTTTTTCTTTCACTACATTAATTAATGAGTTAGAAATTCTGTTAGGGAGTTTTCAAATCCATTTATTTTCTCATCCTATTTGTAGCAATTTCCTCAGCAATCATAATTTAAAGATGCTGCTGATTCTAGTTCTGGGGCCATAAGGTACCTCATCAGGAAAATGGGGAGGATTTTACTCGCAGGACTTCTACAAAAATGCATATAGCAATGAAATTTCAGTAATAAAAAGTACTTATTTTTCTTTTCTAAAACAATTGGAAGGATTAGGAGGTTTGTGTTGGTACACAGCAGAGTTAAAGAAAAATCTGTCACATCTTGCTGCCTGTGAATGGAGAAAGATGCACAATTTACTGTCTCCTCAGAATCTTTGCATGAAACAGTAGTATAAACTGAATTTTCTTGTCCAAGAATACCACTGCATAAGAGAGACAGGTACACAAGCAGTCCATGCAAAGCATAAGTAAAAGAATTAAAGAAGCAGAACTCAGTCTCCTTGTATACTGAGTTACAAAGAGCTACAAAGGCACTTAGGAGCTTTTATTAATTCAGCTTTCTTTAGAAGGTCACACAAATAGTTTGATGAGCAGTAGGAGACAAACTGCTGAGTACTTTTTTCTCTTTAACTTTGGAAACATTGTTCTATTAAGGTAGTTGACAGTAGCTAGGATAAAATTTAGCAGTGTCACCTTCCATAGTACAACAAACAAAAACCTTCACTAACAGTAACTTATCCTTTCTACATCTGCATCAAATTATTTACATAAATACATGATACAATTGTCATTATTATGGCTGTAACTGCTATTTATTGTACAAATATGCTTCTGAAGGTAACTAATCCAAATGACAAAATAAGGCCATGATAGTGTAAATATTTAATAGTTTAGCTCTAGTCATGCTAATGGTCCTGTTAGTTCATTAATTTATTATAGCATTTTGTCAATAAAATAAACAAGAACAATATTCATGTTTGGTTTTGGTTGGTTCCAAATTATTTCACTTCAGTAATACTTCACTTTTTTTTTGTATTTTGTTTTCATTTACTTATGATGAAAAGTGCTGTCAGAATACTCACCCCTCTAATACTGCCCAGCTTTTGTTCAGCTTCTGCTTTCTCTTTTTTGAGAAGTTCACACATTTCTTTTAAGTCATCTACTTGGTTCTACAAGCAAAACCAAAAAAATGTAGTAATCAACTTAGATCTCAAATCGAGGTGAAAAAAATTACAGTGATTTTACTTTGAAAAATTTAAAAGAAAGCACTTTCCCATCTCAATGACATTTTCCATTATTTCTACCAGCTATTCAACCTTCTCATCTTCTGTAAAAACATGGAAAATTTACAGTATGTACAGGAAAAATATCCATTTCTTTTTAAGCAATTCCCTGACCTGTGTGAGGGACTAAAGTAAGATGATGTTACCTTTAGTCTTGGCAAATCTTTATTGGCCTGCTCTAGCTGGAATCTAAGCTCAATGTTTTCAGATGACAGTCGTAAATTTTCCTTCAAAACTTCTTGTTCTCTTCGATACTGATCATTTGATCCTGTTCCTGATGTCTTGAGAAGAGAGGGGAAAAAATTATTATAAGTGGTAATATACTAATTCAATATGACTTTCAGTTGTAGCTGATTAAGAGCAATAGAGAATTAGGATTTCTCACAGATTACCAGTTTTGATCTAATCTGCTTTGATTTTAACACCTTCTCTTACATTTCTTAAACTTGCTTAACATTTAAGGGAAGTTTGCAAATCGGTATAAACGAGTAAAAATTTTGTCAAACCAAAATTACTTCTCAAACTATTCTGTAGAAGTAAACCTCAAAGACTAAAAGCTACTGGATGAGATAAGCTGTGACACTGTCACATAAACTTATGTGACACATAAGCTGTGACACCTGGGAACAACATCTAATTTTAAGGGCATACTCTGATAGTTTTCTAAGTAGCACATATGTCATAAGAAATTTCAATGATGTCAAATGGATCAGAGAGCAAGCCAGGAGCAGTAGTATGTAACTCTCATTTAATCTGTTAGTTCCCAAAATCATAAGTCTTTATTCTTGGCGGACAGTGATTTCAACTGCACACTTTATCATGCCAATTGAAATCACAGTGATACAGTTAATTATTATGTTTGACTAGTAAAGAGTAAAACCTTTTAATAATTTAATAATCAGTGTTTTTTACTTATGTAATTTGGGAATTAACTGTATGATTCGTTACTTTATCACTAATTAGAGGAATCAAGCATTTGCTTCATTAAAGCATGTATTTTTTTTTAGTGTAAATAATAACATATCATAAGTCTCTTAAAGAACAAAAGACAGCAATTAGCTCCATGTGTCTTTGGGGTTATTTGTAAACTCTCTGGATCAAAATTTTAGAATTGACAGTAGCTTACTATGAGCTGAGATGCATGTGTATCATGAAAATATAATGTCTGCTTTATAGACCACTTGTTAGTTACTTCATATCCCTGCAGACCATACATAGGAAAGCACTGCTTTATCAAGATCAAACTATTCTATTTCTACAACATTTGTAACGAAGAAATGCTAGAGGGCCACTACAGTATCAAACCTCGGGCATTTCATAAAATTCTGGGGTTGTTTCAACCCCTTCTGTACAGCTTCTGTCATCTTCCTGCTTATTCTCTGCAGTGTGTTGACTCATTTCAGTATTCTTATTTATTTTCTCTGCTTCACAGTCATTAGCTTGTTTAGGGGGTTCCCCTGAATCAGACTGATTGCAGCTCATTTTGTCAGTATCAGGCTCTTCTACACATTCTCCTTCATCCACATTTGATTGCTTGAAGATTTCTTGCTTATTCTCTTCTTCTTCACATTTCTCATTAACTTTTCCATTTTCAGGTTGTGTGAAATTTTCTTCTTTTTCACCACAGTTCTCTTTACCAGCCTCAGTTATAATTTTGTTGTTCAGTCCTTCCCTAGAATTATCTGTGTCCTTGTATTTCTCACTATCTTCAGGGTGCTGTTCAGGAGACACTTCTCTGCTTACATCTGCAGCAGCCTCCTCCTGGCCTTCATTATGCATGATGCATGTTTGCATTTCTGTGTCCTCATCTACTTCACTGCCATCAGTAACTCTATTATTAGTCTGATGTGTGATTTCATCCCTATTTGAAATAGATTTCATGTGAAGGAAATTCAGATACTTTTTTTTACTGACAGTGATAGGAACAGACTTGGTCAGTTCAGTTTGGTCAGATGTACTCTGAGTCAAGTTGAAGACAGAGTGAAGCATGAAAGAAAAGCAGAACACAGTAAAAGAAAACAGGAAATAAAGGAAACTAGAATGTATTAAGTCTATTCTTGAAATATTAAGAAAACTTAATAATGCAAAATTTGCAATATAACTAACCTTGTAAAAATCAAAGTGCAACAAAAACACCTAATGTAACTGAAATGAAGCTCAGTATTTCTGCAAACTCTGTGCCTCTTAAATTATTAATCAATATATAAAAGTAGTCTCTCAGTTGCAGACTCATATTCAAAAATATATTTTCCTTATTTCACCACATATGCTAGCATGCTTGATATTCCAGCTTTTACCTTTAGGACACAGAAACTTCAAGTTTTGGGGACTTTGAGGTTTTTTGTGTTTGGTTGTTGGAGTTTTTTAAAACCACTAAAAGCTGAGTATTTAATATGCTGTTGTAGAATAAAACCAGCTAAGTGACAGAGAATACCAAATAGAAAACAAATACTTTTCATAAGCAGTATTCCAGGTAATATCGTTACATTATTAACTTACCAAGGGTCTCAAAAACGTCTCTCTTGAACGTTGTCTCTGTAATGCATGAAGCTTTTCCTGGAGGTATTGATTTTTGAAGTGCAAATCTTCTACAACAGAGTCTCGTGGGATTGCCTGCAGTGTTCTGTATCAAAAAATGAATTAAGCCAAAACAAGCGGCTATTAATGCAGAAAAACATTCCTTAAAGTAAAAGCACTGTGAAATTCTGTATTTCTACACTAGATTTTCCCACTGTTTCTAAGCTAGTTCTTCTAAATCAAGTTGGCCATATTTCAATTAATCCCAATGAATGGAAGATATTTGCTTTGGCAAAAGGAATCCACTCTTTTCAGATGTGTACAGTTTCTATTAGTCAGATACATTATCCACTGTGATAGTGGATACACTGGTTAAGAATACAATTCCTAACTGCATTTAGCAGTTTCAGTAACTTTCACCAACTCTAAACTGTAGTTAAAACTTTGCACAATAGGAACCATATGTTTTTCAAATTATTTAGCTTTTTAGAATAATGAACCAATGCTGCATATTCTCTGAACATGCACAACTGTTCCCAAATACTTTTACGTTTACTCATCACAGACTCTAAGAAGAAAATTCCTGTTTCTTTTTTCCCTTCTTGAATTATAGTTTGCCTATTAGGGACCATCTCATTCTACATATTTGTTTACAAATTTAGATTTCTCACTATTTATATTCTTTCAAAAAGTCCCTCACCTCATGTGTGCAACTTCATTTTCTAACTCTAGATTCCGTTTTCTCAGCTCTTCCACTTCTTTTTCAGTTTCTGTGGCTCTTACCCCAACAACACGGTCAACAGTGATACCAGTAGTTTTCAGTTTCTTCTGTAGAGCAATTTTCTCTTTTTCAGTCCTGCAAAATCCAGTAAATTTACATTTTAAAGCTTATTTTCTACCTTGCTTTCTTGAGGAGAAAATATTTTCTGTCTTAAAGAATCCACATTTGCATTTTATCTGCTCACTGAACCACATCCCCTTTTCCATTTAATAAGGTTACTGTACAGACAGTAAAGCCTTACCAAAATTGCAACTCAAAGCCCAAAAACCCTGTGAACATTAAGTCAGTATCACGCACGTCATAAACCACTTGTTGGTCTTACTTGTGTTCCAGGTGAAATTCAGACAAGGTTTGCTAAGAATAAAAGCCATTTTGAAGCAGTTTCAAATCACAATTTAGTAACAGCTACCATCACCATCACATCTTTTATCAGTAAAATCTTGCCATTACTTCACTGAAGTAAACATAACATCTGCAGAGGATATGGACATATGGTTGTTTTCTGAAAAGGCTTCCAACTCATAATACTAGAACTGTCATTACTGCAAGTAACATTACAAGTACCCAGTCCTAGCAACCTGATTAAATATTACCACTGTGAGAAACAGCCTGTCTTCACAAAGCTGTTATTTGGTTTACGAGAATAACAGAATGCTAAACCGGGAGGCATAATAATGGACTAAAATTAATTTTATCTCGAGACACTTTCTTTTAATAAAGGTAGTTGGCTTCCACAAGGGAAAGGATACTAGAGAAGTTAGTAGCCCACTGCTTGAATATTAACTAATCCTTTTAGTCTCAACAGCAATGTCAAAATCTTTTCATCAATCTTATAACAAACTGCAATAATTCCTATATGTCACAGATATCTGGATTTCCCTTTTGTCATCATTTTGTAGCTGAATCAATAAAAACCAACTCACTTTGTATAAATTTCCTTCAATGTATTCAATTGTTTGGCCAAAGCATCTCCTTCTTTTTCCTTTTCCCTTAGTTTGTTCCGCAATCCTTCCATTTTGATTTGCCATTTTTTGCCTTCATCCCATCTAATTATTTCCTCCTTGGAGGTCTGTGAAGAACATAAATAGATTATGTATTTCCCTTTGATTTCTTCTTTTAGTGCAAAACAAGCAAATACATTAGAAAACTAAGAATGATATATTCTTCATTTATCAATTTAAAACAGGAAGCCATAGCAGGCATATATTATTTTCCATAGCTAAGTAGTAGGTTCAGCTGTATACAATGCTGTGATTGGTGGATAAAGCTAATGCAGTTGATTGCTCCTACCAAATTCTTCCTTAGCTTTTAATATTCATTTTACAATAAAAGGAGTGAAGCGTTTTATGAAATTAGAAGTGCTAGTGCAATGCGTCCTTTTACTTCAAATTACACATTACATTTACGACAAAGTTGGTTTTTCATATGGCAATTTACAACAGATCTGTCTTCTGCAACTCACCAGGGGCTTGCATACTGCACAGCTTCTTTTCCTATGAGAAATGGAATCTCTACTTAGAGTTAATAACTCAGTAACTATAAATTATACATTGTTTAAAACCTATACATATAGGATCACAAATGGCTACTGAAAAATCACAGTCAATATTCCTGAAATTTTTGGTTTAGTTTGGGGTTTTCTTTGTTCATTTTTAGTCGGAATTTTTCCTTCTCTGGTTATTCCCTGTACTTAATTTTCTGTTTTTGTTCTAAACAGTTACTTCTATGAAGTGATGGAATGAAAGGAAAATCTTGGAAAACAGGAAAAATGCGTGCCAAGTGTGAAAAAAATACCTCTACAAACAAAGCAACAGGCATTTAAAACATTTCAAATTAACTGAAAGCACAGGTGCAGTCCTAGAATAATACTTACTATCATATATAAATAGTCTGACTCTCATTACACAAGTATGCCCTAATATTCCAGTATACTTTATAATTAATATGAGAAGCCACTAGTTAGTTACTGACACAGTAACAAGCAAGAAATCAGCAAAAAACTTATAAATTAACACAACTCTAATCACACTCAGAACTTCTTGTATGTGGAGATCACAATTGTCAAGAACAATCATTTATAGAGACATAATCCCTTTTAAGATTCACTCTTACGCTCTTCAGTATTTTGTGCTTTTACTATTGCATTGATTTCACAAAAGCACATTTGGTAGAACTTACATAATCAATTTCACCACTACCTAAAAAATCTTCACGTTCTAAGATTTTGTAGAATAAAGCATCAGTTGGAAAAAGGCAGGAAAATATTAAGATCCAGTATTAAGTAACAAGAGCAGTAACAAAGAACATGAGAAACATGAGAAGTTGCAGCCATGAAACTGCTTTTTTTCTGATCAGGTTTGGCTGGTAAGGTTTAGAAGGAATAGGGAGAGGTGAATGACCTTGGCCTCAGCCTGATGAGCTCTTTCAAAGCCATGATATAAATATTACAAACCTTGTCTTCTCTTAGGCCCCTTTTTTCTGTTTCTTCACACTTTTTCTCAAGTTCACTTTCCAACTTTTTAATTTTTTTCTGAAGCACGTCTATCAGATTTTGTTCATCAGCTTTGCTCTGAAAAATTAGAAATTTTTACAGCTTCAAGTTTAGTGACTACTGAGATTTTTTTCTCCAGGGAAAAAATAAGGATTTTAATTCCAAATTGGTAAAATTAGTTTAAAACCTAAATGACCTTTTTAAAATTCTCTTTAAATTATTATAGTATTGGAATGCAACTTTTCCCTCTGAACTGAATAATCAGCTGCAAGTAGCAGAATTTTAAAAATAGATGATTCTTGTGTAAATCCCTTACTTTTCTTCTAAAAGGGGAAATAAGGACAGCCAGGAAGAAGACAAAATACCATTTTTCCAGGAAGCTATGAAAGTGGTTATTCAACTCCCTAGATTCTTCCAAACATATTTCAAGAAATACCTAATTTCTTTTTTTTTTTTAGCTGAGGCTAAGAGACAGGCTAGTAGCTTCCATGTAACCCAGCTGATGAGTAAAAATAATTTTTTTAATCAAGTGTAAGATACTTCAATCTTTAATCCCCGCAAACCAGCTCATCTCTACAGAAACTTGACCAAGATCAAACACAGTTTGAAAAGTCACTTCTACCTGAATGCTACTGCTTAGCCTCCTAATCCGGTTCTTCAGTTCTTCATTTTCTTTTTCTATTTCATGTTTTTCCCTCGATATTTTAACAATGGCTTTTTCTTTTTTCTGAAGCTCTTGGTTTAACTCATCCCTTTCATCAGTCAACGAAGTTTCCTTGTTTTTACTTATTTTAAGGTTATCTGTAAGTTTTGTAATCTGATTATTCAATTCCTCTATCTGTGTCTAGAAGAAAACAAGAAAATCAGCAAAGGTCCCAAATCAGGCTGATCAACAATACAGCAAAGCAATACAATGACATTACCTGGTACTCACCGTAAGCCCCTTTGTTTCTCTGTCAACAATCTCCTGGACATTCATATAAGCCTCTTTTTGTGATGCAGCAGAAATAATTTGCTGTTCAGCATTGGCCGTCATTTCTGCTCGGAGTTCTAGAAGTGCTTTACTCAAACCCTGAAAATAATTAATTCATTTTTTTTTATAAGTGAAAATGCTGCTACAAAACAAGAAAAGGCAGTTATATTTTACTTTGTCATATTATGCAGTTATATTGTACCTCCTGCTCAGCTATACAAAGAATTCTTAAGCATTCCAAAAGATTTAGTATTTAAGTGACATAGAGATTAATTTTTATTGACTAACTTTGTGCTGGTTCTCTTTTATGGCTAACTGGCTCTTCAACTGTTCCACCAGGTTTTTCAGTGTTGCTGTGGGTGCTCTGTTATTTGCTTCTTTTTGGATCTCTAATTCAGCTTTAACATTTGCTAATTCCTTCTCCTTCTCAGATAATATTTTCCTCAGTTCATTTGCTTCTTCTTTCATTTGTTCCACATCAACTGTGTGCTTTTCTTCAAGCCTAATTTTAAAAAAAGCATTAAAAGGGTACAGTGTAATAATTAAGTTAGCAAACTCTAAATCACAAAGAAGACAATATTTTTTTTATTATTATTAAAGAAAAAGATTTGGAAACAGCAAAGAAAGACTGACTCAACAAGGGCAGCCCCCATTTAGTAAGAGAATTACTCATGAAAGTCAGCAAAATTACATTAAAGCATTGTTCATTTTCATTCCTGACCCTTACAGGTAAAGAAAGCATCATAATTTTTCCTTTTAAACATAGGTTAAACTTTCATGAGTTTGAACTTGCTCAGCAGCAAACCCAAACAAATGTGTCACAGGGAGAAAAATGACAGAATACAAGCCAGCAGGTAATACAGTAACTTAAAATCAACTTTCTTTTTCACTAAATGGCACAAAGCTAAAAACTAAACAGCATTTTTCCAAGCCACAGTATTAGCCCCAGTGAAGGGCTACAGATTAAAAATTAACTTAAAATTGCCAATTATACTAGTGCTTTTGACATTTTTTTCAGCTAAATCTTAAAGTCAGCAAAAACATGTTCAATTTGATAGATCACTCCTGCAGCAGCAATACATAATTGATTTGAACCACTCCAATTGTAACTTATGTTAATAGTTTAAAAACTTACTGGGCTCTGATTGTCTCAAACTCATTGATTTTCAATACAGTAATTTGTTTTTGTTTCTCCAAATCAGATGAAGTTTTCTTTAATTTTCCAACAAGTGAAGCAAGAGAACTATCCTGTTCTGCTACAGTTTGCTCTAAGTGATGAAAATATTTGTTGTCGGATAGGGACATATAAGTCCTTTTTCCTAACTCCTGTAAAACACAACAAATGCAAGTGATAAACATTTTTAGTGTTAAGCAAAAGATAAGCATTACTGATGCATTTTTAATTCATTAGTAAATATAATGAAGCATTAATAGCTACCATTTATTTACTGAGATGTGATTCTTAGTTCACAGAGAAACAAGTCAGGCTGGTTTGAAAAGAGTTTTGTACATGTAATGATCAACAGACTACTACAGAATACAGGCTTCACCTTGTCATTAAGTGCAGAGAGAAATTCTGAATGTAACTGTCTCCCCTAGAATTCTTCATAAATTAGGATGCTATGCAAAATGCGCACATATACTGAGGTGCTAATTCTGGTTTTTTACACTTGACTTCTAATGCCTCTCATGTAAAATCTCTCAAAACAATACAACAATTATATATCAATCACAGTTTCATTTTTCCTGTCATCAGCTATTATTCATTTTGACTGCAAAACCGTTCTTTCCAATAACAAAGTAAAAAATACAGGAACAACTTCACTAATTCTACAAATTCATGACTCACCAAAGCAGTTTCTTTGAATTTATTAAGGGAATTGTCAGTGTACAAATCTAACTTCTGGTGTAGAACTCTTACGTCTTCCTCATGCTTCTTTGCTATTTCCTCTTGTTCCTGTTAGTTGAAAATAACACTCTAGTGATGTACACTATCACAGAAAGTCATGGAACTGCAGTGCCTTCAAGTTGTTTGCTCATTCATTGCTCAATATTGCTGCCCAGATTTTCCTCTAATTCTCTTAGTTTTTAAAATTCTTCTCTTCCACCTATAATCAATTACTTTATTTTTTCCTTTTTACAATACTGGGGAAAAAAATCAGCTCTTGTAGTTTTAAGTTATGTAGCAAGTAGAATGATGTAACAGCACAGAAGCTGGAGAACAGTACAGTTAGTGTTGGTCTTCACAAACTGTGACTATCAGTAAGGACAGTAATATCCATACCAGGCACATTGCAAGAAACAGAATCAACTTTATACTTTGTACTTACACATCCATACATGGGATGTGTGATCCCATGGATGGAATGCCAGCACACAGAGCACAACAGGCTCATTTTGAGACTGCATCTTCTTGTTTTTTTCCAAACAAAACCCCTTGGTTTTTCCCAAAAGAAATAGCTACATGTGTAAACCAAAGCACATTAAGTGAAGATGATAGAAAGATGCTTTGGAAATGTGCTTCTGATCCACACTAAAACCTACGCACGTTTGGTCTTGAAGTACCTCTTTGACAAAAGGTTTATGCATTAAAATATGCTTTATGGATAAAAAGAAAAAACAATAAGAATTATGCTTAAATAATATAAGGTATGCTTAGACACACTGTTTATGCTTTAAAAAATGCTTTAGTTCAAAATATGTTTTAAGAAGAATGTTATCCATAAATTTATGTCTTCCTTTTACTTTCCAAATTCACTACCAGAAGCAATCCAGATATCTGCCACATATACTGAAAAATTCCAAAGAAATATACAAAATATAATGAGATGACTTCAGCAGAATTTAAATTTTCTTCATGTTGAACTACTTTAATTACTAGACGGACATTATATACATAACTTCTTGAGTAAGCAAACCTATTATTCTGAAAAGCTATGAAATTCTGTATGAACTTTACACATATAAAGTAAGCACTTGTCTCTGTTCTGTGCGATATAAGAAACTTTTACTTTAGATTTCACTAGCAATGAGAAAACAAAGAATCAACTAAAACAACTTCAAAATGAAAGAAATTTCAGAAAAAAATTTAACTACCTCTCTTGCTTTAGCAAGCAAATGTTGATATCTTTTTAACACTTCCTCCTTTTGATTTAATCTTGCTTGCATATTTGCAATGGTTTGATGAGCAATTTTAATGGCATGATGGTACTCTGAGTCATCTTCTTGCTTGCTTAATTCAGCCATTATTTTCTCTTCTGATGCTGCAGGTAATCGAAGTCTTAATTCATTTATAACTTTGTCTCTTGATATAACATTTTGTTCAGCTTTCCACAGAGCGATCTCCTTTTCTTTTAATTTCTACAACAAAAGGCAATTTCTGCATTTCCAGAATTCAAAGACTGCAACAAGATCTTACTTTTCAAGAAATGTAGCAGAAAGGTTTGTCTAAAGGCACTTATAAACACAAAACATTTCATACTGGGTTCTGTCTGCATGGCATTACTACTAGACCAGTGTATACCAGAATATCATAACTGTGTCTTTATGTATTATTTGATTGGCACAAGACACTTAAACAATTCATTCTGTCCTACCAAATGAAGAAGCTGGTGTTTTACAAATTATTTAAGAGCCACAAAAAATCTTCTGTAGTAGAGGAGCAATTTAACAACTCAAGATAAAAGTATTTTATAGGACTTGCTAAATTCAACTAGGTATAGTCAACCGAATTTTCTACAGCACGAGGTATCTTACCCTACTAAATGGATGAATAAAAACATTAGAAAATTCTCCTCTATGATTTGTTCCAATGGAAAAAATACTTCATTTTATTAATGGTGTGATTACATTATTTACATTTTCTGAGTGTTAAATATGTCAAAATGACATTTACAAAAGGATATTTTTTCATGGAAAAAAAGTAAAATAGCATGGAAAAAGAAACTTCGTCTCTTTAAATTTTAATTTATACATTAAATTACCTCCTCCAGCGATCTGCATGTTGCCCTAGTTTCCTCGATTGTTCGAATATGTTCCTGTATCTTTCGTAAAGCCAGCTCAAGTTGTTGTGGGATTGGCAAACTAGGGTCTGGAACTGAGCCCGTAGCCTCTTCTAGCTGCACAGAAAGGTTCATATTAATGTAATCTGACAGCTCTGAAAAACATGTTTATGTGTCTACTTTTAGTGCATGTACCTTTGAAGCTGTACTAAGTATTTCAGTTTGTTGATGATCATGCTGGTCTAACTGGCGCTGAAGTTCTACTTCTCTCTGGTCCCAAGCCATTTGCCTTTCCTCATGAGACTGTAACAAATGTTTGATAGAAGTAGTTTATTTATCGAAGGCATTGGGAATCTTATAGACAACTTCAACTTAAAAAAAATAGTTACCAAAAAGTAAAACACTCAAACGAGCTATTAAAAAGGATTATGAAACCAAGATATAAATATCAGTGTTAAAAAGTTACTAGAAAGTCACTAGTAAAATAAGGAATAGGATATTTTTTTCAGTAGCATGCAGGAATACATACCTTGTTCTGCTGTACAATTTCTTCTTCCAGGTTATTGATTGTACATTCATATTCAGAAATTATATTATGCAAATACTTCACCTCTTCTTTTTGCTTGACTAATTCTCGACTGAGTTTAAGTTCCTGAAGATGGAGTTCCTCCATTTTCATGTGCCATTCAATTACCTTGCAATGAATAACACACAATATATTATAATTTACTACAGGCCAACTAAATTCAGCTTCACTCTTTGGCTTTGAGGCAGGATGGAACTTCTCAAACTAACTGGAAGACAGATGTTCTGCCCTTCTATGTTCTTCACTTTTCTTTAGTGAGGAATCATGACAAGAGTATGAAACTGCAAGGGGAATGACTGATAAGTGCAGCAGCCAACTGGAGAGGCAACAGGTTTCCCTTACACTGACAAAAGTGCATTGCAAGCAATTTTCAAATGACCCAAGTTATACCTTTTGTATCTGTCCAGACTGAACAAAAGAATTATGCAAGTTTGGTTTGTATTTTCTGAAGAGCAAGAGAATTCAAAACCAATAAAAACTGTATGTATTCCAAAAAATGACATGTACTAAGAATAACAGACATACTTACATCAAAATGCTCTAGAAAAATATTTGAAAACTGACTTAAAACTAAAACGTACCCAGAGCATTACAACCATTGCTTACATGAAGACAACTTCAGTCACAACAGATACAATCATATTATACAACATACAGTGATCCTGAAGAGAAGTGAAAAAGGCTTCTTAAGATTTCAGGGTGACATTGCTATGGTTGCAGAATTACCTGAGCATAGCAACATTTCTAACCATGCTGCCTAAATTACTGCCTCAGGATTGTTTTTTAAAAAGACATGGATCTGGAGCAAAGATTTCACTGCAAGCTCGTGGAACAAAACTTCAGAATGCTACTCTGTATTTAATTTAATTCATTATTTAATTAGATTCATAATTTAATTCAATTTAATATAACCACATTTATAGTTAGCATCTGGTTCCTATGTGCCATAATTGGGCACAAAAGAAGATAATTAGTACATATAACTGCACTAACTTTTACAGAAAACAAAATATGATACCTGTCATATTCTAACAGTGTATTTTGAATCGGTAAGTTCTACATTAAAACGTATTTAGAGAACAAACTGAACTGAAACTTAATTTAAATGCACATCAGATAAACAAAGCTATTCAAAGCTATAATCACAAACCTTCTGAGCTCCTCTTGTATCTTTCAGTGCATTTACTAATTCTTCTAAACTTTTCAGTTTCAACTCCAGCTCCAATGCTCTGTTTTCCGCATTTCGACGCTCCTGCTGGGCATGCTGAACTTCTTCCAAGATCTTCAACTTGTCATTCTGTAGCTGAATCATTGTTTTAGAGAATTTTTCTTGCTGTGCTAGAGGCAGAGCACCACTAAACTGCCGCCGCAAAGACTGAACCGTCTGTTGTAGATGTTTGGCTCTATTTCTTCCTTCAAGTCGGGCAAAATATAAAGCTTGATCTCTCTCATCAAGTTTCTGCTCTAAACGTAGATTATGGATCTCCATCTTCTGTAGTTTCAATTTAAGCTTCTCCAATTTGCTTACAGCAACAGATTCACTACCTTGAAGGGCTACGATATGTTGATGCAGTTTTGCAATTACTGCTTTGTCATCTGACTGTGCCTAAGAACAAAATTGGTAGAACAAATTTATTTTTCATTTTAACATAGAACATGTTAACACAGTTTATATGCAAATATAAACAAGTTGGTTTTTATAGACATGTATTACATCTTGCATATGTTTTATTTCACAAAAAAAAAAATCGAATGCAGAAGAAGAGTAAGAATCAACCTCTAACAGGCTTTTAATTTTTCCACTATTGTTTCTATAGCCATATTTTAGAAGTAAACCTTTTCAGATACTGATCTTAAAAATTGTCTCTTTCCAAAATACCAGAAATTGAGGAAGAAGCGTGTACCTAAACTTAGAAAATATGGCAATGTAAAAGCTGACACAATTGTTGGATTTAAGGTCTCAAACCTTTCTATAACATGAATCCAAATTCCAATAAATCATTTTACCTAATAACAAAACAAAACAGTAAACCTAATAGTAAACATTGGAAATCTTCAATATTTAAAAGTAATTTCTCGCCTTGTAAAAAACAAACAGACTTTCCTCAAGGAAAAATGAGTTTTTCCTTGACTGTTTATTAATGATACAGGAATTAATAGTATGTAAACAACATGGAAAAAGGTCAACATCTATAATAGCTGCTCAGCTAGAAATGGAATAAATGGAGAAGGATATAATTAGCACAATACAGAACTTCTGAAAGGGTATCGACTAGCTTGCTAAGATTCTTCTGAAATACTTTTGCAGTTTTCCAATTCATTGCAAAATTACTTCATGTCTTCTCACTCCAGGGAAAAAAGAATGCAAACTGCAGTTTTAATAAAGGCTGAATTTTACCTGATAATCTAAAATTTGCATTCTAAGATATTCCACTTCTTTATCTCTGTATTGCTGGCGAGCCTCCAGAGCTTCAACTTGTGTTTGTGCTACATCAGACAGTTCTCTTAACCTTCCAGGGAAAACAAGAGTATTGTGTCACTTGAAACTACTGAATAACTTAAGTTTTTCTACATAGAAGATACTAAGAAAACATACTTAGTATGTTTCCTCATACCAAAACATTTGGACTTCATTCTTTTCAGCACACTTTTCTCTATTACTTTGAGTTCTGGTTAAGGAAGTTCTTTTGTGTTGCCTCTCATCTTTTTCACAGGACATTTTCCTATACATTATACAGAAATTTGCTAGCAGTAACCTACTCCAGGAAAACAATGCCATGGGTATTTTACTGGAACTAAGCATCTCTGTTCTCTATTTCTCTCCTACTTCAGCATATAAATACTCAACATTTTCTAAATGCTCAAAACGTTTTATTCTCAATTCCCTTCTCTGCTTCCCCAAATCTAATAACTTATCTGCAGTGCCAAAAACCACCGCAAGTATCCCTATAGATTTTACTGGTTTAGACATATAACACGATTACATTAATTACTCGAAGACAAATGTTCATATCAACATATCTAAAAAGCTTTGTTTTCCAATTTATGCAAATCTCTTCTAAGTAAATGGAAAATCTCCCACCTGCTGTACCTCAATCTTTGAGATATGAGTCTTTCAAAGAAGAACCGCTTACAATTAGTTCTATTAGATTTTCATACACAGAATGGGGGTTGTGGCACAGAAACAAAATCAACCTTAGTTAGCATACAAACACTACTACTATAAGTATCTAATTGCTCATTAACCTATCTATCCAGGCCAACACTTAATTCCTTGTTAAATTAAAATGAAACAAATTGCATTATTTATAGTCAGGAATTATTGTTACATTTTCAATGCCAAATTTGGCATGTAGATATGCTCAAAAAAACAGGCATTGAAAATTGATAATACACAAGTAGTGTATTATGTAAGACTAGTATGCCTGAATTTTCACACATTTCTTAACACACTGAATTCAAAATTTGTAACTTCAAGACTTACTTTGATACTTCAATCTTGAGCTCCATCTCACGCTTCTCTAGGTCCATAATTTGTCGTCTATCTGCATCACTTACTGCCTTACTTACACTCTTTGACAATTCATCTCTCAATTCCTGTTCCACTTTCTGTGCCTCAAGATTGATTTTGGTGAGCTTAAAAAAATCAAAACCAGAAACAAAGAAACAAAATGGCATCCTAAGCACATAACTGCTCAATCTCTGCAATGAAATAGCAGTACCAAAAGCATTTTTTCTTTTTCAGTCATTAAAAAACACAGTTCAGCTGGGCTGAGGTTGTGCTCAAAAACCAGTTTCCCTTACTCTCTGCTTAAACATTTTTTTGTTTGCAGGATTCCATGCACACAGGAATGGATACATAATTTGGCAAAGAAAAGGATTCTGAACTAAACACAGCTCTTATTAGTGAATTTTCTTAAAATCATTACTGCAATAACTTGCTCCTAAACTAAAACGAAAAAAAAATTAAATGTAAACACATTAGGAAATAAAAGTCTTACATATTTATACAGTGCCTTTTCTATTGGCATTGGTAACACAAATAGAGGTTATAAATGCCAAGACTGACAATAATATGGTTCCTTCATTCTTTCTAAAAAAACTTTCTTAACTAAGTGATATTCTTTCAAACAGCCTGATTTTTCAAGTGGATTATCAAATACTAAGTAACCAACATTTCAATTCAAACCAAAAAACATTAAATTAGATAATCCTAATCTTTCTTAATCCTAACACAGAGAAGTCCCAGGATTTAATTAGTACATACAGTTGTGGCCCATTATTCTCATACCACTTCTTCTTAATAAAATAACTGATTTCCTAAACAAACAAAAAGAAGTGGCAGTGTATCATTGTGTAAGTGGAAAACCGAGTAGAATTACCTCAGCAAATTTTGTTTCCAATTCAAAATTACGTTCTTCTATTTGCTTTACAGTACACCTTAAGTGTTCATACATTCGTTGTGAATGTTCTGCTCTCTGTCTTTCATTTAGTTCCTTCATTTCCAACATTGTGATTTTCTTAGAGATGGACAAAATCTCACTGTTGGTTATTGCTTTTGTGGCTTTGTCCATGGCATTGTCATCCCCTAAAAGAAAAAGTACTTGAATTCAGAAATACACAAACTCATTCAACTATGAAAATTATTTTCACCATGAAACTAAACATGAGTTTTGCTTTATCTGTGTCAACTAAACTTTATCATAATATCTGTGCTATTTTTTTTAAACTGGAGTCATGGTTATCTTGCCTTACTACATGTTTGAAAAGTATGTCATTTGAATAAAATGCTATTATCAATTATGAATGCATGTATCTGCTACTGTGGTTATTGAGACTAATAACTATTTTCAATGTACCCTTTCACCTTATGCTTAATACAACTGGCAAATCTTCAGGAAATTTAATTTAAAAATTTAAAAAAGAAACAGGCTAAATGAATTCTTCCTCAATAAGAGGAATGAAATCTATACAATCATCAAAAAGAAATCACTTTCCTGACAACCTCTAAAACACTATGACTGACAATCAAGTTAGAACATATTACGAAAAAAAAATTCAGGTGATGTTGCATTAAAAACTTTTAAACCCTTGACCCAGTAACCCAAGAAAGTCAAGGCAGAAGAGTTTCCAGAGAAAAATACCAAACTTGGTTTTAGTCAAATGAAACAAACAAACAAAAAAATTCAGCACAAAAATGGAGATTGCTACTGAAAGACATAATATAGTTATGGTTTTTTAAAATTTATTTTTGTTATTTTAAGACACATCAATTTAAAAATATTTAAAGTATTACTTTTATACAGGATATACCATTTGGTGTTTAATGTTGCAATATAACTTTCATACTTGCCCAGTTCGGTCATCTGCTCCCAAGCTTGTTCTACAGTGTGAAGTTTTTCTTTCGTGATCTCCAGCTCCTTATTCAATGAATTTATCTGTGCTTTCAAGGATTCATTCTCACGCTATATGACACAAAAGTTGCAATATAACAGCAAATTATTTAATTGTAGCAGATTTCATGTCTAGTATCTATGAAATCTTTCAGATTAACAGACTTTACCTGTGTGCAACCCATAACCTACATATATGGCAACAGAAGAGTGTATGTTTGTAAAGTGCATATGTTTTATAAGTGTAAAAATGTTAGTTTGTGTCCTCTGTATATTACTGTCATAGCTAGCAATAGTGTGAATCTTTATTACCAGCAACTGTGATTCCTACAGTGTCTAGAATTAGATGAGAAAATCTTTGTTTGTCATACTAAGCATTAACAGTGGGAAAGAAGTACTTCTGGAGGATTACTTCATCCCACAAAGAATACTTCATCTTGCACATAAATACCTACTTGAGACAGATCATACATTTCTCTTAGTTCTTTTAGGTATCCAGTATGATGCCAAATGTTACTTTCATAAATGTTCCTTCACTCCTCCAAATAGAAATATGAATTTTCACATTAACCAATAAAATGAACTGAATACAGTAATTTCACGACCATAAGGCGCACCAGACTATAAGGCACACCCCCCGGGAGTTGGTAAAATTTGCAACTTTGTAGATCAGATAAGGCGCACCGGACTATAAGGCACACTCTTTTTTGCAGCGAGGCTCTGCCCCCAGCTCCCTCCGCGCGGTTGCTGGCCGAGGCCCCACCTCAACCTGGCAGCCATTGACCCCTGGGCCTGCCTCCACCCAGCAGGGGCGGTGCCACGGGCCCCCAGGCCCGCCTTCACCCGGCAGCCATGGGCCCCCGGGACTGCCTGAACCCAGCAGGGGCGATGCTGCGGACCCCTGGGCCCGCCTCCACCCGGCTGCCGTGGCACTGCCGGCTCCTCCCACTGCTCACAGCTCACACTTCCGGTTTGGCAAATTTCGCAACTTTGTCCATCAGATAAGGTGCACCGGACTCTAAGGAGCACTTCCGGGTTCGAGGGAAAATTTTAGTCAAAAGGGTGTGCCTTATAGTGGTGAAATTACTGTACTGCATATTAATTTTCAACTTTTAGTTTTCTAGACATGTTTTCAGTCAATAAATTATTCTCTAGCTCTATGAGGTTGCTGAAATAGGCAATGCAAGTTTTCAGACACATAAAATTCCATAAAATAGACATTGGAGTCCTTAATTCTTTACCACCATGATAAGTTTCTTGAGAAGAAACTCCCTTCTACTTCAGAATAAAAGTTCACAGGAGTAGTTAAATATTTATAGTGCCTACAATATTTTGCAAGTACATTATAAAAGCTTCTTTCATGGAAGTAAAATTCCAAAGCTTGACTCTATTTAGAGCCAAATATTTCATTATGTGAAAGCTAGGAATTAGTGAGAGCACATACTTTTTTTTTGAAAGGGTTTACATTCATTCATTCCTTATGATCTCCAAAACTAAAGATGATAGCAAATATTCCTTCTGCCAGACTTGTTTTAGGAATCAAAGAACTACAAACAATTTCCAAGAGAACTTATCCAAAGCTTAGTTTAAAGAGCAAACAAACAAAAAAACAAAGAACCAAAATGAAGTGCTTTTCTGTCTGACCATTTCTTTCCCTTAAGGTTAAAATATAACATAAATATTACCTCCATGTGTTCCATGTTTGTTGTCCGTTGCACAAGCAAATTATCTTTTTGTA
This sequence comes from Catharus ustulatus, assembly GCF_009819885.2. Lineage (NCBI taxonomy): Eukaryota > Metazoa > Chordata > Aves > Passeriformes > Turdidae > Catharus > Catharus ustulatus. The sequence goes on along the minus strand of NC_046224.1, from coordinate 42,715,958 downwards.
AAATCTCTCTGTATTTAGCAGTTAATGCATTGTACTGCTTATTGGCCACTTCCAGCTCAGACAATGGCACACTACCATCCAGCACCTTTTGCAGAGCTGCAATCTTAAAGCAAGCCATTTCCTATGAAAATAATCAACACAATAGGTTTCTAAGGTCAGCTAGAAATTTAAATATAAAATTACTCCACATAAAAAGAGTAATACTTAATATAGTGCTTTAGATACTAGTTTATTTTTCTCAATTACTGTTCATCTTTAAAAATAATCTGCAATAAACATTGACAAAAGTTCTCTGATATTTCAACTCTCTGGTAATCTTACCAACAGCTACCTCTCAAGGTACCGTCAAAAAATATCCTATAAAATTAATACAGGCCCTAGCAACCTGCAAGTCCAAAAGGTAAGACTTGGTTTCATACAATGATCATAGAATGGTTTGGGTTGGAAGGGCACCTTGAAGACCATCTAGTTCCAAACCATCTTGCCATGGGCAGGGACACCCTCTACTAGACCAGGTTGTTCAGAGCCCCATCCAACCTGGCCTTGAAAGCTTCCATGAGATTCCCACGGACCCACTTCTTGAGTTTGTCCAGGTCACAGTACTCATATAGATACAAAGAATATTTCTGTAAGATTTATAACAGCAATTAGCAGGCTTTTGGGAAACTAGTAAAAAGTCCATTTAAAAATAAACAGTACTTCTTTCCAAACTGTAAAATTAAAAATGTGTGCTATTACTACTATAAACTATACCTTGAATCGTTGTAAGTTTCCAATCTTCCCTGTAACTGCAGTCTCCATATGTGTTATTTCACCCTTTAGCTTTTCATTTTCTTTTCTGAGGTGCTGTTCCATTTCAAGTAAAGTGGTACACTGCCTTGTTAGTGATTTTTCATTAACTCGTAAAACAGTTATTTTTCTATTATTTTCTGCAAGTACTTTCTTTGTTTCATCAGGATCCATCTGAAGTGCATTGAGCAAATTCTGTAAAACATTTTTTTAACAAGATCCTTTTACAGAAATATGGTAAAGCACAACTGCATACACAAGATTTCTTGTATATTTTTTAATCTAGGTGGAAAAATTCTATTAATTTGTCTGAAATAATTTCTTTTTGCTAATAAAATATATACCCACACTCAACATAAGCTCAAACATGCAATATTCTAAGAAAAAGGTGAATCTTTGAAACCAGAAGCTAAGTATATTTGACTAACTGGAATTTTAATTAATCCTGACACTTTCAAAATTTAGAACAAGAATGGTTCTCTGCATTCACTGTCATTAGTCATCCCATTGGTACTAGAATAAAAAAAATGCATTGCAACAATTTTCCAAACAAATAGAAGTCCTGTGGTTCCAAACAAACCCTAATAATACCCTGCTTTGATGTCCAAACCTGTACTTGTAAAGTAACCACAGGATCCTCTCTACAGTAACATTTACATGTTTGTGTGCACACATGTTTGCATGTATGTGTAGATCTCAGGAGGGGCAGTGGTGGGGAGAGCAAAACTATGGCAATTATGGTCACAGAAGTCATGTTCAATTTGGCTGCCATACACATCAGCTTGCCAAGGAGACAGGTAGTAGTAATTGGAGCTGTTAGAACTCAGCTGTCTAAACATACAGCTAGTTTCAATACCATGTGGTATTCTTGGCCTATGTCTGCTTCACTCAAAGGACATATGTGGCTGACACACCTTTGGTTAAATTTTGCACAATTTACGTCCAGACAAACATAGCCATTTAAAATTACACTGTCTGTGCTTAGACACCTGCATCAATTCCAGGAACTTCTAAATACCACCAAGAGTTTTCAGTTTTCTTAATGTAATACTGAATTCAGACTTGGTGGAAATAAATCAAAGTATAAAGATAAATTCTGTTTCCTCTTTTTCTGAAACATTGATTCATATATAGTTATTCATTAACAGTTATATATAATAAGATGCAACTGAAAGTAATAACCTTAATTCTTAGTGTAAACGAATGTGTTTTCCAAGGGCTTGTTTGTATGCTCCTCCTCTCAGTCAAACAGCCTGGGTAACAACTGCTGTTCAGAGAGCAGTGTGAGTGTAAATAATGTGTGTGAACAGAATACCCAAGACTGCCTTGGAAGGCATCTACTCAAAACTGATAATTAGTAACCATAGTAAGAATAGTAACCATAAAACAAGAGACTTCAAATATAGTTGTTGTCACCTTGAAAACTGATATAAAAAAGCATAAAAATTTTTAACACCAGGGGCAGAAAGGGTTATAATGCAGCAATCACAACCTAGTTCAGCTTCAGAAGCTTCTCCACTGTTCCTGTATCTTCTGTGCATTTTTGAGTGATTCTTCCCTGCTGGACACCACACCTCAGCACTCCAGCTAATGGTCTGGAAGTACTAAGTGCAACAATTAGGGATCCACACCTCAGGTGTGTGATGTGACCTCCTGGGGTGGCTTCTCCCCAGTGCATGGATCTGCAGACTGCAGGAAGGCCAATGGGCAGACACAACACACACAATGGGCACCCCCATGCATAAACAGCACCGTGGGGCACATACAAGAGGTGTGTGTACATGTTTTCCTTTTGAACAAGCTACAGTAGTGTATTAAAACCTCTGTTCTATGTCCTAAAATCTTTTTGAAAAATGAAAGTAACAAAATTACTTACAGAATATGCTTTTATTTTCGTAGCATCTTGTTCTTTTTGCTCTTCTAGTTTTTTCATTTCCTCTTTAATATTTTCTGATTCTTTTTGCCAGCTTTCCTTTTGACTAAAACAGTAATGAATTTTAATTTATTACAATGAAAGACCTGATTATTTTTAAAACTGTAACTACAACAGCAATTCTGAAATATTGCAAATGAAGGTATGTACTTTTAGCAGTAATATAGTTTGAAAAGAACATGACAAACTGTAGATGGATTACTGAAAAACAATATCCTCTATTTAGCCTACAGCTGGTTAAATGATGAAAATAATTCTTCATTTTGTCGTATTTGTTCTTCAAATGTATATTATAAAGCAGATATATATATATATATATATATATATATATATGCCTTACTTTCCTACTTTGTTGCCTGCAAATCTTTCATTCTATTGCATTTCCTTTTATTTCAGATGGTAATGGACATAATTTATCACCCTTGTTTTGTTATTTCAGTGAAAACCACACCCAAAATATAAAAAGTTTCAGCTTATTTAGCTTCACTTTGGCCCAAACTACTCTCCTCTATCCATTTTTATTTATTTACTTGGGAAAATAAAAAACTCTGATCTTTCACATGTCTAATAAGGAAGTTCCTATACACTATATGGCATAGCTTACGCGTGTTTTAAAAATGGTTCATCAAGCATATTTTAGAAGTAGTATTACCTCTTCAAAGAGGTACCTAAGTTTCTTAAATAATAGAGTAAAATGGAGGAGAATTAAAGAAAATTCTTTGAAAGTGACTTTTAATGGGACGTCAAGTCAAAGAATCTCCACTGGTAACTTCAATCTGTACCAGATTTAAAGAAGCCTTGAATCATCATTTTATCCCTGTCATTGGAGATATCTCACCTAGTAGTAAATGAGGCACTATATCATAGCCTTCAATAAATAAAGCTGTCTCTTTAATGCCTAAAAAAAGAGACAACATTGTCTGGGAATATTAATTGATTCAAAGAATAATCAGAAGTTTCCGAAAGGTTAAACCCTTATTCCAGAAGCCATTCAGATGACTGTTCATTCCAACCCAGACAGTATTCAACTAACAGTTTGTTAATTGAAAAATCCAAATCATCGTATTCATCCCCATCCTCCCCCAAAGATGAAAACACTTTTAAAATTTTTTTGACCATAAGAAGAATTTTATAGCATTTAGATTCACTGAACCATACAGAACAATTAGGAGACCAAAAGAAAAACCAACCACAAAATACCAACAACCTGAAATTTTCAGAGATCTCTGACTGCATTTGGACAGCAATTTGCTTTTTTCCCTCTCCTCCTCTCCACTCCCAAAAACCTATTAGAACCCATACTTGAAAGCAAAAGAAAATTAGGCTGAAGAGTCCATCATACCAGGTTCTAGTAAAATGTAAAATATCAGATGCAGAAAGCAGAATGAAATCCTCATGATAAAATACACAACATGAGAAGAGTGCAGCAGAAGACGGTTTTGTAATTTTTTGAATCTTTACAGGACTAAAGAAAATGTATGAAGTCCGTACCTAAACATGGTGGTTGGCAGCACTTACAAACACCAAAGAACTACTTCAACACAGCAGCAAATCTTAAGAATGTTAAATATTTAGATAATTGAACTTCCATAATGCAGAGAAGAGAGTGATACCTTTGATATTCTTTATACAGCAAGCCTTGTTGATGACGAATTACTGCAAATTTTCGCTTGTAGTCCTCTACTGCATCTTCTAATTGTTTAAGTAACTTTTCTTTGTTTTCCAGTTCCTAATTATTATTTTCCAAATAGAAATACAGAAATTATTAGTGTAGGTTTTAAACACAAAACTAGCAACTTAATCAAAACGGCAGTCCTTTGTGTTTTAATGGTAGATGCTTTTGCCATGAACTGTGTGAACTACGAATATGAAGCTTTAGAAGCAACAGATGAAAAAAATCCAATGAGCTTCAGCATTCACATTAATTGGAGTGAAACAGAGCACAATTGCACTGCAGGTTACAGCCCTCAAAGTTCAAAACACTATGACCTGTAGCTAGCCCACAAAGAATACCAACTTGAATGTTCTACTGGCAAGTGGCATTTTCTTCTCAGTTTCTCAAATACTCTCCTACTTCTTAAGCATACAGAGTTGAAAAAATATTCTCCAATGAAAAAAAAATTATCAAAGACAGAAAAAGATAAATTAATAATAATAAAAATGTAACTTTTTTTTTACCACAGCTTTGAAATAGTTCTTTGTTACTATATTCTGTTTGCTATGCTTCCCATGGGAATCATTGGAACCTGTTTCAATGTTTTTATGCCTTTATTTACAATTGTTGATGTATTTTTGACAAATAATGGAATGAAAATTTATATAGTAAATTAATAGAGACCTTGGGTCTATAGGGAAAAACTGTTCAAGTAGGATTTGCATATGCAGACTCAGGTGTGGAATCCAGACAGCAGTAAGAGAGAATTTCTCATAGAAAGAGTGCAACTGTGGAAGCAGAAGGAAGAGTGTGCAAATATTTAGATCAAAATTCTGATTTAAAACAAAAAAATCTGAATTGCTGTCCGAAATTTAGTTAGCTGTTACCTTTCAGGCTTGCAGCACAATAAAATACTTACAGGTTTAGATTACAGACTATCCCAAAGAGTTTAGAAGATGTTAGAACATCAAAATAATTTTAGAAAGATCTCTCATGTCCATACATGGCATACTACTGAATTTTAGAGGAATTAGATACGTGTTACGAATACTCTTTATTTCAAGGAATATATGAGTTACCTGTGTAAGATGTATTAAATATTCATTTAGAGAATTAATTGTATTAACACTTGAAGGAGCCATTCCTTCTGGGAGAGTCACTGTTTGGAAGACAATATTGGCACCTTCTGACTGATGGAGTAGGCAAATTTCATTTTTCATTTGTTCAATCTAAAGACAGAACACAAAATTATCAAAAAGACGTAGCTCTTGCTATTAGATTTTTAAAAATTATGAAAAATATATTGCTACATCAGTTGTTATTACCAACATAATTAATTTTCATTTATACTTTAAAACATTCTAATACTCCTTAAAATAGCCTTTTTAAAATGCTACAATTTTCACACATCAATAAATGCATAATAAATTCATCAAGTTTATCAAATTACCCCAGCAATCAGGGCAACTACACATATCACCACAGTTTTATACCCAATTGCTTAAAACACAGTGCATTCCTACTCCTTTAGTAAGATTAAGTTTTGGAAAGAATTATTGCAGTGGTTATTTGACAGTTTTTTCTAAACAAGTCTTCGCCTTTAATTTAAAAGCTCTCTAGTTCTCTAACAGTATGTAAAGACACTATTTTAGAAGATTAGTTTCTGGCAAATCTTTTTGCATCACCAAAGCTGTCATAATAGGCAAATTTAAACTTGGCTTCTTGTAAGGTAATATTTCATTCCTCATTCCTTTCCTGGAACAACAATTCCACAGAATAAATAATACAACTTAAAACAAGATATAGGATTTTACAGAACTACTCTTCATTTCAAACACTTCATTTCTGTTATATATTTATAAATAAAAAATACAAGACTCCTGATTTTTTTAAGAAATAGATCAGTGAGCTTTTTTGGACACAGCTTTCCACCGAATATAGGCATGCTTAGTGTTTAACATGACGGAATATTGCAGGGATAAAGTAACATTAAGAAGAGTAAGGTCTGGAATTAAAAAGGACAAATTAGGAGGATCACTACATAAATTTCAGTACATTTATATAATGACACTGGTCACATAAGCTAAATCCAGTGTCTTATAGATTTTGTGGATTGCTCTAAATTACCAAGACAGACACTTTTGAAAAAAAAATAGAAAATAAAAAAGTAGAAAATAAAATATGTACCTTTTCATTGGCACTTGCCAGCTGATTAGACAAACTTGTTGCCTCCTTCTGAGTCTCCTTCAGCTCCTGTCTCAATTCCTCATTTCGTCCTGTAAGCTGGTCAACCTGGGCTTTCAAGTGCACACTAGCATCAAAGATCCCATCTGAATTCTTTGACTCCATTGCCTAATGCAGTAAACAGGTTTTTTTAACATAACAAAGAAAAAGTGTAGAAAAGTTTTAATTTTTTTCAGAGTAAACCGGAGCTCTCAAGTTTAGACTACATGAACTTGGCAAAAAGCATGACATTTTAACCCTGTAAATCCTATAAAGCTAAATAATAATTTAGAAAGCAAGCTTACATGAACTAAGCGATCCAAACTAGGGATTATTAAGGCTGTTTCTCCTCCCTTCGTACTAGAATCCTTCTGCATTTCCTTGATGGCTTGCAGTATTTCTTTCATTCCTTGTTCAAGTTGTTTATTCTCTTCTGATAACTCTTTCACTGTAATAAAAGTTGTAAATCTGTTAAAAAGCACTGAAAAAATGATTTAAGGTTTCCTAGGACATTTCATCATGATACTTGTTGATCTAATAAATTAAAAGAATATTCATATTAAATATACATAGGCATGACCAATTAAGAAATTAAAATTAAGAGCTGCTAGGAATATCTGAGAGGTGTATCTTACTGATGAAATATCATGAAAAAAATAACTAAATGCTACATGGGAACAGAATTGACTTCACTGAAATTTCCAGTCTTCAATGTTTACTTCACTTTAAACTTCTTTAGTAGCCTGTCTGACTTTCACCAGTTCAGAAACATGGCTGTGTTGGAAATGTCTGGGTGTAACAATGAGGTATCTAGGAATTGCCTGAATTCCTTCTGCAGAATGAGAAAAAAGGAGCATTTAAATTATGTGGCTCTCAAGTACTCTTCTACCACCTGTAGTTTCTCAATGAAATTCCAATTTCCAGCACAAAATGAGAAGTCTGAAAACTAAAACATTGCAAGAAACCACTCAGGATATCTCTGCATTCAAACAATGTGGCTAATCAATCAGAACACCAAGGAGTGAAATGCAAAAACTTGAGTAGTTTCACCAAGTCTATTTTGAAAATTCAAAAAGAATTTTAAGAATTCACATTCTCTGGGGAAAAAAATAAGCTTCCTGTCCAGAGAAATTAGAATTATTTTTTTAATTGTTTCCAAAGCAGTGCACTTCAGCTAATATATATATATATATACATATATATACATATATATCTGTAAGCAGTAAGTGGCTCTAATTTCCCAACACTTGCTTTGAGCCAGAAAAGCCCTACAATTGCACAAGTTGTATAATTGTTACAAGTAGGAGTACTCTCACACTTATAACCTTTACTAGGTCTGAATCAAGAAGAAAAAACATGAGAGATAAGATTTTAATGTATTTAGTGTGACTAAACTATATGTTTCATGTACTGTCACTGGTTTGGTAACACTATATATGTATACTTACACGTATATACAAAGACATACACTAATATAAACACAAGATTTATTTTTTTTTTACAAGTCATATATTTATTATCGCAATTAAAAAACCAGAACAACTAAATAATATTCCCTAGTTTTAAAAGAGGTTGAAACTTACATTTAGATTGAAATTTGGCCATTACAGTCCTGTTCTTCTCCAAATCTCTCTCTCTCTCACGTAATTCAGTTGCAAGATATTCATTCTAAAGAATGAAAAACAAAATAAAGTTTCTCCTAGACAAAAAAATACGCAGAATCTAATTGTAGCAGTTTAATATTTTAGTCCCAGACTTTTTCAAACTTGAAATATTCATTCATGGAAATCTCCCCATCTACATACTGATTTCTTGCCTAAATAGGAACAGAAATGGATTCACTGGAGTAGTTACGTGAGCCTATCATATAGGCTTAGAAGCTGTATGAATCGAAAAAGTATTTCATTTTTTTTCCCCAAGTGATGTGAATTCTCATGTATGCCAGAAGTTCTTCTAAGTAGACTTCCCCCAGCTTTTCTCTTTTCAGTCATATTTTTCTGTGTCTTCAGAATTTCAGTTGGTGCTATTCTATCTGCAAGTGTGTTTCTGCATTCCACATTACATGAGCTGCTAGGATGTATTTACAAAAAAAAATGAATATTCACTAGTCTTCTAAAAACCATTACAAATTATTCATTTGGGGATTTTAAAAAGCAGTTAAAAAAAACCCCTGGATAAGTATTTTAACAAATATTTACAAAATAGGTGGTTTGAATTTTTGAAAGAGAAATACAAGAAATGTTCATAAACTTTCTTTATGAACCCACCTTTGCTTCTACTTCAGCAATGTCATGTCTGTTCAAAAAATCCAACTTCCTCATGTTCTTCCCTTTCTCTTCAGTAAAGCTATCAGTCATCTGGATATTATCAGCATCCAAACCTAAGTGCAAGTAGATGTACAAATAATAAACTATTAGGAAATTTTAACCGGTCTCCAATAAATTTATTATATAAATTGATTATATCTGAGTCCATTTATTATATCCGAGTTCTAGTTTTCTGCCTTTCCATCTGAGCATTATGGTACCCTGAGTGGCATGGAATTGAAATTTGAAAAATTTTGAAATACGTGAATTAAGTAGTTTCACTGGAAATTTTGGAGAGATCATCCTGCACCTATTGCAAGACAATGACAGAAGGCTCACTGATGCATTACAAGTCATCACAACTCAAGAAAATACTAGGCTATAATATCAGGAAATCCAAAACCACTCATCTCTTCCTACAGATTCAATGTAATGTATTTAGCCTCTTAATTTAACCAACTTAGTAAATATAGCACAGCTACATGAACTATAAACAGAATTTTTATACTTAAGTATAAACAGAATGTTTTCGAAAGGACAGTTTATATAAAAATCATCCTACCTATTGTTGCAACTCTTCTTCCTTTCTCCTGAGCCATCTTACGAATGTGTTTTTTCAGTTCAATTCTTTCCTCTTCCAGTCTTTCAATCTGCGTATTATTATTCACAGGTCAGCGTTCCATTTTGTTCAAATACATTTTCATTATGTAGTTCTTAAACAAAAACAGAATTTATCACTTACCTCTTGCAAAAGAATCTGGTTTTCAGCTCTACATTGCTGCTGCTTCAGTGCTTTGCTGTTTCTGAATTCATTTAAATCAATCATTGTCTTTGGCTCAAGACCTAAAACAAAGTATATCACAGTTATTCATTAAGGTTGAACATTTTTGTTAATTAATGTAGCTAGTTTATGTAAGAGCATACCTAGAGAAGCAGAGTTAAAAAAATAATTTGTTGACAGTTGAATATATTTAATCTATAAAAATATATAACTATCTATAAAACATAAACTCACATCTTGCACTCCATGTATTAAGAGCAGGAGAAACCTAATTTTACCTCAGTTATTCAAAACCCAAAATGCAATAAAGTGGCACCTAAAATTAAAATTATTTACATTTTAATTCTATTTAAAAATTAGACTATCTGAAGTTTTCTCTGTGGGTTTCATCTAGCATTACAACTTCAGGATGCTGTGGTTTTCAAATACCATATTATGAAGCTTATTGGGCAATGTGTGGCCGAAGACAAATCAAAACCAAAAACAAGTAGAGAACCAATTCTCCTGCTTTCTTCAGTCAAAGGAACCTGTAAGCCAAGTTCATTAATGTAGTTTGTCCAAACTAATTAAAACCACTTGGAAATATTAGCAGAATATAACAAATTATTTCCAGTGACTTGGTATAGTAAAAAATTTCCATCATAGAATCCTATTTCAATTTTTACACAACAAATAATTGAACATGTACTGGATGCAGCATACCTAAGCGCTCTCTGAGTTCTTCATTTTCATCAAGAAAGTCATTTATTTTAAGTTCAAGTTTATTGACTTCCTTAATTAGTGACTCAATCTCATGTTCTCGTATTTTGACTTGCTTTCTTAAATCTTTGATTTCAGCAACAGCTTCTTCCAAACCATATATTCCCTGTAAAAACCCCACACATAAGTAAGAACAAAACAACCAATAGAAGATCTACTAAAATAGATCATGAAGGTTTCTTTCATCATTACACAGACAAGAAAAAAAGTTTTTCAACCTCTATTACTTTTCTGCACTATGCTTAGTGAAAAAAGTTACTGAATAAAAAGCAGATTGTATAAATCTGTTCTCGACTACAGAGGAGCCTGCATATTTCAAAAGTGAGTCTCCAACTACATGATCCTTTGAAGAATTGTATTTTGAGCACTCAATTACTGTTCCATAGGGAAAGGAAGAAGGAAGGGGAAGGGCATCAAAGTAATTTATTTAATTTTTAATTAGAACAATTAAATAAATACGGGAGGGCAAAACACTCTCCTAAAAATACGATTAATACTCTCTCCACTCTGACAAACTGTTTACCAGTTCATAGTCTCTCATTCTTTTCAATGTCTCAACAAGCTCTTTGTCTTTTTCTCTAGCATGTGCTTCTGCCAATTCTGCTGATTTCTCCGCCTCCATAGTTCTCTCTTCTAGTATTTTTAACTTTTCTTGCATATCCCCAATTTGATTTGGCTGAGGAAGAGATGAGTGACCTAGAAAGAAAACCTTGTTGTTAATGATTTAACTAGTAATTCTTGCTATCTGCCATTAATCAAATCAGAAAAACTTCAGAAAACATTATAAAGAAGATTTTCATTACTTGTTTATTTTAATTAGGAAATTACAAGCCACTACATAAAAGAGGTTGGGTTTTCTTGCCCCCAACATTTCCTTCAAACAATATTTATCATGACCACACAGAAGGGACATCAGAATTTATTTGGAATTGCATGCTATTACTCCTTTTCAGTTCTTGATGGAGCTGAGACCTTATATGTTATGCTCCAACTTTTACAGATCAGATATAATTTTATTACCCATAAAATCCACTGAGGTAATCTGGATAAAATTTAACTCTTCATGAATGTTTAATAAAAGAAAATTAAGAAAAAAGATTAGAGACAAAATTACTCAAATACTACAATTTTGTTTCCTGTATTTCCAAAAAAATAAAGAACACATAGTAAAATATGTGGTTTCTGATTTTCCTGATTTTGACAGTAATACAAAACAGTCATGTTACCTTTATCTTTTTGGAGATCATATTTTAATTTCTCAATAATGAACGCATTTTTCTCCATTTCTTTGGTATACTGTTCAACTTGCTCAGTGAGCAATCTTATCTGCGCATCTCGTTCTTGCACACCCTATGCATGCAAAAAAAAGAAACTCCATTAAAGGATCCTTCTTTACTGACACGGGAAACTACCAATACAGAACACCACATCAGAAATTAAGAAATTACATGTAGCTAACACAAAACAATTTATAGAACATCAAATGTACTATACTTACAACACAGAGTTCAGATATTATCTAGAGGTTTGGTATATAAATGCAAAGCAGGAAAAATAAAAAAGAAAGTAAAAATAAGGCACTCAAATACAGAAGAATAAGCAGCTTTATACTTTAGTATAATAATTTTATATGGAAACAGTATTCTCAGAGTTTGCCAGTGTTAGATGATAAGTTTCAGATGATGAAGGATTTTGCAGCTTCCTCATAAATAATTGCCATTGGGAACAGAGAGACACAAGTTCAAGATTGCAAGGACTAACAATCCATTATACATGCTATGTGAACTGCAGACAGCCTTTCAACAAGCCTTCTAAATTTTAAAAATTCATATTGTGTCTTGTTTAGGATGCACATTCATAGGTACACACAGACTGTGGAAGTGACTTGTATGTATACTATCCTATTTCTGTACCTGTATATGAACTTTAGAAACAACATAGAAAGCTTAACGTTATTTTTTCTGTGATGAATAAAAAGTGGTAAAAGATAAAAGAGAGAGTTTTAAAAAGTTACAGGCATTAAAATTAATAAAATGTAAAATTATAACAACGTAATATTAAAAATGTAAAAATCTCAAGATCCTTACTTTATACCAATATTCTGAAAAACAACTTACACGCTTTCTTACAAATATAACCACATTTGAAACTTAGAAGTACAGAGCTTAGCAAAGTTGTAAAAACCTAGATATAACTCTTTAGGATATACACATACATTGAAGGATAGCAATATAAACATACATTGAAGGTTGAGTAAAAAACCTGAGCAGTAACTTGATTCAAGTTTTAAATGTATGCTTAAAATACATGCTTATTTTCACAAAACATTTCAAAATGCCATGCTAACAATGTCCCCTCCCTCCCCCAACCCCCCCCCCCAAAAACGCAACCTCTACAGATATCTAATCAGCTAAAACCAAACAACTGTTTATCACAATTACTTTCAGCTGTTTTCCTCTTCTTATATCTAAGGCTGACTTGTACTTAAGGGTGTTTTTCTTTGAGAAGTTATCTGTCAGTAGGTTTGGAAGACTGCATTATCTCACCATACTGCTCAGTTTACAAGAACTCAAAATTAATATAAATGTCATTACAACTTAAAAAACCTGAATCAAGGCAGGAAATCATCCTAGAATCAGAGTATGCTTTCCATAGAAAAGAAGAAATCAGAAATAGAAAAAAGAAAAATTCAGAAAGTAAGCTTTCCTTTTGTTTTTTTAGAAAGAGGAGACATTCAAAATCATGAAGAACTGTGCAATTTTACATGAATATAAGAGATACACAAATTCAGCTAGCTCCATCATATGATGAACCACAGAGTTAATCAGATGAGACAAAAGAACACAGAAAATTAACTACTAGGTAAGACTGTTCCTTAACTAACAAATTTAGTGGACAGAAGCTAAGCCATATTTTAGAAACACTATATAATCATTAGAAAAAATAAATATGAAAGCTACAGAGCCAGCAACCCATAGATCAGATCATACATACATACATACATACATACATACAGAGAAGTGTCCTATGTACATTGTCTATTCAGCTAAGTTTGCAGTGGAATGAATCGACCTGTCCCATAATTCTCAAAATTAAGTATTTTGCATTTGCAAACTGTGAAAGAGTAAATATATATTTGGTCAATAGTATATTTAGTTAATGGTGGCTTCTATATGTGCAATGTTTCACATGAACTGTACCTGCTGAAGGGACAGTATATTGTTTCTGTCTACATCAAGTTGGACCATTTTCATTTTCTCTTCCAAGTTAAATAACATTTGCTGATACTCTAGGAGTTCATCATCTTTTGAAGCTAAGATTTTCTGGAAAGAAGGTAAAACACCATTAGAACACTTGAAGTAATTGCTAAAAAGGATTTTAAAAGTACTAAAAAATACCTTCCATTCTTCAACTTTTGCATTTACAGCTGCCATGAGTGGGTCATCTTCCTCATTCTTTGCTTTCAGCTGGTCTGAAAGATCCTGAACCTAGACAAGGCATTTGGATGAACATCACATTACAAAAAGGTTTGGGTCTAACCAGTACAAGCACATATGTACAAACACACCATATCAAGTACATAATATTTAACAGATTAGTACTACAACAGCAAGGGAATGACTTTTAAGAACAGTGCATGACTAATATTCTATACAAAAAATTTTTTGTGATTTGCAGTCAAATTTTAAAATCTGTACCACATTCAAAGATCACACTACTTTAAAAAAGCATTACTTTAACTGCATAGAGAGGAGGTTTTAACTTCAGCTAAAATATGAAAAGAGTAGAAACCTAAAAAAATTATACTAAATAATGAGTCATTTCTTACTTGAAATTTGTACCGATCTTTCTCTTTTCTTAACTCATCCATAATAATATCAGACTGTTGCACAATTAGTTTCATTTTGCTATATTCATCAGTCATCTTCTCCATTTCTTGCACCGATTCCTCAAGGTTTTTCCTCATTTCTTGGTTTTGAATCTCTAACTTCTCATTAGCTTCAGTCAGATTCTGTAGAAATAAAGAAAAACTACTTTTAAAAAGTGCCCATCTTAATACCTGAATAAGAACTTGTAAGTCTTACATGAAATTAGCACAGAACAGAGTATTTCCCCTCTAGGTTATCAATTTCAACAAATCCAAACAGCAAATAGGACATACCTCTCTCACTGTCAGTAACTTCATTACCTCTGCCAAATTCATAAATTCAGACTGTATGTATGACAGAACCCTATTATATTATGAATTCTCTTACTCCACATGACTTTATCTGTAAATTGAAGCGTCATGAAAGACACTACAGTCAGTAAAACTCTAATAGCTACTCGATAGAATGCATAGATTTTTACCTGAATTTCATCCAAATACTGGACAAGCTCAGAGCTTCTTCTGGACAGCTGTGATGTGTAACCAGAAACCTCTCCTCTTTGTAATGGAATTGCTTCTTTTTGAGAATCTATTTGCCTCTGATAGTCAACCACATCCTGACGCAATTGTTCATTCTGCACAGAGAGCAATCCAAACTTAAATCCATTTCTAAGAGTTGAAGACAAAGTTGCTCTATTTCTAGTGAGCTAACACAAAGAGCTAAGACACGCAAAACCCATCCAAATTCCTACAGTCTGCTTTTAAAGTCTTAGAAGCCTCACCTTTTTCTTTATGCGCTTTTTCTTCATATTAAAAAGGAGAAAACAGGACCATGAGAACAAAGCATGAAAAATATTAGACATTAGCTTTGGTTTTGGAAGCCTCAATATCGATCAATATAGAGACAAAATAAAATAGCTTTCGTTATACCTCTGCATGTATATACATACTACAAACATATATACAGAAGGGTATTTTGACAAATGATTATCAAGTTTTTACCCCCAGACAATAATTAAACAAATCTACTTGGCAGTAATATTTATGAAAAATGCTAAAAATTCAAAACTCAAAATGCAGGCCAAGTTAATGGACAGTAGGAATATTCAAACTGAAATGTAGAGACTTCTTGACTTCAATTAACTACATTTCATCGGAGCAGACGTACTACATATTTACTTTGCACTAGTAAACAGGAAATGTTCCAAAACTAAACATCACACCAAAAATTATAAATACAGAAATATAGTCATTTATATATCTATAAAAGAGTCGAAAATACAGTAAGTCAGCAATAATTTTTGCTAACCTCTCTCCTGAATCTGATGTTTTCATTTTCAGCATCTTCAATTCGAAGAGCAAGCTACAAAACAAAAAACCTTTATATGCTTCACTGACACCACAAAGAACTCCAGAAACAACAAAAAAAAAAAAGAAAACAAAGAAAACAAATGAACAGCAATCCTATTTCATCAGTGGTTTCTTTTTTTATTTAAATTTCAGATGTTCTTTTCACAACATCAACTTTACAAAATATTTGACAGAACAGCTTCTAGAGATGTCAAGCTCAAGTCCTTCTTACCTGTTCATTCACTTTCTTCTCCTTTTCCAACTCTTTTTCTGTATCTGTTAACTGTCTCTCTTTCTGTTCCAATTGTTTTTCCAGTTGGTGGATCTCATCACGCAAAAAACGAGTATCACGACCACCAGCAGATTTTTGTGCCACCTTATGAGCATTAAAATAACATTGTAAATACAGTAGATATTCAAAGTAGAAAGAACTAAAAAAACCAAAGCATATGCTAAGACTAAAATAAATGCATATAAATATATATATTTATATATGTATTTCAAGTATACAAAAAGTCAAGCAATCATTCACCCAAGACTGGGCCATATTCAAAAAACAATAAAAAGCATTGCTAAAATGTAGGGCTATTTCATCACTTCAGAAACCTAAATGCTACTTTAAAATAAAATAATTAAAAGACCCTACCAGACCACTCTATCCACTAACAAAATTTAAAACATACCTCTAATTCTTTTTGAAGTTTTATCAGCTTGGTTTTAAAATTATTCTCTGTTAAAATAGAACAGATATAATGAATTATCCAGTGAGATAAAAAATACATAAAACAACAATGGTTAACCTTAGACTTAAAATATTTGCCTTCATTGAAGCAATTGACTTTAAAACAGCTGGTATTTTGTTCCATTTTCTAAACCTTAAAAAAGCCACAAAGCAGGAAGTACAAAAACCTAAAAAACATATTTAACAAATCATTTAGGAACAGCATAAAAAAGCTTGCTTACCATATTTGGCTTGCTCTTCCCCGGCTTTTTCAACTTCTTCTAGTGCCAGTTCTACCTCTTGAGTTTTCATCTGAGAAAAGAAGCATTACAAGCAAAGAAAAAATATTTACTACTACCATAAATTAAAAGATTGTCCCACAGACCTCATGTTTAAAATATATTTATTTTGAGAAATTTATTTGCATTTTTCATCTATATAATGATGTTAGATGTTATTATATATAACATCTTTGTTATTCCAATTAACTTCGCACTACTAAATTCCCACAGCTACACAATAAGATACTCTGGTGCAAGCACACATTTAGCATATAAATTACCTTAGGAGTTAGCAGTATTTTCAGGAACAGAAGAAAAAAGGAATAGTGATGCTTCCATTTAAACAAAAAAAAATAAACAATTTCATGCGCAAGATTGAAGAAAGTAAGCCTTAATACAAACCTTCAGTAGTGATTGAGTAATTTTAAAAAGGTGTATCACTTTTTCTGGAGCTTCAGTTTTTAAGTCTTTCCCATCAACCTAAAGAAAGAGACAAAAGTGGTTTTACACTAATATCAATGAAATCCACAAAATAAATCTTTAATGCACATGAAGGACCAGAGACAGTTTAGGGAAGAAGGTATAACAAAACCCCTATTCCCTTTTTTCTTAAGTACCTTGGACATGATATCCAGCAATCTCTCTGCTAGTTCCTCTTGACGAGGCAGAGTATCTGGATCAACTTTCATGAGCTTCTTCCAGTCTAAAATGGGTGCCATACTGAAGGTACGGCTTTTTTTTTTTTCCTGGAACAAAGATTAAAATAACAGTTATCAGGTATTATCTCAGCGCACACCAATTTTAGGTCAAATGATTTAATGAAGGTCGACCACTGAATACACCAGATGATGATAACTGTAATGCTGATTAACATTCTGTTCACATTTTGATCTATTGCAAACTGGAAGGCTACAACAAAACCATTTTTTTTCAGTTAAAGATTACACCATGCATACTCAGTGAATTCTTAAAACTATCAGCGAAGATCAGGACACACATGAAACCTGTATTTTAACTTCAATATCCTTTCTTTCTTCCCCATCTCTTAATGTGGTATTTTTATGCCAATGAACAAACACAAAAATAATTATTTCTAATATTTAAAACACAACCAACATCTTCTTTAGTTTGACACTGTGAGCACTGACTTCCCGACATTGAATTAAACAACATTTTTTAAAATTATAATACTTGAATTGACAAAGGACATTAATCAACCTGGAAAATAAGAAAAATCTCATCAGAAAGTGGTGGAAAGTTGTTTTCCACTGCTTACCTGCTGTTTGCTGTGGGCCACAGTGATTTCTCATATACCTGAAAGTCAATGCAGTATCTGAAAAAGGCAGAAGGGATTGGAAATCTTGGATTATTCTGTTCTTTAGATCTGTCTCTAGACTTTTGGATTAATATTTCAAAAAGTAAATTCTGCCAAGTTTAGAACAGAACATTTCAACCTACTTATTGCCCTAAATTATGAATACAGTTCAAATGGTTAAGAAAAATTAAGAAACAAATAAAGCTAACTAGAATAGTAAATGCAGTATTATTCAAAAAACTAACGACACAGCAGGAGTATGTATTTTATAGAAAAAAATCAAGCTCAGTCAATGCTGTATGCTGAGCACAGTATTTTGAGATCTGATCCATCACACACCCTGTTCCCCATTCAATGATTTAAAGACTCAACAACTGAAACCTCCTTCCTTAATAAAAGGCTGGAACTGGTATTACTTTCCAAAACAAGTACGCCTAAGTATTCTGAAAGAAGAACTCTCAGCCTCAGAAATATAGCTATATGCCTAAGGGAGGATAAAAATGACCTTCATCTTTTCTGAATATGTGACCTACTTAAAAGGTCCCCTATATTTACTATATTTCTTCAATGCTTGCTAAACATAAAACATGCAGTACACTCAATCCATGACTTCACAAGGATGACACCCTATATACATTATTGCTTTTCTGTTTTGTTGCAATGGTAAAGGATAGTACAAGGAGAATACTGATACTTTGACTTAGTTAATTGAATACTACTTGATTTCAGCAATATACTTGTCTAAGGATCAGAGTTCTTATACATATTCATTTTTCTGAAACAATGAAATGTAGAACTTAGGCATTTTAAATGCTCAACAATCAAAACTATTCTGAAAGCAAATACACAAACCTACTGTCAATCCTTTCTTACTTTCCATCTCTCATATATCTTTTTCCCTTAACTTACAAAATAATGTCCCAAGAAAATATCAGTCCTAAAATTTTAACCAAAAGGAGAGGTTCTGTACATAGACAACCCAATCCAACTTGTTGGGAGACGAGCTATAGTAAGGTAGGGCAGCACAATCCATGCACAGAGTAAATCACTTCTGTGAGCTGTCTTTAGAGCCAAACCAGCACAGTTCCATAGGATATAGGATATACTCTGAGAGAATTTATTTAATTGAAGAGTTTTTCATAATTTCGGTCATCTGTTGTCCTCTACTACAACCTATGGTTTTAGTAAACAAATGATCGATGTGGTGAGCTGCTGAGCTCGTGGGTCTACAAGATGTGTGAAATAGATGGAGAGCTGGCATTAGTTACGACAAGATTTTCTGTACTTACTCAAGGAATCAAACATACAAAACAGCCAGATGTTGTAAAGTTCAGCAGACTCAGACAGAAGTCTGGAGGGTATGTTCAAGTACTACCATAACAACAATGTGGCTTCTGACTCTGGGAAACCATGTAGAGGCAGCCAAGCTCTCATGGTGTTGCCTTACCACCACGGTGAGATAAAGCACCACTAGGAAGAGCTGTTCTTTCCCAACCAAGGAGTGTACAATGGGCAGCACAGTCACCTGATATGAAGAAGCACCTCACACGAGGGAGATGTGCTCTGCTAACTCTGTATTTCTTTACATGGGGTAATCCAGTTTAAACTACTTTTGACTTGCAAATTGCATTTACCCGGAATAACTCTGCAAAGCACAAGATCTTAATTGCAAAGCCCCAACCAAGAAAGATCCTTGCAGGGTTCCCATTCTCTCCTGTTTGGCATATCCCAACCACAGGATGCCGGGACAGCCCAGGATCCCTCCACAATGCTGCTGAGACAGTTTTGTTTTGTCCCCGTTTCATTCCAGCTCTGCGGAATTAACAAACTGCCTTACTCTGCAGCCGCCTTCCCAGCGAGGCGCAGCAGGCGAGAGTAGACACAGCGGGACACAGCGGGACACAGCGGGACACAGCGGGACACAGCGGGACACAGCGGGACACAGCTACCCCCGGCCCAGCCTGCGCCTGCCCGGGGCCCGCAGGAGCGGAGCGGCCCCGCCGCCGCCGCCCCCAGCCCGGCCGCTCCTTGCCCGGAGCACCCCCCGCCCCGTGGCCTCACCGCTCCCGGAGAATGACGGTGGCCGCTGCCAGGCGACGCCATCGGACTCTCCCGCGAACCCGGATTCTCCTGGGTGCAGGGAAAGTCAGCGCTCCCGAGGCACCCACAGATAAGCCTCACGGTGCCAAGCGGGCTCTCCCAACCCGGAGGGGCAGCCAGGCGGGCAGGGCGGGATCCCGCCCGAAAGCGCCGCTTCGCCGGAGCACCACCCCCGCCACCGGGTGGGCCTCCGGGACTACAGCTCCCGGCATGCCTCTGGGCCGGCGGCACCGTCTTCCTTTTCCCCGGCAGCCTCCGCTGGGCGGAGAGGGCGCGGCACGCGTGCGCCGTGTGCGGCGGCGGAGCGCGGGGTGGGTGGCGGCTCCGGTGGCGGGGCCGCGGCCCCGGTGCTTGTCCCGGCCTCAGGTAGGGCGGGCATGGCGCGCTGCGGCCCCGCGACGGGCCTTGCCGGGGGTGGAGGGAGGGAAGGAACAAGGAAGGAGGGAGTGAGTGGTCCTGTGTAGCTGCTGTCCCCGGTAGTTTCGGTCCGCTGGCCGTGCCGCGTCGGTGAGCCCCCCGCGCCTGCCGGGCTGCGCTGCGGCCTCGACCGCTGACTCCGCCGCCTGAGCGGTGTGCGGGACCGCGCCCCGGCTCCGCGCCTCCGCCGCCCAGCCTGCCCTTAGCTTACCTGCCTCGCCCAGGGCTGCGGGCAGCGTGCTGGTTCCTGCCCGGCCCGCGGGAGGGCTGCGGGACTGCCCGGGCACCGTATGCTTTGGGGGTAGGTAGGGAACAGTGGGGGCCAGAAGGCACGGGAAAAATTATACCTGTAAACTGCTCGAATCCATTGGGTACTATTAGCCAGTGCGTCCGAGTTTTGGTAGTGGTCTGATAGCCGAGAAGTTTGGGATTCTGTGTTTTAGTTAAATGGCTAGGAAGACGTATTTTCAAATGAAGAAACTAGTAACCATTCCAGGCGTATTTATCTCTTTGTATTTGTTTATTCAACAGCTGTGGAGAGCTGAAGTGGATCTGTTTTGTTCTAATGGTAAGAGAAAAGTGATTATAACGATATCTTTGTACTTTTGTCCTTATTTTGATTAATAATTGTTTTCAGTTTTTTTGCTATCTCTTGTTCAGTGTTGATATTTAATGAAGACTGACAAGATGCCTTGAGCTCCTTATAGTTATGCAGCTTGTTCCAGTCACAGCGCAACTCTAAAGACTTCTATATCTCAGCCAGGGGTTGGTTAATTATAGTTCTCTATTGGGTGTAAAAAGCAAACTGTGGTTGGGGAAGGGAAGGAGACTGGGTTATATTTAATGAATGGGTAATGTTGCCAAGAATAAAATTATTATGGTTTAGTGTAAAACAATGATTCCTTAGTAACAGGGACTTTTTATAGGTGTTTGAAGTGACACAGAAAATAATGGCACCTTAGCCACAAACTAAGCTTTCAGGAAGTGGATCTTTCTGTGGCAGAGAAACTAATCTGTTGATGCCGGAATGCTTCTTTATAGGAACTTTTTTTTTAAATCTTCTTCATGATCTTAACAAGCTGTTAATGCCAGTATTGCTATTTAATGTGCTTTATTTGTGTCAGCATTTTTAAGTGTTCTGTTGCAGAATCAGCAGAGAACATGTTATTGCATTTACTAGTAGTGACACCGTATCTGAGTTGTAATTGTGTAGTACAGCTAGTGAAGACCATTGGTGCAGAAGTAAAAGGTATTTGGATTTGAGGTAGGCATGGAAACTCCAAAAGTGAAAAAAAAGTAAAACAAATCGAAGTCTTAACCCTATGCATAATGAGAAAACATTTAAAATACAGCATGGCTTGGACCAAGTAAATTGATTTTTCTTATGTTTTGCATCACTTCATGCAACGAACTTAGTGTAAGTGAATCTTCTTTTAGTGGGAATAGATACTTATAGCTCTGGAGCCAAGAAGTCATTTCAGCTCCATAGTGAATGGTTTGACCTACCCTTGATAGAAGAGTTAAGCATACATGTTAAATCACAGCTTTGATTAACAGTGTGCTCTTGCATAGACCTAATAGAAAAACTGCACCATGAAAAGCCTAATGGAATGCTATTTAAAGAGCACAAGATATCATATACAGACCCAGCATACTAAGTAAGGACAGAGTAGCAGAGTCTAAAAGCTGTGTTTTCAGTTTATACCTCACTTGTAGCTTTTGTTCATTTGTTCTTTGGAGTAAACAAGGATGCAGTTTCTGCTGTTGCATTTCTGGAACGCTGAAAGTGGTGATGAGTGTTGTTTTAGAGATACTATTTTTGCATCAGTGAGGCCACAAAAGATGTTTTATGTAGTTACACTAAATAGAACAGCTGTTAGTGTGTTACTCTTTGAATGCAGCAAAAACCCCTAAAAGCTTGACATTGAAATGTGAGATTCTGTTACTGATTCAAGTGTTTAAGTTACAAAGTACAAGCTAGTCCTATGTGGTTTGTATTTCAACTGACTTGTACCGGTTGCATTGAAGAAATTGAAACTAAACCAGCAGCTAAACCAGTATCTTTATCTCACCCATTTTAAATTGTGTTACAGATTGGTCCTTGTTTGTTACAGAGTAACATAAAATGTCCTGAGTGTTAGTTCAACTGCTTGGTTGACAGCAAGTTCTTTCCCCGTGGGAGATCTTCTATCAGGCCTGCAACATGTGTTCTGACTTTGTATCAGAACTGCCAGTGCTCTTCTAGTTAATTGTTCAGAACCTTAAGAAGAGAAGGCTGGAGGGCATTACCTTCCTTTCTAGGGAAGAGTACAATAATTTCAATATTATAAGCCACACCATTCTGACTAAAATTTTGGTCCGAACACAAAGTGCGGCTTATAATCAGGTGCGGCTTATATATGGACAAGGAATGAAAAGTTGCTGTTTTAGTTTGGAGGACAGGTGTCTGCTGAGAAAGGCAGGAACTTCTCTTTGAAATGGAGAATGTAAACCCCCTCCCTCCAAATTATTATAATTTTGAAATCAAGGGGCTTTCAGGCAAAGATATGGGAATTAGGAATAACAGTTCTTTACTAGGGAAATTAGAATAGAAATACAGTACTACAAAGAAACAAACTCCAAACCCTGACAAAGTCAGAGTACAACCTGACACCCCGTCAGGCAGGGCGTTGGTAGCAGTCCCATTAAATGGTGGCTGCATCCTCCTGCAGTGACAGATGTGATTCAGTTGGAGCAGTGCTCCTGTACAAGGTGCAGTTTCCCTCCAGAGGTCCAGTGGTGATGTGGAGAAATCTGGTTTCCCTCTGGAGTCCAGTGGAGAAAGGGGCTACCTTAGTGTCCCAAAACCTCTGTTTTTATCTTGGTAAGAAATGTTGGGCTCTTCCCCCTGGCCGGAGCAACTTCCAATGGGATGGAGTAATTTTATCAGTCCCACAGTGGGACTCAATGGGCCATTAGCAGACAATGACTCCCTGGAGGAAGGATGGGTTGTGAAAAGGTAAAGAACAATGCCCTGCCTGGTTTCAATGGATGGCCCATTAGCAGAATATCTGCCATGGAGATAAGGATCACTGCCCCCACCCTCAACAGATGGTGATAGAATAGATACCTTTTATCACACCCTGTATTGTAACCCAAGACAGTTGCTGACACCTGGATGTGCGGCTTATAATCAGGTGCGGCTTATAATCAGGTACGGCTTATAATCGTGAAATAACTGTATTTCCCAATAGTTCCATTACTCTTGATCTGGTAGTGAATATCTTGCAAAAGAAAGTTTTCACAGTATAACTTTTCTTGTTTTATTTATCCTGTTTTAGGATCTCAGCAAGCTGAAAGGGGAATCCGGGCATGTTTTGTATTATTTCTTCTCTCATCTTCCCAAATACTTTTTGCCTTCTAGATCAGATTCAAGCTAAATCATTTAAATATCAGCTGTGCGTCTAAGTTTTTTCATATTGGAGTGTACCTTGGACTGGGATTTTTAAGACTGGATAAAGTTTAAGGCTGTCTTGGAAAGGCAAAACAGAAACAAAATTATGATCTCTATCTGTTAGTAAACACTTGTAGTAAATCAGCAGAAAGAATGTTCAGTTTAACTCAAAATAAAACAAAGGTTAGCAAGTAGGCAGTACAAATTAGGACATTAGCAGAACCTCAGAAACTGAATTAAAATGATGTTTTTAAGTGACTATACTAGTGGTTTGTATGTATCTGGTGATGTTCATCCGTTCAGCTACCAGCTCTTAGATGAGCTAGTTGTTCACATGTTTAAACATAAAAATGACCCTAGGAGTGGTTTTACAGCTCTTCATTTTCTTCTGCCTTTGATAATTTGAAGGTTTTCTATGTGAACTGTATCTAAACAGTTCAGAACCTTCAGTGATTAATAAAGCTTATGTCTCTAGAGTAAATAAATCTCCGGTATTGCCTGATTATTTTTAATAAATTGACATAACACATTGTTATTAACGCCTTTCAATCCATGAAAGTGCCAGTACTCAATAGAAGAAAAAAAAAATTAAATATATGTTTAAGTTTCTAAAGTTTGATAGTTAGATTGTCTAATGGGCAGAAACTTATTTGTTCCTGCAAGGGTTTTTTAATGGAAAGTGACAGATAGATAATTATGGAGTGCTAAATAGCTTTTGCATGTTTTCAGGATAGCAGCTGTATTCCTGACAAGATACACATTGCTATTTTTTTCTAAGTTCTAATGGACAGAAAATGGGTTCTGCACTCCCAAATTTCCCAACTGAGGATACTCTTAGAACATCATTGTGCATTTTTTATTTGTGATAGAGGGTTTCTTATGCAGGCTACTGCATCTTACAGCATGTGGTATGTTAAACCATCTGTAGCATCATGGATTTAGTAGTGATTGTTGAGAAATGTTTTGTTTTCTTACCTTCTAAAAGTGCTTTGGCTCTTTTGGTGGTTGTTGCTTGGTTTTTTGTCAGTGCATTTTTTCAGTTTTGTGGGACTTTCTTACATTTTACTCATCTGTTATTCTTGAAGACTGGATGAACTATTACAGAGATCTCAAGAAGCTGGAAGAGGAAAACTATGTGCCTTATGAGCCAGATGGGCTTGAGAGTTCTGGTTCTCTTCTGTCCTTTCCACTTAATGTCTCTGTACAAATGTGAAAGTGGTGCAGTGCAAAGTGCAGATT
The DNA here is from genome assembly GCF_009819885.2 of Catharus ustulatus. NCBI lineage: Eukaryota > Metazoa > Chordata > Aves > Passeriformes > Turdidae > Catharus > Catharus ustulatus. Next base: position 42,690,789 of record NC_046224.1, on the reverse strand, counting down.
TCTGCCAAACAACCTAAGAAATTTAGTCCATCATAGGCTGTTTTGCACAGCAGGTGTATTCTTTTTTTTTACAGTTGACTCTCATGACTACTGTGCAGTTTCTGACTCTCTTACCTTGCTGTTTATTGTTTTAAACTGTATATTCTTCATGGTCACACATTGTTGTAAATTAAAGCATCCAACAGAAGTCTTTGCAATAAAGCATGTGAAGTACGTGTCTGTCCTGATTTCATCCAGTCAAATGGTAACTGTGGCTGTGCACTAGACCATGAGTTGGCAGTCATACAGCCCAGAGTGGCTGATGTATCTGAGGAGCAGTCTTAGCAGCTGTGCAAGTAGCCAGTAGGTGAGATGAAAAAAATAACTTGAGGGATAGTCAGTCTGTTTGCATGTTTTGCACTGGACAGTGATGTGGTTCTCCCTTGCAACAAGCCTGTTTTAACAAAGAAGTTGTTAGGCAGTGTTTTGCAGGTGTTTATTAAATACATCCATCACTGGGAGTGAAGTACTGATACTTGTAAGACCATACTTGGGTTGATCACCTTGTCAGTTGAGTAAGAAGGACAGTATTTCCACTCACGTGAGCAGCCCAGTCATTCCCAGGCTTCATCAGCCTCTTGCACGTCTGTGATTTCCAAGGTTCTCAGTGCTATATACTCCTTAGATGGCTTCTTGCTTTTGAACATCAAACTGATAATAGATTAGTTGGCATGGAAGCAGTTTTGGTTGCCAAGAAGCAGTTGTTGTTTTCCACTGAGTTTGCCTGGCTTACCAAATACAGAAGATCTTTTGTAAACCTCTGCTTTAGTTTTGCATATTCAACATGTTGATGATCATTGCAGGTTTGGAGCTTGGAGTATGAGGGTGAACCCAGCTACAGTAGCAGATAGGACATAGTAGCTCTGATGACAAAACTTCCTCAAAATTTGCAGTTATGCAAACATAAAGGATTGTGTGGGCAAGTGTCAGAGGCCTAGGAAAAATCCAGCCAGGATTTTTCCCAGGCTGCTATCAGTTCTGATTCTTTTCCCAGGAGAAAGGTTTCAGAGAATTCAATAACATAGATAAACACCTGCTAGAGGACGTGTTGTTTTTCACAGAGCATGTTTCTAAAGGGGTGTTGCTCCTCTGCCCAGTGAATTGTCTCTAATTTGTTTTGCACTATGTATATTATTTAAACCATTATTTCCTTGAATAAAATTGCTCTTTCCTGCTCCTGCAAGAAAGTACCATGTTACTGTCTCTTTCACTGCTCTGGAACCACATACAGTAACAGGACTGCAATTTTTTTTCCCATACTTACGCTTTAATTAGCAAGAGCTTAAGAGTACCCTGTAATCAGACCAGGTGGAAGAAAGTAATTTTCCTAACTCTGTGTATCTTTACAGTACATTTCAGGAAAATAAGACCTTAGAATGCCAGAATGGAAATCAGTAGTGAAGTACCTCTGCTACAGTTTTGTGCAATCTACAGGTTGTACGTTGCCTTACATTTCCCATTTTTCTCTTTGTGCTTAGCTTGGAAGCAGAGTGCTTGGATGTGGGGGCTGTACCAGATTTCCATTATGCCTCTCTGATTTCCATTATGCCTCTAGGTCTCTCACTACATTTGCAAGACCTAGTACTTCAGCACACAACTAAAATTTGAGAGGTGTACGGTGTGATTCTTTACAGATTACCAAGTTTGGTACAGTTCAAGCAGTACATTGTGTGACTTACTGCTAAAACCAGAACTGGGCATTTTGTTGTGTATATTTGTTGCTTACAGTAAATTTAGTAAAACTGTTCAGGATTGCCTGGGGTGTCTGTGATTCAAATACTTGTCTTCAAAGACTGAAGTATAGCCATGTATTTGCATGTAGTTGTAGTTGTATCTGTGATTGAAATGTGTATGTAAAGGAGAAGGCGAATTGCAATAAAAAATTTCAATGTTACATGTGAATATTTTGTATAGAGTTCTCTGAAAAGTTTCTCTGATGGTGGGCTAGCCACTTAAACATGATCTTTGGATTTATCTAATATCTGAATTTATTTATGCTTAAGAGTTTCCCTTCATTCAGATGAAAACTGTATTTCCCTACAGCTGGCATGTAGATAAGTGGAGCTCTGTCAGGGAGCAGCATGGTCAATACTGCTGTAGTGTATGGAGGTCTGAGTGGAAGGAATACTAGAAATTCAGAGCAAATTGAAGGTCTTGTGAAAGCGTCAGAAACACCTAGGATTAAGGGAGAAGTAGTGTTTTGATACATTTTTTCATGTGTGGAAAAGTGAAAACCTACTAGAAGTTGAAAGAGCTAATAATTAAGGCTGGTTAAGCTTTTCATTTTGATAAGATGCAATACTTAGAAATGAATCTTGTTTTTTTTGCTAGTTGAGTAACAGTAGCTGTTTCTGAATAAGTGTTGTTAAAGAATTTAGAAGTCACCAAAACCCTACTGACTTAACAATGCCTTTTCTTAAAGGTTGAATTTAAATAAACTTACAGTTGGTTCTGTGTGGTAATATTACTGTGTCACAGTATTTAAAATAATAAGGACTTGTATGTTGGAAAATCCTGACATGTTTATTTTAGGTCCTTTTCAGATGTCACTGCTTTTCAGTAGAATTAGTGAATTTCAAGAAGTAGGAAGTGCACTATTCAGAAGATGTTACAAAAAAGGAATTTCAGATTCTGGCAGGGTAGAAGCATGTTTCATATCCACCTTCTTTGAAGGGGGGACTAAAAAGTGGTGAGTTCAGGTTCAGAAGCAGGCTGTCATTTCCTGTATTCCTGTAGCATGCTTCATTTTCTCTTTTAATAAGATTTCTCTGGCTGCCAAGAAAACCATAGATATGTTCGATTGTAAACTTAGCTTACTTTTGAAGTACTCTGATCAAGCCCCTGGCAGGGGGATTGGAACTAGATTATCTTTAAGGCCCCTTCCAACACAAACCATTCTATGATTCTATGAAAAAGATGTAACAACATTATTCAACATTGTGGTGGTTTTTTTACTTACTTTTGTTAATACAAAGATGGTGGCAGCTTTGAAAAAAAGGCCTTTTTGGTTGAAGTAACATCAATAGCCAGTGCTCCAAGTACTACGAAAGTAAAAAAAGTCCTTAACTGCCATTATGTGAGGAACACCAAGTGGTTTGGTTTGATTTCTTCAAAATTATGTGTCCTGGTTTTGAGATTAGCTGCACCTGCATCTTGTTGCACATGTATTCCTTCCTTACCCCACTGTCCCTTTGCCACTAGCTGTGGTGATGAGTGATTGTCATGCTTTCAGGTCCACGCTACAAACCACGAACAGCATCACCTGTCTAGATCTCTCTGGCCTGTTTTTAGAGTTCAAGAAGCATTTGGACAACACTCTCAGGCACATGGTGTGATTCTTGGGATTGCCCTGTGCAGGGCCAGAAGTTAGACTCCGTGATCCTTGTGAGTCCCTTGCAGCTCAGCATGTTATGTGATATATCTGAACACAATTTTTGAAAAATCAGCAGACCAAAGGAAAAAAAAATCACCAGGATTTCAGGGTTTAGGAGAATAAAGCAGACTGTAGCTTTCAAATAGCTTATCAGCTTTGATGTGTGAACTGTTACAAACATAAGGCTGCAGTCACTGCATATTTATGGATCTACATTATCTGGCTAATATTAGCTACTCTGTGTCCTTGCAGATGCTTCCCCTCTTGGGGAAAATACTCTTGTTCAGTCATGTCCATTTTCTCAAAATGAAGTCAGTGTTTAACTGTGTGTAGCTTTTCAGTATCTTTGGTCCCAACAGTTGGCAGTGGTCTACGCATTGCCAACCAGTGGTTGAAAGAAATTACCTGTAGTTACCTTCTTATTCTACCAAGGCAGAACAGTATTTTTGAACAACCCAATACACAGTGATATCACCTTTTGATCAGTTCACCCGTATAATATTTTGTAAATAATTCTAAAACTGCTGATTAATAGTTTATAAGGCTTAGAAAGTTTATGCAAGATGAGAGAAAATATAAGATAAAATTCATTTTGGGGTTTTTGCATGCTATTTTTTTTAGACAGTAGTCTCATGAACAATCAGTGACATCAAAACAACTGGGATGTTGAGGGAAAAAAATGACCTTTTTGTGAACTTCTACCAAGAATGCAAATGAGCCTAGTGTGACCTTCAATGGTAAGTTTAACTTTCATTGTTCTTAATGTCCTATATCTGTTATTGAACCCCATATTTATGAAGTTCTACAAGTTTCCTGGTTTTTCATCAGAATGTTTGAAGTTTTAGTTTGAATTACAGTAATTTCACGATTATAAGCTGCACCATTTTGACTAAAATTTTGCTCCTAACACGGAAGTGCGGCTTACACTCAGGAGCAGCCAATATATGAACAAATTTCGGAAATTTCCCAACCTGGAAGTCTGAGCCCACAGCAACCCCGAACCGGAGCCTGCCCTGCCCCAGGCGGCGGCACAGCAGCAGTGCTGCTGGCCCCGGGGAGCATGGTGGTGCCGGCCAGGCACGCTGCTCTTACGCTTCCCGGTGGCAGCAGTGAGCGGGGATGGGACCATTCCCTGGCAGCCACCCTGTGCAGGGCTGAGTCAGTAAACTCTGCGATCCCACGATTCTGTTACTATTTGGCAACTTTGTGAAAGTTGCATGCGGATCCTCGCTGCGAACGAAAGTGCGACTTATAATCTGGTGCAGCTTATATATGGACAAAAAGGTAAGTGTTGCCGACACCTGGAGGTGCGGCTTATAATCGTGAAATTACTGTACTTTTGAAATATTTTGAGAAACACTTTTAAACCTAAACCGCATACATAGTTGACACACTTTCTGCCTCTGCTAACTTAAAATTTTGGGTGTGTTAAATTACTCAGGATTCCAGAGAATTTATTTTTCATAATTTGAGTTTGCAGCATTCACTTGAACTGCATAACTTTCTGGCAAAAAAAATCGCAATTTATTTTCAATGCTTTTTTTTTCTTTCCCTGCAAGTAAAACATGAAAAGTAACAGAGTTTCCATCTTCTGTAAGGCTTTTTAAGGGTAAGATATTTTAATGAGAGTATTTTTTCTAAACAATAGCCGTATTACATGTGTGACTTGAGAAAACTTTTGTATCTTACTGGTTTTTTAGGTATGGAGTCATTAACTTCTAAAGTATTTGATGCCTTAATTTGACTTTGTTTATCGAGTTTAGTAAGTAAAACTACTCAAGTTTCTCTACATATATTTCAGCTTTTGTCCATGAAACCTCCTAGAAAAGATGGCTGACGTAAGCCTAAAGGAAGCAGCACTAATAGTTGGTGTGGTGGCAGCCTGCTACTGGAACAGTCTCTTTTGTGGGTTTGTTTTTGATGATGTTTCAGCAATTTTGGACAATAAAGATTTGCATCCTACTACTCCACTGAGAAACCTGTTTCAGAATGACTTCTGGGGTACTCCAATGTCTGAGGTAAACGGCTCATTAAACACTTTGAAATGTTTAGGAAATTGAAAAAAACCTTGCAGAGTGTTATTACACTTTTTTCTAATATGGTTTTAACAGAATAGCTTGGATTTGATGGAATTTGGTGGTGTTAGTGTTTTGTACAATAATATCAGTAACACGTAGCTTATAGTCTTTATTCCGTAAAAGAACTGGTAAGAAAATGAAGTTGTACTGTCAGCACACAGCTGCAAGATGTTATTTCCTATGTAATTGCAATATCAAAATTGAACAACTGACCAATTTATTTTCTCCTGTAAAAGTCAGGTATTGACATACAAGGCTATTTATTTCTAAATGTAATCTGGAGAACAAAATATAACATTTAAACAACAAAGCTTGGAATTAGAATATTGAATATTTTGAATTTATTTATGTATATATAGATAGGGATTCAGGGTTTCTGATCTGTAGCCCATGTAGAGTGGCTGTGTATTATCTGAAAAGCTACATTGGCAGTGAAGCTCTTGATAAACATTGTTAATGGCAAAGGTTAAAGGTTTTTGATATAGTTTAAAAAATTACACATGGTGTTACTGCTGAGCAAATGAATAAAAATTCTCTCCCATTCATACATTCTCTGCTTATCAAGGCATTCCACTTTATATTATATCCACTTTTCTTATGTTCATACCTACAGTGTTAGTTCCTTGTGATTAATATTTACTAATTCTACAAATAGACTCTGATACATAATTTTCATATAACCCTGTAACCAAAGCTTCCAGTTGCCATTTAGTTGTGTATTCATTGAGGGTTAAGTAGGTTCCTAAATTCCCCCAGTAAACTCTCAAACAGTACTTTTTAACATGTTTTTAGTGGAAAAAAGTCCTTAACCATGTCTAGTGGAAAAAGCCTTTTTTTGGGGGGGAGGGCGGGAGCTACTAATTTTGATATCTTTGTTTTGAAGGTAGATGGCCTGACTGTAGAAGGGGATTCATGTATGGATAGGTGTTTAGAAAGGTATTTTGGAGTGAAAGTCACTTTGTAAGTTAGGGGTAACTGATTGATTTATTTATTTTCTTTCAGGAGAGGAGTCATAAATCTTATCGTCCCCTCACAGTTCTAACATTTCGCTTAAACTACTTGTTCAGTGAGTTAAATGCAGTTTCGTACCACTTTCTAAATCTGGTCTTTCATGTGGTGGTTTGCATAGTCTTCCTCAAGGTCTGTAAGCTCTTCCTGGACAACAGGAGCAGCATAGTTGCATGCTTGCTCTTTGCAGTGCACCCAATACATACTGAAGCGGTAGGTACAGCTGTGATGTGCTTAATTTGTTAAACCTGTGTTAATTAAACTTAAATTTCATGGTGTTTATATGTGTATGTATATATACGTGTATAACTTGAGAAAGTATGATCTTACTCATACTTGCTCTTCCCTTTGCAGTGAGTGGTGGAAGTGACAAATTTTCATGCTCAGAGTTGTTTTACATTATATGCAGCTACTGGAAAATAATTAAAGAAACATGAATTTAGTTACTAAATAATTTAGGCCTCTGCTATGCACGTTGACTTTTATGACTCCAGTTCACGCAGGCATTTGTGTTCTGTGATGATTCATCCAGTATCCTATTTTGCAAATACTATGAATACCTCTTAATTAATTTCCAGAATCCCTTGTGGCTAATCACATTTCTGCTCTGTCTACTTTCTTCTATGTCAATGCGTCTGTCTCAGTGGGATTTTCTCTAGGATTGTTGTTGCTGTGCTATAGCTTAGGTCCAGTTCTCTTTGAACCTTCTACTTTTTAAACATATAGTATGTAAGGAAGAAGAAATAATCTCTTAATCTCTCTCCTCTTTTCTTTGATTCTGAAGGAATTCTTCACTGCTATTTAAAAAAACAAAAACAAAAAGCTTTATTTGTACAACTTTTCTTACTTTTTAATCACCAACCAGGCTTGCAGTGTTATGCGGGAACTGAAGTCATGTGATCAGCATTCATTAGATTTATTTCTGCCAGAAAATCTGATAAAGCAGATTTGTGGCATTTTCTGCTACTATTTCTGCTCCCCTTCAATTTACTTTCCTGGATTTGAGTACAGGTGTTGCAAAGCGCCTTTTTTTTTTTATTAGCATTAGCTTATTTTCAGAAAACTGAAAATGTTTCAATCTTTTGCTACTTTGGAGGTGATACTATTTTATTGTGTTAAGGGGGGTTTTTTTGGGTGGGGAAGGGGAATGTGTCTTGGTTTGAAACTTTCAAGCCAAGACAGAGAGTAGAATCTTTCAATTTTAATAAAATGAGAGAGGTTTGTTCTTACTTTCTTGTAATTTTTTTGGTCCTGATTTGTTTGATAAAGAGTTTGCATCTCTCTCTTATTCACTAATAATGCAAATCCCTTTAAGCAATAGTTAAGAAGCCTGCATCCATGCATTTTGAGCAAATTTTACAGGAATTGAATTGAAAAACTTGACTGTTAGTTAAGTTGCTAATATATCCTTGCAAGAAGTTAATGGAATGTTTAAAGTGCAGAAGCACCTAAAAATTTCTGCTTACTCCAAAGCACAAACCCCCAATAAAACTTGGGTAAAATAGGGGTTAAAAAAATAAAATTCTGTATTTCATTTGGTTTTCTTGTTCTTTGAAAAAAAATGCTTTAAATTGCCAAATTTAGCTTTGCCTCCCCTTTGTAGTAAATGTGATAGGATCTTTGTAGGAGCATTATCAAGTTGCCAGTGACTTACGTTAGTGGCTCACAGGTTAGATTGGCCGGTGTAATTTTATTGGTTTCATTCCAAATTTTAGTGGTTCTTTATTATGCCTGAACTTTCAGATTCTGTCCGAAATAAGTGGCACAGATGCTTTACGTACTGTGCACCAGAGTTAGTAGAAAGTACTGTACAAGCTAGAGCCCATTGTGTAACAAAAGCTAATTGTGAAAGGTTGCTCTGTTGCTAATTGTTGGTTGCTCTGAAGCGATTTGTCAGAGGGTGTGTAAGGCCTGGTGTCAGCCACGCGAGGGCGCTGTAACACAGGGATCGCTGCAATTGGTGCTGGCCTGGGAACTGAAACTGCAACTCTAGCTGAATCCCTCTGCTGTTGTACTTAGGTACTCAGTGAAGAGTCAGATAAGGGCTTGGTTTCTTCTTACCCTGCCTTTTTTAGTGTGTAAGAAGAAGAATGAGTGGGAGTTTCCTTACACAGAAAAGAGGAGGTAATAATGAAATGTATGTTAGGACCAGAGATTTTTATATCTTTTATGATTTAAAGGTTTCTGGTCTTGATTCTTGCAAATTAATCTACTACTAATTAGTTACTTGCACAAGAGTTTGAAACAGCAGATACAGTACATAAATATTTCAACCCTTTGCCTGTCTTTACAATAAACAGTTTTCTCCTGGAAAAGTTATCAGAGCAGGATAAGTAGAAGATAATTTTCTGCTTGAGTTCAAAAAACTAGACTCTTGCAGTGGTAATATTTGTTTTTCTGAGGAAGAGGCTTTTAGGAAATGGTTGAATAACAACATCGTAGTTTCACTTGTCCTTGTTTTTACAAATCCAGTTCAGTCTTACTCGCTACTTTGCTACTGTTCTGGCGAGAAGTATGTCAACCACCCCTATAACTACAGGATGTCAACTAACCTTGTGAGTGCTGGAATTTTCTCTCATAAGTCACGTTTGTATCCAGAAATAGAGCCTCTCTGTTGGCAGTCAACTGTGGAGGCATCAACATGCTTCATTAATGTTCTCTTTCAACTGATCTACAGATAAGGTTCTCTTTAATGTCTTAACACTAGACTATTTTGGAATCTAGACCAGGAGTCTTTGAAACATCTTAAGATATTTTGGAAACAAATACTTAGATGCTCTTCAAAATAGTAACACAAACTGTGGTGTCTTACCAATTGTGAAACATGCTTTGTGCATGATTTAGTGACTCCTTTGGTAAACATGCTTGTCCCAAGACAAGTACCAAAGTATGATTTCAGATTCAGATTAGAATGCTTTTCTTTACACTGTGACCTTGGATACTGAGTTACTTTTTCATTTTTTGTTGTGCTGGATCAGTCATGCTTGGCCAAGAATGTACTAGCAATAAAACTTTCTAGCTGGGTCCAGATGGTAAAAATCAGCTTTCAGCATCATCAGAGTTAAATCATGAACTGTATGGTTTCCCTAGCTAAATACAACCATCTCTCTCAGGACAGCATGCTGTTTTTCAGCAATGTTATGTGTAAACATTTGAAAGCAATCAGAGGCTTTACAGAAGGGAACAAGTGAGGAAGAATGGTAGTCCTAGAAGGTAGTGCAATCAACACATAGGCTGCTGCAATAGCCATGAGCATAATGACCTGTCTTCCATATCAGGTTGTTGGTTTCACCTTAGCGTTTTTTGAAAACTGTTCTTGAAATGGGAATTAATCTTTATTTCTTCGGGGATTCTGAAACAACCCTCTGCCATACATGTTTTAACACTTGTCTGAATTTCATGAAATCCACTCTTTGTCTCATCAAGAAAAGAGAGGTTGCCATTGAACACTGAGGCAGAAATGTTGGGTACCCCAGCCTTCTCTTTGTCCATTGTTACCAGTTTTTCAACTCTGTTGGTGAGGGCAGGTACACCTCTGACATCCCTTCTCTGTAGAAACATTTCTTATTTTTCTTTATGTCCTTTGCCATGTTCAGTTCCAGCTTTGCCCTGGCCTTCCTCATCCCAGCTGCACAACTGAGCTTTGTCCCAGGTTATTCTTCCCAGGTTACTCATCCTTGTTTTTCTGCTGCCTGGGCATTTGTTTCTTTCACTTTAGTTTGACCAGCAGTTCTCTACTCAGCAACACTGACCTCTCTGCTTTCCTTACCTGATTCCCTGCCCCTGGGGGATTGGTGACTCCTGTGCTCTATGGAGTACTTCCTTAAAGATTTGCTAGCTTTATGTAGTAAGTATTTAATAACATATAAGTAGCATACTTAGATTACTAATAAAAACTCAACAAATACTATTTTAAGATGTCAAATAATATTTAATAAAAATTAAGGTTTTTCTTATTTTACAGGTAACTGGAGTTGTGGGCAGAGCAGAACTTTTATCATCTATATTTTTCCTAGCTGCTTTTTTGTCATACACGAAGTCTAAAGGACCAGATAATACCATAGGTAAATGATTGACAAATAGAGATATAATTTAAATTCTTTATCACTGATAAAAGCACTCTTAAAACCATAATAGAGGTGTACTGGTTGTTCACCAAAGCCCCTTCAGAGCCAAGGTATCCATGAAGTACTACTTTCCATTATAAATTGTATTTTTTCCCAAGGCTTAGATGTTTCATTTAGTGTTATAACAGTTACTCTAGGGGATTTTTGCACTGACTTTTATTTTTGCAATTTAAGTGGAAGTGTGCTGAGTTACCTCAGATGGTCAGTCACAAGTAAGCTGCAAAGTTTCAGTACAAATGGAGACTTCCCTCTTTGCCAGAGTCAGACTGACTTAGTGAGGAATTCTGACTCCCTGTAAAGTATTCCATTTGAAAAAGTGCTTTGGTGATTTAGGAAATAGTGAGATATTTTGTTTTTCTTATTATAAATTAATCTTTTTCACTTCATTTATTTCTTTCCATTTAAGGGAGGCAATTTTAAAATTGATCCATTTTCTGTAGAATAAAACTGGTCATCTTTCATAAGAAATTACATACTAAACAAGTTTACAGAACATGGCATATTCAAACATGAGAAGCCAAAGCCTTCACTTTTTAGGTTAATTTACTTTATTAAGTGCTTGTGTTTTGTAGGATGGAACATTTTCAATAACATCTTCTTTATTTGCAGTGTGGACTCCAATTGCAGTGACTGTATTTCTAGTAGCTGTTGCAACACTATGTAAAGAACAAGGAATAACTGTGGTGGGGATATGCTGTGTGTATGAAGTCTTTATTGCTCAAGGGGTAAGCTGTTGAAAAATAAATTGGATTTCTGTTATGAGACATTAGGTACTTGGAAGCATCATATTTCAGCACTGATCTTTCTCAGTTCAGGTTAACTCAATAGTTCTGTTACATTTTTCAGATTTTTTTGAGTCAGTTCATGTTTGACAGTTCACAGTGAGGGAATCAAATGACTTCCAAGTTATCCTTTACATGCTATGCAGAGATGTTAGAAAAATACTCAGTGAAGACTTGACATATTTTAATGGAAAGCTATGATTTTAGCTTGCTGAGATTTGCAAATCCTAAGTTGTAACAGTCTTGATTAAAGTTTGAGGTGCATAAACGTGGGGGATTATTTGTTTTTAATCCCTGTAGTAAAAATAGAGAACATATTACATACAAATTCGTTTCATAATTTTCTGTTGAGTAACCAGATGTTTTAGAGTAGTCCTATTTAAGTACAGTAGTTTCACGAATACAAGCCGCACGGATTATAAGCCGCACCCCCGGTGCCTCGACAATGTTGCTGTCTTTGTCAATAGATAAGCCGCACCCCGAATATCAGCCGCACTTTCGTTCGTCGCGAGAATCCGTGCGCAGCTTTCACAAATTGGCCAATTAGTAACAGGATCGCGGCATAGCGGGCTTTACTGGCTCGGGGCGGGGCCAGGAAGGCTCGGCCCGCTCATGGTTGCCGACGGGGCCGGGTGGCCCAGCTCAGTGCCACGGCTCGGCGGGGCTGGCCGGGTGGTGCTGCCGCCGCCGCCGGGCTCGCTGGCCCCCCTCTCCCGTCAGCACCGCCCCGCTGCCACGTTCGCTCGCCCGGCTGGCAGGGCTGCCGCCGCCGGGCTCGCCACCCGCCCCGCTGCCGCTTTCGCTCGCCCCGCGCCGCGCCCGCCCCGCCCCCGCGAGCGGCGCTTTGGCTCGCCGAGCGGCGCTTTCGCGAGCGGCGCTTTGGCTCGCCGAGCGGCGCTTTCGCGAGCGGCGCTTTGGCTCGCCGAGCGGCACTTTCGCGAGCCGCGCTGTGGCTTGCCGAGCGCCGCTTTCGCTCGCCCCGCCGGCAGGGCTGCCGCCACCAGGCTCGCCGGCCGCCCCCTCCCGTCTGCACCGCCGCCGCGTTTCCTCGCCCTGGCCGGCACTGCAGGCCCCCGCACCGCCGGGCTCCCCCACGCTGCTGGCCCCGATTCTGCTGGGCTTCCCCCGCTGCCAGGCAGCCCCACCCGCCGGCCTTCCTGCTTCTGCCATGCTCCCCTGCACTGCTAGCCCCAGTTCTCCCGGGCTCCCCCGCCATGCTGGCTCAGGCTCTGCCGCCCTCCCTGCCCCGCCCTGCTGGCTCAGGCTCTGCCGCCCGCCCCCCACACTGCTGGCCCCGCCTCTGCCAGGCTTTCCCACCTCTGCCGGGGCCGGCCGGGCTCCAGCTTGGCTTGGGGCTGCCGCGGGCTCTCACTTCCGTGTTGGCAGCTTTTAGAATTTTGTTAATAGATTAGCCGCCCCGGAATATTAGCCGCACTTCCGGGTTTCCACCAAAATTTTGGTCAAATTGGTGCGGCTTGTATTCGTGAAATTACTGTAAGTAATATTCTTAAGAAATTTATTGTTCTAAGAATACCATTATGACATATTTCATTTTAAGCATTGATAAGCCTTTAAATTAATAGTAACTTTACTTTAAAGAAACAAGATTTTTCTGCAATTAAATAATTCTAAACTTTTAAATAATCAAAATAAATGCCATTTTAAATGTAGCATTGCATATTTTAAGAAAATTTTATAGTAGTTATTCCTTAATTACTTGCAGGAAAAATTTGCAAAAAATGCACCAATAAAAGGCGAAAGATTGTCTATCCTGGGGACACATAATCAAGGCCAAAATACCAAAATCACATCAATGTCTTTGTAACGAATGCCTTTGCAGGTCTAGTGAATTAAAATACAATTTTCTAGCTGGATTTTTAAGGAAATCACCAGTACTTCACTGGTTTTCAGCCCAGTCTTCATTTTTTAGTAGCTTTTGATCTCATCTTAAATTTAAGTTTAAATTTAAAGTTTAACAAGACTGTGTAAGTCAATTGAGTAGGAAAAATCAAATGCAAACTGAGGCTTCTTCTGAAAGCACAGGTGTCAGAGAACTTAGAGTTTTCCCAGTCCTCAAAAACCTTTCACTTTCTGTAGTTTAGCCAACTAGTATTATGTGAAGCAATAAATCATCACTGGCAGAAGTCACGACGACAAAGGGAAGGAGGTACACAGAGAAGAAATTAGCTTATGTAATGGGAAACTGTGCAAGATTATGATGTTCATGAAGCAAGGAGTGATGCCTTACTGTAGTAGAGGCATGAAATAGAGAGCCAGGGCTAATCAGGAAGTGAATAGTATTTCTGTCATTTGTAAGGAATTTTGTTTATAGGGCGTATTTTCAGCGGGGCTGATAGTTCTGAAAATAGTGATTTTTCTTCTTGAGAGTTTATTTTGTGGTTTTATTCATTTGTTCAAGCCTCTGAAGATGGTACAATTTTTCAAATTTTTGATCTTTAAGCACAAGATAGTTACAGGTGTACAGGTTCAGCTATGATAGTGTTAGCAAGAATACTTGAATAGTTTATTAGAATAGAGACCTTTCATGAAGGCACTAAGAAACTGACTTAAATATTGGGAGCAGATGTGTAGAGATAACCAAGGAAAAAAATATTAGGCAGCTCCTACTTATCTAAGGGAGTAATGAGTACCCTGTCTGATTATAAACAATTTTTTAATTTACAGTACACCTTGCCAGCATTATTGGACACAGCTGTACAGATTCTTCGAGGGAAGGGCAGTATTCCTTTCTCTATGCTCCAAACACTGTTGAAGCTCATAGTCCTAATGTTCAGTACCCTCCTGCTTGTAGTTGTCAGAGTCCAGGTTATCCAATCTCAGCTTCCCGTGTTTACAAGGTAAGAGTAATTTTTTTTATTTATTATTGTTTGTAAATAAGATGTGACTTAATGAAGTTGGAATGAAATGACCAAAATGTATGAACTTAAGTGTTAGTCACATATTTTAATAATATTATTCAATGTCTGTACAGTACTGCATTTTTGTGAAATTGCTGAATGATATATTCCAGCAACTGTTGACTAAAATGTCCGAATATTGAGGTATCTGAGCAGGCAGCCATTTTAAAAAGTTTGCAGTCAATAGTTTATCTTAGAAGTTCAGAAATTAAATGTCTTATTGCTTACATATTTTTAATTCTCTCTGTATTTGAACCTTGGCTGAGTTCTCAAACATCTTAAATCTTTCGTCTTCTACATGCAGCATATATTCTACATTTTAGGTATGAACTATGTCGAAAACATGTTTGTCTTCAGATAGACTACTTGAAGATAAGTGTATATCAATGACATTAGAGTTGAAAAATTAATTTATCTTAAGTTTGAGCAATGTAGAAATACAAGGATCTAACTGTCCCCGAAAAAATGAAACATATTATTAAAAACATGAGCAAGGACCACTGAACTTGAGGTGTAAATCCGTTCTGTTTCTTCAGACTTATGTTGATTATATCCCAAAACAGTTTCATAAACATGGATGAGGCTCTGTCCCTCTCTTCAATGAATCATTGTGCATGGTTTCATACCTGACAAATGCAGGAAGATTAGGATATTTTACATGTCTATATTTAGTAGTTGTAGCTGTGACTCTATAGTTTGCTTCAAAGTGAATCAAGACAATATCTTTCTTTATTAAAAGCTCCTTTTTGTCCTTTCTTTTGCTTTAGGTTTGATAACCCTGCTGCTGTTAGTCCATCCCCAGCAAGACAGCTGACTTTCAACTACCTCCTCCCTGTAAATGCTTGGCTTCTTCTCAATCCTTCAGAATTATGCTGTGACTGGACAATGGGAACTATTCCTCTTGTGGAATCTTTGTTAGATGTTAGAAATGTTGCCACCCTTACCTTCTTTTGCTTTCTGGGATCTTTGATGGTCTTCAGTCTCAGATACCCTGGGGATTCCTCCAAGACAGTATTGATGGTATGAATGATGCACTGTTTTTGTCCTTGTGTTAAAAAAGTGGCTCAGATTGTATGGTCAGACATGTAATCTGCTCTGACCCAGAGGTACTATGTGCGTCTCCTTTTGGGCTAAAATGAACATACAAGAGGAAAATTGTCTATAGGGACAAAACTGCTAAATTGCAATTAAGTATGTGATTGTCAGATGAGAGTAAATATGCCCCTTGTTATGTATTGCAGAATTTCTCAGATATTCAGAGCTCAACTGGCACATGGGGGCTTTCAATCGAATTTAAATGTGTTTCAAGGACCAGAATGCATTTTCATCCTGCAAGCTGTCTACTTTATTTAAATGTCAGTAGTCATGATGTGTATTTAGCAAGAGATTTAATGTTCTTTCTCATAGGTGTAAAAAAAAGGACATATTTTTGCATTTAAGAATAAGGTTTCCACTTTTGTTATTGTTGTTTTGTTTTTCTTCTGTAAGTTGTTTTCATATTATGAAAAACTAATTTTGTCGAGCTGTAAGATCAGTTTCTGTCAGTCTATTCATTATTATATATGATCTTAAAACTAAGATGGATTAACAGGAGAGAATATTTTGGAAGAAATGGGAAGGATCAAAGAGCTTGTGTTTTTGAAAAAAAAGTCATCAATTTTTGATTCCATTGCAAGTTTTTACAAACTGAATGATAACCTGATACCATACTTTTTAATAGTTCAGTGGTGTAGTTATGTGTACAGCAAACCTGCATGCGTTTATCTTAGTCTGCTTCAGAAATAATGTATTTTTTTAGTGTGTTTATCAACCAACAAAAGTTTCAGATGGGTGGAAATATTTATGCATAACCTAAGATTTAAGTGGTTCTTTGCTAAGCAGCTGACAAATTTTGATTCACTTCTAAAAGGGCTTATATTATAGTTCTGACTCATATGTTTTTTCTTGTCTTGTCACTGAAGTGAGGCAATATATTTCACTAGAAAACCAGTGAAAATTATACCTAGTATTGCAGATGAAATCACTTGTTCTGAATTTGGAAATAGTGTATGAAGAGAAGAAATTTAGATAGCTTATTGATATAATAAGTGTGCTAGGTGACATGTTTGGAAAATGAGTTTTACCGTGCTTCAAATGCGCAATGGAGTAGTTGCATTTTTCTCCTTATATAAGGTGAGATGTAAGTTTTTCTCCACTGCACAGTTAGTAGGAAAAAAAATATGTATGGGGAGTGGTTAATTTTTTTGTTGTTGTTGGAAAGCTCCTGAATTTTAGGTTGTTTATTTCCCTGCATTTTTGTTTATTCCCTACCTGGTGAAGTTCAGAAGAGGAAAGGGTTAATGGGTTTGTCAGCATACCTTGATGTAAGTCAGTTAGGTTTTGTTTGAGGGTGGTATTTTTATATGTGTTTTTATTATTCCAAGTACCCTTTATAGGAAGGATTTTCTGAGATCATTCTCTCCAGCATGCAAGCCTCAATGTCACCTGACACTGTACAGTCATGTTTTAATGCAAGTTCTTTTCCTTTAATCTGTACCTATATTGTTTATACAACTTTCAATATGAAACGGGTTTTCTTCAGCATTGAAGCGTCTGAAAGCTAATTTCATAGGAAATGGGAATGCAAAATTTTATTTTAAATATTAATTGTTACGTACTACAAAGTGAAACAATACAATAGACCAAAGCTGCATTCCAGTAAGCCATTAATGTCCCCAAGTAATCAATATTGTGAGACTCAGTTGTGTTTTTGTTTTCATGGAGCTTAAAGAAGCAGCTGAGCTCTGTTAATGTGCATATTCTTGAAATATCCTTGAAATAAGAGATAAAATCTTGCTTGAAGTTTTAAATCAGTGTTACGTTATTGTATGTATAATCCTAGGTTGATTTTCAAACTGGATTATTTAATTGTTTTAGCATGGAAGAGGCAGTTAATGTCATGCTTAAATGTGGACAGCCAGTTGTACTGTAAGTTTCTAGTAAATTCCTCTTCAAAGAAGCGTTGCATTTCTGTAGGTTTATTTTTGTGGGGTTTTTTGGGTTTTTTATAACTTGGAGACCACATATTTTGAAATAATTATTCATGTCTTTTCTGAAAACAGAGATTGAAAAGCTGCTACCTAACAGTCATCGGGACTTAATGCAACTGGTCATGTCCACTTTCTTTGCAGCAGATGGATTTCTTTGTCTCTTACAATTTTTGATAAGAAGTCAGTCCCCAACCTAAGAACTAGAACAGTTCTTAGTTTATTGTAATTTCAAATACTTTGAGGTGCTTTTAGCACTCTGTCCAAAAACATACTTATTCAGTGACTGGATCTGTTATTCACATTTCTTACGGAAACACAAAACAGACTCTATTGTACTGTAAAAATAGCTGCTTTATGCCTCAAATAAGCTGATACAAATTTTTAATTGTTAGATGATGTCCAAGGTTTTTACTCTGTCTTGTTTCTGTATCTGGAACTCTTATTAAAACATTATTTTGAATTTAATTAATCCTTTGATCCTATTAGTTTGTCCTCTTTTTGTAGTATAGAAAAGCAAATTAGACTTTCAAGCAAATAGACTTTTTATTTAAGGTTACTACTTGCCATATTCAGTGATCTCAGTGTAAAACAGATCTGGATATTAAAAAAAAAGACCAAATATGTACTATGTCTGTCTGGTTTTATGGGATTATATGTCATTTGTAACTTTTTTCTTGGGCACAGTTTGTCACTGCCAGTATCTTGATTACTTATTTATATTTCCTTTCTAGGCACTCTGCTTAATAGTGCTGCCATTCATTCCTGCATCAAACCTGTTTTTTCCTGTTGGATTCGTAGTAGCAGAACGGGTGTTATATGTTCCTAGCATGGGATTCTGCATTTTAGTAGCACATGGATGGAAGAAATTATCAAATAAAAGGTAAATAAATTCATACTGATAAAAGCCCTAATGGGAAAGCTTGCACGGCCATAAAAAATTGTTATCTTCTATGAAAATAAGAGATGAGTATAAATCAAAACTGGTTTAACTTCATGCAAAGTTGATTACTGACTGAAGTTTATACAATATATGTATGTTAGCAAATTAAACTTTCTGATAATTTAATCAGTAAAAGATTCAATTTTCAGAAGTTCCATGCTAGGAATGCGTGTCAGAGGCATTCAGTATTTCTTAAACAAAATAATTATTTGGTTTACAATTTCTCTTTAAAAATGTGTTCTAGAAGCATGTTTTGCACATGCTTTTGTGTTTTCTGATACCTTCTGCATTGCTCTGATCATACCTCCCGCTGAGGTGAATGATTTACCCTTCTTAGCCCAGTGGCATGCTAATGCCTGTTAGGCAAATGAAAAGGCAGCAATTTGCAGTCTCTGACTGCTATTGTTAGAGATGAGGCCTTGCAGTAAAACTTACACTAACCTGGTGCTGCTGAAGCTGACAGCATCTGGATAATGAGAAATTAGTGATAGATTGTGGGAGTGTGGATTTTTCACAAATTCCACCATGAGACAGTAAAAGTTAAGAGTGATGTTAAAGCAAGGAGCCAGGAGAGGATGACTGGGGAGAAAAATTAGGCAGCTAGTGTCATTTACTACAAAAATACTGGAAAACCATCCTCTAAAATGAGAAAGAGAAGGCTCCTTGCTTTAGAAATGTGTGGAAAGAAAAACAGTAAGCCTGATGGGCACACAAATTACTGTATATGCCATTACTCATTGATCACTTTGGTAGTGTTTTAGAATTACTCTCTTAATTTTACAGTTCCACTTTTTTAGTATTTTTAAAACCAAACATGGTAGCCAAACATGCATTTTTTAACCTTAGAAACAGAGGAGGGAAAAAACTTGCAGTTTTTAGTAAACCCCTGTGAAGTAGGTAGCAGAGTTAGCAACTTTTCCATAAGTCAAATGTAAGAAATAGCTGTTAAGGGTGAACACCTGTATATCCACTCAGGGATGAGATTTTTTTTTTTTAAACAAATGGTATTCATAATAGTGGGAAGGCTGTTGAATGTTTGACATCTTTTTTATAGTTGAATTGGAATTCAGAAATCAAATGATCACCATGTTAAGGTATATGTTTTATATATGTCATGTTTAAACTCCAGAATAATACAAACTACACAAAATGAGGATTATTCTTGACAAACATGTCACAGAGTGGTATTTGCCCCAGTTTGCAGCTTGAAAAATAAAATTGCTAGAAAGACACTAAACCTTTCTCCTACTTAGGTATTACAGTAGCACTAGGACTACATTTGCTTATGGAAGATTGGGGAGTCTCTACAGTCCTCTCCACTAAGTGTGGGAAAGATTGGTGATGTGTGCAGTATAGAATTTGTGGAATTGTCTGATGTGAAACCAAAGTATGAGCTGATTTCTTTTAGTTGTTTTTTTCATGTTCCAACATTTTGTATAGTGTTTTGGAGAACCTCACTTTTTGGCATCACACTTACTGTCCTAAATTACAGATAATTTTTAAGAGAAGTATCATTTCTGTAAACGTTCTATACTAATTCTGTTGTGTTATGTGAATTGGGCTTGTTCTTATTAAGGGAGTTACGTGGTCCTAACAACAAAACCAGGTAAACAAAATTCATTTGAAATTAAACATTACAGTAATTTCATGATTATAAGCCGCGCTGAGTATAACCCACACTTCTGGGTGTCGGCAACTTTTCATTCTTTGTCCACACATAAGCCGCAACTGATTATAAGCCGCATGTTACAATACAGAGTGTGATAAAAGGTATCTATTCTATCACCATCTATTGAGGATGGGGGCAGTGATCCTTATCTCCGTGAGAGATATTCTGCTAATGGGCCATCCATTGAAACCAGGCAGGGCATTGTTCTTTATCTTTTCACAATCCATCCTTCCTCCAGAGAGTAATTTTCTGCTAATGGCCCATTGAGTCCCACTGTGTGACTGATAAAATTACTGCATCCCATTGGAAATTGCTCCAGCCAGGGGGAAGAGCCCAACATTTCTTACCAAGATAAAAACAGAGGTTTTGGGACACTAAGGTAGTCAGTCCCTTTTTCCACTGGATTCCAGAGGGAAACTAGATTTCTCCACATCACTACTGGACCTTTAGAGGGAAACTGCACTTTGTACAGGAGCACTGCTTCAACTGAACCACATCTGTCACTGCAGGAGGATGCAGCCACCATTTAATGGGACTGCTACCAACACCCTGCCGGACGAGGTGTCAGGTTGTACTCTGACTTTGTCAGGGTTTGGAGTTTGTTTCTTTGTAGTACTGTATTTCTATTTTAATTTCCCTAGTAAAGAACTGTTATTCCTAATTCCCATATCTTTGCCTGAGAGCCCCTTGATTTCAAAATTATAATAATTTGGAGAGGGGGTTCACATTCTCCATTTCAAAGAGAAGCTCCTGCCTTTCTCAGCAGACACCTGTCCTCTAAACTAAAACAGCAACTTTTTGTTCTTTGTCCATATATAAGCCGCACCTGATTATAAGCTGCACTTTGTGTTCGGACCAAAATTTTAGTCAAAATGGTGTGGCTTATAATTGTGAAATTACTGTATTTTCTTTCAAGCTCTGGAGTGTGCTAATCCCAAATGTGGTCCTTTGTTTACCTTTTAGCATATGAGGTACTTATTCTAATATTTAGAATTGTTGGTGTACTTACAACAAATCTTTGTTTTATTCAATAGTGTGCTAAGAAAAATTTCTTGGGTTTGTTTGGCTGCGGTGCTATTCACTCATGCCTTAAAAACACTGCACAGAAACTGGGATTGGGAGTCGGAGTACACTTTGTTTATGTCAGCTTTAAAGGTACTGTATTCTGCTTGGGAAGGATAATGGGAAGTTCTTGTTGCTGTTCTTAAGAAGCCGCAGTGGAAGATCATAAAAATGGACAAAATTATGCTTGTTTCGGCAAATTAATTTCCATATTGAGAGTATTGGCATCTTAATTAGTTTCTCTTGGGAATGCTTTAAAAACAGTGTAATGCACACATAGCAATTCATATGCAGAAAATAGATGATAATTTTTCTTGTGTCAAAGCAGTTGAATTTATTCTCTTGTCTGGATGAAAGCAAGTTACATTTCAGTACAAAAATCTGCAAAAAGTTTGATGTATAGAATTATTTCTTCTAAATTCATATGGCATGATTAGGCAGTTTGCAAAACATCCCATAACACTTACAATGAATTTTAAGATGTTTGGTATTTCTAGAGGCAAATAACTAAAACAAATCGGTATTGCACAACAAGGTCAGTGTAATCATTCTGTATGTAGTGTTTTGTTATTCTTTGCATATAGAAGCTTTATGAACTCTGTCATTTGTAGTACATTTTTGTCTTAAGATATTGTTAAGAGAAGCTCAAATGTTAAATAATTTCAACTTACTGCCTTCTGCTTTGGTGTCTTTTTCTGGTTTTAGGTAAATAAGAACAATGCGAAACTATGGAACAATGTGGGGCATGCATTAGAAAATGAAAAAAATTTTGAAAGAGCTCTACAGTTTTTCATACAGGCCACACAAGTGCAACCAGGTAAAGCTTTGACTAATTGCCATCTCTGCTCTCCTGGTATTTCGGTGTACTTAGCTTACTTAACAACTTCTCAGTGGACTGTTTTGATTCAACTGAGCATCAAACAATGTCATATAGTAAGTTAATTGATCTGGGGTTTTTGGAGATAAACTAAAGTTCTTTATGAAAGGTTTCGATCTATAAAAAGCTGCAAATACTTTCAAGACTATTCCTTGTATGATATTCTTTATGAATCAACTTAAACTGTGATTTCTTCTGGAATATAAATATTGCCTTTTTTTTTCTTAACAAAGGAAGTGTGTAAGAAAATAAAAAAATAGATAGTATCAAAATGCACAACTAATCCGTTTTACATAGCGTTGCGGAAGTTGTTCTAGGTAGTATTGGACAATCTTTGCTTTTAGAAGAATTACACATAACCTTCAATTTATATGCCTCTAGTATAGCTAGAAATTAGATACAGGGAAGTATGATAGGACCTCAAACTTTAGTTTCCCGTGTAATTTTATAATCCC
The DNA here is from genome assembly GCF_009819885.2 of Catharus ustulatus. Classification (NCBI taxonomy): domain Eukaryota; kingdom Metazoa; phylum Chordata; class Aves; order Passeriformes; family Turdidae; genus Catharus; species Catharus ustulatus. Next base: position 42,668,432 of record NC_046224.1, on the reverse strand, counting down.
TCTTTAGTTAATGGTTAAATCATTGGCTTCATAATTAAGATGAAAAATGATAGAATTGCTTTCTTCTTTTGGAGATGGGGATTTCTATCAGAGTACCTGAACTTCATGCTACTTTGAATGCAGAGGTGTTTAATTTCATTATACTCAGTGCATGGAAATACTTTAAATTTCATTCTTTTCTTTATCAAGATGATATCGGTGCCCACATGAATGTAGGACGAACTTACAAGAACCTAAACAAAACTAAAGAAGCTGAAGAATCATATATGATTGCTAAATCATTGATGCCACAGGTAATTGGTAACTTTTATCTACCACCATAGGACAGAACCTTTATATGTGATACTTTTTTGTATTTTTCCTGTGGCTCTGTGTGGCTTTATACTTCAAAGTTTATCAGTGTTCTTTTAAAAGCATCTGTAAAAAAAGTAGGCTGTATACACTCATTGCTAACTTGGAACTCCCCTACAATTGTTTTAATTTACTTTTTATACTGCTGTGTTGAGGTTTTGTTTTTTTTCCCTGAAATTGATGTTATAAAAGAAAGCAGCAGCCAAAACCTACAGTTTATAGTCACAACTGGTTTATTTTCACTTACAGCTAATAAATTGATGGTGACTGAGTTTCTGAGCCCTTCACAAAACGCTTAAATACAGCCTCCTTGGAGGTTGGAGAAGGTAGCCGCAACAGCAACAAAAAAAAAAATTTTACCAGAACATGCTTTTATAAACATGCGTTTTGTCACCTTTCCTATTTGTTAAGTTATATTTATACCTAGGAAATTTTACTTGTTCAAGCTCTTTAGAGAAAAAGAGAGTAGTATTTTTAAGAATGTGTGAAAATGAGACTGGCAACAAAAATGAGCAGCCCTTTGATTAGAAGCATGGCATTTAAAAGTTTGTTCTGCAAAACAGTATGAAGATTCTAAATGGATAAAGTATGAACAGTACAGCAGTTGCAATGTCATAGCATTTTCATCTTTCCTCATTACCCTTAATTTGCTATATCAGTTGGCAAATCATTGGCTGTAAAATCTTATTTATGCTTTTCTTAGGCTGAAGGGTTATAAAAAGGAATGAGAATGTCTGACAATGTCAGTTTAGGCTTTAGGAAATATTTTTGTCTGACTGGGGAAAGTTTTGCAAGGTCTGTTATGTTTCCAGTTACTATCTACATGAACTAAATTAACTGGTATCTTAAATATTGTACAATAAGTTATCTATGTTTTCATAGACATAAAGAATAAAAAATATTCTGTTTATTTTTCGATATGATTTTTCTTGAAAAGACTTATTGCTCTTTGTCATTATTAAGAGCCTACACACTAATGTCCAGTAGTACCCTAAAACAAATGTGTCAGAGTGAAAAGGAGTTCTATACTGATCATCTTTGATATTTTTGCTCACCTGTGTTTGCTACATATATTCTCTCTGACAGATTATTCCAGGGAAAAAGTATGCAGCAAGAGTTGCTCCTAATCATCTAAACGTTTATATCAATCTTGCAAACTTAATTCGAGCAAATGAATCACGTCTCGAAGAAGCAGATCAGTTATATCGACAAGCAATTAGTATGAGACCAGATTTCAAGCAGGCTTACATCAGCAGGTATATTTTCTCATTTTAGAGATCCATATTCTTGAACAAACCTAGTGTTTTGTATTTGCAGTAATATGTGCGGTATTAGTTTGTACAGTTCAATTAGATGCTGAAATTGTTTTGTTGCCAAGTGAGAAGTTAAAAATTTAGGACGATAATCAATTATTCATTACAAGTCTGTTCTTTTAAATTCCTGCTTCAAATGGCATATTTCCAGGTTCTGTATTCAAACATTATATAGAAAGACACTTGTGTTAGATTTCTTTATGAATCTCTACTAACTTCATAGTTTAGTTTTGAGCTAAAAAGCTTTTGGTTATTGTGAATCATGGAGTATTCTTTGTACCTTTTGTTAAAGAAAATGCAAGTCCTAACTATTTAGTTTACATTAATTGCATTTTAGTTGAGTAATGTGCATGTGGGTGTTGAGGCTTCTGTCCACTATTTTGTTTGTTGTGATTCCCACTGGGACTTAGGGAGGCTCAAAGATGCCTGAACTATAGCTTTGCAGTGTAATTACAGAGCCAAATCTAGCATCCTTGATCACTTCTTTTTTTTGTTATTATCCTGTTTATGCATTTGTTGTATTCAGGATTTTGAGAGCTGAAAGCTTTAGGAATAGAACGTAAAAGAGGGTCTTGTATTGCTTTGTGCTTAAAATTAACAAAATAAAAAATACACTTATCTAATGTCTACTGTCTATAGGAAGGCAAACTTTAAAAAAACCTGTCAATTTTTGTATTGCTAACAATAAAAGTATGGTTCTTCAACAGGGGAGAATTGCTTTTAAAAATGAACAAGCCTCTGAAAGCTAAGGAGGCTTATCTCAGAGCTCTAGAACTAGACAGAACCAATGCAGACCTGTGGTACAACTTGGCAATTGTTTACATTGAACTGAAAGATCCAACAGAAGCCCTGAAGAATTTCAACCGAGCACTGGAACTCAACCCAATGCATAAACTGGCATTATTCAACTCGGCTCTGCTAATGCAGGAATCTGGTACACTAATTGTCTCTTCTATTCATATTGCATATTTTCATTTATAGGAGCCATACTAATAATTTTTTTTTAATTAACTTTTGTTTTTGGAAAGTACATAGCATCATCAAAAAAAGAAACTATTTGTTATAGCTTTGTAATTTGTAGTGTATGGAAATTGTGCGAAGTGTACACACACCTTAGCTGATCAGCATCTTTATTGCAAATGCTATTTTACAATAAAATATCTCACACATGTAAGGAATAGTGTTACTCAAACATCTTCAAAATAATGCCTTATATCTTTAAAGATTATATCTAGAAAAATATGTGAAATACCTGGTTTGCATTTATAGTGATGGATTTAATTATTGACTCAAACCCAGAGATATAACTAGATTTTTAAGTCCAGCTGTAGAAATATGAATGTTTTTGTAGGATTTTCTGTGATACTGCTAATTAGGATGAATTCTGTTGGATTTTCATGAGTTTGTTTTTTCCTATGTATAGCTCTGTGAGTAAGGGTGTGAGCCCTTAGTGAATTAAGGCTGTTACAAAGAGTATTTGGCAAGTGAGCTGCTAAGATTTGTTTCCCTTTTGTTGGGATGGTAAACTGTCCCTAAGTGTTGGACAGTGGATTGTCTTGCCACAACGCATCTTTTACAGTTCTAGTTCTCTGAAATATCTGGCCTTTTTGCAAGGCCATAGTTTGAAACTTGTTTCTAGTTCAATCTCTCTCTCAACGTCTCTTCTATTCCATGGCCTTTCTAAGTCAGCACACCTTATCTCAGAGTTTGTGTACAGATGTACAAGACTGTGTGAGCTTTCAGTCAACCTTTGAGAATCCTTTACAAATACATGTCTTATACCTAATAGGATGAAACAGAGTTGATTGAAGCTGAGGACACTTGATCATTTTCTATCTTTTCTCACATTCTAAGTTAGGTAGTTTGAGATATGCCATGTTCCTTATCTGTACAATTACAAGCAGCTTCAAACAAGAAGAAGAATTAACTATTTAATACTAATTTATTCATAATAGAAGGTGCAACATTGTTGCGGGGGGAGGAGAAAGAGGGCAGATGTAAGCAGTTCCCCTATCTTTCAGTAAGTCTGTGTCTGGAATTCATTATTAAAATATGTTCAGTAAAATAGCAGAGATCACAAGCATATCTTGTAATCCTGGTAATTGTCAGACGAAATTGTTTTACTAAGTCTTTTTTAAACTTTGATGCAAATTAAAATATTGGGGTTACAGGTTTTATTGTTTTGGTGTTAGAAGATATCCTAACCTGGCTACATTAGAAGTCACCCTATGTGTTCTCTGTCTAAACTCTTTCAATCTGTCTTTAATATAATGAGAACTTCCACTCAAAGCTTGCCTCTGTAAGAGCTGATTTGTCAGAACTGATGTCTCCTCTGCATTCCATTTGTTCAACTGTGCATGAAAATAATTTCTTTAAAGCGTGTAGAGACACCTCTTGTATCTGTTACACCAAACCTAAATATCATTCATCAGCTGATAGAGTAATGATTCTGACTTTGGCTAGAAGTCAACTGTATGTAGTTTCATCTATAAAGAAGGTAGATAACATTTTCTTTTGCTGTTACACAGCCATGATAAAAAGTAGCATTTTAAACCCTTTCCATTTTACAGTTGCATTTTAATTTGTATAAAAATCAATATTTTGCAGTCTAAAAATTCTTCAGAATAGTTGTTTCAGGAAGTATCTTGAGAATTAAATGCATTTTCTGTCACTTAGGTGATGCTCGACTTAGACCTGAGGCTAAACAAAGACTGCTACATTATGTGAAGGAAGAACCTCAGGATTCAAATGGGTACTTCAATTTGGGTATGCTAGCAATGGATGACAAAAAAGACACAGAAGCAGAGGCATGGATGAAGAAAGCTATAAGGTTACAGCCAAACTTCCGAAGTGCTTTGTTCAATTTGGCCCTCCTTTATTCTCAGACAGGAAAAGAATTGATGGCTTTGCCTGTCTTGGAAGACCTACTGAGATACTACCCTGATCATACCAAAGGTCTGATTTTGAAAGGAGATATCCTTATGAACCAAAAGAAGGATATTGTTGGAGCAAAAATGTGTTTTGAAAAGATTTTGGAACTGGATCCCAACAATGTACAAGGAAAACATAATCTTTGTGTGGTTTATTTTGAAGAAAAAGATTTAATAAAGGCAGAAAAATGTCTGGTTGAAACACTAGCACTGGCACCTCATGAAGAGTATATTCAACGTCATCTAAACATAGTTAGGAGTAAAATTGCATCACTTGGTGCTATGGAACAGTCATCACTTCCATCAGATGGGACTGCAGCTACAGAAGCAAAAAAAAATTCATTTCAGAATTCGAAAGAGGCAAAAAGTGAGAAGACAACCACCCAATCAACAGTTGATAATAAAGAGCACTCAAAAAATAAGAAACCAACAGAGAAAAGCAGTGTGGACAAAGAGACTCAAAAAAAATCTACAAAAGAAATCAAAGACATTGAGAAAAAGAGAGTTGCTGCATTGAAAAGACTAGAAGAAATTGAACGTATATTAAATGGTGAATAGTGTTTACCATGCCATGAAAGAATAAGGGGAGAATACTATTTTTAATTATTGTTTAATTTGTAAACCCACTGGAAAGTGTTCTCAGTGCTTTGAAAATAGAAATAATGTTGACTGCATATCACTTATCAGGCAGCAAAAGGCATTACAATGCTCTATGTGAGAAAACCACAACTTTTAAATATGATGGAGGGATGGGTGGGAATTGAAGGATAAAGGGTTGAGAAAAATCTTCAATGCAGAATCCTTAATAGTGAGAAAATAGCACTCATAAAAGTCGTTGGTAGTCAGGGATATTAAGTAATTCTACTTTCAAAGACTCAGTGGAAGAACTGAATGGTGAATTACTGGGATAAGCCAGACACTCCTTTCCCCCAACAAATCTGTTTGTATTCTCATTATCTGCATTTAAGTTTACACATCAGCTGAAATTTTTCTACACCACTACTGTACAAGAAAAAGTTTTTCTTTGCATTATTTGTTTCCAGAACTTAATAAAGTCATCAAAATGCCACTGGATGTAGTATAGGAGGATGCAACAACACACTAAAATTTTCAGTTGCATTCTAAATATGGAATGATATATTAACTTTTAGGTGTTCTCTTTTACAATGTTAATGCTTTGTACTCTTTTATCCGGTAAGAAATCTTACGGTGCTCTTAAGATCTTTAGACGCTGCTTTTTTATTTTAAAGGAAATGTGTGGGGTTTCTTCAACTGTCAATCATCTGATTGTTTTTAAAAATTATATTAAAAATGGTGGTTTCTTCCCCAGTTCATTGAATGCTGATAAATGCACTTTGGTACAGTAACCAGTATGCTATGCAGTAGTCCATTTTGTTGACTTTGTATCAATGGCTGTGGATTGACTCCTTGGGTGTAGTAAATTCTTCCTTGTTTATAGCAATCTGGTTTTATTATTTCTGTCATTGCAACAGTATTTCTATTCTCATGACTTTTTACAACACTAATATAAGCAATGTTTGCTCAAGGCAGTGTGATAATTACAACACTGATTTTAGTTATGTTTAACACAAGGCAATGTAGGTAGTATCCTTTCAAATGCTATGTTCTGTTGTTTTGATACTTTGTCTTGGGTATGTGGTTTTTATTAAATATTTATTTTGGCTACTAAAATATTCCCATTTACACTTTCTCGCTAGTGCATTATTTTAATTTCTTATAGGAAACAGAAATCTTTCCCATTTCAGTATTGCTTTTATCCTTGTGCAATGCATATATTTTTGTTTAAATATGCTACCAATAACCTAAACCTGATGTTTTCCATAATTCTCAGAAAGAAAAGAAGTATAAGAACTGAGTTCAGTCATAATGTTCACTGATCATTAAATCTAACTCTTACTCTTCATGTTTTGTCTTATTTCATGATGTGGAAATATTCCTTAGCAATTCTACTGTTCAAACTTAATCCTTTCCATACCTGCTCAACTTTCTGCCTCAGGCAGTAATACAGCTGTAAGATGTAACAATTTTCTCTGTGGGAGAGACCTTAAATGGGTGAAGGGCTTCCTTGAAAAGACCTTTCCTTTATTATGTGTCATTCTTAATGTTAGCACAACAGTTGCTTGTATGGTAATGGGTGGGGGGGAGCGTGTTTGAAAAAACGTGATTTACAAGTGGCTGACAGGAACAGGTATGCAGCTGTTCATCATACAAAAGAATATTTAAGTGCTACTTGTAAAGAAGTGCTCACAGGAATGTGTTGACCACACTATGAAAATCACTTGTCTGTGAATAACTCAGATACATGCACCTAAAATGGCAAGTCTGTTGACTTTTATAGAAACTTTAGCTTCCATGTTAAGTCTTCCTCCAAATCTTTGTTTTACAAAAGGATTAGCCATTGTTCTGGGCAAGATGAAGGAACATTGATTTGAAAATGGCAGGAGCTAAGTAGTATGAAAAGGTATTATGGTAGAGAAGGTCAGTATTCTCCTCTCTGCTATATGAAGAACTCTTATTATTGCCATTGCCACACACACCATTTTTACTTAGTGTGTAAATTGAAGTCTCTGCATCTGAGCCTCTGTCACATCTCATCTTGACCATCCAAGTAGCTCTTTAGCTACTGGCAAGAACTGTTAACTTTAATGATGCTAAGGAGTGCCATCAGGTTTAACTAAAATCATCAGACGGTTATAATCTGAAGGTTGCTGGATGTCTTCCAGTCTGTTCTCAGGTCCTATTCCCCCTTTGTCTCTCTCAAAGAAATGTTAGTAAAAACAAGTACAGTAATTTCACAATTATAAACCGCACCATTTTGACCAAAATATTGGTCCGAACCCAAAGTGCATCTTATAATCAGGTGCGGCTTATATATGGACAAAGAACAAAAAGTTGCTGTTTTAGTTTGGAGGACAGGTGTCTGCTGAGAAAGGCAGGAGCTTCTCTTTGAAATTGAGAATGTAAACCCCCTCTCTCCAAATTATTATAATTTTGAAATCAAGGGGCTTTCAGGCAAAGATATGGGAGTTAGGAATAACAGTTCTTTTCTAGGGAAATTAAAATAGAAATACAGTACTACAACGAAACAAACTCCAAACCCTGACAAAGTCAGAGTACAACCTGACACCCCGTCAGGCAGGGTGTTGATAGCAGTCCCATTAAATGGTGGCTGCATCCTCCTGCAGTGACAGATGTGGCTCAGTTGGAGCAGTGCTCCTGTACAAGGTGCAGTTTCCCTCTGGAGGTCCAGTGGTGATGTGGAGAAATCCCGTTTCCCTCTGGAGTCCAGTGGAGAAAGGGGCTACCTTAGTGTCCCAAAACCTCTGTTTTTATCTTGGTAAGAAATGTTGGGCTCTTCCCCCTGGCTGGAGCAACTTCCAATGGGATGTAGTAATTTTATCAGTCCCACAGTGGGACTCAATGGGCCATTAGCAGAAAATGACTGGCTGGAGGAAGGATGGGTTGTGAAAAGATAAAGAACAATGCCCTGCCTGGTTTCAATGGATGGCCCATTAGCAGATTATCTGCCGTTGAGATAAGGATCACTGTCCCCACCCTCAACAGATGTTGATAGAAGAGATACCTTTTATCACACTCTGTATTATAACATGTGGCTTATAATCAGGTGAATCAGGTGCGGCTTATGTGTGGACAAAGAATGAAAAGTTGTCAACACCCGAAGTGCAGTTTATAATCCTGAAATTACTGTATTCTGACTAACAAATTGTATTTATCCTGTTAGGATAGGTCAGCCATTTTAGAGTTAGGCTTTCAGAAGGAAAAAATTGTTCTGTAAATTGAAGTGACACATAGCTTGTGAAAAACTATAACAATAGCATTTGCACATAGGAAAACTATCAAAAAGAGAATAAATTTGGCTTTTTCTGCTTGCAGGTAGAACAGAATAATTGACAGGTATTTTTCCCCTTCCAGTTCAACCTGTTTTTTCTCTCACTACCGCCATCATGTGCAAAACACCATAAATATCATCCCTTTTCAGAATTCCCTAATTTGACTAAATGCACAAGAAGTAGGAATTTCTATGAGTGGGACAGGCATACTAAAATAACTTCTAGCTCTCTAATCATACACTACAATTGCTGTGGTTGCTGAAAAAATGTAATGGATGTCTTATATCATCTTTGCATCCATACACAAAATTTTTCCAACGTACGTATGCAGCTGCAGAGCAAGCATTGTAAGTATTGCACATATTTGTGCATGTGACTTCGGTACAGATGCATTCATTTGTCAGATTATTTTTTTGGCTCTTTTGCAGGTGAGTATATACATAGACTCATAAACACGATTTAATGGATATACATGCATTTAGTTGGGACACTTGGACACCTAGAGGTTGTGCAGTTGCAGAGGGACAATGTGCAATTTTAGACTAACCTTTGAATTTACAATTTTTTTGTCTTTTGTGCATGAAACCTCCTGAGATTGAATTGCAAGTTTTAATTATTTTCATAATAGTCTTTGCATTACAACCAGTTAAAAACATGGTCGGTCACTGCTCGTTCCTTTGTCTGTTTCTTGTCAGTTGTCAGGAAAGTAGTCTAGTATTGTGAAGATTAAGGAAATTTTCCTACCAACAGGTAGATGCAAAGTGTTGGGGATTGGAGTGGAAAGGATTAAGTGGGACAGAAATCCTTTCAAGGTGCAGTGCAGTTTGTACCTTGATTAGGCAGTACTGAAAACCAAGCTAGAGTAAACGTACAGGAAGAGTGATGTGAAGGGAGGGCCTGGGGTTAGGCAACCTCATGTTGAATGGCACTTCAGACCAAAGCACTGTCCTATGAGAAAAGGCAATATTCTGGAAGAGGAGTAAGCACTCAAAAAATAACAACTGAAACATTTCGGCATTGCATATGCAGGTTGTCCAGTTCAACATCTCAGCAGCTTTCCTGTTCTCAGCTGTTGGGCAATCTGAGCCCAGGGGGCACTGAAGGCAGGCAGCTCTTCAGGCAACTCCCACTTTGTCAGAGGATGGTTTTGCACAACCTAGCTGTGCCTTGTAGCTCATGCCTTCTTCACGGATGTGGATCTTTGGACTGAAAATGCAGGCATCTGTGCCTTCCTGAAGTTTCTTAGGGAAAGACTCTATGAAGATCAAAACAATCCTGGGAAGTTTTTAGCCCATCCCCATCTCTTACAAACTTTGCATTGACAAAAGCTCCAGGAAGGGTCCTGGTTTGGGTGAGTATACATGGCTGGACTTTTTCCTTGCAAATTCTGTAATTCACTTGTGCCTGGCACAATGTCTGGAATTGCAGCAGAACCTGCTGCTCCAGGAAAGTCCTGCTTCAGCTGCTGCCATGTAACCAAAACTATGCTTTGACTTTGAGCCTGGGAATCCTGCTTTGCTTAGAAACCTTGACAATGGGAAGGCTGTAAGACATCTTCCACCCCTCCTTTGCCTCGCTTCCTTTCCATACAGAAATACAGCACTCTGTGCCATATTTCAACTGCTGCAAGAAGAACCTGTCCCCAAAACCTCCAGCAAAGCTTATAAAAACATAAGACTTTCTTTCTTGGAATCAAAATAACATAGCTTAGTATGTTACGAATATTACAGTGCTACTTTTTGTTTTAAACGATCTTAGATAGATATGACATTTTTATAGCTCTGATTGCTACTGCAGTTAATATTCTTAGAAAAACCTTAAAACTGCTTTCTACAGTCCAGTGCCTGTCTACAAACTATGTCCCTTGCGAACAGCCAGAGGAAATCACATACACATATCAACTAACAAAAAGCAACAGTGACAAAACCAAACCAAAACAGGAAAAAAAAAAAAAAAAACCAAAAAAACCCCAAAAAAACACCAGCAACCCCAAACAAATCAGAGATAATTATCCTGGTTTGGAAACAACATAATAAACTGCAGAATTTTCCCGGACTAGGAAAACATCCCAGAAAAACACATTTAACATTCTCTGGCACAGTCCTAGTTTAAAAGATTGCTGGAAAGAGAATTGGACTTTATGGATATCATCGACTGTCAACTAGGGAATTCTATTTAGAATAAAATTATTATCGTGTTATTACTCCAGCATAGTTCAAACAACTGTTAGCTGCTACATCTTTACAAGTATTAGAAAGACACTACCAAATAAAAGGGAGTAAAAAATCCTTGTTCAACTTGTGTCCTCACCAGTACTTACAGAACTGTGCATGTCATTTGCTAAATATCCATACAGAGGCACTAACATTACAGCAAATTTAGGAGTTACCTGTTTGCATGGGTGATCTGAGTCTCTTGTGGTTATGGACAAAAACCAAAAAATTAAAAACTTGGCTTGGTGGGGTGTTGCATGCAAGACTACACCTTGACATTGTGGGAAAATGTATATATACTTGCCAAAATTGTAGTTACTCCTAGATCCCAGTAGCAGGCAATTTGGAGTATTTGATACAGTTTTGGAGGGTGATACAACTTACAAGATTTATATGAGGCTATGAATTCTCTAACTGTATTGAATATGAAGCCTGTAAGGACTCCACATAGGTACTCTTAAGCATTGGAATAAAGGTTTGGAATAAAGCATTGGAATGAAGCATGTTGTTCAGATATCCTATGCCTATTTAGCATATATGCTTGTTCCTCACATGTAACTATCAGAGTATTGTCTTTTTAAATAGGCATGGCAAAGTATTTTTAATTACATGAGTATTCATCTACTCACAATGAGACTAGGTGGAGGAGGAAAATACAACAATTACAGGATGTCTTACCAAAAGTAGAAGTCATAAATCTTGATTATTAAAATACCGTCCAGAACACACGCTCACCTTGATTTCATTTGCAGTTGTTAACCCAGCCTTACACTTCAGTTTTTGTATGAGAGCATCATTGGAGCACAACCTGTAGCACCGACTCCCCAGTACCGAGAGCTGGAAGGAGATCATGACAACGGGAGCTGACAGAATGGGGCATTAGTTGTTACCTCTCCTCAGCCTCAAGCTGCATAATCAAGCCTGTTTGTTTTTCTGGCTGCACTGCTCGTTTCATCTATAGGAATATCAGACATTATGGATGATTATCTCAGTTTGCAAGACACAGCAGTTCTTTTCTCTGTTGATAAAAGAAGCTTGAAGGGAGCTTCTGAACACACTTTCTACTCCTTGAACAAATTTTATACAGGTCTGGAATGCTGGGTTTTCTTCAACTCTATGCATATATATTTATCAATTTTCCAGTATGAATAACTACAAACAAACAAATAAAAAGAATGGAAAAAAAAATATGACAGCTTAAATCTCATGAAATTCAAAATACTGGGCAAAAACATAAAAGAAACTGAATTCTGTACTACATCTTTAGATGTATTTCTGTGACAGGGTTTTCATGAAGTTACAGTATGATCTGTAATGCTGACTATTATTTGTATAATTCACACTGTATTTCTGCCCCTTACTTGGGTGAATATAGTCAAAGTTCTAGTACAAATATTTAGGTTTAAATTTACCATTCCAAGGATAATCCTTCAGACAGTTTAACAGGGATTGTAAAGGAACTAATTTTCATAAGTATAATTGTGTCTAGGATGTTTTTTCCTTCTGATCAATGCACATGAAAAATTATATATTTGACAAAAAATAGATGTATTGCATAAAGATAAAAGCACTACTGAAATTACAAAGATGGATAGAGATTTTTCAAAGATTTTCCAATTAGCTGCAGTGGTTTATCTTGTATTATAAGGAATCCTTCTTTCAATTGACTTCCTTTATATTTTGATTATTTTACTGACCGTAAGACCTTTTTCGCTAAACGGCAACTTTTTAAAAATTCTGAGTATAAAACTGACTGATGATCCTTCAACTTACAAACACAAGACATACTGTTACTAGAAAAACAGAAAACCACAGAAAACAGAAAGCAACTGAAGTGCAAGAAAGCAAATACAGAGGCTTAGAAATCAATAACAAAATAGCAAACACTGTTATCTTAGGCTGTTTTGTATCTGGGTGTCTAAAGAGACTTCTGGCTTATGAGGAAATAAAGCAAACTTTTAACTCATCAGTTACTGACCATCTCAACTTCAGAGTCTAAAAGCTGTGACATTTGGCTGTTTTTAGTATTTATGCTGTTCCTTCTTCAGCTCTAGATGAACTTAGATAAAGGTATTGAGTGTGAGATGAAATTTCAGTAGTGCAGTCTCTGTATTGTTTTTAATGTCTTTAGGTTCTCTTTCCTTTGTTCTCTTGTCTTTTTTTTTTGTTTCTGTGGCAGTGGTACTTTCTCACACTGCCAGTGTTCCATTACAGAAAGCTGAAAAGAGGAGCTAACTGAAGGATTACAGTCTTTATATTTATATATATATAAATATATATAATCTCCAGTGTTCCACTCTTTGCTTTTGATTAAATACATATGAATATATGTATTTATATATATAAATTTCATATGTAAGTCTTTGCTGAAAAATGTGGAACACAATTATTTCAACATTCACTATGAAAAGTGTTCCTTTTGCATTATTATTCAAAATTTTCATTATTGTCCTTGGAACAGCAATGTAGAAAAATACTTACAGGAACTGATGACCAAGTAACCCATTGTGAGGCAGCTACATAAATCACAAATGATCAGCTAAAAGTAGAGACTTACATAAATAAATTAGTATAGTTGTATAATACATAGAACATAATGCCATGTGGCTGATTTTTGCTGTTGTGTATTGTGGTTGGATTTCTTTTGCTCGTGATCTGGCAGGGTTTTGAAAAAGAAGGTGGGAGTTTCTGCTTCCAAGGACAGCAAATGTTCAAACTGCTTTTATCTGCTGTTCATTATCACTTCAGAGGTGAAGGCTGCTATCTTTGTACTTCACCTCTTGGTAAGAGTCTCATTAAAATGTTAAACAGAGGGTTCATTCAACAGGCTAAATTAGAACACGATTTGCAGAAGATCGTGATTGCATCCATCTACAGATGAGGACAAAGCCAGAATTGTTCTGTATTTTTGCCCTGCATTCAGCTATTTACAGAATGCTTTCCTCACAGTCCTGGTAGCAAGTTTTGTACACCTTAGGCCAGTAGCTATAAATCTTAAGCAACAATCTAACCCATGTTCTCCAGGTTACAGGATAAATTGCAGTGCTCTAAATAATACCACTGTAAGATGTGGCCTCTGACCTGAGAAACTTATCATCATGGAGGAATGTGATGATCTAAACTAGGAAATAAATAAAAATGGCATTTTCATTATATATTTGGGACAAGCAAAAAGGCATCTAGCATCTTACAAAGCTTTTTAATTGTACTAAAATATAACATTCTTCATGATGTTGTTTGTTAACCTTCCTCCAAGCCTATGATTTTCTTTTGAAGAATTTATTGCTTTTCTGCAATTTCATAATTAAAGAAAAAATACTAATTTGCTTTTAAATGTTGCAACCAAATTTCATATCAATATTTTTTAGTTTTAATTCAAGAGGATTATGCACGGATCCTGAAGCTCATGTACATACAATGGCACCAAGTAGTGAAACTGCTGTGAAGACCATGTTTGGAATATTGCAGGTACAATGTGGCTGGAAAGGCTTAAGAGGAATAATAAAAAATGAGTAAGATTTTTGCTCACAAAAGTCCCACCAGTGGGTCAACACATGTATACTCCACTGATGACTGGATGCTTGAGTATACACTAGATTAATATCACTTCCACTTTTTCTAAGCATTTGCTTTCAGGTACTGAAAGTGGGTTACATAGGACATGGTTTCAATTGATGTGGCTGTCTGAGAAGGAATTCTGCAGTGTATCCAAGGGGGCTGGGGCTGTAGCATGTGATGTGAAGAGAGGCTGAAGCAGCTGATGTTTTTTTGCTTGAAGAGACAGGACTTAAAGGGGCTTCTTACCGCCATCTTCAGCTCTGGGACAGTATTCCCATTTGCAGATGATCCTGCTATCCAAAGGCTTGTCACCCCCTTGGCATATTGCCTTCTTCAGATACCACTGGGGCTAATTCCTGGCATACGTGTTAGAATTCAAAAATATACAGAGAAAGATAACAGCAACTGAATTAATGTACAGGCATTGCAAAGTCGTGCATAACTTATGTAAGGATTTTCCAGGGAAGAATCATGCATGGTTTTTGATAAAGAGTGGAGTATTTATGAGGTTAGAGTGTAAAAAGCCCAACATATCAAAACTGGGCTTTCATGAAAAAAATACAAAAAGGAAAAAAAAAATCATTTATTTAAAATTAAATGGAATTAAATGGCTTTAATCCATGTCTGGGTCTGCAAAAGGCAGATTTTATGCACAGATATACTAAAACAATTCCATGCACCACAGAAAAAGGTGGAAGTAAAATACCATAAAGTTCTCAATCTATGTAAATTGAGATGTTATTTTTTTGGCTGATTTAACAGATTAAACACGATACAATCTTTCTGAAATTCAGCTCAGGAGAAACTAATAGCTAAACTTCAAATGACAAGAATTAATGGAATTATTGGAGGATTGGTAAAAGCTTTCCAACAGGGAGAGAGCAATAGACAGTTTTCAATATCTGATAGCACAGTAGTTACAAGTGATGTTCCTAAAATAATTTGGCACTGAACTTCTTTAATAATGCAGTCATGACTTCAATAAAACAGTCGTGACTGTGGTAGAAATACAATAAAAATTCTGATTGTGTTTGTTGACAATACAGATAAGTAAGCATTGTCAATACAGGGTATGTTATCGTATAAAAATCTCTTATTTCAACTGGATTAATAGAACTCAGATTAAATTCAATAATACATAATATAAAGTGATGCACCCTTCCCCTGCAGGGTGGGTCATCACAACCCTGCTATTGCTATCTCACTTCTGTTTAAGGATAGAATTTAGCAAAGAAATAAGGTGAAAATGTACTTGACTGTCCTAAGTAACAGCAGGATTACAAATTAGTGAATTCGTATAGCCAGAAAATGATATGACTGTGTTGAAAAGGCAACTCCAGTAGAAATAAAGACACTGGTTATGCTTATCTGAAATACTTTCTTGGTTTTGATCGCCTATATTCCAGATCAATAAATTAGAACTAAAATAGTTACACAAAATCTCTGCTGGATGGATAAGCAAAGCAGGAGAAATGTCTTCTGCAAAGAGCCAGAGCTTGTTGTCTGAGGCTAAACAAGTCAAAAGGGCATGTGTTTGTTAAGATATTCAGTAGGAGAGTTAAAACTGGAAGAAATATTACCATTTAGGCTAAAAGCCAATGTTTGTACAAGAACAAAAAGAGAGAAAACAATTATAAATACACTCAAACTGGAAATGAGGCAAAAGACCCGGTCTACTAGAACAATGTATTTTGGGACTATCTTTGAAGGAGAATGTTGGGGGAAGGAAAAAAAAGTTATTTTAAGCTAAGACTATGAACAGTTTTGAAAGTGAATTCATTAAATGCTACCTGTAATAAAAAAGAAGCAAATTTTGTTATCCAGGAAGTTTATTCTAATTTTGTGCTTCCTTAAAACACTCGAAGCTAAGAAATGATAGGAATTTGCATCCTATCCTCTGTTTATTTTACAACATATGTTTAAATTGGAGGTACTCTTGTGAAAGCAGCAATGCCTATTGCAAACTGATGCGTTTGACATGTGAAATCATTTTGCACAGAACAATACAGAAATAGATCACATTAAAATGTCTTGTTTTCAGTGGTTATAATTTTACTGAAATCTTAATGTAGCAGTGAAAATTGTCTAAACTGCATGTTTATTTTCTTCTGGAATTATTTTGCCATCTTACCCCTTTGCACTGAGATGCTCTCACTACAGGTTAAATAAATGATCTTTTAAGGAACCAAGTCAATGTTGTTAAGACAAATCCCTTGATGTACAAGTCCACAGTTGTATGTGGCAAGTTACTGCTGCAATTTATGGAGTAGTGCATTCAGTTAACTGAAAATGTGCAGTAGAATTCACTTTTTCTGACAATGCAAATAATTGCTTTTTCATATGTATTGCAGATGGTAGTGAAAGCCTTACAAAACATTGGAGTATTTATCTATTAATCCAGTATTGGGAAGGTAGGGAAGAATATGCAGTTCTCTGCATTCCATTTTTTGCTTCCATGCCCCCTACCTGGTAGGCCATTTGCTACAAACATTTATATAATGAAAGGTATTTATTCTAAATAATAACAATAATAATAACAATAACAATATGAGTATGATGATGAAAAACTGGTTGTAAATTCTGAAAAAAAAATATATTTTATATTCTCATTTTTTATTATAATATACAATTCTGACTTTATCTGTATAGGAAAAGTAAATTTTAGGCACGGAATTGTTTCCCAGAAACATTTTAACTATTTAAGGTAAAAAATAATTACAATGCAATAGTAGAACTTACTGTGTTCAGTTAATTCAAGAAATATGGGAAAAATTGTTTCTGAAGTAATTTGTTGAATTTCAAAACCAAAAAAGAAAAAAACAGAAGAAGAAAAAGAGCAGTGAAAGCAAGTCTAAGTTCAGAAGTCAGGAATGACAATCCCAAAGGACATAGAGAATGTATCCTTAAATATAAAATCTTGTGCCTAATTTAAAATAATCTTCCTAAACAGCAGCACTTTAATCTAAAACCTAGGAATATGTCCTAATATTCATCCCTTGGTGCCTTCTTGGTGCCTTCTTGGTGCCTTCTTGAGACTTCCCTCTGGGCACAGGTCCCTCTGTGTCTCTACCTGCTGTACTAGAGCCAAATCCTTGTGGTTCTGTTTTCTATAAAAAGGATACAGGCACTTCGTCTCCATCGTTATTCAACAAACTCCTAAAAGTAAATACAGCTTCATTTCAGTTTTATATTACACAAAACCAGTTAACTAGACAGTTAATTTGACAATCCAAAGAGGCTTTTTTGTGTGTTTACTATGATATTATAGCTTTTCCCACTTTTTTCCCTCCCCTAAGGATCATATTCTTCTCTTACTTGCAATCTTTCCAGAAAGTCTTGGCTGCCTTCAAAACTTTTATTTCTTAGAAGATGTATAGTTTCACCTGTTTCTGAACAATTCTGTACATTCATGTGCTAGACTTGTGAGGTGCTTAAATGTCTGGGGTAGGGATGCAAGGCTGAATGCCAGTCCTCAGTGACCCTGCTCTGCTGCCCTGCAGAGGTTTCCTCATGCACACACTTCAACAGCACCCTCAGCTCCTGCTTGTCCAGATCTTGTGGGTGAAGTTTCTGCCACTTGTGTGTTCCCAAGCCATTGAAGGCACCCAGGTGCTCAGTTCTCAGCCCTCAGGAGGTGGGAACAAGTGATCTCATGTTCCTATGGACACTTACTCCCTTGGCCATCCTTACAATGCATTGGGAAGATTCAGCTCCGGCCAAAGCATAAGCCAAGAAAAATACATTTAATTGTTTTATGGTTTAGGGGCTTTTGGGTTATTTGTTTTTTTGTTTTTTTTTTCTTTAATTGGGTTTTAGGGTCTTATGCCATTTGGGTAGGGTGTTTTTTTGTGTCCAGCAAAGGTTGCTTTGTATGCAGAAGTTTGGGTTATAAAGGTAGCCTCTTGATTTGAGACTGGCCTCAGCCTGCAGAGGGGCTGCATTCTAAGGCAAGTTTCTCATACTCTCTGCCTGAGAATATTCTGTTGACAGTAATAGGGATTTAGTTTAGTTCTTCATTAGGACACAAACTGTTAGGAGTCAGAATCCCCCGACACTGGACTCATTCACATTACATCTGAGAACTCGCATCATCTTTCACACTGCTTTATCTCATCTTTATTGAAAAGGACAGGTTTGGTTTATTTGTTTTTTAATTCTCTCCTGTATTCACAGAGAAGAGCTTGTTTGTGTGGATTTTTTTTTCTGGCTGGAATGATGTGTTTTGTAAAGGGAAAAAAAAGTAATTTTTAAACAATCTAATGGAAAACTGTAAGGGTTTTGCTTTTAAATATCTCTGAGTTCTGACCTACAACAACTAAGTGCTTAATTATTCTGCTTTGAACTCAGACCCCAGATATGTCTCATAGATGGAAAGAATCTTGATTAGATTTTTCCCAAATGTCAGATAAATGAGGTTAGTTGTGGAAAAAGTGTTACCTTCTCCTCCTGTCACTGCTATTCCAGAGTATGCTTTTGTGTTTCTTTGTTCAGTACTATGAATCTACTGAAGAAAAACTGTTTTACTCTAATTTTCTTTTCGGGAAAACTGTCTGTTAAAATCAATACTTGTAAGTTATCTCATAATGTAGATGACATACTCAGTTAATCCAGGAAAAAATTGATCCAAGTTGTGAAGATCTTGTGTTCTACAATTATAGAAGAACGTATTATACAGAGAAAGAGATGGATTAGATATCACAGCCATAATCACCGAACACATTTTATTAAGGTTAGCATCAAAGTGAAATGTTAAAGGTAATACAAGAATAATGATAATAGGGCAAATAATTATCAGACAAAAGGAACTCCATTAATCTGTTGAGTCATTTTTACTTCCAAAATATGATTGGAGTGTAATTCAAAAGGAGTATGTTGAAAAACCCATGGGGGCAAGGAAGAGAGGAAACTACACATACATACCTACATATTATATATGTATATGCAGTATTTATAGGCACCTACATATACTATTACATATTGGTATACAATATTGTCTACTAGAGATTATATATTATATAAGGTATATGTACTTAAAAGTTTTCTGGCCATTTTCCCACATTGTTATTCATACATTTTAATGAGTTTCTTAGGAGATTCTATACCTATATGTAATTTTTCATTGCTCTACTAGTTTAACTTTTTCTTTCTTTTCTTTATCCATTCTTTTTAAGGCAAAAGGCACATTTGATCAGATCCCATGGGTGTTTAAATTTTCAGACAGATTTGTATTGGCCACATGGATAAGCTATTTTTTGACTGAAGTAGGAAATATAGTGTGACTGAAGAATTTTTTTGCACTGTATTCACCACATCCCAATTGATTATTCCCATGTCTTCATTCCACAGTAAATGAAAGGAGTGTAACACTAGGCTGAAGTTTCCAATCAACTAACACATTACAGATTCATACCCTGCCTTTCTCACAGTAAGGAATGAAAGCCAATAAAAGTAGTGGTTATAGTATTGTCAGCCTGCCATATCTCTGAAATTAGTAAGTAAATAAACTATGAAAAATGTTGTCCTAATATTTCAGTAGATGTGTTGTGCAAGATATGACTTTGATTAAGTGGAATTTTGTATAATGAATGTGGAATTTTCACTGTATTCCCTATTCAAATAGTATCTCCAAAATGATTTCTTAAGTCATGATCACAGCTATTCCCACAGATTTTTTTTAATATGTAAACACGTTGAAAACATTCAAAATGGAAATTGTGCTTCTACTTACACTTTGGTTGCTCTTTTATTCCTCTTGAGTAATTACATTTGAAAATAATGCTATAGTAGAATAACTCCTTTAATAATAAAATTTTTACATACATTTTCAGGTAACCTGTGTAAGTATGACACACAGAGAGATAACTGAAAACAGCGTGGGATCTAGAGCAAGAGGGCTTGAAAAAAAAGGTTAAATCTCCTCTTGCATAACTCTCACATGCACATAAACTGTTCTGCTCTTAAATAATATTGTTTGTTTGGATTCTTTAGTCTCTAATGAATTACATGCATGAAAAAACAGATTAACTCCCAAGAACTTCATGTGGGTTTGTTACATTCTGACTTTGCAGGTACTTGAGCATTACAGTCAGCAATTAATTCATTTAACTTTGATGTAAAATCCTGCTTAAAGATTAAATTTGTCATGAGATTTTAAAAACGTAAGTAATGTGGTAGAGGGAATATAATTTTGATAAGGCTAATCACAAATTCTTTAGACCTGTACTTCAGGATGTGGGATCTTTGATGACAACAATATTTTAAAAGGAGAATATTTGTAAAGCCTTTAATAATAATGTATACAGTTTTCTGTCTATTTGAAGGTACATATCAGGAATCAAACCTAACAGACTGAGAATCTGAGGAACAGTTTTCAAAGCAACCTGAAAGATGAATCCTGCAAATCTGTTGATTAATAATTTGTTGCAGTTAGTCTATTAATAATTAATGCTGCTAATAGTAGGTATTTAAAGTATGCAAAATGTTGAACTCCTCAGAGTATTTTAATCTTAACAAACATATCCCTATGTTTATTTGGCCTTACTGGAGATTCAGCCTTTATTTTGCATTTGTAGAGGTCAACACTTCTGACTGTGTATACCAGACCATTTTTCTAACAGGTCTATAAGACCTCAAGTTGTTAGAATAAACTCTAGGCTTTTTTTTTTTAATGATCAGGAGGAAACACTGAAGATCTGACTTTTGATTTTCTTTCTTTTTTTTTCATTGTTATATTACTAAAATAAAAATTCTTAGCTTTTAAGGTCAAAAATAAATTTAAAAATTAGTGTGAAATACTGCCCTTCACGAAAATTTTGAAGGAATCTTTTCCAGTACACTTATCCTTGAAATGCTGTCTAGTGAACTGAATGAAGTCCAAATTATCTATATATTCTGAGCAGAATTGAATTCCATGTATATATTGTATGTATGTATGTAACTTGCATGGAACACTTTAAAACTTGTACATAAAAATAATGTTGTCATGACTTTTGCTTCAATGAATTTTCAGATATAGAATTTTTCAACTCACAATGAAACTAAGGATCCAATAATAAAATTCCAAAGAAATCTCTGTAGTGTCAATAATCACTGGTTTTTCTTTCTTGGTGGTAGTGATGTATGTTTCTATCTCAGAGACACAACAGGTACAATGCATGTATTCTAAAGGTAGGTTTTAAAATACTGTTCCAAACCCAAGACACCGACATTCTTACTGGACCACTGCCATCATACAAGAACTGGTGGATAATCTTAGGAAAGAATAATTTAGGAAAATCAGTAAATAAAAATAAATAATCTCAATTGTAGCAAATATTCCCATTTAAAAGAAATATTTATGTATAAATTGTTTAATAATTAGTTGATGCTTCAGAAAATTTATGATTAAAATGGGAGTTAATTATATCAAGGGTTGTAGGAAAATTATTTATGTTATTCCTAAGAGTCATATTTGAGTGATTCAACAGTATCCTGGATAATAAATATTCTTAGTAAAGCATTGTTAAAACAACAAATTTATAGAGCTTTATTGTGTATGGCTCAAATGAACTTTTCAAGATTCAACTAATTCCAGGCAATGTTGACACAGAAGTCTCTTTGGGATAGGGAAAATCTGCCAGGATGTTTGGTGGATGAGCAGCAGGTTGAGAAAAGCTGCACTGCTGGAAGCAGTGTGGCCACCAATCTTGTAATGACCTGGTAATTGACCTGTGAGTAATCTTGTAAATGACCTTGTAAATTAGATCTTCTTAGGAGATTTGCTAATTCTCTTAGCAGCGAGGTAGCCAAGAACACAGGAGGAGAGTCAGGAACAAAATCTTTCAATTTACTGGAAAGTATTTTCAAAAAGTAAACAAATTCTGTCAAAGCAGAACCCTAGTCTACAGGGGCGTTGTATGTTTATTAGAAATACCATGTGTGAATATGTTTTGCCTTCACTGAGAGAGAGCCTTTAGTTATAAATTTGAATTCTATTGTACTTTGACTGAAGTGTAGTTTGTAGGCACGCATGCTGCTCAGTGCACACAGGTTCTCGGTGAAGGCACACAGGTTCTCACTACTGTGCAGTAAAACATTCATGACTGAAGTATTTTACATGGGATCTTGGTAATGTCCAGCTCACCTTCTGCTTGCAGATGAAAATAGTTATTGTCTTTGTAAAAAGTTCATTAGTTTGAGTTACATTCTACCTTCTTCATCTAAACCCTGTTAGTCGAAAAACACCCCAAAGCAGTAAGTTTGAGTTACACTGAATTGGGCCATTTTACCTAGTAATCAGTGTTAAGTATTCTATGAATATATATATATGTATATATATACAGTGATTCAATGTGACCCCAATCTGGAAAAAAAATTAAAAATAAAAGAAGAAGAAAAAAAACCATCAATTGTGTAGCTAGTAAGGATTAAGAAATATTTGGGAAATTTTTCCATCTCAGAAACTAGGGTTAAATGGATAAACAAATTCCTGCCTGTGAATGTGGGTGACAAACTGATGCATCACTTCCCTTGTTCTGTTTATGATGTTTTGATTTTAATAGTCACAAGAAATTATGGCCCAGTTTCTTCTGAAATAAACCCTTAGTATCCTGCAGTACTATGTAAGTACCGAGTCAAAGATTAAGGCATTTACCAGTATTTGATTATCTCTCTCTTATTATGTTGTTATATTTATTTACAAGTATTTAAATGCAAAACTTTGTGCTATGCCTGTGAGGCCTGATGCCTCTTTTACATGAAAATTAGTGGTTGATGTGCAAATATAGGAAGATACTTAGGTACTCTAATTAATTATCACTAAGAAAAAGATAAACTTTTACATTTTTTTTACATTAAAATATATTTATTTTTTGGTCCAAAGAAAGTTATTATTAGTATTACCTCCCAACAGATTTACAAGAATACCAATGAAACAAATACAACTAGAACATTGACATTAAGGATAATTTAATAAATCCCACTGCAAAACGAAACAAACCAAAAAAAAAAGAGGAATAAAGTCGAGGATTTTGTATTAAGAAAACTGAAGTCAAGAATACACTAAAGCTTATTCTGATTACAGTTTCAAAAACTGAAAAACAGTGAAGGCTATTAGCTGTTTCCAACTAAGTTGAGAAACCTCTTCCATCTTTGCTGAGACCTTGGAGAAAGATGAATAATTAATCTGGTTTTGCTTCCTGATTTCCAGTTTTCTGTACTGCATCATTTTTTCTCTTTCAGCACTGAGATCAGTCCTCGTTAGCAAACTATAAGCAGTAACAAAACAACAGAAAGGAAGGAAGAAGCCATGGTACAGTACCAAAAATCAATGTTTAGTTTAATGCAGCATCTGGAACATACTAAATTTACTGAGGCTTTTTTATTAGCGATACAATGTTCAGTTTAGTACTTTTACAGAGATACTAATTTTAATTTTTCTGTTCATAATTGGTAAACTAGACTGAAGTTAGCTTTTAATGCTCCGACCTTTTAATTGCTCCACTTAGGCAAAACTTTCTATAAGTTATGGAGAAATAAACTTTGGTCTTCTCTTTTTTTTGTAGGACGTCAGATTAATTCTTGTTCTAACATCCTGAAACTGTAATGTCTATGGGAATATCATAGAAGTGATAACTAAGAATTTGAAAGTTTTCTTCTACGTTCCAATTTTATTGCATTTATTTAGATTGTTTCCTTTTTAAAATTATTTTTATTAGTCAGATATCTATTTTTAAGAGGTATGTGTAGCTTACTTGTATTCGTGCTGCATCTCCTAAATCTGTGTAGGTAAGGTTTTTGGGGTTTTTTATTGTGTTTTTTATGGCCTACTTTTTCTTTTCCTGTAGGCTATGCATTAGTACTAATTTGGGGGACAAAACTGCCTGGTGCTTATCAGCAAAATGTCTCTTTCTACGGCACTTTCTGATAAGTCACTCATAAGGAGGACATGAGAGGAAGCTGTATCCATACACAGCACACAGTGATGCTATTTGCAACAGAAAACCTGGCTCATACTGCACTTTTACAGGAAACACTCAGAGCATGACAGGATTTGTTTTGATTCATCCCCCAACAGATGTGATATCCCAAGTTTAGCAGATGAAGCTCTTTTTCGATAAATATTTATCTTTTGAGTCACTTTAGGCCATGTATTTCTACCCTCTTTCAGTAGAAATTCAGAAATTATAGAACTTCAGTTTCATTCTTCAAAAGATTTTGCTGTATGAATTTTAAAAATGTCCATTTCTTTGGCTGTCCTTATCCTACCTCAGCTTCTGGATAGAGCAACCCTTCTTTTAACTAACTATAATTGAATATTTTTTTTCTTTTTTTTTTTTGGGCTGTGTGTGTGTGTGAGAATCCTGTGTCTTAGTTGAGCAAATACATTATTTTGTTTTCAGATCTTGCTTTTTCTACAAATTCTGCATGTGGTATATTTAATTTAATTGTGCTTCCATCTTAAATGGTCTGCTCTGTTTTAATTTCCAGAAGTACTTTTCAATATTTTTGAACTTTTATTTATTTTAACGTATTTGGGTTTTTGGTACTGAACAAAGTATACCAAACATCAGAAGTCCTCCATCTGGATTTCTACTCTGTTCTCTTTGTTCTGTATAGTTTTAATTCTGTGCAGTTTTAAAACTTTTGCAACAAATATTAGACCTATTGATTATTATTGACTGAAGCTAATAATTTCTACTTCAAATAGACTGTGAGTTTGATAGACTTTTGAAATTAGGTGACCTTCCTGCACAGCCCATTAAATCAAACTACGTAATTTATACTTAATGCTAAACAGAATCAGAATATAGTATTTACATTTATTACAAAGCATTTCCTAATGTTCTGTTAACAGACTTTGTGCTCTGACTTAAATACAGATCAGAAGTTCTAACTGAAAACCCTTAAGTTATTAACAATAGCAGTAATTATGCATTTCATCCACTTTTTGTGGCTTGTACATATTTCAAATCTGTCTTACTGATCTAAAAAGTCCAGATAGAATTTAGACAAATTTCTCAATGCCACGTACTCTATACCTCATCTTGCTAGAAAACTAAATTGCCTGATTTTTCCTGGCAGCATTTAATCGTGCTTTTAACCATCACAAGTATTTTTTGCAAGATGATTATTTTTTAAGGAAACAAAATAGTTTCTCTGTAAAATCTAAATTAATGATATCAGTCCAGCAGGCATAATTTTCTGGTATCAGAAAATAATGTTCAATATAAAAAAAGTTAAAGTAAGTAGATTAATTCAGTGTTCCACAGTCATCTGGTATGAAGGATGCATTCAAAAATTCTCAGTCAAGTACCAAACAATATTAAACATTGCACAGATGCTAATTCAAGATCCTTGCTTTGAGGTCATGTTCCAAGGATGGTGTCTGTGTACAAGGGACAAAGAGGAGCAAATATCTAATTTTCTCCAGTCTTGGAGACAGTACAGAGCCAGGTTCTTTTGGGCCTTGCTCTGCTCTAGTACTGTGGCCAACATGTGGACATCCTCACTCCAGCTAGACTTTAACCTGTCATGACCTTTTCCCCTTTCACCAAAAAACCTAAATTTCAACCCTGGAAGATTCAAAACATTAGGGCCTGCAAACTGAGGAAATAGATGGCATAGGAAAAGAATGTCTGTCCTGCAATGCTTATCCTGCTTGACAGTTCTAGTTGAATTGTGGTGATTCAACTGGTCAGTACATTCACTTACCATAAACTAGACCAATGCTTGCTTCTAGGGAATGCTTCAGTGTTGCATCAGAAACACTGAAAGGGGACTAGAAATCCCATTTCACAATCAGCTGTCAATAAGGAGTCCATTAATGCAGCACATTATCAGCAAATTGTGTTAAGACTGTTAGGATAAGTTAGTTTCTAGGAAATTTTAAAGAAAAGCAGTATTACAAAACTAACCAATTTCTCTGAATTTTATATTCTAAAGGAGTCAGAAATTAATCTGATTCTTAGAAAGGTCATTGAAGAGTGCTTATTTTAGAAAATTATTTATTAGGCCTGAATAAAAAAATAAAGGAGTAATCTGTTACGTAGTTCTAATGAGAGCTACTTCTTGTAAGCCATAATTTCAGAAGGTGCATAAAAATGCTCACTAACTAAGCATAAACTGGGCCAAAGGCTGGTACTGTGGTTGCATTATGAACAACTCTTCAGATTAATAATTCTGTTCACTAAGATAATGTGGGAACTTCAGTACTTCCAATATGTTGAGAATGCAGACTGCAGACTGCAGTGGACTTGCACACAAACACCTTCCAGAGATGAGCAGATTGACAACAAAGATGAGACTGCTTTGCATTACATTTTTAGAAAATGAAAGATAAATTTTGCTTTTCCATGCTTTGAAGTAAAAATGGGGTTTGTACTTCTGGTGTTAAACTATGAACTTCACTAAATACAGTTTCTTATTTTAGGGTCCTGTGATTTTTTTTTTCCCTTTTATTTCCTATGTATTTTACATTATTCTTTGCCTGCTGCTCCTCTCTGTAAATATTGATGACTTGATGCTTTGGAAGAAGAAGTAACCATATGAAATATAATGGATTTAATCAGAATTGCATCTGATGATCTTGTTAAAAAAATCCTATGCTGTAAATTAATAATACTTTTTAAAAATTGAGTATATGGTTTTCTGAACTTTACTCTGAATTCATTAAAAATGATAGGACAGCTATCAAATAGACTCCATTCTCCTGAACACAGAGAAGATATATGACTTTTTTCAGAAAAGCTGCACTCTGTCATACTCATTTATTGACAAAAAAAATCATAGGTAGCTGTACAGATGAGAGGAAGCACAACACTTTAAATTACCTTTTCACGTTTAAGTACCATCTTAAAGAATATTATGAGAACAGAATAAAAGGAAATAATATGGAAGGGATGTGAGAAAAAATTCATTTTAGGAGTTTTACTAATTATTACCAAAACAAAATAAGTTGAAAATCCTTTAAAAACCCATTTCTGCTTTATTACTGGGGAAATTTTAAGGAAGGAAATTAATTACTCTTTCTGACATTACTAAATTCTTATCTCTTTCCCTCAGAAGCCTTTATTAATCTTTTTAAGAAAACATGCACTGTCCTTTATAATAACAAATGTTTCTGCATGAAGACACATTACAGTTCTTTTGTTTGTTTATATGTTTTCCAGGAAAAAAAATAATTAAGACTTCGTTTTTTAAAAAAAACAAGACTTAAGAATTATTGAAGACCAAAAGCAATATGATCCTATGAAATGAAGAATTTGTAAACTTAAAGATTCATCACTGTTTTTCACGTAGGTGTTACTGTGAAAGATTTTACAGAGGATTAGATTGATGAAAATGCACAGCCATGACTGAGTCAGAATGCATTAGCCCTGCTAATAAAAGCTTTATCTTTTCTCCTGCAAAATATTTGATTTTTAAATGACCTTTGCCTAAGAATTACAATTTGATCCTCTTCTTGGAAAACCTTAATTAAATTAAATTAATATTTAATTAAATAAATGACAATTTAATACTTGTATTAACCTGTAGTTATTTGTTGTACTGGTTATAATTTGGTTACTGGGTCAGTCCTTAAATTAAATTAAAGCTCTATTTCACTCAGAAAAATAACCAGACAAATAAAACACAACTTAATATGACAGCCATGTTTTTAGAATGGGGTTACTACTAAGTAGTAAAACTAGTATTAGTGATCAGTAGGTCAAGGCAGGTAATTCTCCCCTTCTTCTCTGCTCTTATGTATCCCTTCCTGGAATAGTGTGTCCAGGTCTCAGGCCCTCAGCATAAGGAGGACGTGGACTTCTCGGAGCAAGTGCAGAGAAGGGCCATGACGATGACCAAAAGGATGGAAAACCTCTCCTACAAAGGTATGCTGAGAGAGTTGGGGGTTCTTCAGTCTGGAGAAGACATTCTTCACAGTGTTCAAGGCCAGGCTGGAAGGGGCTTTGAGTAACATGGTCTAGTGGAAGCTGTCCCTGCCCATGGCAGAGGGGTTGGAAATAGATTACATTTAAGGTCTTTTTCACCATTCTAGGAGTCTCCGAACCTCTGCATGCTACTGATGTTTGGTTTTTTAATGGGAGGCTGCTATGAGAAGTGGATGGTAGATCTGATACGTTTTGAATATGAAAAGCAATGTGCAGGTGAGATATGTCAAAGCAATTAAATCTTCTAGTCTAAAGTGTATCAGACAGGTGTCATTTGAGAAGTGATCGAAGCCTGCAGTTCACCTGAATGAGGCAAAATTTGGTGAATAAACATTACGGTCCATTTCTCTGTTTGAGGTTTAGAGTCAACAGTTTTCTAAACTTCACTTCAAGAAAAGTAATTATTCCCTCAATGTTTTGTCCTAAGAACATATAAGTGCAGCTACCATTCTTGTAACCTGTCATCAAGGTCACACAGACCATTCTATCATTCATCATTCTTTGAATATGTCAAACATAGCATTAATTTTCTTTCACAAATTTGTCTAGAAGCAGTGTTAGCATAATCCCATTACTGTCAACAGGACAGGACATCTTTTCAGAGAATGGAAAATAGACTAATTGGAGAAATTGAAGAATTTCTAATGATTTCCCCTTTAAAGGACAAATTTCTATGTATGGGACAACTGAAAAGCAAGTATAGCTCTCTTGTGAAAATTAATCCAAATAATTAAGGTGGTAGGTATTTTGGAAATACATGTAGATATACCATGACCATATTACCTATGCAGAAGCAGTTACACAGGTGAGTGTATATATGTGAATATATTTGTTCGGCGCAATACCACACCAACAGGCAAATTAAAAATATCTGATTTAAATGCAGGTTTCATTATTTCCAGAAGTTAATTAAAATCTTGGCAAGATTTTTTTCTTTGATGTTCTGTATATTATTGTTCTTTAAAAATGGATACTTTTGATAAACTTCCTAGAATTGTCTGGCATCTTTAAAGACACAGTTAGTGTAGTCAGTACCTTGTTGTCTGCTCTAAAAGTTAACATTGCCTTTGTTCTATAAAGGCAAAACACGTCCCCGTTGTCCCTTCCAATTTCAATTTAAGCTGATCAGAGAATTAAACCTGTTTGAATTCTTGGACAAGTAGGTCTTGTCTATCTTGTCTATCTGCATCAAAGGGTCATTTTTATATTTTGTCCACCTATATGCAGCTCTGTTCATTTATCATCATTAGGTTGCAAAGGGATGCTCTTAAAATTTGGTAAACACTGGAAATAAATTTGCCTTCCCAATATTATGTCAGCCCCCATTCTTACCTTACAGTTTTAATTCTATTTTTAGCCTTTAAGGTGTGTTTGCAATTAATTTTACAAATACTTCTTTACCTTTTCCATAATAATTCACTCAGGCATTAAAAGATGAAGCTGAAACAGAAGGTGCAATAGAAGATAATTGACTCAGTTAGAATTTGTCTGGGATGTGTGAGTTAATTCACACACTTATTTCTTACTTTAGCCATATACTTAACACTTCTTTTAAAACTTGTTCAATTTCTAAAGAGCTTAAGGCTAAGCAAGAACTAATTCAGCATATGTATATATATAAATATATATACATATATATTATAATTCTCTTGAGTAAAAACTTCTCTATTACTGAAGCATAATCTGGTTTTATACATATGTGTATATATTTATATGTGTGTATGAATGTTTGTGAACGGTGAAAATAGACACAGAAACTTTTTTTAAGAACAAAAAAGGATTAATTTACATGAATCGTGGCATACTTAGACTTAAAAATCAACACTGATTTTATTGGCAGTTGTAAGAGATATTGAACAGATCATGGCTGGCCAACTGAAAGAGGCAGCTTTATTTTTTTGACTGTCATGTAACACTGACTGAGTTTACAAAGTTTCAGTTAACTCAGCAGAAGACAATAATGATTTCAGTATGATAGAAACCAAGAAGTACTCACCAAGGTTTAGGGAAGACAAAATTATGACTTGGATCTGACCAAGTACAAATAGTTTCAAGGTAGAACCCTTGTTTGTGAAATAACAGGGCATGCCCCAGCTGAGATCTGAAGGGACTAGACATTCAGGTGCTGGATTGTGCCAAATGTATTGGGTTTATGTGGCAAGGTTTTGATGGTGGGGGAGCTGCAAGGGTGGCATCCATGAGGAGATGTCAGAAGCTGCCCCCACACTGGACAGAGCCAGATGCAGCCAGCTGTCCAGAGGTGATCCAGTCAGTGATGCAGGGAATATCTTCATGATAGCATTTCAAAGAGGGGGTAAAAACATGCTGCACAATATCAGATGAAAGAAAAAAGTGAAAATACTTGGGAGAAACAGCCCTGCAGACAGCAAGGTCGCTGTGGATGGAGGAGCAGGAGGTGCTCCAGACGCCCAGGCAGAGATTCCCCTGCAGCCCATGATGAAGACCATGGTGAGGCAGCTGTGCCCCTGCAGCCCATGCAGGTCCACTCTGGAGTAGATATCCACCCACCACACCTTTACATAGACAATCTCTTCCAGAGAGGCTTAGTTTCTCCTGCCTTTTTTTCTTGTCATCTGGCACTGTATACAAATTTAGAGAGGGGAAGATTGCTGCAAGACATGGAACTAATTCTTAACATAAAAAATAAAGTTTTCAAACTACAGAAATCATAATGAGAGCACCATGGACATGGTGGCATACTGGGGGCTGAGAGGTTACCAGGAGGCTGGACAACTTTGCAATGTAATCAGCCAGCTAGAAGAGACGGTGACACTAAGATGTCGCAGTTCTGTTCCACACTTGCACAAGACCCACAACCTTTCTAATATTTATTTTTCTAATCTTTCCAACATTTATGATGACAGTAACAGAATATTTGACTACAGTCTCACCTTCA
Source organism: Catharus ustulatus (assembly GCF_009819885.2). Lineage (NCBI taxonomy): Eukaryota > Metazoa > Chordata > Aves > Passeriformes > Turdidae > Catharus > Catharus ustulatus. The sequence goes on along the minus strand of NC_046224.1, from coordinate 42,637,365 downwards.
CTCTCCCAAAAGTATAAATTGGAATTTGAAATCCTCAGGGGCAGAGGATGAGAACATGACCACCTCACAGGCAAGTTGGTGGGCTTTTTCATCCCTCCTCCCCAAATCAAGGGCACCTCTATGGTAAGATTTTTACCTCCAACCAGATCAGACTATACTCAGGAACACTTGTACACAGCACTTTACGTTTATAGTTTGCAAGTCTAGTGACTTTATCACCATCAGTCTAAAAGAATCTAAAATCTGTTACTCCTGCTATTTATGTATCTGTGCTCATGAAAGTTCCTGTTGAACTCAACCGGACTCAAAGTGTTAAATTGGCAAACCACACTATATGTGAATCTGTGATCATGAATGAGAACAGACATATATAGTATAACCACACTCTTGGGTGCATCTGGGATCTCATCAAATGTGATTGTATTTATAGTGTTGAATGGGTTATAATCTGATCCCTGAGAAAAAACTGGAAAGCAGGGAGGATTTACGTCCATCATGCTCCTAGACAGGGATTGAGGTGAGGCTGACCAACCTACAGATCTGAGTCCTCCTTGTTACCCTTCCTGAAGAAACATTTGGGGTTTTTTTCCAGTCTTCAGGAATCTCTCCCAGTTGCCATGACCTTTCAAAGATAATGGAAAGTGGCCTCACAGTGACATCTACCAGTTCTCACAGGATTTGTGTGTGCATCCCACCAGGCTCAATGGACCTAAGAATGCGCTGTTTGTTCAAGCACCCCCTAAAACTGTTGTTTCTCCACCAAGGGTAAAAGATTTTTGTTCCTGATTTTCTCACTTGTATCAGGAAATTTGGATTGAAGGTTGGTCTAATTAGTAAAGACCAAGCCAAAGAAAACATTGCATACCTCAGACTGTTCCATGTTCTTTGTCACCGGGTGTCCCACCCATGTGAGGTGTACTGTTTTCCCTTGTCTGAATCTACTGCTTATCTGCCTGTAGAAGCCTCTCATGTTGCCCTTCATGCCCCTTAGCAGATTCAGCTCCTACTGGGCATTTTCTAACACCATCTCTGCACAACTGGACAGTGTTTTCATATTCTTTTTGTGCTTCCATTTCTTGTGTGTCTACTTTTCAAGTTGGGATTTTTAAAGGTTACTTGGGTACCTATGGAGACCTCCTGCCCCCCTTTCCTCATTTCTTACTCATCAAGATTGATTGATCTTGGTCATGTGGGAGGTGATCCCTGGAAGTCACCAGCATTTCTGGAACTCTCTTCTTTACAGGACAGTTTTCCAGAAAAGCCTTCCAAACAGATCCCTTTGCAAGCCAGAAGGCAAAAGTTCACTGGAGTGGTTTGCTTGACAGCTTCAAGATAACAACTCTTCAGTTACTTTTAGAAAATCTGGCCTTCCCTGCACACTGGTTAATATACAGTACTAAGCATTCTTGGTTAGTGGTGAAGGGAGGTTGCAAGGTTTTATGCCATATTCTGTATGCCATATTCCTTTTTTATCCCGTCTTTCATCCCTAAAATCATTCCCTAAAATTCCTTAAAAATTCCCTAAAATGTTAAAGCAACTTTGTCCTTTCCATATACACCAAACTGCGAGTAAATAAAGCAAATATGTATAAACGGGTTTGAATTCACTAAATTATTAATTTATTTTAATTATTTTCCTTCTATTAGATAAGCAGTAGATGACATGTTTCAGTTTTTGGTTTTTTCACCCATGCTATATTCACAGGGGTCTATTTGTTGGGAAATGTGGGCATGATTTAGGCTGTTTACAAGGCAATATGGATTTAGATATGTAGCTGTTAGTTCTTATAACCCAGTGTCATAGGCTGGCAGAAAGAAAATACTCAGACTAATAAAATGCATACTGAAAAAGAATGCCGTCAGACACTGATCCATATTTAGCATGGTTGCTATGGAAGAGCACAGATTAACATGCTATTAGCCACTGACATAATACTCAAGAAGTGGGAATTAAAGAAGAAAAAAAAAGAAATGGACAGATAAGACTTCAAAATTACTTATATAATATTGTGTTCCAGAAGAAAAGTGCAGGTGCTAAAGATGGTAGGAGTCAGTGATTGCCAGACATTGAAACATTAGGGGTGCTGTTACACATCCACCCTAGGTAGACTCTTGATGGAAAGGATTTACTGCCATGTTTCTTATGTTCAGTTGGTGAGGAAAAAGAACATTTATTCTTCACTTTTTTCTGGAAAGAAAGATCAATTTAAGACACATAAGTAGCAGGCCATCGTACTGTTATATGAAATTGCTTTTTCTATCTCTGAGCAATACTTAGAAGAAGAAGTTTTGCAAGTCCAAAAGGCAGAATAAGGTATGTCAGAGGCTAACTGAACAATTTCAGAAGGCCTTGAAGCTCTGTATTACATAAGAGTTGTTGTTGTTGTTGCTATGCTGGTCTGGCAAGTGAAGATGTGCTGTTACAAACAATCTTTATAACTTCACTTTGAAGACAGGATGTCTGGGACAGGCAGTATTGCAGACATTGGTGTTTTATTAAAACAGCTCTCAGGAGATAAATGAAACAGAATTGTGTCATATTTAATTAAGTCACTCCCCCTATGCTGGATCTTTGGGTTTGGTTACATGTGTGCTACAGTGGGCCAGCTCTGCCATTCAAGTAGCAATTGCTGGAACAAGTACTGGAGACTTTCTCAGCAACGTGTTTTTGTTGATAAATATGCACTTCCTCATCGTCCATGTTAAAACTGAGTTCCTGGGATAGAAAAAATAAAGGCATATATTGTATTATTCATTAGGAAAACGATTTACCTCACAATTGCTTTTTTTTTTAAGTAGATGATCCGTAGTACAAAGAATATATCATAAAAATATGGTGACTGCATAATCTGAGCATATATTGTTGGTTTCTTGGACCTATTGGTTGTTTTTTGTTCACATGTTGCCTATTACTTGCAAAATTTACATAAGCTGTATTTAAGTTGATTATTTAGAGAGAAGAGGCCAGCTTTTACACTGTTAGATCTTTGTATTATATTCTTTTCTCTTTTGCCTTAATTTATGGATGTACATAATGCATAAACTAGAAACACTGAAACTCCTTGGACATCTTAGACACATCACTAGACCTTACACATTAGGAATGTCGTGACATTGCCTCCCCTCAAACTGTTTCACAGTCACCTGAATGTCACTCATTGATTTGTAGAAAAAAATAATTACAGAAATAAAACAAAAAGACTGCAACTGTGTAATTTTCCAAAGTACACTAAAGAGGAATGATTTTATAAATGTTCATTCAAACTGGTTTTGGTATGGCACTGCTCCTCTTATCTGTCCATTTACAGAGAAGCAGGAAGAGACTCGTGTTGCATTCATGTCAGGAAACAATGAATAGAGGAAGTCTTGAATAACAGAGGTTTATTTTAGCTCAGAAAAGTCACCCATAACAAGATATGTATGTATATGACACTTCAGAACATATTTCTTACTACATAATACTTTTCTTGCAGTGTATACCCTCAGGGGTCATCTGTTAGAGTGACCACACACTTTGGCTTGCTTCTCAGTCAGAAGTAGCTATTTTAAACTCCCATAACAACATCTGTCCACATGAGCTTTTCTGCTGCTCTGTAAGAGGTCTTAGGGATAAACTGTACACTGTGAACCTGGAATGATCAGTATGACCAAGTAGCTACTTTGAAGCGATGAATGCTGAAATTTAGTTAGCAAGATTTGCAATAAACATGTTTACATAGTTAATAAAAAAACATTCCAAAGACAGACAGCATGTTAATCATGATACCTGAAATATTTCATTTCTTCTATCTTGTATTTATGAAATATTTCATTTCTTCTATCTTATATTTATGGGTTTGACATTTGCTTTGAATTTATTTGGATTTCTTAGAAATATTTGTAATTTTTGTTGTGTAACCAAACACTCTTGTTGAAAGATTATGTGAGGATAAATGTACTGACAACACAGTTTTCAGATTGTCTGAGTGGTATCTAGGTGATCTCTTGTCAAACATGGTATCTCAGAATGTTTTCGAAGGACTTTAATAGTGTAAGGTTTAGATAACATTAGCAGTAACAAGCTTTTCCGTGCTAATTCTAGTTTACAAAAGGAGTTTACTGCCTTTCCGAGTTGTTTTACAATCAAACTAACAAATCTGGAAGTTATAAACATTTATTTATGGCAGGAAAACATGCCAGTACTAAATAAGTGCTACTAGTCATTTATTTAGCTTCAAGTTTGGAGACTAGTTAGATCTTCAGCTAGAGATTGTAGTACTTTAAAATAAGTCAGGAGAGCCCCATGACAGAAAATTTTGATAATTTCATTTGCAAGATTCCTGTCAAAGTGTAAAAGGGAAAAGTCAACAAACTAAAGAATATATATGTAAAATAGATATGTATCTAATATGTGCATAATATTGTTCCACACACAAATATATGTATATATATATGTGCTCACACAAAAATATTTATGTGCAATGCCCATAATGCACTGCCTGTGTTGACTATGTATTTGCACACGTATATTGATAAGTATTTTATATATAATATACATATCACATACACATAATACACACATACACACACATATAATGCCTAATGTTTTCTTTGAAAATAAATAAATACAAGGCATGAACTACTTTAATTAAACTTGTTAATTTCTCCTTTTAGCTAAAAATGAAGGTGTAATTTAAAACAATTGGATGTGTGCAGAGCCCCAGATATTCAGTAAGCTGTAGTTCATTAGAAGGCCTGGATGGCAAGGGAAATGAAAGCAATGGGTGCTTCCCCAGTACAGCAGTTCCACAAGTAATGCCAGATTATAGGCTTCCTTCCCTTCCCTGTCTTAGACCATTTATTTCTGCTTTTGCAAGACAGTTTGAGTCCTCTGTCACCCCCTGAGACACTAATCTGTTTTGCATTAACTGAGAGAAAGCCGTTGTACAAGATATGAGGCAAACCATGAATATCAATGTCCTACTTGTGCCTGGTTGCCTTTTCCTGTGTGTTAGGGGAATCTACTGTCTCCAGAAATCCCATAGTTTTGTATCACCACAGATCCCAGGCCATTCTAGCTTAATAGAAGTAAGAATAAAGATTCATGGAAACACAGCTGTTGTCTGTCTTTCAGACGACTGGAAGAGTGGACTGTTGTTCACAGCAGTATTTCTTGCAATGTGCAGCTCAGTGCTCTGCATTTCAGCATATTTCTCTGAGTGTAAATGAGAGGAGCTGGGTGCCTTGCACAGCCTGAAGCAGTGTGTTTGGTTCTGTAGAGTGATGGCATTTACCTGTCAGAATACTCTTGGGGTTTTGTGTAATGCTTTTTGGGTTTTTGTTTGTTTGCTTGTTTTTTTTATGTAAATCTCTCCTGTCCATATTCTGGAAGGAGTAACTGAAACACGTCAAACTGTCCCAACATACTGAGTGCTTCTTTGCCATGGAGAGTGTCAATAACAGAAGGGCAAGATAATATATTTAGACTGGTATCAGATTACTTTATAAACCTGACTGAAGAGTACAGAAAACCTATTGACAAACATTTAACTGCCAGGGTTACTCTCTTGTGAGTGAGTCTGAAAGGAAGAAATCAGAGCCCTTGGAGATTCCAAAACAATTAACAAAGATGAAGAACTGCTTCAAAATCTATTTTTTTTTAACATCTGCATGTCATTAGTCGTTATAGATAGTAATTTAGTAATTATTTTGCTTCAACAAAGCCCTGAATCATGGCAGCACATCAGATGTAGAAAGAACTTAAATCCAGAGTTCTCATTAGGCAGGTACAATGTCTGTGATCCTACCAAATACCATTGAATATGTGCTCAACAGAGATGAGGTAGAGCATGTAAAGTTGAAAAGCTAATGTGTTACAGTGCTTTACAGCAGTGATGGAGGGGTGCATTGGAAGCTAAGGACTAGTATCTTTGGAGCCAGTAACAGATTTTAGGGAAGAGAAACTGAGCATCAGAACTGTCAGTACATCTTTTTTATGCTACATATGATACCTTCTGTTTGTTATTTGAGAAACAGTGTTTGCCTTTGATTATGAGACACACTGGATTCACATTCAAAACTTGGACACACCAAGATACCATAATTCAAGTGAACATAAAAAAGCCCTGATTGCAGCACTTACATATGGTAACTGATCTTTTTTGTTTTCTGATATGTTTGATTTTAGATTGTCACACTCCAGTCTATCTGGTTAATCAGGTCAACTACTGACAGGAGATTGAAATTTTAGATAAAATACTTGTAGGCCTACATAGTTGTTAAAGATTTAAAAATTTCCACATAGTAGATGTAAATGTTCCCAGTTGCACTTAAATGCATGTATGATTTAGAAAGGGAAAAGTTCTGAGAGCTTATACAATGAGAAAGCACTGGAAAATAACAATGTTTTCCCTCTCTCTGCCCTTGGCTGCGTGCTTCCACTTCCCTTCTCGTGTTGGCTCAAGTTGCTGCGCAGCCACGTGGTCTCCCCTTCGCTGGTGGTTGGTGACAGAGCTTGGCTGGTGTAGAAGTTTTCCGAGAGAATAGAGAAGAGGGAGCTATTATTAATGCATGAATTTGGAAACTGCATGCACATTGCAATTCTCCAAATCTTACTGCCAGAAGAAACTCATTACACATATATATATATATATATATATATATGGAGCTAGGATTTTTTGGTAGGTCTAATTTGATAGTCCAACCAAAATTTTAAAAAAATAGTTATATAATAGTAAGACAATGCTACCATTCACAGTGCAAATGGACATGGGAAAGTCTCTGTAACCCAGCTACATACACACGCACACAAAAAATTGTAGTCTCTACTTACTTTCTCCAGTGTTGTGTTCACTCTCCAGTCTCCTTCAGGGTGGTTAAGATTGTGGGACATTTTTTCTCAGGCAGAGAAGACAGGAAAGGGTGCTAGCAAGTTGTCTATGTCCCCACTTTGACACCAGCAAGAGTTTGATTCTTCTGGGAAAAGTAGAAGGAGTTCTTTCCTCCTTCTTTTGGGGGACCACTTTTATTTATATTTATCCATTTTCTCAATGACTTTGCAAGTATTCCCTTAACTTGTCCTCAGTTATTTTGATAATTTCACTTGCTTGTTTTTCTGTAGTCTTTGTAAGTCTGAACTGGTTTAACAAGATTTTATGTCTGTAGCGACCAATGACTGATCATTGTGTTTTCTGTTTAGTTCAGTGTCCCTGGTACCACTCTGTGTTTATACTCTTGTATGCCTTTTCTTAATTTATGATTCTATACAATTCAATCTACAAATAGTAATTACTTTTTGTCAGTATAAACTAAAGCTAACATATCAAACCTAACTTCTAGGTAACAGACATCATAGCTAAAATAAGTTAAAATCAGTTTAGGACACAGGCTTGCCCAGGCATGTTTGGAGCTCCTACACTGCCAGGTTAAAACCAAGCCAAAGTGGGCTTTTAATCATAATGGTAGAATGTCATATGTACAGCACTAAAACAGCTCTACTCTGCTCATAGCTTCTCTACCCAGGCCTGTCCAAGTTAGGAAATCCTGATGATTCTGGGCTCTACATAGTGTAGCATGTTGTCTGCCCCACATCCATGAGAAAACATTGTTCTCGACCTCATGGGAATGGAAGATAAGACCCTGGGAAATGTCTCCCAAACCACCAGCAGCACTTGGCTGTGCTGGTGCTCTGAGAGCATCTAGAGAAGCCGTGTCAGGACTCTGATGAAAATAGCAGGGCTGAAGAATTCAGATGTCATACTTAAAAGTTATTTTCTGTCTGAAACCTTTTGAGTTTTATTTCTCCCAGTGCAATTCTACCTGTCAGGTGCTTTTGCAGATAGAGATGTCCATGTCCTCCCACAGTAGTGGGCATTATGAAACCTTTTAACCAGGTATTGCAATCTGAATTCTTCATTCTTGGAGATAAATAGGTTCTGAATTCTGCTGTGGGCAGAGTAAACAAAAACTACTTTCTAGTACTTCTAGGTACCTTTTTTTTTTTTTTTTTTTTTTTTTTTTGGTAAGAAGTTACTCCGGTGTTTTCTTGCTTCTTTCCTCTTCTTTGTAGGTACACATCAGCACATCCCCATCCAACCATATGTTATGTCCACAGCAGTCACATTCCTATGTTTCTACAGTTCCTTTGTGTGAAAGAACGTGTGACAGGGATTTCTATTCAAGTTAGGAATTATCAACTTACAGCATACTTGTGAAACACAGCAAAAACTTGAACACTTCTGTTTCTCCTGTGGTATTTATCCAACATAGAAATAATTACCTCTTCAAATATGTTTTAAAATGGTGTTTTGAGCCCACAGCTTGTTATCAGCTCTGTTAGGGATAGCAACCCATGTAAAAATCTAGTTGTTTCAAGGGATTGACATATGCATTCTGCAAATCAAAAATAAACCCATTTTCATTGACTATTCAATATTACAACAGTTTGCATTTCAGTTTAAGGAAACTAAGAAGAAAAACAGAGAAAATCCTATTGAGTTTTGACAACACACTAAGTTCACATAAAACTAAGAACTTGCCATTGCTCAGAACTTGGAATGGCCTCTGGGTTTCATCTTGGGTAGTTAATTACATATTTTATAAGGAAAGAAAATGACTAATAGAGGAAGAACCACTTTGAGTGATGAGTGGAAAGTGATTATTTACAATGAAGTAATTTGATACGTCTTGTTCAGGTTGTAGATGAAAGATATTTTAATGTGAGAAAGGTAAGGTAATATTTACCAGCACTTACTCATATGGCAGCTCCTCCCTTTACTGAAAGACTGAAAGAATGCAAGCTATAATGAATCTTCTCTGTGCTTCCTTTCTTGGTAGATCTGCTAAAAAGCCCTGTGAAAATCAGTATAGTGCATGACTTGTAGACATGGCCCATGACATTTAAGACAGTAATTTAATTTTGAGAAGCATGTCAAGAAATAAAACTCAAAGAAAGTTTTGGCTTTTCTGTCTGCAATGCCATCAGTATTCAGAATTTCTGAGAGAAATTCAGATAGTCAGAGAGCAAAAAAGGACACTATCATTCTAGCAGGGTGGCATCCCAGGGACATCCAAGAATAGAGCTCCATTGTGCTAAGCAGTATAGAAACACAGTAGCTGATATCATGTGCCCTGAAAAGGATGCCAGGAATTCCTGACTAAACCTAAGTGTCTGATCAGGACAACCTCAGATTTGTAAGGTGTGTCCTCCTGAAAAAGAGAGGCAGTAGGCAGAACTTCTAGCTCAAGTCCCAGAAGTGATAGTGCATCTATAGATAGCAGGATTACCCCCGGGAAAAATCTGAACCTTGATCTATGTCTCATTAAATATTTCAACCCATTGCTGGAGCAGGGTTCAGGGCCAAAAATAGTACCAAGTTATATGGTTTTGAGAACAGAACATGAAGTATACAATCTTGATTTGTGAAATAACATGAAGTATTTAAAAGAAGATGCAAGGAAAAATAATAAAAATGCTGTGAGAAGGTTTTCTCATCAAAGAGCGTGAGAACAAAGTCAGTCCATGACAAAAGACTTCCCTGAGCTGAGGAGACAATTCCATTTTCTCAGGAGCCTTTCTGTGATGTCCAATTCTTATTCACACTACCATATTCTTGCCCCTTGTGCTCTTCATTTTTTGTATATAGTCAAGAGCCATTTCAGCTATGTTAAAGTAAGAAACATCTGCTGTAACAGTGTGCCAGCATTACCAGGGTTGGCTCTCTAACTGAATTTTAATTAGATGTTACCTTAGCAAGCATACTGTGCTTGTCAGCGTTATGCAAAAAGGGAATCATCTCAGGTCTTTCTGTAACAGATCAACCCTTTGGTTTGAGAAAATTAAAACAAAAAATTCCTAGGTGAATATTCTTGCAAAAGCAACCATATGCTTTTCACAAACATTTTTAATAATGAGTAGTAAATAGGAAAAAAGTATGCTGCCTGTTACTTATTTTATGAAAAACCTACTTGAACATTCATCTCTCTTTTTAAATCTTGCTAAAATTAATTAATCAACTGTATTTTCCGCTAAAAATATTTAAAAACTGATGTAATGATTTTTTTTCCCTTATATAGCCTATTTTTTCCCAGTGCATTTGGTTTGGCAGATATAATTGCAGTTATATGATGGAAATGGAATATTTATCTCTTGCTAATACTTTCTCAATAGCTTTTGAACTTACTGTGTAATTGCAACCAAATTTATCAGAGCAGTAGAGATACCAAGATTACACCAGACTCTATGAGCCTTATAAAAAAACTGAAGTTGGGCAGAGGAGAGATTTATTTTTCTTTCCTTTTTAGGAAAGGTGTCTGAAGGAGAGCCAAGGAAGGGTTTTACTGTGCTCTTATGTGCTCTGGCACATAAGGAAAAAGGAAATCAGTGCAGCACACCACCATTCTTAGAGTAACAGTCTAATAGGATGTGTGTGGCCAGTGGTCACATCCCATAATCCAAAGCTAAGAGTGAGACAGAATAGAGGAGTTGGGGCTCCTGCATAAGGGCTCATGTGCAGAGCTGGTTACTTCTAGTATTGGGGGAAACACTGACATATGTCATAAATCATATAGGAATAAGGTTTGGTAGGTCATTAACCCACTGGAGCAGGGTTCACTTCACAAATCCTTGTCTCCTACTGCAGTGCCTCATTTCTATATTTGCAAATATAGAATTTACTCATTTACTGCATTTGCTACTCCTGCTACTGCAAAAATAAGCGAGCAAAAAACCAAAACCCATAGACTTTCCACTGGAAGCAGCATGACCAATTTATCAAAACTTTATTTCTGAGCAGTAATACCACTTATCTGCAATATGCTCTAAATCTCTGCTCTAACAAGCTCTAACAAGTGGCTTCCACTTGTTGAAATGCTGTATTCACTATGCTGTTTGTCATTAAAAGTGCAGGATCAATCTGTATGGGAGCTAACAGTGAGTTGCCATCTATAGCAGTCAAATCCTTGTGCGTAAAGTAGAAATCTTACATTTCAATGGCATCCATTTTACTTTTTAAATTTAGCAAATAAGTCAAAATCAATATCTTGTAACAATAACAGGAAGAGAAAAAAATCTGGTTATTTTGTGTCCAGGATAAGAATTGACCCTTAACTGTTATATTTTAATTGGCTTTGGTTTTGGCTGCATAGGACTGAACCAAAAATGTTATGATCTCAGTTGTTTTTAACCAAGGGGTTTTATGCAGAAATTTATTTATATTATTAATTTATTTTACTAACAACCAATTCTGAGTAAATTTCTTATCTTCAAATTTCTCATTATGTGTTTTCTAGCTTATATGTCTTTGTCTCTAATTAACTTCCATTTTTATTTCTGATTTGGAATTTGTTTCAATAAATACAGAGATACAGTCTTTGGTTCTGTGATTTTTGGATGCATTATTTTCATTAGAATTTCTACATGTGAATAATATTTTGTGTGTGTGTGTGTGTGTGCAGTAAAAATGTTTTCTATCTGTACTGTGAAATTACTTGCTGCAAGTTAAAAGATGCAGTTTATTCTCATCATTGTTGTTTCCATGGAGTTTTAAAACTCACTCACTTACCTCATGAAAGACCAGAAAGTTATAACCAAGTAAATACAAAGACACAAAAAAATTTATTTATATAAATAAATAAAATAAAAATACCCTTGAAGTCTCTGGGGGAAAAAAAACCAAAGAAAAAAAGAGACTGAATTTAGAACAGGGTCAGAAGTCAGTACTGCTCTTATTTTGTTTTCAAGATCAGGTAGGTAAAACCCTATTCTTTAATATAAATGCATTGTCTGTAAGCATCAACAACAATGTTTTCAAAAATAATTTATTTGCAGACCCCATTTTGTAAAAAATCTTTGCAGATCTCAGCCACAATAAGATCGCACAAAGTAAATGGAAATTGTATCCCAGATTTTTCTTTTTCTTACAATGACTGTGGTTTGTCTTTGTGCATTTTCAGTTGCCATTTTATATGGGGTTTTTCTTATCATATTGTAGGGTTTGTATTATTAGTTACAGTCAGCATTTCTCAACAGTAGCTTTTTTGCAAAAAGGCTTATCTATTTCACAGGCACTTCTCTTTCTAATTAAAGCATCTTCTAGTTCTCCAAACTCAAAGATAACATTTAGATTTAATTTCTATTATATAATGATCTATTGTATCCACCTGGAGGTTAATGAAGAAGTGATGGCTTTCATAAATGTTGCATTTGAGACAGAACAATTTAACTACATGGAGTCTCCTTCCATGACATTTGCATAAAATGATGGCATTAAGCTCCCAGTGGTGCTCTTCCCATCATACACAAGATCAAAGAGCTATTATGCTCTGAGTCTGTCTGCAGCTATTAAATGCTTTCAAGGACTTTCTCAGTCTCTCAATTTTTCAAGAGTATTTGCCATAGGGGAGTATTGGCATTTCCACTGTACTCAAGCTGTAATTTTCCCAAAACAGTGCAGTGTCCAGGCGACTGCCATGTTCAATTTCCTAGGATTCAGCTGTGGTGTAACACACAGCATACCATGGTGGTGAAACGCGGTCTCTTTTTCTCAGGAACCAGAGCTCTCTCAGGAGCTGCCTCCTGCGGAGTGGCTGCTAGCACCTCCTCAATGCGCTGCATGTGGAAATAATGACTTAGGCAGCCACAGCAGCGAGGAAACAGGATGCAAGGACGTGCATGTGTGCATGTGAATGCCAGGGAGAGGGACAGAGATGAGGAGGAGGAGGCACATGGATGAGACTCAAATTTAAATTTTTTGTTCTTTTTGTTATGGTATCAGAAACTTAACTCTCAGTGCAAGGGTAGTTGTGCATTGAAATGTTGTAACTAGCATGTATGTTGTAATGAACTGTTTTTTTCCTTATCCTCCAGTTTCCTGTAAAGACTACTGCTCATCTTACAGGCATCAGACGTTAAGTTCCAAATTTTCATAACTCATCACACAACATTCAGCTGCTTAAATCCACAAATCACAATCTCCCATAAAATGAATCACTTTGCAAATAGCTGATTACATGAAAGACTTACAGATGAATTACCAAAGAAGCAATTCAGTTTTAAATCATGAAAGTAGTTAATAGAAGAAAGTACCTTAAGTGATACAATATCTTGCTTGGTATTTTAGGATGTGCTTAATACTGCAGCCTTTAGTGCAATTGCCAAGAATTCTCAGAAGGCTTGTCATAGACCATTCTTGAAGCAGATGCCTATTATACAAGGAAAAGCTTTGTCTGGGCAGATCTGCAAATGATGCATGATAGGATTATATAAGTTAGCACTGCTTGTTCATTCCAACACTTGCATTTTAAATTTATTTTTTTACCTAACTCTCAGGCAAACAAATTTATGCTTCTTATAGACCTACAAAAGAAACATTGATCATAAAAATCACCTGTTAAATGTTTTTGTCAAACACAGTGGCAGTGGCTGAGAGCATATGCTCACGTGCACAGCAAGCTCTAGATGATGCCTCTATTCCAGAGTGCTTCTTCCCATCCTCCTCCTTGTGCTCATGCCATGGAAGTGTTTTTGTAAATGTGGCCACAGTACTACAGCAGGTGTACCAACCCCTTGCAGCACTGAGAACCAAAACTAACCTGCCAGGGGAACACTGGATGTCAAGCCTTGACATTGGCCAGATCCATCAGAAATGTCATGAGCTCCTTTTTAAAATCAGAACAGATTGACAAAAGTCCTCACAAAACCTCTGAGTAAAAAAAAAAAACAAACAAAAAAACCCACAGAAACCCAAAAAAACCCCACAAACCCAAAACCCTAGCTTTGAAACTTTTCCCACAGAACCTGGAACACACTGGTCTCCCTAACTGATTTGATGGCACTGGCAGAGGGACTGCCCAAGGGCCCCTCCTTAGAGAATGCTTCCTTGAGGAATTACTCTGAGCACCAGTGCTGGAGCTGGGGGGCTGACAGCCTGTCAGCACAGGCACTGCATATCTAAATTGACACTGGCAAATAAAATATGCCCAGGTCACCAGGCCAGCTGCTCCTTCTGGGATGAGGGGTGGAAACATCAGGGATTCACATGGAGCAGCGAGGGAGTGTATCTGACACATGAATGGCAGTCAGGACTGACCACCAGTCCAGATCAGTAGTACTGGATTGTTTGAGCACAACAAAGGCCAGAAAAAGAAAGCACCAGAAAAACAGCTTGCTGGGAATAGTGAGAAGAAGAAACATGGGACAGGCATCACTTTTCCTAAAAACTCATAAATTCAGCTGGTTTGTTTTCCAACCAGTCATGTCATCACATGTTGTTTTATTCTGTTCTTGCTGCACAACAAGACCAACAAGTTTCCTTATGCCTTGGTACCAGCTGAACTCATGGCAAGTTTACAGAGATGTGCACATCGAGGTTATCTGGTAGTTCTAGTTCCCCTCAATGTGTCTGGCAGGGTGAGAGTCGAGTGTGGTTAGGAGGAGCACCCCCCATCAGCACAGAGAGTGCACCATGAGGCACAGCAGCCCACAGTGCAGGCAGTCTTCATAAACCTGCAGGCTGAGAACACTCTTTGTACTCTGTAAGACAACAGAGTAGTTTAAATATCACCTGTCCTTCACAGCTGGGGTGACCAAGTGCAAATGGATCAGTCCTCCTGTAGTCAGCGTCTTTGCTTCCTCTTGGAATTTCTCCATGTGATTGCAAGTGATTATGGTTATAGCATCCTTTACCTTACGGTAAAGATACTGATGGGGCTCTGAGAGAAGGAAGACTTCTGATCTGAATCATTCCTACATGGGGTGTTTGTGTTAGGCCGTCTGCTTTCCTTTAAAGGATACTAGAAATACGCTTTTCACACCTCCACTTTTAGAATACATCTGTTGCATGAAGCAGCTAGTAGGGACTTCGGCTGTTGAAAGATTTAGTGCTTGTTCCCAGCTCCATCTCATCTCACTTTTTCAGGACAAGAATTAGTCTTTTTATTTAGTTGTATTATACTTAAACCCTAAGGTCCAGGGTACTGCTGTGTAGCCTACCTGTGGGCATGCCCAGAAAAATTATAGCATTTGCCAAACTCATAGTAATTAGGTCAATTTGATATAAACTGGATATATTTTTCCTTTTTTTTCCCTTCTTTTTGGGGCTGTGGAGGAACTTCTGAAAACTACTGTTAGATGCTAATGTTAGATTAATCTGTTGCCAGCCAAGCACAACAAAAGGTACCCACAGATAGAGTTTGCAATAAATATTACATGCCTGAGTATCTCTATAAAATCTAATACACAGTCATCTACATTGGACACATTTCCACAAAATAGATTCTAAATTACTACTGGCATTGAAAATATATTTTTTAAACTCAGAACAAGTTTACTTCTACATTAATTCTAAATTACCCAGTTTTAGGGTTACAAAGAGAATTTGCCTCAAGCTAGTCAAGTATAATGACAACTGCCTTATTTCTCTTTATTTTATAGTTAAAATATGAAAAATTAAAGATATTAAAGTTATGAATTCTTGATATATATTTCCCTTTTGTTCTGTCTTTATCTGGAGCAAAAATCTTGGATAAGTCAAATTTACTTTTTAGGTGAACGGAATTAATTTTCTCCTAAAGCACTAGTCTGCTTTTTCATATTTCAGTACATTTTAATGAACTCCATTGTTATTTGAGAAATTCAGTCTCTAGAGGGAAGTTTTGGTCACATGATGAACACTAAACTAGTGTTTGGTTCGTTGACACCAGAAACTCATCAAATCTCCTGGAATCCACCCAAAATTCTAACCTTTCAATGCCAGTTCTGTAAAACATTGTATTTAATTCTCATGTAGATGACAACTTTGGGCAATTTGCAGGTAGAGGTGATACACGAAAGCAGAATGGTTGCAAATTATGGTATGCATTGTCCTCTGCAGTTTCTTTTTTTGAAGAACTGTTTTAAAATATTTTTATACTCTTCACTTTAGAGTAGAGACTAACACAATATAGTTAGGAATTTCAGTAGTGCCTTTCTACCACTGTTGCTACTAAAAATGTTCTTCAAGAAAAACAAAATTTCCTCTCCATGTTACTCTGCTGTGTCTGAATTCAGTCTTGTTTCTGGAGATGTCTCAAGTCATGTGAACAAGTTTGGGGTTTTTTTTGTATTCATGACTGCTCTTACACTCTAATCTTATTTTTCTCTGATTAATTCATGTTCTTAGAGTACTGAATTACTAACTATGAGAAAAAGAATAGTAATAATTTCTTTCTTTGAATTAGCTCTGAAAAGTATAAAATTGTAGACCAAAACTAGACTATTAATAGAAGTATCCTTATATTGCTTTAGATATTATATTCCTTATAATATCTCAAGCAATCTAATTTCTGTTGCCTAAGTTTAAGAATTATAGATTAGGGGGAAAGTCATCCCAAGTTTCTATAAGTTTTAAAAAATTTCTTTTGATATTAAACCTAAAAACTAGAACTTTAATTGTTAAAATTATAGAGTACTTGACTGGATGTGTCATGTTAGCTAATATCTGATTAAGATGATATGCAGATGACTTAGAACTTCTATGGAGCAATAATAATACACAGATGTTCCTAAATCAGGAGGAAAATAGTTTTTACAAAATCATAGGCAAGTTCAGGGTGGAAGGCACCTTCTTAAAGCAGGGTCAGACTACGTTGATGAGGTCAAAGTTAAAAATCTCAAAGAATGAGACTACACAAGTTTCTCTGGGAAACCTGTTCCCATACTTGACTGTCCACATGGTGAAAAGGTTTGACCTTACACCTATTTGGAGCCTTTTTTTGTTTCAAGAGTTGATTGAAAAGTGATTTGAGCCTTTGGATAGACGGCAGCATTACACATAAACTATCACACTGTTATTTATTCATATGAAAGGACTTAAGCTACTACCTCAACACAAGCAATCAAGCTGTGACAGATGTCATCAAGTTTTATTATAAAATGTGGGTTTCCACTTCTTAACTGAATAACTTAGCAGAAACAGCAGTTTCCAAAAATCTGTAAGTAGCTATGAGCATACCCTAAATTCTACTAAGCACATCTGCCATAACAAACCTGCCAAAAATTCAAGAAATCAATGGATCTGTCAAGAATGGAGAACTGCTTTTTCAATCCTTTATTTATAACCATGTAAAGCATTTGGCTATAGCCTCCTCCTCGCTGGGATCTTCTTCTGTAGCTAGATAACACTTGCAGCAGACCTTTAAGCCTCTGACTGATGCAAAGGCTGTATTCTGCCTTACTGATATGCTAACGGAGTAGCCCAGTGAAAAATGCTTGAGCTGAAGGACATCTCTGCTTTTTGAGAGCTACCACAGAGCAAAATGAGGAATTTTCATCTGAGATAAAAATTTTTATGCCATTCAATCAAACATTTTTTTCCCAATTAACAATATCGATAAATAATATTAAATACAGGATATTTTGCAGGACTATTGAATGTAACCTCCATAAATCATTATGCAGCCAGAATGAAACACAAAACCAGAAACTTGAAGACTGAGAAGTTTTCCCATAATCTGAAATACAGCATTTCGGAATATCTGTAATTCAAGGACAATTTATTTTATTTGATCCAAGTACAAATGTTACTTGCAGCAAAGAGCAGCATTGCTAATCCCTATTGATTTTTGTCAATTCATTTAGCCTGAGAAAAACTGTAGAAATATCTGTGAAAACTATCTCTTTTTATTCTGTTAAAGTAAGACTAAAAGGATATGGTACAGAGCACCCTTCAGCTATCCAGAAAGAAAGGTGAAATCTCTTTGCAATAGCAATTTTTAATTTTTTATTTTTTAAAATAAAGAAATGATAAGAGATATAGCTGAAGATGAAGTGAAGACATAGTTGAATAGTAAGTCTAAATGACTAACAGATCAAATACAATAAAAGGCAGTCATCCAGATATTTCACAAGTCTCTTATGTGATAAGAAGCTTGGGAAAAAAACAAACAAGGCAGGATACACACCCAAATTCCCTTTTAGTTGTTTTATTCCCTGTAAATATTACTGTATAAACACATAACTGATACCCTTGCAAAATATTTTTATGGATGTTTTTCTGAAGCTTGCATTCAAGACAGAAAACCTCTGACTGATGAAGCAGCATTTAGAACCAGAAAAGTTTATAAAAACAAGAATTTATTATTCATGCCTTATGTAAGAACTAGCTGAAATCATATGAGACTAAAATAAGATTAAATTATTTCACCCAAAGACAGGACTTAGATAGAATCACTTAGTATGACCAAATATTTTTATTTGTAACCTAAAGACCCCAGAAGAAGCAGTATATATATATATATATATATATATATATATATATATATACACATATATATACACTTTGAGGCATTGAATTCTTTGAGTTATTGCAACAATATCTGGAGAACATGAAGAACAGCAGGTAAAACAAACAACTTACATCTAAAGCCACACAATGGCTAAAGTTGTTTCTGAAATCTAAAATACTGTGGCTTTTTCCAGCCATTTCTGTCCTAGCTCAAAAGACAGCTGAGAATTCAAATCACTTAATGAACTACAACATAGAAGAACAATTAAATCTAGCAATATTGGCAAAAATAATAGAAATAGTCAGACCTCTGAATAGTGCAAAAAATGAATCTGTTTTAGTTTGATGTGAAATGCTTGATTTTGAAATTTGCATATTGAAAAAAAGTGAGCTATTAAGAAGCCATCTTTTTCACATTGAAATATTGTGAAAGGTTACTACATGTTATCCTTGTATTAAGTATGATTAATGAGAAGAAAATATTCCACATTTACCATAACAGTAGATAACATGAATTAGAGCAGACAAAGAAAATTTCAGTTTCAAAACTTGTGCATCAGATGGGGCACAGTTTGAAGTGAAGATGTGCAGGGAATAATACCTAATATGCCAGAGGTTAGGGAACATGTGGTGACTGTGGTTTGGTGATGGCTGATGGATGTGGTAGCACATATTTTACCAGCCTGTGCAACTCCTACTAAAAATGCAGTAGGGTTTGCTGCATGAGGTTTCCTTGGATTTACCATCAATTGGCATGCTATTCCAGAGTACTTTTGCAATTCAATCCAAAATGTTTAGTAGGCTAGACAGTTTAAGTAATGCAATGTAAATATCTTTTGGTTTATATATATATATATTTCTGTGCACACATTGCTTTGTAATGAGATGCTGGGTGTTCATCAGTGTTTTCATTTATTTTCTATGACAGGTTATGTGTCTCTTCCAGAAGCTTGAAGTTTGACCAACCTCTTAAGAAATTAATCATAAATCTGCCTTTTGTTTTTGTTCAGGCAGATGGATCTCTCCTAAAACCCGTATTAGTAAAAGTAGCATTAGTTATCCTGTTGCCTGTGTAACTGGTCCAAGTTTGGGATGATCAGCTTTGGTGGATGTAGCCATGCATGTTTAAAAGCTTGTCTGCATGCAGTTAAACACCATAGACATGGCATACATCCGCTTACATGGGCTTTATACAGTAATAGGCTCCACAGTTTTAAAAACATCTTTTACATCAGCCCTTTTCAGAATTACAGAAGGAGGAATATTTCAGACTCTGATTTCAGCAGCCAGGACTAGAGGAAATGCTTTTCCTTTGGGGATTACAAAGTCCTCTTGAAGGCTGGATGTTAAGTTGGCAATAGAAGTTGGCACACCTTCATCAGCTGAACTGTTTTGAATCTGAGAAAATTTTGATGTCTCTAAGCCTTAAAAAAAAAAATTCTGCTGCAATAGTAACTGAAATTACAAATTGGCCTAATCTGGGGGAAAATGAATTGGTCTTTTGCTTAAGATATTGAGTTTTTCATCTTTGTGCAGAAATGATGATAGGATCAGGATGATATATTGACTGAAAATGACTGTATTACAAAATATAGACATCTGTGGAGTTAGACATATGGGAAAATGCTGTAGTAACAATTTCATGATGAGGAAAAGCCTGAACACTCTTCTTGATATTCTTGTGATTGTCAGTTATTTTTTTGGAAATAGTACCATTAGTACTGCCAGCACTATAATACCTCTGAAAAGTAGAACACTGAATTCGCCCCGTCACTTTGAAAATATGGGAACCCTTGGCAACATGGACTGTATATTTAGGAAACAAGAAAAATGTATAGCTATCAGTATAAAACTGCTATGAAGGCAAACAAGTTTTCTTCTACTTCATTGTAGTCTGCATATAGAAAGTTAAAACATTTTACTAGCTTTGATTCTGACATGTTCTTTTTCCTTACCCCTGAATACTGCCTCATCTTTGCATTTTCAGAGAACTTGCTCTGAAGGTACAATTTTGTCATGAGCAGTGTTCTCTGAGTTCATTCTACTAACAAAGAAATGCTTTGATCCACAGAGATGACAACAGGCTTTACTCTTCTTAGCCATAAATTCAGTAAGTTCCAAGTCCACAAGTAGTCATAAATTAGATGCACATTTTACTGTTTATATAGGGAAGCTATTGTGTTTAGAGAACGAGATTAAGCAGAGTGGTCACAGAAAACTGAATAGTAAATTCCATGCTCCCAGTAAAGCCCTCGATCTCTAAGACATGAAAACAGTGATCTGCCCAAAGCAGGGCTGTATTGAAGATAAGAAATAATGCTGCATGTATTTTTTTTTTTTTTTGTAAAATATCATGTATGTAACTAAATCACCCTAGTGAGCTACTCAGTTCCTAAGTTCACATTTTCATTTTTACACAGGACTCAAACAAAAAGATAATCCTAACTACTTTGTTGTAAACAGAAAGAATGTCAATGCAGGGTTCCAGTAATGGGACATATTTAACAAAGTAGGCCTGTATTTATATGCAAAGACAACATTTCAAAAGATGAGACTTTTCAATAAAAGTGAGAACGCATTAAACAGGTTAAATTTATAGTTTATATTGTCAGATTTGATTCTTAAGAATTTGATATGAAATAAGATTTACAGGATCCCTACTCTACTAAAGAAAGGGAAAGAATTGCAGATCTATTTATAAAACAGATTTCAGGAGCACAGAAGAACAGATGTCACTAATTGCTTAGTTACTGTTAGTTGTCAACTTAGCTATTCTGGCCAGAAAATTTTTACAATACAGCAAAAATAATTGCTGTACTGATAGACCCAGTTTAAATGATTGTTCCTGGTTTTTAACATAATCTCATTACCTGCTAGTCGTGTAGAAGAGATCAGTGCCTGCCCCAGCTCTTCTCCTCACAAGGAAGCTGCAGACTGCAGGGAGGTCTGTCCTCAGTCTCCTCCAGGCTGAACAGACCAAGTGACCTCAGTGACTGCTCGTACGGCTTCCTCTCAAGGCCCTTCGTCACCCTCATGTCCCTCCTTTGAACACTCTCCAATAGTCCAGTGTCTGTTTTATATCGTGGCACCCAAACCTGCCCCCAGCACTGAAGGTGAAGCTGCCCCAGCTCAGAGCAGAGGGACAATCCCTCCCTTGCCCAGCTGGCCATGCTGTGCCTGATGTCCCCAGGACACTCCAGGTTGTCCCTCCTGGCTGCCAGGGCACTGCTGGTTCATGTTCAACTTGCTGCCAAGCATAATCCCCAGGTCCCTTCCACAGCTCTCCTCTTGAACCTCTGATTCTCCAGTCTGTCTGTTGTTCCAAAGTTGCCCTATCCCAGGTACAGAATCCAGCCATAGGAATAGCCAAATTAAGGTGGTACTAAACTGTGTTTGTTTCCAGTTTTTCAAATAAATATGAACCACAGCAAAAGATGTAATCTTAGGTTATTTCTACCATAAGTATTCTACATTTTCTAACAATTAGAAAAAAATAGGTGCTTACAGCAACTTAGAAGGTCTGGCCCTGGTTCCACAGTTAATTTGTTCATGCTTCTGGCGACCTAAATTGTCAAGTGCAAACAGATGTTTCACAGCAGTGAGATGCAGTTCAAAACTTGGACACGTCAGTGTGGGTTCTGCCCAAGCTAATTAGCTGTGGTGAGAAAAAAATCAGTATTTAATTAAAGCCACATGTTTACAATTCTTATATCAAGAATTTGAAGGAATAAACTGATTGCCATAAGCAGTGAACAAGGTATAGTAAATAACTTTATGAGAGTATGATCCATGACATTTCACTACCTGGACTGGCAAATGCTGTGGGTCATACAGACAGCCACAGCCAAGTAATATTTCTGTTAAGTGTGCTTATCTGCATTTAGGTTCTGATCCCTCACTTAAGACAAAACCCATCTGGAGCAAAACACAAGGATGTTCCCACCAATCATTAGATCATAAATTAATCTGTAAATCAGTTACTGTCATTTCTTTTAATTTACTTTTGTTTTCTAATAACTGAGGAAAACATTTCCAAGTGCATATGAAAGGGATAGTTTGATTTCATGAACATAATTGTTTTCCTTTTTTGATATAATTTAACTATAAGTAACTAAGACATTTGATGTTGATGGTACTAATTGTATGCAGCTTTACTTTGGGGTATAAATCTTGATAGGGTTTGCAACTTACTATCTTAGATAATCAGACTCATAAATTACAGAAATAAAAGGCTAGAAGGAAATAGCTTTCTTGTAGCAGTCTCTGATTGTCAGCAACCCTTTGGCCACATTTGCTGTTCCTTTCACTGGATATTTTAACATATCATATTCAGCTGCACACCATCTACTTGCTCAAATCCCGTTTCCAAACCTCTAGAACTAGACTAACACAATTATTACTGAGTACTTTAATAGCATATGGCTCATGAGCACTACTGACAGAGCAGTACTGACTGTTTAAATACTGTATAAATACGGAGAAAGATATTGGCAGCTTCTGAAGGCTGTGCCCATAAACAGAAGAGTAGATATATGAGATCAACACTGACACATGAGCGGCATAAATGTAAACGAGAGTTTCAAAGAGGAATTTCAAGCAAAACAAGAAATTGCTTTTGTGAGTAGTTATGGAAACCCCAGGTTGGCCTTACTGTGATGAATGTTGGTAAGGACTGATTTTCTAAGAACAAAGGAGATAAAATAAGAGGAAAGGTAAAGACAGTCATGGTCTTGATGGAAGCTTTTATGTAGTCATACAAGTAAGCTACTTCTCATGAGAAAAACAGAGAGGGAGAAAGTGGAATTAAAAAGAGTTGTAAAAAGAACCGAGAAACGGATTAAGGTTATCTTTGAATTAGCATTTCACTTCTTTCCTTTTGATTAACTCAAGCTTTTTGCCATACAGAAAGGCCATTGAGATGATTACAAAATAATTCTTAATCCAGCTGTATCCTCTGAGTTGGTGTCCCTGAATTCCTTGGAATTTGGCTAGCATTCTACTAAAATCTCTGGAAATATTCTGACTGATACTCCTCCTGAAAAGCAGTAAGTCTAAGACAGTATTAGCTTAATCACACTTCCCCTAGACTTCTTAAGTAAACTATCCTTTCACATGATTAACCCTATAAAGGCACATGAATGTAAAAGGAAACTGTTAGAGTTTCAAAAGATTTTAAATATATCTTCTTAGTTTAGACAGCATATACAAGAATATCTCCCCCTTTCTTCATGAAAATATAGAAAAGATAAAATACACTTTCATATCTCCCTTTTCTAAACAATACTGAACCATGTGCTAGTTAAGCTACCCTGAAAACAATATTTCATACATAGTATGAGATTTCTTAATAGAAGCTTCCACTTCAACCCTGAGTTTACATCCCAGTGGCTTTGACTAGTGGACCTTAGCAGCAGGATTATTAATTTCCAAATCTCCTTTCATGTGTGCAACGTATTTCGTATACCAAAGATTTTATTTTGTATATCAAATATTTTATTTGGTCATCATCTATTAGAAGCATCTCATCAGATTCTAATTTCCTTTGCCCCATAACTTCGTCAGTTAGCATTCCTGTCTTCCTAACAAACCGTGCTGTTGTTGTTCGAAGAAGTCAGTGCTTTTCCAGTTTTATTTTGCTCTTTGTAGAAGACTTTCTAAGAAAACAGTCTGCCATGTGAGGCACCTTCCTCAAACCATTTACTGAAACATAATTCTTCACTGAGAATGTTAAGACCATTGCATCTCTCAGATAATAGTAAAAGTAAAATCATCCACCCATTAAAAATACCAAAATTCATAATAGCTTATCTCTCACTGCCTAACTTTCCAGGCAGCAGCAAGATCTTACAGGCTGAAGCAATTTTTTGCCTTTCCTCTAGAGATGTGCTCAGTGAGACTTGAGGTAGTCCATTGAATTCAGGCAGATATTTCAAAGGCTGAGACAGGGAAAAAGAAACTTGAGTTTCCATTTGATTGATGTTTTTGAAAAGCCTCCTTCCCACAATCACTGAAGAAGGAAAAACAGTTACTTTTCCACTGAGGTACAGTCCAGATTT
This sequence comes from Catharus ustulatus, assembly GCF_009819885.2. Lineage (NCBI taxonomy): Eukaryota > Metazoa > Chordata > Aves > Passeriformes > Turdidae > Catharus > Catharus ustulatus. The sequence continues at coordinate 42,613,070 of NC_046224.1, read as the reverse complement.
ATTTTAGGAAAAAGAGTAGAAGAAAACTCAACATTACCTTATAATTTTTATTAAGGTTAGAAGTGACTAATGGAGTAAATGCAGTAATAATGAGCATTACTATTGAGAAACCCTTATAATATACACCAGCTCATCTGCAGAGTGGTTCGAACTCACCTATTTACCTCTTGATTACAGGAATTAGTACTGCTGGTAGCTTTAAGTAATAAATCTCACAGCTAATCAATTCAGTGCTGTTTTCTACATTGGCCCTAGCTAGCTTTATTCATGAGAGAATTTACATTAAATTTTATTGATGCTAGAAAATACACTTTTAAATCTGATCAGCAAGGGTCAGGATTTACCCCATAACTTAGTTTAGATTATTCTAGATACTTGCAGTCTCTTCTGGCATCATGAATCTACAGACTGCAAAATAGCCTTGATATCTTTTCTATTAATTGTTTATTTGCTTGCTTCATTTTTTGAAAGAGGAAAATTCCTGACAATTCCTTTTGTGGACCTACTGAAAAAAGCACATGCATATGACAAATACATGATCAAAGACATTATATTATCAAATGTCACAGCAGGGATATTGCAAGAGATATCAATCAGTGTGATTCCCACAGTTATCATTGCTTGAGGCATTTCAAAAGCACAAGACCTATCAAATAGGTGATTTACATTTGGTATTAGAAGCTGCTGCATAAAAAGATAAGAAAATGCTAGAAATCTCATTTATTACTTTTTTTCATTCCCTTATTTACTTGTTATTATTTTATTATTCTATACTGTTTTCTACTATTTCTATCTTGTAAAAAATAAATAAGGAGATAAAATGATATTCAAAGATACTTTCACAACATTTGAATATAATGAACTCTTCTAAAAGCTAAATGTTCTAATGACTGATTCTTAAGTAATTACTATGATGAGACTCTGTGTTAATGGTACTCATTTGACAGATTAAATTTAAAAATATTTCTTTGCTCTTTAATCCCCATTTCATCAGAGCTTGAATGTTGGCAGAAATGTAATCCTACAAAGTACTATGAAGACTGAATATGAAAATGTTGATAATAATTCGAAGTACTCGCATAAATTTCAGCTCACATCTTTTTTTTGTATATTGTTATGAAATTTTTACCACATATTTCACACACCCTTGAAGCAAAAAGGAAAAATCCCAGAAGAGCAGTTTAATGGAGGCCTCCACTTAGCACTGTTAGCTGCCACAGAGTCCAAATTTAAGTGCTTTTTTCCCTGATACTAAAGTTTTCCTTAATGTTGCTTTGCAGCTGAAAACAATAGCCAGTATGTTAAAAAACATCACTTAATCAACAATTGGTCAATATTTGTTTCATTTAGATGCTGTCGTTTCAAATTTTGGCTAAACTGAGCAGAATAGAAGTGTGATTTTGTAGAATTCAGGATAAAAATAGCCAAATTTAACCAAATTCAACCAAATTCCACCACACCATCATACACTCATAAAGGAGAAATTATGCCTGACCAATATAATAGACTTCTGTGATGAGATGACTGGTTTGACAGATGAAGGGAGAGCATTCATGGTTGCTTATTGCAAATTTAACAAGGATTTTGACACTGTCCATTAACAAACTCATAGAAAGCCTTATAAAATACAGGCTAGGGAAAATGCTGATAACACGGGCTGAAAACTGGCTGAACTGATGGGATCATAGAATTGGTATCAACAACACAAAGTCCATGTGGAAGACATGCCTTAGGGATGAAAACCGGCACATGTTGTGTTTAACACCTTCTTTGATGACCTGGATGATGGAAGACTGAACTGTCAGCGGATCTGCAGCTGGCATAAATCTGGGAGCAGCAGCTATTACACCAGTGGATCATGCTGCCATCCAGATGAACTTGGGCAGGCTGCAAAAATGGGCCAGAAGAACTGTCACGAAGTTCAACAAGAGCAAGTGAAAGTCCTGCACCTTGGGTAGAAGGAGGAATAACCCCAGGCACCGGTACAGACTGCAGCCAATGAGCTAGAAGGCAGCTCTACAGAGAAGGCATTTGCTGTCCTTGTGGGCAACAAGCAAACCAACAGCCAGCAGTACACCCTTGCAGAAAAGAATGTCAAAAGTATCCTGGACTGCACTAGACTAAGTGTTGTCATCAGGTCAAGGGAGGTAATCCCTCTACTCAGCAGTGGTAAGGCCATGAATAGCTGGGTCCAGCACTGGGTTTCCCAGTACAAGAAATATATGGATCTACGAGGGTGAATCTGGTGCACCTTGCATGAAGATGAGTAAGGAATTGCAGCATCTGACAGCCAAGGCTGCTCAGAGTGGTCAGCCTGGGAAAAAAGAAGGTTCAAGGGGATCTTATCAATGTGTAAAAACCTGGGAGGACAGAATGAAGAAGAGGCAGTCACCAACTTCTCTCAGTTGCGCCCTCTGAAAAGGGCAATTGGCACAGATGAAAAACCATGAAATTCTATCCAAAGACAAAAACCACTTTGTTTTTACTGTGCAGGTGATCAATCAGTGGATCCTGTGGCCCAGAGAGGTTATGGAGCCTCCATCCTTGGAGGCATAGAAAACTGGCCCTGGGAAACCTGCTTTGGCTGCCCCAACTTGAACAGGGGGATTGGACAAGATGATCTCCAGAAGACTTTTCCAGTCTCAATCATTCTGTGATTCTCAGATTGTGTATGTCAAACCATCTCACAGTTTGAGTTATTTTCAACATTGTTTCAAATTCTTTGAAAAATGTCTTCTAGCATTCTGACAGGCATGGGAGGAAGTTTAAACAGGAAAAATGTTCTGGCAGCAACCTTAATTTTCTTGTTTATACTAATTGGTATTTTGTTGTTTTTTTCCTTTTCTCTGTAATTTCCAGTTTGTGAGAAAAACTACAGTTCTATGTATTTAGAATGCAGAAATTTACCACGATTTCTTTTGACTCTTATATGCCTACAAAAATACTAGAAAAAGTGATTAAAATGCACCTATTAGGACTAGACATTTCCAGTTTAAATGCTAAAGATAAAGACCTATCTTTAACTAAAGTTACTTACAGTTTCTTGTTTTGCAGGAAGGAGTTTTAAATCTCTTCTAGAAATATTTGAATACATAAAACATTTATGCAAATCATGTAAAAGTTTTTGTTGTGGATGTATGCTGAATTCAAAGATAGAGTTGAAAAATGAAAACTATTCATATTTGTGTATGAAGCTATGTGTATACTTCATAACAAAAACTAAGAAACTGAATAACACTTTTAATTTAATGCTTGTAACTACTTAAGATTACATTTTCCAGCACAATGAAGTTGCACCTACACTAGTGATGAGAAGTTCATATTTTCATTTAAAAGAGAAAGTTAAAATGTAACTCTTTTAAATGTTAAAAAATGAAAATAAGATACTGGGTAATATATGATGATAGCAGTACTTGAAAGGTTAGTTTATAGTTTAAGCAAACTACGAATACCTGCAAGATAACAACAAGCTGATAATCTGTAACTGGTGGAATTGTATGACATAAACAAATAATACAATTAGCAACATTTTTTGTTTTGCATATACAAAGAAACTTGTCAGTAATTATCAATTACGTACTAAATCTTACAATCAATGACAGCAAACCTAAAGTAACACCACTGTGAAATAACCAAAACAAGTTTCTGCCATAGACTACTAAGGTCTTTTATGCATTCCTAAAATGCATTGAAATGGCAGCTTCTTCATAGGAGCAATAACATATGTGCACTACAAATAAATTTAGTCTACTAATATCATTCTAATTTTCTTTCTTGTAAAATGCTGTGGAACAAAAGAATCTAGAAGAGATGCAAAACCATTCAGAAGAGAAAGATCATTTTCCATGCTTTTAGTTAAGTTTATTTATGTAGTTAAAATGTCACAATATGAATCACTATTTTGATGGATAAACAGCAGCTGAGTTCCAGCTGCTTCCAAAGTTATTCAGGCTTTGAGAAGAGATTTTCCAATGGGTCTTTTCTTCTATTATAATCTATTTTCATATATTTCTGTAAGAACATGCAAAACATAGGGAAGATATTCAGCTATAATATCTTTCAGGAAGTAATTTCTGTATAGTTCACTGACTTAAAAGAAAAGCATAATCTAACTAAAAGTCATATGCAAGTTAAAACATTTTATGTATTATTTATATATTTTTATATATTATTTATCTAACATTTTCGTTAGCTATCCCCTTTATAATGCAGGAAATTGTGTTTTACTCAGCCATATCAGTGTACAGTAAAACTTACTTTTCAGAAAGTCATACAATGTTTTCTAATAATTTTTAATGACTCTCAAAAAAGTAAAGACTAAAGCTAGAGAGAGTATCTCAACACCTCAGTAACTATATACACAGGTGTAAAATACAAGATATTTATGCTGTTGTGGCATGAATGACAAAGATATATTTTCCATGAAAGTGCACTGATATACTTATAGGAATTAAAGGGCAGAATATAATTATTATAATCCCAAATACACATTGATATATCCTGCTTCATTGCTGATATCATATGAATGCTTTTTTTTACACCAAACTACTTCTAAAGAATACACAAATTATTTAATTTTCCTTCAAAATAATTTAATCTGCAAATTAAATCTATGCACACCACCTATTGCAGAGTCATAGACAACAAATGGACGAACTTTCTAGATAGCCAGTTCTTTTCGCTGCAGTTCTTTGTTCCAAGTTTATTGGTTTAGAAACTTTTATCATTGTAGATCATCTATGGGAGCTAAGGACCTGACTTAGCAGCACTTCAACTAAAATGTTTTGTGGTTGTCTGAATCTTAAATTGTACCTGCAGGTTTCACAGTTTCCTTTTAGTGCAAAAAGAGCACTAAAACATGTCTCAAGACTTTGATGATTCTTTCCTTTCCTTCCCTCTTTGCTGCTTGTTTAGAAAAACTTACTGTCTTGTGTCCTTACTTAGCTCTAGGAGCCTGCAAGAATTCAGATGATTACTAATTACATGGGGTTTTTTTGGACTTGGTTACCATATATGCTATGAAAAAATCCTAAATTCATCAAAACCTTGAGATAGAATTGTCTAGTCCTTCTCCTTATACAAGGACAGAAAAAAAATATAACCAATGTCTGAAATTTGGTACTACTACAAAACAAAATATGAAGCATCCACAAGATTTATAAGTAAAAAGGGAAACCTCACATCTCATGGACAAAGGAGACTGAAATTAGCAGTTTAAAACAAACCAGAACCCTGTCAGTTGTGCTCTTGCAAGAACACAATTTTCTTCAGCATAGCTATTCTGTTCAGTAATTTACAGTAGCTTTCCAGGTTTCCACAAACTCCACACATTTCCTTCTGGGTATCCTGCTTCCTTTTTTTCTTAGTCTTAACTTTGGAAGTTAACCTTTTTGCTCCTATCAAAGCAAAACTTGTGGTCATCTTCATGCTTCATGCTCCCATTCTGTCTTTGGCTGCTTGCCCTATGCTGCTGCTCAAGGCATTCTCTGCACCTTTGCTACACTCAGGTTACCTCAGGAGAACAACAAACGCCACTTCCCTGTTCGTTCCTAGAAGAGGTGGCACCAAAAAGCACAGTCCCAGCCAGCTTGGACAGCCTTTCTCTCAGCTGCTCCTCAGCCACAGCCTCGTCACAAAACACAAAATTTGCATTTATGTGACACAGGGTTATGTCAGTTGTCACACACAGGCTGGAAGATTGCCATGGTCGGATCCAGTTCCAGTCAGCCTGAAAATAAGAAGGGAGAGCACAGAAAGTAGATTCTAACCGATATTGCTAAGGATTAATATAAAATGTTTGCAGAGACAAAAAGAAATATGGACAAAAAGAACAGTCAAAAAGGTGCAAAATGAACAAGAGACATAAGGATTAGTCTTGACTCAGAAGAAGCTTTGTTCCTGAGGCAGGAAAGAGAACTAGTATCTTGATTTGATCATGAGCTTTATGTTCTTTTTTTATATTTTATTTATTAACTTAAAGAGTCAGCTGTAGTCAGCCAATTGGTACAGGTGCATCAGCAGAGACAAAAATGGGTTTACACTGCTTTAGTAAGAGAAGAATTTATTACAAAATAACTGCATGAGTTGCAAATATTTTGAAGACTTAACAGAATCATCCAAGTGTTAGAGAACTACACTGCTTTCTTTTCCCAACCACTCCATCAGTAAAAACATGGGTTGGAAAAAAATCTTTGCAAATATTGTGGCTTTTCACTGATTGAATCAATTCTGTGCAATATTTCAGATCTTTCACACACACCCACCCTCCTCTTGAGTGTGTTTTCAAACTCAATGAGTATGCAAACTTAATTTGAAGATTGAAAGGAGAAGCAGCTCAATTAGTACAGGCTATCACCTATTTGTAAGGATTTATATACACATAGACTGTAATGTCCAATAACAAATATGTGATACTAGATTCTTGGTCTCAGAACCCTGATTTGAATACTTAAAGGACATTTCAACATAAGCATGGACTAAATGGGAAATCAGTCTCAAAAAATACTTTATTGGAATCCAGCTAAACATGATGTTGAACAAGCAGGCAATTTTATATTGTTCACTTCAATTTATTTTTCAATATCTTTTTTTTTTGGCTGTTATAATCCAAATTGCCTGTAATATAAATTATATCCAATTTATTAAATTTTTAAGTCGTTAACTGTTAGGTCAACTGCAACTGGTCAACCAAAAAAATGCAAGTATTTTGGATTTGATTCAAAAACCTCATGTCCTTTAAACTGAAAGTAAAATATCTACCAATCAAAAAGGTATAACAACTTTACAGGGGGAAGCTAATCTACATATACGAAAAAGATTTTGGAAAACAAAATTTTTCAACATCATAAGTAGAATCAAAGTTTTATTGTTATTTGTCGTACATTCAGGCCTATTTTGCTGTCTTCCATTTATGAGTCTTAGCTATTCCAATAAATCCCTTTGTAATAAAAACTGTTTTCTATTCAACAATGGCACATATTCCAGCAAGTTTCTTATTTTATAATCTCATTTTGTAGCCCTTCACAGTGTATTTATTTGTTAATATTATTTATTGTTTACAAATAATTTTACTGGAGAATGCCATTAATTAAGTCAATAGGGCATGAGTATCTTTCTTATTCCTATTTGTCTCTAGTGAACTTCTTTTGATCTCATCTTTCCTTAAACAGATTCAGTTTCCATCTAAAAATTCCCTCATGTACTAATGATTAAACTAACTTCTCTAGGGTGCAATAAAAACTGAAAAAGTGATATTTAGCATAAATTTTATAGAAGAGTTTATTGTAACAGCAGAAAAGTAATAAAAGAGCATTGCATATGAAATAATCTATGTACCATTCTTCTGCTTAAAAGCACACCTGGGTATTGTTAAATAATAATATATTATTAGGTGCTCATCATACTGGATTCTCAATAGAGACAATTACCTTTTTGTTTCCATCAGAAAGCAAATTATTCTTTGTAGTGATGAGTCTTGTGCCTTAGTTCTATTCCCAGATCTGATAAAATTTTTGAATAATGCAGTTTGCAGCAGAAGTTAGGAAGAATGGGAGTGGCTTTGGCATGACACTACAGTCACTGATTGGGAAGCAGAGATTTCCTGACCTGCTTCACTGACAGTACTCAAAATGGCCAACACAAACAGCTTTGTAATACCTCATACCTTACTTTTCTATTGTCTTCAATCTCTTCACCTTGTTTTTCATGCAAATATTTTTTGATCGATCCCTCTGTTGTGTTTCTTGAAAATGCAAATACTTTGAGATTTTCACAGTGTTGTTGAAAACCACAATATCTTTAAATGAGGACCACTTGGAAACCAAAGGTAAGGTACAAATTCTTGTGACCTGCTGTCTCATCCCAGATGGCTCTTGAATATCTCTAGTGAGGGAGACACCACAACATCTCTGGTAGATATTCAGAAACAACTTTCCATTTGCTACATAAGAAATAACATGACAAACCTTGGCTGAATCTTTTCTGAGAAGTACTCTTGGCTGTGATTTTCTCAAGAGAAGTTTGGCTTTGCAGTGAAGTATTCACTGAACCAGAGAAAAATTAGGAAATAAAGAATTAAATATTAATTCAAGCAGACTTTGGAGTCTAGTTCTTCTTCCCAGATGAATTTCCTCAGGATCTCATGCTTTCTTACACTTTCTTTCATAAATGTTGTATTCTACTATCTAAAGTGGAGCACCTTAAATGGGTGATGAGAAACCTAATGCCTGAGCATATAATAATCATGTTTACCACCCAAGATGGTAGGTACAACCAAAACTTCTGAAAGTGCAGAAGATGAAAATGTAGATTTTAATAGCTAAATCTATAGAGCAGTGAGGTAAAGGAGTAGGAAGCAGCAGAATACAGGAGATAGCCACTCTGGGATGATCGTAGATGGAACATAGAGCACCAGTTTTCTCATGTAATTTTTGGCTACAAAAGGGTTGAGAATTGCTTGTTTGGAGATCCCTCTGTGATGTACTGGATGACATTTTACAGTAAAAGGAGGAGATCTTTGCTCTTCCATCCCAAACCATCCTGAAGTTAGTTGGTGTACTTTCTGCCCTCGGATCCATTGGGGTGCAGAGAGGCAGCCTATAGGAAGCACAAGGGAGAAGAACTATGTCTGTCTGAATTCTGACTAGTTTTAGGCATGAGACAGATGTCTAGCAGCAGGTGAAATACACCACTCCTGCTCACATCCAGAGGCTGAACTTCAAGTTCCTTATTTCCAAAATCTAAGTGTGCTTAGTATTTTAGGAATTTTAGGAACTGGGGAATAACTGAAAAGTGATTTAGAGAGTTTTGAACAAGGTGTTTGCTTCCAAATTTTTTCATTTGCGTATTTTGTGGATATTTACATATTTTGTGGGGCTACACTATATGTGTTTTCCTTTGTTTCAGTTCATGAGAATCAACATCTCTATCTATATGCCTGTGAAATATGTTCAAGAGGATTACCAAATGTCAACTGCTTTGAAATACCTTGCTCATGAATTATCTTCATAAGTGGCATTTAATTTAATCATTTTTAAGGCAAAATACTGATGCAAAATAGAAACATGTCTGGCTTGTCATATAAATATTTTGTTATTATATTTACATGGTAGAAAATTCTGAAACTTGAAAATCTTTCAAAAGCGTTGTTATACCAAAAAGGGACGTTTCACTTGTTCTGACACAGTTGTGTTCTGACATGTGCTGATCATACTGAATATCATTAGCAACCATAATATTTTGCATAGCTTTGATAAGAGAGACATCCTTACTCCATAAAAAAATTCCCTTTTTTTCCCCTCAAAATGCTTCTGTCATAAAGTGATACAGAAGTTTCTTATCAACTTGAGATCCTACTTGCAACAATTTTCACTTATGACAAATTAGAAATGGAATAATATGAAATAATTTGTTCAAATCTCTTTTTCCTTCTAGGCCTGCCTCTCATCGTCTACTTTGGGAAAAGGGCCAGTAAAGAACTGAAGTGCATCTGATCCTTGTTTTGCATAAAAGAAAAAATAGTAGAGGTTTTGGAACATCAGAACCTACAATTTTAAGTTGCTTGGGGAAAGTCAGGCTCTCTCATGTTTAAATGTGGTTTAAGGGAATTTGGTTGTACTCTCTACAACTGAAACTGATGTTTCTGAAATTTCTCACACCTCTGCAAGAAGAGGAACCACTGAAAAACCAAACCATTCACATAAAATTATGTTAAGGCCTCTCTAATTTAGAGGTAGAACTTCAAGCAGGGTCTCCCACAGTCTGAAGGAGCAGCCTTGCTGCTAGTTAATGAAACTTTTTATTTTGTGTTTATGAAGCAACCAGTCATGAATGTGGAGAATCCAATTATCGGTTTTAATTTGCAGAAAATGCAGATAGAACAAATGACAAAATGCAGGAGCTGCTAGAGTCCAAACACTTGCACAGCTATGTGCTGAGCTGCTGCAGTCCCTATAGGGCTGCTACAGGCATAATCCATTCTAGTTGGAGTAGTTGTCATCAGCTATCTCATCCCAGAACTGAGTAACTTCATAAAAATTTTGGCTTCAGTCAATCAGCATCTTTCAACAAATCTTATTCCACAGGAAAATTCCTGGATCAGTTTTAATTATGACAGGTAAAGTCTGTGAAAGTGTGATATTTGTTTTGTTGGCTAAGTGAAAGAAGTCAGAATGTCTGGTAAATTTGAATTTTGCACCAATTATCTGTAGGATAATAAGTTACAGGATGTGTATGCAAGTTTGGACAAAGGTACATGACGGGCCAAGAAAAAAAAATGAAGGGAGGAAAGGTGGAAGGGAGGGAGGAGAGGAATGAAGGAGATCTTTTTCCAGGGAGAAAGACGACAGAGCCAAAGACTGATTTTATTTTTGTGCACTGTCCCTACAGCAAAATAGGAGGCTCCTAGAAAGTGGGATAGAAAGAGATTAATAAGAAGAAGTGATTTCAGATGACAATTCAGAAACTCTCAGATGTTGTGAATTGCCCCTCTGGAATAGCTCATGTCTATCCATTAACTAGAGAAAGAATGCAGCATGACTTCTCTGGAACTAACCTCTGTGTACAGTCACTCAGCACTGCAGTAATGCATACATTTGTACACAGTGTCTCTGACTTCTGGAACACATCACACACTCAAAGTGATCCAAGTTTCTATAGGAAAATGATAGGATTTGTTTTATATTCAATTTCTAGGAAAAAAAAACAAAACCTCAAACCCAAGAAAAAACCCCAAACTATTTTATACAAATATTAGACTCTTCTTCAAACCATACGGCCCTTCCAAAATATAATCAGTTTTGCTTACAAATTGCCAAAAACTGCAAGTGCAGTCTTAACCAGCTACAAAATCCAATATGGGAACCATGCACACTTTTTCAGCGTTTCTGCTGGAGTTTGGTTGGGCCAGGAGACCAGAAGCTAGTGGGCTGCTGTGGGAAGCTGGAAGACAAATGTCTTTCTCTGGCAACAGTTCTCCTTCTGGATTGTGCTCATGGCTGGCAAAGTGAAGATAAAGGTTCAGTATATTCACCATTGACTCAGCAAAAGGAAACTTAGATTAATAAAAAAAAATGTGATAATGGAAATGCAACATCCTCATAGCATCACAAAGTGTAACATCTCTTCTTAGTCACATTGCAGGGACGAAGTGGATGCCATTGATACACTGCTGCTATCTCCTCCTCTCAGATCAGGAAGAATACTCCTTTGGAAGCCTGGTGTATCTATATAGTAAAGTCTGAGAAGACCAAATTGTATTCCTACAGAATACAACCCAGTAGAAAAATCTCATCCAGCTGCTTAAGACTGAAGCCCAGCATCACGCCACTGTCTACAAACACAGTGTGGCCCACAGGGCAGCTCAGAGCACCATGGAGAGCCAGAGTGTCAGTGCAAGCCCCTGTGCAGGACTGAGCTCAGCTGTGCAGCAGCACGACCCCTGCCTGGCTGACCCTGCTGCCAGGGGTGGTGTTTATCTCTGGTTTCCATTATTTCAGGCTGGGGCCAGGAAACATTGGCTGTGTGAGCTTCCCCAGCATATTGCCTTTGTTCCCAAATACCACGAGGTGTGACATGTGGGAACAGTCACCATACCACCTTTCTGTGGGGGAACAATGAGGATGCAAGGGGAGTACATGGCACAATGCAGGGAGTGTCTGGTATCTTATTTTTGTTCTTGGTGGTGCATGCCTTTTCAGTAAAACACCTTCTCTTTTTTTCTATATTTCTGATATTAATGTTATTAATGTTGCTAATGTTGTTATCTTGTCTAATTCCATTGCTTTGTGCTTTTATCAAATCGTTATCCCAACCCATATCCTCTCCTTTTTGGTTACCAGAGGAGTGAGGGAAGGGGAGTGGCTTACTTGGAGTTTAATTTCCTGCTGGTGTTAAAACCAGCGCAGTGACCTCTTGGGGACTACCCTGATCAGCACTCAAAATAGCAGGAAGCCTTCAGGCATTCTGAAGTCTTTCAATGTGTTATGAAGCCCTGAGTGCAGACATTTCAGAGAAATAATGGGGATTATGTTTTTTTTAGTTGTAGACTCCTGGCTGTTTGGGTAAAATATTCTTACATTTGTGGCATTGTTCATTGGACCACACATTGATCTGGTATAAAACAGCTACATGTCTTTAAAATCAGTAGAACTGCTGAAAGTAATACCTAGAAAGGATGAGGCCCATCCCTTTGTAAATACCTTAATGAAATTAGTTTGTTAAAAACAAGTATCTTTGGATTCTGAGAATTCTCTGCCAAATTTCACAGAAATGTAACCACTTATCTTTTCTGGTATTAGTCTGATTCATAGTCTTGTTAAGAGTGTGCTAAAGGAATACCCAAACATAAGGCTGTTTGGCTCCTCTCTAACAGGTGTATTCCTCCTTCCTACTGCTTCTCACATTCATCCCTGTCCATCAAGTTTATTTCCCATGTTGTAAAATTTACTTTTTATATTTTATATACTTTTAACTTTTTATTGAATACCTTTACTATTATATTTTAGAATTACCCAGTGTATTGACGCACCATTTCAGAAGTTGTATTTCAAGAAGTAACAAAACCATGAGGCTGATTTATTAATGGTCATAGGTGTCCAAATCTCAAATTACCATCTGAAATGCTCAGCAACGACCCAAACATGTAAGTAGCTAAATAGATGATCTCGCTCCCATTTTGACTTGACAATTCTGTGTGTATTTAATGAAATGTTTTGTGGACATATTGCATTGTCTTTATCAAGACAAATAAGTGAATAACTCCCAGCATGGTTTTCAAAAATTGGTTAGAAGGCATACAGAGAGGAACAACCTAGTAGTGTTTGTTGTTAATATGCTTTGCTAAAATTCAATTCTACTCAAAATGAATTTATTGATTACCCGTCACCGCCTCCCCCAGATATATCATGGCACAAAAGAGTTTGCTTCTGATGTGATTAAAATACTTAGAGAGGAAGTGAGAAGTCAAAATTTAATTATTTTTCCTACTTGAGAGAAATTGCTCTCTCTGTTTTCAGGAAAATAATTTTCCTCTACTCTGTGAGCAGTCACAGGTCTGCGCTTAAAAACAAAACATGCTTTTCAGGGAATTTAAGTAAATATTTATGGTTCTCCTCAAAGAGTTTTCTTTCTAGGTAAATAGTATAAACTAGAAGGAGATAACCTTATCAATATTTCTAGTCAAAGTTTTAACTCTTACATTTATAACTAACTACAGAGTAATTAGACAAGATTATTAACCAGATAGTCCCTATAATCAGATTAAAATCCTACTATTATCTTCTTTACTCTAAGAAGCCCATTTAAAAATGAAGTTACAGCATTATCATTCTCAGTTAAACACCTTTGACTCAAAATTTCCTTCACTTTTTACTTCAGTTTTGATATGATTTGCTGGAAATTATTTTTAACTCCTCTGAACTGTCTAATTACTAATCACATGTAGGCAGGTATGTGCTCCCTGTTTACCAATAGTAAGTCTTTGGTTGGTTTCTAACATCTTTGGAAATCCTTAGTCTTCTAGCTCAGTTAATCAGGTACTGTAAAACTTTAAAAGATGACATTTTACCATATAGGATGAGTATTCTATAATTTTGGATACTTTTTGTAAATGTTAGTTGCACAACTGCTACATTCTAACCAGTCTTTCTCAATAGAACATCTGATAGTTGCGTTATGTACTGTTCTCTAGATGATCTGAGAAACTCCAGCTGTCAGCTATCCATAAGATTATTTGCATACCCAGCCAATTGGGGAATAAATGCTATATGGCATTTTAGTGACTCAGATGCTCCATAGAGAAGCAGAGTAGGTGATTTTTTTTCCCTAACACATTTAGTCAAAGAATATACTTTAATAGTGTTTTAGAAGATTAGCCATATTCATTTGGAGCTAAGCTTATTACTAAGTCGATCTTTTAAATCCTGGCTTCTATGCATCTGATAACAACACAGACATAGCCCTTCAGTGTAAACAGTGCTCCTGTTTAAACCTAAGTATCATGGTGCACTGAAAGACATGTAGGTCTTTCTTCTTCTCTTCATAATGTCTTACTCTATTGAAAGTATATGGATTGACCTAATCTATAAATAATTTATATAAACTTCAAATTAAAATAACACAGTCATTCTATTTACCTCCCTTGACTTCAATACTTAGACGTAAAACACTGGATTGCTTACAGAATTTGTATGCAGCTTTTTGTAATGTATTATTCAGGAAGTCTGCCGTTAGCTACAGTATATATTGCAGTACCAGCTGCTGTTGCAACATAAATAGGGAGCTGCCATTTCTCCACTCTGTGATCAGGGGTGTATGCTGGATTAGTTTACATAGTGAAGAAAGCATCTGGCAATTAGCTTTGCTCAGGTCTCTTCTAGTGGGGCTCTTTTAAACTCAGAAATTAACTATATGATAGGCTTCTCAGCTGAAGTGCAAGGCCTTGATTTCTCCTGTGCATCACAGACCTTCAGATCCAACTGGCTGACTCATGTAAATGGCAGAGTAGCTGTGAGTGTGAGACACACACTACCAGACTGAGATTGCTGCCGTAGGATGAAGGTTGTCAGATTGATAAGTAGCACATAAGTAGGAAGGCAGAAGAGTTCTTAACTCTTGACATTAACATTATATTTATATATCCCATTTCACAAAATCAGCCAGACACAATTGGATTGTGCTATGCTGATTTGTACCATGGCAGCATGGTCATGCTGAAGTATAAAGTCGTTGACCGTTTCCACTTCCTAGCTCTTGGAGTGCCTTTTGTAGTATGTGAAGGGCTAAAACATCACTAAAGGTTAGATATTAGTGCCACTTAGCTATTGTGCCCTCTGAAGTACTTTTAGAAACAATTTGGAAGATGGATACACAGTTCTGAATGATCCCAATTAAATATATCAGAACTCATTTTAAATGGACATTTAGATTGTTTGTTTTGAATCTTCAAGTAGGCATCCTGGAAGAGGAAGTACATATGACTGCAAGATTCTTTACAGCTGTTTTCATCTCTGATCAGATGGCGGGTTATATGAGGGTAGGAAATCAGTGGTGAATGAAGGTGAAAACACTTTTGCAACAAGTTCAAAGATTGGTACAACTGCTAGGAGGTGAGAGAGAGCAGAGACAGAGGAAGAACAGAGAAGAAACTCTTCCATCTCAAACAGAACAAGGTCAAGTAGACCAGTAGCAGGACACCTGAGGGTAAAATTTCCATAGAAATGACATCTGTGACAATACATTTGTGTTTCCCAGAAGTTTGGAAAGATAAAGAAAGTCCCATTGCAAAGAAGGGAGGAAACTAGAGTGGAACATAAAAGTTCTGACTTTAATGTAGAAAAGGGCAGTATGCATTGGCCTCATATTATTATGACACCGAACCTACAGCAACATCCACTAGCCTGAGTAGGACCATTGTCTGATGCCTCTTTCCATAAACATATAACTTGGCATTTTCTTATGGAAGTAGCATTTCTAATGACTGGGGTAGGATGAAAACATGCCACAGACATGGTGAAAAAGTGAGAGTCCTGTCTCACATTTTCAAACAGCACTAGAGCTGGGAGTTAGAGGGTTTTATGACTCCGTATGTTCCAAATATATGGTAATCCAATCAGAGCAGAGAAGTTCTCCCTACTCATATCAGACAAGAGGCATTCTCAGTTTCCCTAAAGGGGAACTCCATGGATATCCATGGCCATGTTGCTCTCAGTATTCAGTCAGAATGGTAGTTATGCTGTCAGAGGCTTCCTGACCTAAAGAAATAGCTTTTGTGATAGGCAGGAAGAGACAAAGGAGTGTTTGGGAATTGCGCCTGGCAGGATGCATCCACAGGACAGTAAAGGTCCGACACTGTTTTCTGTCCTCACCCATGGACAATTTTTACTGATGGCTGTCATAGACATTCCAACAGAGAAACAGCTCTTATTTTAACTAACTGCTCTTTGGCCTGAGTTACTGCTGTAGGCAAGACTTTATTCCTCAGCTGCCTTGAAAGGCCAAGCAGTAGCATTGCCTTTATGTGTATTCCATGACTTCCTCTGAGAAATCTCCCTACACCATAGCCTGAAGAGGGCCTCTGGGAACATAAATCTCAAAGGTTTTGAGAGAGTCCAGATGGCCCTGGTAGGAAAGGGTAGTTTTCACTGATGTATTCTCATTGCACTGTGACTAATGTGTGCTGGACAGTAGGAAGGCCTGGCCAAGATGTAAATATTCTCTGTTGTTTTCTATTAGTTTTCCAAGAGGGCAGTCAGTCCTTGAAGTTGAAGTCAAGCATGGACTGGTTTTCAGGGCCAACACAGTTTGTACTTGCCAAAAGAAAAATATTTTCATATTCAACAATTAAATATTCTTGCACTTCAAAACAGTGTGTCTGTTCTCTTGACTTCTAGGGAGAAGTTTTAGCCTGTCTGCCTTCCACCTCTCCTCCCCACTTTTGGTGAAGTGCAAAAGTCACTGACCTGCACCTTGATCTAGGCAAGGAAGGTCTCTGCTCCAGCTGAGGGAGCATTTTATATGACCCTCAAGTCATGTACTTAGGAGAATAAATGTGGAGATAATGTGAAGGTGGGCAGCAAGCACCAAGGGACAGGAGGCAAGACAGCCCCCACAAGCTTGAGTTTGGAGGAAATTTGGAAGAAAGTAGATAGGTGGTTATATTTTAGTCACTTACTTATAAACAAGAGACTTTTTTTTTTATAGAAGAGAAGAGGGAAGACCTGTGTGGGTAGAGCACTCTTAAAAATTTTTAATGGCGACAGAGGAAAAGCCTCCATAGGCAAATGAGACAGAGAAGGGAAAAGAAAAACCGTGTCAGAATGAGAAATCAGAGTTGTTTGGGAGGTGTGTGGAGGGTTGTGGTGTGCATGGTGCACAAGCAAGCAAGAAGCTGCAGGATGAGTGTTGGTTGCTACCATACTCATGGAAGCCCCAAGAAAAGCATGGTGTGAGCAAGCCCATCAAAGGGCTGGAGGGAGCTTGCAAATCTGGTAAATTTCAAGGAAGGAACACAGCAGCTCAACTGTGGATGTGTTGAAGGAGGACATGTGTAATTTTGCACTGTAGGTTAACTGCAAAACATAATTTCAAGTTTCTTTTTCTTGGTATACTTTTGGATGCTCCAGCAAAAGTAAATATGTCTCATGAACATTAAAATGAAGGAGGTTGGATATTTGCCTCAGAGCTATCTGTATCTAGATTGCATGGGATTAATAGCAAGAGTAGTATAAAAAAATTGTGTTAAATTTTGTTTAAAATTAAAGTTTAAAATTAAAAGATGATATTTTGTGCGCATCTTTATTTAAATGCATTGATTTAATTTATCTTAAAATAAGTATTTTACTTTTGTGACATTTTTGGCATTTGTTTTTTCAGCCACAATGCTTTGCAAGTCTTTTTAAAACTGTTTGTTTGGGACAAATATCTTCAGATTAAGGATGGAGGTCTTTGGGATATGTTTATTTTATCGCTGGACAGCTGTTCTGGCTGGACAGCCAGTCTCTGCTTGTTTCTCTTGTTTGATCAAAAGCAAATTTAAAAACCCCAACCCAAATCCATACATGCAGGTTTTATGTATGTCCTGTTTCTGCTAGCTCTTTAAATAAATTTTGAAAGCACTGTTTTTGACTCATAAAGTGCATTATGTTTACTGGACAGGAGGGATGATAATTAGGCCTATTGTCACTGAAGAGCATTCCCAGGGTGGCTCAGAAAGCAACTTCCTGAAATTATTTTAGTATCTTTTTCATATATCTGGAAAATGAGAAGCAATAAGTTATTTGTGATTATGATGGTTTCAGTAACAACAAGTGGAGCTTTCTTTAGCCATGTGTAATGGAAGCAAAATGTATGGGGTTTATTTTATTAATTCTATTTATAGAATAAAAATATGGTATAGGAAAGATGCAATGATAAAGGGAAATTGAAGTTAAATACAGTGCAAGAATCATTAGTGGCACCTTTACTATATTGCATTGACTGACTTAACCTGCATTGCTACACTAATGCTGCATTCAATAATACTCTTGTTCAACACAAAAAAACCCCTGAGGTGTAATTAATTGTTTTTGGTAGAAATCAAATTATATTAGCACCTCACCAGAAAAGCATCTTTTGTTCCCAACATCTGCATTAACATCCTTAAAAACAGCTTGTTCAGCTTACAAGGCAGCATGCTCTTACTACTGCTCTTCGATCCTGTAATGAAATGCACTGGGGAGCTGAATGTTGTTAGCCTGGACCAGGACCTGCTTTTAAGCTCTCCGTGTAAGAATGGAATGCTCTGGGGTCAGGCAACACACTTAAATCAGCCTTTATCTCAAACTGGGCTATGTAAGAACAAACAAAAGAAGTATTTATTTACCAAATATAAATAAATGACACTGTTTCTCAAACATTCAGAAATAAAAGGAAGTAACATATATCTACATAGCATTTTAGCTTTCAAGGGCCATTTCACCCTTCAGAGATCACCTAGGAAGCTGAAAGATCCTTCACAGCCTTCATGTCTGAAGTCTTTTGTATAAACAACCTGACTTAGTCTAACCACATTTGTGGAAGAAAATCCTGGATTTGCTGTTCCTACTTCACAAATACCATAATTATCCTGAATAGGTTTAGCAGAATTAAAGTTCACTCTGCAAGACACAGGAATTTTGGGCAAAGTTTCAACTTTGCTGCCACCAGAGAAGTGTCTGCTTAATCTAACCTGGAAAAGTTAATGTTTCTTGGGTATGATCCAGGGCTAACTTTATTTTTCCATAGAGCAAATGAAAAATTATTTTCAAGGTGAGTTGAGCAAGTATCTAAGTCATTCATTGTAGGGTAAGAGTATTTCCTATTTCCCTAAATCAGTGAATGGTATCTCTTCACATTGACCCTGCTATTTTCTAGAACCAGCATTTTCACAACATTGTTGCAAATAAAGTCTGTTGATTACACCCCTAGATTTTCACAGTAAACAGCATTAGCCTAGTTTAGACTATGCCTATGTGAAAAAGAAAGGATCATATCATACAGGCAGGTAATATTTGTAAACATTCTGGTTAAGCAAAAAAAGTTAACATAATTTGTTTAACTTAGAAGTGTCAGCTTGGGTTAGAACCCTTTCTGTCTTCCCAAACAATTGATCTCCACATTCATCACAGTGTGTGTCAGTACTTGGCTACAGCCCTGAGTTTAGCAGCATGTGCATAAATATGTTCTACAGAAATGAGAAGTGGCAACCTATGCAAAACTCGCATCTTCTTTTCCATCTGCTTTTGTTCTATTTTGTGTCTTTTTCCCTTCCTTACAAGGGCCTAGCAGATTCTGCAGAACTTCAGGAAGAAAGCAATTTGCATACACAAGTGCAGACAGAATGACACTGGAGAGCAAGAGAGCAGCAATTCGATTATCTCTCTTAGTTAAAAACTGAGAAAATCTGTGTTCTGAAGGGAGTACTCAGAATGTCTTAGGAGGCTGTAAAACCTTACCCTGATAAAAGTCACTTTGAATATATCACGTAACTTCTTGTGTGAAAAAGTATTTCCCTCTCCTGTTCTCCTGCTAAATTCTGGCAAGCTCCTTATAGTATCTAAAGCCACTAGGATTTCTGCAGCTTCAGGAGACAATCTACAGAATCCCAAGGAATCCACATTAGCATCTCTGGGGTTTGGCTAGGTTTTGTGTTCCTTGTAGACTGCTCTGGGGATTGTATACACTTCATGCCAGTGTGTTGATGGATGTTTCGTGATGCTATATAAATATTTTCTTACTTTTGTGTTATATTAAACATTACAGGTGGAGAGTAGGTATTTCATGTCTCAACTAGGGTGATTGTGACAGATGTTATCAGAAAAGCCAAGTTAAAATGACTCCTTACATTTGAAAATTCACTTCCATTTAGGACACCAGAAAAATGCCGAGAATGCCACATGTATTTATTCTTTGTTTA
The DNA here is from genome assembly GCF_009819885.2 of Catharus ustulatus. Classification (NCBI taxonomy): domain Eukaryota; kingdom Metazoa; phylum Chordata; class Aves; order Passeriformes; family Turdidae; genus Catharus; species Catharus ustulatus. Next base: position 42,593,140 of record NC_046224.1, on the reverse strand, counting down.
TACACTTTGCGGCTGTGCCACTTTCTCTAAATATTCCCTTATGAAACAGCATATGGACGTATTTGGAGAAATACATATCACACTACAGGACACAGCTTTGTTCTAGCTCATTTGCTGTAGGGTGCCTGGTGTAGTAATTTTCAATTTTAAAAAAAGCACTGTGTTCTATTTCTGTAGGGCCATAAGAACAGGATTTTGTAAAGAGCTATTCCCAAGGGCAGGCCTGTGGGAAAAGTTGTAATAAACTGCCTCCCACCATTGTATTGTCCAGCAGACAAAAAACAAACAAATGCATGTCTTCCTTTCTTTTTAAAGAAACATGTATCGTTGCAATTTTTTTAAAAAATCTCCATGTATTATGAGTAATGTACCTGAATAAAAACCATTCAAATCTAATTGCAGATTGTAACTAAAAGCAGTTGCAGGATCATCAAAAACGAGACTGGTTTCAGAAAACAAATAATATAACACTCTCCCAATTCATTGTGAAAAGGTCAACAATCTTTATGCCATTAAAATCTCTTTGAGTGGCCTTCTAGTACTTCTTTTACTGTCACTCTTCTTTGGTAAAGCAGCTCTAATTCAAGATGACCACTTAATAGCACATCAGTCAAAGCTAATTTACTAGAAAATCATGCAAAAGAAGAAAGAGAAAAAACTCAATTATAAATTTTTTTTTCCACAGACCATATTTTTAATATCTTTTTTTAATTCCTATTTTTACATTATAAAAACACCAAAAGAGCCTGTGCAGCTACAAAACCTAGAAACACTTAAAGTTGCTTCTTGAGAAGGATTGCCTGCATGAGAAGAATTTCAAAAAGGCATTAAATCCATAGTCTTTGTCGGGGAAGACAGCAACAGAAAAAACATGGCTCGAAGAGAGGCAAGGATGATCCCCTCAGCCCAAGCACCATTTCATTCTTGCAGAGAAAGCACAGAACAGGGTATTTAGAGGGTTTCAGGCACCCTGGCGCAGCATCGCCACTCCTTCATGCAAGAGTTGAGTAAGAAATCTAGTTCAATAATATGATTTAGGGGCCCAAGCTAGGATGTGGTATCAAAGATAATTTTGAACCAAATTCTTTTGGGTAGCTTTTGCTCCCTTACTAGGTAATAAAAGCCATAGCTTAAAAAGACAAAATGAAACCTACTCAATAATTATTAACTGAAAATAATTTTTATTTAAAGGGAAAACTATTTTTTTTTTTTGGCAATCTCAGAAGACTACTCTTTATGAAGTTCCCTCAAGCAGAGAAAATAGCAGAAAAGCAAAGATAGCAGAAACCTGTCTGAAAAGTTTGATTTTGATATAAGAATATAATCCTAAAAATAGAAACATAAACAAGAACTGTGACAGATTATGCAGGCTGTGTTCTGCAATGCCAGGTTTTGGTAGGTGGGCAACAGGTTCACAGATCCTCTTTGGAATTTGAAAAAGACAAATGTGCCTCCAGCTCAGAGCAAGCAAAGAGCTGTTTGGGAACACAAGCTGCCAGTGACTTCACTCTGCTTTTTCCTCAGGTCTGATCTTCTTTAGCACATAATAAACTTGATAATTCTTCCCTAAATTCTTGATTGAAACAAACATGTCAGTTCTCCCTCTGTGATGAAGCTCAGGAAGTGTTTTGGTCCAGTAATGATTTCTCAAAGTTTCTCTGAACATTGTCTGAGTCTGTCTGTTCTGTCCTGCCTTTAACACTGCCCCAGCAAGTTCAGAGCCCTCAGCTAACTCTCTTCACCTTTACTCCATACTTCAGTGTATGGAATCAGTACCATGACCACCCCACCATCCTGCTGGGCTCTTCAACAATCTCAATTTGGTGCTTTCAACAGCACAATCACAGCAAAGTAATACAGCTTCCAACAGGATACTGCCCCAGAATGCATACTCACCATACTCAACATGCAGACAGCTTGTGTGCTTCCAAGAGCATCATCATCTGGAGAGCATCACCATCTGAAGAGCATCATCTGCAGTCAGAATGTGACCCTTGCTCAACAGCTTGGCCTGAGATTCAGGGAATTCCCAGAGGACATTGTCACTGGCAGTGTAGATGAAGTCCAGTAATGTGTGCTTTCAGTGAAAACTACTGCTTGTAAAGCCGGGTGCTGTTTCATGGGCAGTTTCAGAGTTTCAATTGATATATGTTGGGGCTAAATGAAGGCATGAGAGAGACAATTTTATTCAGTGAAAAACATCATGTAAGCTAAGGTGAATAGATTCCTTCCCAGGCACTAATGAAATGGATTTGGGCCAGCCTGTTCTCTCTCTTCTTCTTTTATTTTCAATACCACTGATGTGACATTTAATAATATAAAACTTCTAGGGATATCTACTTCTTAGATTTATCTTAATGTGTATGTGAATACTTGATGAGAGTTCTGAGTTTTCACAAGATTATGAGGAAATTTTTTCCATCTGGCATCCTCAAAATAATAGCCAACCTACTTTAACAGGAAGTACATTTTGGTTTTGAAATGCAGAATTACTCAAGCAATGACTGAAATGCTGCTTACTTCACAGGCTGTGTTCATATCACATGGCACTTCTATATGTTTCAATGCAGTTTCATGTAGTGAAAGATGTCAGTTTTAATTAGTGTGATGTGGTGATTTTTTTAGTATTCAGGTAAGACCCTGCACAATATACTCTTCTGGTGAAGCTAATCTGATCCAGCTTGTTAGCAGGCAATGCCTGAATAAAAAGAAAAATCTGCTTCTATTTGAGGTCGAGTTATTTTTAGTCTGCCTTCCCTTGAATCTAAGTTTATGCAGCTTCATTCACGCAAGAGTTTTTATAGATTTTTCTGAGGGGGGATGGGAAAGGGAGGGTGGGAACTGTGTAGTAGTAATTCCCTAGTTATTTGTGGGCTTTCTGACTAGGATATTTATACTCTCTATCTGTAGTGATTCCTCCAGCTTAGCATGTTTTGAATTCAGATAATAATTTTGTTCGTTTTAAAATGATCTGATTATGAAAACTGGAAAAATTGCAGTTTTATAAATAAAAATACTTCTATTGTGTTGACATACCCAATCCTTGACTTGAGCAAGGGAGAAAGGAGTTAACAAGCTAAACATATCTAAGTGGCTACTGTTGGCTGTTCCTACAGTATTTCAGAAATATTCCATATGGAAGGAAGCAGATTTGATAAGGTTCCTCAAGAGGGAATCAAAAAATAAGGGGATTAAAAAAGACAGAGAATCTTCTATCATAGTTAGAAGCATTTGGTTCTCCAGTTTTGACAAGTTTGCCAAGAGAAGTTTCCTAGGAAGGGATGGTAGAGAGGAAAGAGAGATGACAGAAATTCTATCAGTCTGAGATACTAGAATGAGAAAAATAATGAATGTAAAATCGGTCTTTGACGGTAAAATTTTTGAAGAATAAATACTATTGTATATATTCGAGGTCTTTTTACCTTTGTCATGTTTTTAGTTTTTTGGGGTTTTTAAAAATTCATTTTGTAGTATTTCTCCAGTGAAATTATACAGATTTAACATTTATGTGTGGAGTTTGTAAATAGTGAAGTAATTCTGTATGTAAACAGTCTCCTACAGATAATTGTCATTATTGCATTAATGTCAAACCTTAATCAAATTTGAATTCCATTGTAAAAGAGTTTGGTTTGATTTTGAACAGAAGGTTATGTGTCATGGTCTCAGTTAACGGCTCTGGGAATTCCTCTTTCACCTGGCCTGTCATGCATCTTTATGTGTTTTTTTTTCTCTCTGACCTGTTTCTGTCACATACCTCTTGCAATCCATAGAAAGTACTGCAGAATCCTACACTCAGACTTTATATTTGCATCCCCCGAGGCTGAAGTTGCATGCCTGCTAGCATCTGGGTTGATCTTGAAGCCTGCCAGAGCAGATGGAAGTCAGTTCCTGCCTCACCAGGCCCTCCTCCTCATTCCCAGGTCCTCACACCCAGTTTTCCCTGGGAAGGGCCTTTGTGCTGGGTCCCCCTCACCCTTCCACATTCTGACCCAGCTGCTCCTTTATGAGAGGAGACAAAGCTTTCTGGAAGCTAGGAAGAGTTAGGTGGAAGGCCTTAATAGAGACATGGTGCCTTGAACAGTTTGGTGGGGATGAGCAGAGGAGGAGAGGGCAAGGGGAGATTTTGGCAAGTGCAGGATGTGTATGATTAAGGGCAGTAGGAGAACAGAATGAGGGTTGGGAGCGCCCACACTGAGTACAGGACACAGGATGGCTGTTTCTGGCCACTCTCTGAGACTCTTCTGGTATTTGTGGGAGGAGCAATGCTGGGAGCTTGGGGCAAACTGTGATGCTGCCAGGAGTCCCCACAAACCAAGAGCTGTGCTGCCTCTCTTCTACCCTTGCTGTGAAAAGCTTCCATTTGCTCCCAGCTTTCACTGAGATAAGGGAAAGCCTGAACATTAGCTGAATGGATATATCTTTCTGTTTGAAGTCTGCTAACTGCTAAGCTGCCCTGAAATGTACTTTTGATCCTGTAAGCTTAGTGAAGGCAGAAGACAGGGCAGGATTATAGAAAGGTCTTGATTTTCTCTTGCTACTTGGGTGTTACCTCACTAAGCAGATTGCCAATTTGTAGATTCCCTGGTCTACCACCTATCTCACCCATAAATGTGCTGCTGTTTCAGAGCTTGCCCTGCCTCAGTGCTTGTTGTGACTTCTAGCAATAGATGATCATTACATATTTTTTTATTTCAAACAAAAAACAATTTTTTACCTGAGAAGTTTCAAACTTTAAGTGACAAATTGTGTACATGGTTTTAAATACATTGAAATATGAATAGAGGGAGCAGCTCCAAATCTCTAACCTGGGCTTTATGTCAGGGTTTGCTTTTCAGAAGTTACGGAGAAGAAAGCTACCTACATTCTTCAACGATTGTTTTTGATGCTCAGTAGCTAAGTGAGGTTCTGAGTACCTAAAGTTTGGCAGTTAATTTCTGGCAAACACCATTTAACCCAGATATTTTAATTTATGGTGTATCTAGAGATAAACCATACCTACAAATGGACTTCTATTTCACTTCAGTACGAATAAAATAGATTAGTTACATATTTTGTGAAATAATATTGCATCTGAAAATTTTGCTGATATTTAGATACTAAGAATTTATATTTTTTTCAAAAGATGCTGACATTATTATAGGCCAAAATAGAATTCTACTATTTTTTTTTTCGATTAGGTTGAAAAGTTTATTGTATGAAACAGTTATGTTTTTAGCAAAATTTTTATTCACAATATAATCACAGTGTTTTACTTGCATAATTAGAGAAATAAAATTGCCAATAAGCCAAAACTACCAATAAAACATTTTTCTTGCTCAGCAATATTCAGGTATGTCACCTGAGTAAGATTTTTGCTGAAAAAGCTTCAACTTCTTTCCTTCTTCCTGGTGTCATGTTTTAAGTCCATCTGCCTTTGCCCTCTCAGAAACACACAGTTGGTGCTGATACTGCCAATCCTACACTGGATCCTAGATTAGATTTGGAAAAAACTCATGATGAAGTGCTTGAACAGTAACTCTTTTCATTTGCATCTTATTTTATTCTGGGCTTGTTGTGCAGACATGATGGAATTCCGAACTAAATGGACAGTTATGAAAATCCTCATTGAGTGTTAGTATCTAACATCTCAGTGCTCTGGCATTTCCTTCCAAATTAGTTGTTGTTTTAATATTCAAAAGAGATTAATTGTTCTATTGTTGAGCTTATGACGTGTGGCTGGGAAAGTCACTGGCTGTATGAGTTGTTCCTTTTGGTTCAAGAACTTGAGTCAAACTGCAGCTGCTTGCCCCCTTCTGCAAAACAAGATGTTGTAAATAAACATAGAAATACTACTCTGAATCTTGGTAAGACAGTAAAATTGATCAGGATATAATCTTTGGTATGAGTTCTTCCGTGGTGGTTGTCTTTGAGCATTTTTATTGTAGAAATCTTTGTATAAAGTCTCTCTGAATATTGGTAACCTGAGTATTTTCCAATGAAGAGGCAGAACATTCACTTGTATATGAAATATATGGAATAGAAAAGATGGTGGTATAGAAAAGATGATGTTTTAATCATTATTCAAGGAAAAATTCACATGTAATATGCTAAATATTTTCTCTTTTTTTCTTCATTGAGGATTACCCAGTCCAGGTAATTTTTAATCTTTCTTGAAATGAGAAATCAGTAAATAATTTCACTTAGCTCTTCCTTTTTCTTCCACATCACCTAACATATATTTGTTTTCAATTGTCAAGTGGGTTTGTAGTTCTGGTTTAGTTTTTTTCACTGTCCAGTAACTAATAAGGAGTGGAAACTGAGTTTCACAGAGATTAAAGTAATTGAAAGCATAGTATATGAGTAGTTTTGAAGTGAGGCAGAATACAGATTTTTGCTGTAAGGAAACAGAGTTAAACTTTTCTATGCTTTTTACACTGTCATGGGCCAGAAAGGAATGCTTTCTTCTTGGGAAAATAGAGGCAGTAACAGTAAACAACTACAGTGTCCAGGCTCAGGTTTCTGATTCATTCACTTGTCATACACACAGCACAACACTTTATCACAATGCAGTGTAAACTCACTCTTTTAAAAAGTTGAAAGGTCTTTCTCTTCTCAGCCTCCCTAGTTAATGCATGAAATTATTTAATGTCTTGGTGCCTATGCAAAACCAAAAAAAAGAGAAAAACTTCACAGAAATCTTAATTGAGTGTAAAGCAGATTGTGCACTGGGTCTGAGTCTAACAGCTATTTGTCTGAAGGGTGATTTATGTAGTGCTTTGTATTCCAACGAATTTCTTATTAAACAGAAGGAATGTAATCACTGAGTGTATTTCATCAACCTGCCTTTAATGAAAGGGACAGAGACACACAATATGAGGCAGAGAGCAACTGTTCCTAAAAATCCACTCAGTGTGGGTATTGTACCCTTCAAAAAGTATGCTAAATGTTGGCAAGCTATGGACCAGACAATCTCCATGCAGCCCTTCCAACCTACATTCTCATCCTGTAGTTTTTTGGTCAGATACTGTGATTTAACCATGCACGTATAAACATGTATTCATCAATTCTTCCACTTTGGGGACTGAACTGTCCCTTTTATGGGTCTATTACTGGCTCTGAGGTTTTTTTATATATGATAACACATGCCTGAGAAAACAGATATTCACTTGCTTCCCTGCTAATCTTTCTTTAAGAGCTTTCTTAATGTGCTATAGGAAAAAAAATTGAGAGCAAAACAATTCACATCCCCAAGCGCTCTCAGTATTTCTGCTAACAATGGAGAACTTGTCCTTTCACCCTTCCCTAAAACTCTTTACTTGAGACAGTCAGTGCTGCTTTTGCTTGCCTTTGGTTGAGACCAGTCTGCTGTGTCCAGGCATTGGGAGCTGGCATGTGCACAAGAATGTTTCATGGGGCTGTGCATGTTCAGATGAAATACGCACGCTGCAGTGTGCTCTGCTGCGCTCATGTATTTGTCCTGCTCAGGCAGGAGCAGATGAGCAGCTTCCCAAAAAATCTGCTCTGCAACAGCAGAAAGTCCATTTGGGGAGCTCTATTCCTGGAAATACAGTGAAAAATAGGGAAGTCAGAAAGGCATGTTCTGACAGCAATACTAAGCAACAGTGTTATTAATGGTGCTTTCTGCCAAACGCTGTTTCATTTGTCTTCAGAACTGTCTGCATTAATGACTACTTCCACTTGCTAGTTATTTACATAAAGTATTGTTCTCATGTCACTGCTAGCAGCTAGATAGCTGCTCCTTGCTAGGTGAGATGAAAAAGCAACAGATAGACCAAGCTGCAAATGAATTCAGAGGAAGCTGGGTTTAATGTGTTGCTAGGAAGGATGAACTGTTCCTCCCACAATGTACCTACCATGCGCAAGTCCAAATATATCACCACTGGGGATGCCCTTACAAGAGACCCTCATCAATAGGTGAAGGGGATGAACAAAGCTGCTTCCCTGGATTTCATAATTTGATGTGTTTACTCATTTCTCAATCTTTCCTGGCAAAAATGTGTACACTTATGGGGACAAAAAACCAAAAATGAAAAAGAAAAAAAACAAACCCCCAAAAAACCCCTAAACAAACAAACAAACAAACAAACACCAAAACAAAAAATTAACAAACAACAACAACAATAACAACAAAAAGAGACTATCAAGACTCTTGAGGAGAAGTCATAGGAAAGAAGAAATTTCAGACCTGCTCAGTGTCTGTGCTCGGTAGCAGTTTTTCATAGTCTCTGGTGGACAAGCAGGGTGTTCAACTCTCATGACCAGCAGTGAAGGTCTTCATACAGCTAGAGAGGTCACCAGGCTGTTTGTAAAGTGTATCTTGCCACACTGCTCCCACCCGTGTTTTTAATTGGTTTCAGGTTCCTGATGGTGGAAAAGCAAATACAAATCAGTCTGAAACATTAATTCCCTTCCCTGAACTTAAGTTTCTTCCCAGAGAAAAGGAGACCATTCAAATAAATCATACAAATTCATGCAATTACACTTTGATGTGATTTAAATTCTGCTCAAAAGGAGCTTCTTTTATGCTTTTATCTTGTGAGACAGAATTCACTACAGATCCAGAGGTTTTATCTGAAAAGCAAACCTTATCATATGTATGTCCACTGATAATACAAGACAATTACAGACAATTCTAATATACTTCAAATAAGTTAGAACTCTAAAGGGTGCTATATTGATAGTGAGTGACTCTTCATCTAAGCAAGAGAAAAACTGAATGTAAAACCCATGTCCAAAACCAGAGGTTTTACTTCAGTTTGCTGCTGAAATGTCAGAGCCAGCTGATCTCATTCTGGTATGGCTGAGAGAACTCTTCTTTGCTTTGATTAATCTGCCCAAAAATATAGAAGCTAATGACTTAGGATCGCTGTAAAAATTGGAGTTCAAAAGTTCAGAGCATTTTGACCTAATTGAACAGAAGACATAGTTGCTGTGTAACTTATATAATGCGCACTTACTGAAGGCAGTGAAATAAAATATACCAACATTTTTTAAAATTCTAAATATATTGATATCTTGGGTGAATTATTACCAGACTGTTGTTTTCCACAACAGTGTGTGTTTTCCAGCTTTGATCTAGAGGATTTTTGATACTTTTCCATTTTTGGCATTTTTATTGCACCAGAAATGCTGCAAAATTAATTCCTATCCAAGCACTGTTTAAATTAAAACAACAACAAAAAAGTTTTTAACCCAATTTAATAGATTTTAAATGTCTAGAAGGCTCCTGAAGAGATAAAGGTAGTAGTCTTTTTTCTGTGCTTTAGGAAAGCAAGTAACACAATGCAGCAAGAGAGCAGTAAGTGACACACTAAAGGACATTATTTTAAGAATAAAGACTGCTGTTATTTGAGTAGACACAGACAAATGATGAGCTCTTTAGCACTGGCAAGTAAAAATTGTTTATTTCAGAATTGATGAAGATAACACTGGCTTCATACTGGATAGAGGATGGGTTATTCTTCTAGCCTGTTTTCCTAAAACACTAAAGTAAGAAACTGAGCAATTTTAAAGCTTTACAACATAGCAAGAACTTTTGACAGGATATTTCATTTTATACTTCTAGACATGTGGGAGAGGAGAACTTAGAAGTAGTTACAAGCAGAGGGAAGAGGAGAAGGTGGTGTGTCAAAACCTGAAATGTCTGTCTTTTATTACTTTGAGGCTTATTAATATCTGTGTCTTTGTTATGCTACCTACTTAATGTAATGAGGTTTATCTAGACCCACCTTATCATTCCAAGCCTGAGTTAGATTCACATAATATTAAATACCAATAGGTTGATTTGTTTCAACTGAAAATGCTTTAATTTTTTTTAACATTTTCACTTATTCTAGTTTTTCATTCTAGAGGTAGGCAGACAATGTCAAACAAAATTTGAAGACACACACAACCAAAAGTGGGTTAAATTTAGGAGAAAAATATTTTAAACTATTGTGAAGAAGGAAAAAAAAAGTAAAGAAGAAAAGTATACTAGTCCTTGGAATAAACAATGCAGATACTATGCTTTGCTGAATTCTAATTTGTAGACAGTAATTTTGGACATGGTAAAGTAAATATTCCCAGTAGATGGATAAAATATAACTGATGTTATTTTCTAGGGCAAAAACTGAGTCTTTATCCTCAAGGTTACTGCAGGAAGCAAAATCTGCGCATCAGTGCTTGCAGCAAACAACCCAAGTGACCCAAGAGCTTTTCTTGAACCCAGAGATGTAATGTTTTAGAAAAAGCACTTAAAAATTCATTTCCATTCCATATGTCTTTCCAGATGCAAGAGCCAGTAGGTTTGTTTTTTTTGCCCCACTGGTGCTCTGAAGTCCTACCTGTCATTGAGAAACTGTCTGGAATAAGCAAAGTGTGACTCAAATAACAGGAAACTAGGCAAGAAAGGAAAGTTTAATCTTCTTGATAATTGTAAATCTAGTTTCTAGGGAATAACTTCAAAACTGGAGCTCGTCCTCTGATGTTCCTGAAGATCTTATAGCACAACCAAGTATCAGCTTTTGTGTTGCTATGCTCAGTTTTTTCTCGGGATGGCTGATTTGCCAGCCCACTCTGTCAGCATGTTTGTGTGTTTATTTTTAGTAGCAGGCTGCAGACAGACAATTGCTATTGGTTGTGGTGTGATTTCTTCCCATTTTCAGGTGTTGATTATCAGTCCTTTGCTGGATGTTGCCTCTCCCTCCAGAACTGGAAGAATGTAGGATCAGAGAGGTCCTCAACCCTTGTAGTGCTTCTATCGCCTACCTCAGCTTCATTCATAAAATAGCAGCAGTTTTTAAAGTGTTTCAAGTTTTCCTGGCTGATTTGGTATTGAAACAGTGAGAAAGGCTTACCTGAGCCGTTCTGCCAGCTTTGCTCTGAAAGCAGTAACCTCAGGCAGAGGAGCTGTGATAAATGGTGGGAAACTGTAACATACTAGAGACTTCTCTGCAGATAAGTTTGCGCTAGAACCGTAGCTTTGGTTGATTTCCAAAGTGCTAAGATTAAAACGTGTTGAAACAGAAAGAATCTTGTAATGAGACTGGAAACAATTCAGGAAAAAACAGTTGCAGTGGAGTTCAGTTCAGAAATGTGTTTGGTGGCTGTGAAGGCAAGTTGCTGACCTTACTGATAGAGCAGAGAATTATTTAAGGTCATGAAAACGGTCGTCAACAGAAAAGATATCTTGCAGTCTTCAAAGCAAAAACACTTACGTTCTTTTGCTGCTTCTTCCTCAAACAGATTTTTACATTTCCATGAAAAGCAACATCTTATCAAGTAGATGGCATGTTCTGATATTTCAAATGCTTTATTTAATTGCCAAAATCAAATGATGCTTCCTTCTGTGTCCTGCAGTTGAACCTTGCCCTTAATAGAGCACTCTTATCACTTAATAGAACCACATAGAAAAGTTTGAAGTGGAAATTATATTTTTTTTACATAATGACAGTTAATACTTCTCTGCATAGTTAAATTACTTACTTATCGCTTTCAATTCACATTAAATTGTTATTTGCAATGTAAAATGTCCATTATAAATTAGCAGATTTAGTTCAGGAGTCCCTGTGTGAAATTACATGGTTTATATGCAAGAGATTTATATAACTAACTGGTAAATATGAATTGATAATTTGCTATGATCTCCTTTTTTGCTTATTCTGCCCTCCAAGGAAGTCACAGAATTCTAGAACCTGGAAGTAATTTTGTCCAAAAAATAAATGACATTTGCATCTCTGAAATCTTTTGAGTATATAGCTGCTGTGTATGACTTGTTTATTGGATGTTGTTTTTTAAGTTTTTGGGTTGCTTTCTGTCACTATTTACAGAGCTAGGCAGACTTAGTGGAATTTAAAACATTACAATTTTTGTAAGGGCTACTTTTTTTTTTTTTTTCTGATGTTCAGTTTCTCAGAGCTATTACATTTTCCTAATTTTAAAAATGTAGAAAAGTTAAAGTTTCCAGTTTATTTTTAAGCCACTGTAATGATATTTAGATATGATACTTACAAAACCATCAGGGAATTTGACAATAATCTTGGACTGCGTTGTCATACTGACTTCCTACAATGTTGCTTATCTTTACATTTTCTTTAGAAATGGTGCTTTTATTTTGCTGCTTTTATTTTTAATATTGGGCATGAGGGACCTACTCCCCATCCCACCCAAGCCCCATCATTGCACACAAGGAGAATATATTCCTCCTATTACTCAATAGCTAAATCCCTAAAGCATTTGTCCGTGAAGGAGGGAAAATGAAATAAAGGGCTTCTCAATCCCCTGCTCACCAAGCTGGGTGCATGGACATGCTTCTCTCTCCCTTTGGATCTGGGTTGCTGTGCAAAACACTGTACAGTGCAGTACTCCCAAGACCAGGGCAGATGGAAGCCAAAGACTGGCACTGCATGGCTTCCCACAGTCTGTGGAGCAGCCCTGCTGTTGTGTTGGGAAGAGGCAGTGGACTGTGTTTTCCTCCAAGGACATCTGCCTTTGTGTCTGATTGGTCAGAACATGCAAGCCTGGCCTAGATGGCCATAAGAAGGTGCAGAAGGTGCTGGAATGGGTTGATTGCCTGTCTTTGGCCTGGAAACGTGCTACTCCTCAGTCTTGGTCAACACAGCAAGTTTTGGTAATGGGCATGGAGTTTTGGGTGGGAAGAGCAGAGATTTGATTTGACCCATGGTTGGATAGGCAAGGGCCACAGGAGGTGGTAGGGATGCAGCAAGATGAAACCTGCCAAATGGCTGCAGGCTATAGTCAGTCTGAGTAAGATCAACAAGAAGGACACCAGAAGGAAAGGTTAGACTTAAAGTCAGTCTGTTCAGGAAGTTTTATCAGCAGGAACCCCATGAGCTGCATGAAGAAGCATCTGATTAAATTGACTAGCTCTTGCTATCTTAAATCTGATGGGCAAATATTTTTAGAGGAAAACAGGGTTGACATATTTATTCAGCATAAACTGTTTGTTCCTCTGAGGAAAACTCTGTGGGAATTTTCGTGCTTGCAGCTGGCACGCATACTGCTGTGCAGTGCAGTTTGCAGTCAGACTAGCAGTACCCTGGTTATAGCTGACCCCAGAAGTCTAATCTTTTGCTAAACATTTTGAAGTGTTTTCTTCCTAAATACTAACTCAATTACTGTCTACATAAAAACTGCTAATGGTAGGGCTGCTAACTGCAAGCAGGATACACGATGCTTTAATTGCAGAGTATGACTCTACTGGAGAACACTAGGAGTCTGGGTGGGGGCTGAAGGAGAGGCCGGATAATAACAGGACACAAAGGTGTGTATATGCAAAAGAGAAAATCTGGGGCTTGGCTGAGTTTCCAGTTACAGCCCAGGTTGAAATACAGAAGACCAGTTATGCAACCCAGAGTCAGATTTTTGGCTCTCAATGAAATAACGTTGGTGGCCTATATGGAAATAGAGATGGATTCATTACCTGAAGCCGCGGGGAACATGGTAGGTGTGTGTGGTTCTGGCACAGGCAACCATGGAGCAGGAAGGGCGATGGTGCTGAGCTGCCAATGGCTGGGGAGCACAGCACAGCGTGGGATGCCCACTGAACCTTTTGATCAGTGCATGGAACTTGGCAATCCTGAGGCTCGTTCTCGCCAAGGGCTGGATTTGTGAAGAGATTCTGTGATATGCGGCCATTCCTTCAGGGTATATGATTGAAGTTCATGGCAGTTACATGGTTTGCTAAAAAAATTTGCTAAATTCAAGCACCACCTCCTCCTCCACCCCCACCAGCACCCCTCATCCCACACACGTGCACACTACATTACAGGTACATTAGGATGCCCACTTAAACTTCACTGTGTAGCCCTGATTCTATCTGAAATGCAGTGAGTACCCAATTATAGCACTTAATAGCATTCTTCATTCCCACATCTTTTTGCTCGTACCAAAGGTTAGAGCATTTAAAATATCATCCAGAAAACACAGTGCTTACTGACTGAGGCAATTGGATTCCTCTGGAACAATATGAAACAAGACATAACAACAAACTGCCAAGTGGTACCACCATGTCAATGAGATACTTTCTTCTCAACTTCTGGCAAAGGAGTAATTGCCTCTAAGAACTCATTGCTTTATTCTTGGGGATGATATTTAAAAGATTTAGATGCTATGCCTCTGCCTTCACTGATGCTATTAATTGGTTTTGAGGTACATCCCCATTTTGTCATTTCTAAAGGTGAAGGCTGTTCTGTGTTTTGTTAATGATGACAGCACTGCTGAGAAAAGGAAGGTCTAAAATATTTGACTTTAAGAACATGACAGATTAAATAACCTGGGGGGTCCTAATAATCATCATTCACAATGTAGGAGATGACAAGGGGAAATTTCTAAGATGACATTTTGTCACTTGTGGTAGTCTTAAAATGACAAAAGCTATACATTCTGCTCTGCAGCTTCTTTACTCTAATTGGGCCAATTTTGCTATCATGCTATTATCCTGCAGAGCAGAACTGGTGACAAACAAAGAGGCTTTTGTGATCTCAGCTGAGTATTTTTCCATGAGCTCAAGAAAATATCTTTCCAAAAGAAAATGAAAATTGTCCTCACATTTTGTGACTGGCCAGAAGCCTAAGGCTCATGTCTGCCTGGAAAAAGTCTCATCTGTATTTTTAGTTCCTGCTTGCTTATGGTAGGATTTTGCAGAAGGGGCCACAAGTCAGAGGAACTATAGTTGCATTTGGGATTTTTCCTGTTACGTGAAATAACTTACCTTGGGATACGGCGAGGCAAAAAGAGGGCTAAACTTCCTTTCCACACTTCACAGTTTTGGCAGTCTGCTTTAATTTAACCATATTTTCCACTATGCACCAGCACATAATAATTCCTTTTAAGTACGTAATGACACACAACTTGATTGTGTTAGCACATGCTTCTTTGTAACCATTGGGAAACTTAATCCATTTTAAAAACGTTTGAACTTTGGGAGAAAATTTATCATCCAACAGCTACATGAGGAGTAGTAAGGAAGTGGTTCTATAAGCTGTTAATGTAGTGTAAAATCCTGAAACAACCCATCCTGTCACGATGAAAACATATTATGTATTATCATTCAGAAGCTTTGGGCAAAAAAATTTTTAGTAACACAAATTTGTTAGCATGAATAAAATTACACTGGAGTGTAACATGGAGTGTATGTGAAGTGGGCATATATCCAGCTCATCTAAAATACAGTCGTTTCATGGAAGTGTTAAACTGTTAAAATGTATTGCTATCAAGAAACAGTTGTTTATTATAATAAGCATTGTTTTTCCTGCATGACAGAAGTAGGAAAATGTCATTATTAATCCTGTCCGTGATTTGGACAAAGATAGCCTTTGTTTCCATCTACTAAATGAGATATTTATATTCATTGTTTTAGAGAAACTAAAATTGGAAAACTGAAGGTAAATATTTCTCTCAATCCTTTAGCACATTTAAGTCTGCAGGGTTCAGATTAAGCAGCAGTGGTGGTGTGCAGTTAGTCAGCATTATGTAAGGCACCAAACATTGTAAAACAGACTACCAAAAATATTATAGAGGTGTCACTTTGGCTGAAGATCTGCACATTTTCTAAGACTTTCCTTCTGGCCTTTTACTCCATCTGCATATGTTACAATTCATAGAATCATACATTAGTTTGAACTGGAGAAGTCCTTTAAAGAAAATCTAGAACAGCCCCCCTGAAATGAGCAGGAATATCTTCAGCTAGATCTGATTGCTCTGAGCTCTATTCAACCTGACCTTCAGTTCTTCCAGGGAGCTCACCAGACAAACTGTTCCAGTATTTCACCTTTCTCACTGTAGAAAATTCTTTCTTTATATCTAGTCTGAATCTGTCCTCTTTTGGTTTAAAACCATTGCCTTTTGTCCTATTGCAACAGTTCCTACTAAAAAGTCACCATCTTTCTTCTAAGCCCCATCTAAGTACTGGAAGGCCATAAGGTCTCCCCAGGCCTTGTTTTCTCCAAGCCAAATAGCCCCAACTCTCTCATAGGAACATATTTCATCCCACTGAAGCAGAGCAGAGGGTCAGTCACCTCCCTCAACCCTGTCTGTTTATGCAGCTCAAGATACGTTTGGGACCACTCAGCTTGGTGCTCTCTGTAAACATGGTGAGGGAGCACTTGATCCCATTGTCTGTGACAGTGAAGATATTAAACACTACCCTTCCCAATATAGACCTTGGAAGGACACCCCTCATCACCGATCTCCATCTGGACATTGAAACAGATTATGAGTTACCAGCTCCTGACTTCAGCAAGAGTTGTTTTGTTAGCTAAGAGTGCTCACATCTCATTTCTAGGTACCCTACTCTTACTTCTGCCTTCCTGAAATTCCAGGTTAAACTGGAGTTTTGTTGCATTAATGCAGCTTCCTCATGAAGTATACTCATTTCCAACTCTGCAATTACATGGTGCTCATGCAGCCTTAGCTGAATTGAGTGCCATCCTACCACTGACCCACCTGAGCCACCAGTGCTGCTGCTCAGGGCATGACTCCTGCTACACCATCAGTGAGGGCTCTTACATAGCCTTCTTCAAGCCATCAACTCTGAGCTCCTGGCTGTGTCCAGATCAGCAGCCTCAGCTTTCATTCAAATCCACACCCCAAATTCTGGCATGCCCAAATTCTGTTCTGCTGTGTCCCAGTGCATTAATCCTCCTCTACTCTTCCTCATCAGCCCTGTCTGTAGTTTATTCTTATTTACAGATTCCTTTGTATCTGCCTACTGCAACTTCCCCTTTTTCTTCCAAGGCTCATTAATGCTGTCTGAGGCAGGTTGAAAGTCTCAGCAGTTTTATCTCTTCCTCTTTAGCATCTTTTCATTCTCTCTCAGGAATGGACAGAGCTCCCTGAGCAGCTCAGTTTTTTTCTTCCCCAACTCATCCCATCCCAGACTTCTTACAGAAAAGCCACAATAAACTGCTGAAAACTTAAAAAAGGATGTCATCCTTACAGGATAAGCCCTGTTTTCTACTGAAAGATCCTGGTAAAAGCCACTGACTACAAAAGGACATCAACATGAAATGTCTGCATCAAGTGAAGGAGTCTGCATCAAGTAGTATATGTTCTTAAAGGTAATTCTTTTAGATGAAGACAGGACTTAAAAATGTCTTAATTGGGACTGACACAATGCAATATAGTAATTATTTGACAGTGCATAATATCTTTATTTAGAACAATAAAGCATATGTATATAATGTTAATTCCAAATCTGAACTGGTATAAAAAGGGATCTCGGAAAACATCTATCTTTAAGAGGACACATATGTACATACACATCACATTTTATAAACTTTGATTACCTTCAGTCAGAATGTAACTATGCAAAATTGTGGTGATATTTACATTGAAATAAATGAATTTCCCTATAATGCAACCAGCAAACATCTGTGTCTCTATCACCAAAGAGTCTGAAGTTTCCACATTTCATCAATTTAATAACAAAACAGCAACATGCCACCATTACTGTAAATCTGCATTTAAGACAGTTGATTCAGATTCCTGAATTGAAAAATGTTGGATAATTCTTAAAAGCAAATCTAACTCAAAATATCTGTATTTTATGTGTACAGTTAGATTTTCAATTGAATAACTCTATTTTTGTGTACTAAACAGTTTCAGCATATTACGTAGAGCAACAGAGAAAACAGAGCTGCTGCAGATGAGAATCTAAAAAATGTGCAGGTTGTACACATACTCCATAGTAAAGCACATAGTAAAGCTTGCTTATAAAATGACCTCGTGATGAAATCAGTACCATTAATTCATTCAAGTAAACACACATCTAAAGTAGAACAGTTACGCAGTATAAGACTATCCTGCTTTTTTATTCTCACAAGGTCACAAGTAATTGCATGCGAAGTTGAACTATTTCAAAGGAAACCTAAAAATGTTACGTTTCTCACCAAACCACAGATATCCAAAAGCCAAATTTGGTGGACTTTTATATATATTAAAAAAGAAAAAAAAGACATCCCTTTTTTCCCCAATTTTATTTTAAGAGGGAGGGTGTTGATTTTCCAACTGTGTTAATGCATGGGCTCTGTCCACCCAAAAAAGAAGACTGAAAACTGATCACTCTTTAGAAGTTAAACTTCCTTAGAAGTTAAAAAGTAATTAAAGGTGTATTTCTGCCACTCCATCTTCAACTGAAGAGTACCTTATTCTTTTCCATTGATTTCAAAGATGTCTCACAAGTCAGTAGTCTTTCATAATCTCACTACGTCCAAAGGAAAGATCTCCTCAACAGGCACAGAAAGTTTCCAGTAAATTCACGAACCCACTTCAAAGTGCCATGCCATCTAGTGTATCCACGAATGTCCAGAAGTCTCCTTCTGCTTTGCAGAAGAACTGAGAACACCCAATCAGATCTTGTGTTCAGATCTCTCAAAATGACGGCAAAGAATGGGAAAACCATGTGGTCCAACAACAGTTCAGCTACTCCAGGTGTGATATGACTTTCATGCACATTGAAAGAACAATGTTTGTGATGTGAAGGTCAAAAGTTTATACATGAGTTTTCTTTCTGTTCTCTTATAATTTAAAATTTACCTTGCTCCACAGAAGAGATTAAAGTGTCTAACATTATTTGAGAGCGACTTACTTTAAGATGTTGCTCTTGGAAAGTGAACAGTTTGTCACAGTCAAGTTTTGTTTTCTAGTATGTTTCAATTCATAACTGACATTTCCTATAGTATTGAAGATTAAGAAGCCTAAAATACAGTGCTTTTGAATATCAAAGAGTAATTTGGGGCACACCAATGTGACCCAATTATGTGTTGAGTATTTGATTTTTTGGAAAGAATGCATTTAGAAAAATTAACTTTTTTTAGCAACAAAGAACATTAATAAATACAAGATTTTTGTTCTACTGAATCTAAGAAAAAACCCCAAACCCTCAAATGCATAAGCTAGTCTCAACAGCATATTGTATTAAGTATTTAAGGTTTTTGTACAATGTGTAAGGATAATTCCATTTTCATTTATTGTGGATACTTTTCCATTCAGTCAAAACCAATACACAGTTATTCTCTGCATTACCAATAAGGTGCAAATTTCCATCAGTTAGGTCGTGCTGACGTTTCTTTTTGGGTAACTCTTAAATAAGTTTGAAACTCAAAAGTTGGAGGGCCTTGTGAGTAAAGAACTACACAGAGTCAAAGGAGACTCAGCTTTAGATGGGGAATTCCATTGTTTGAGGAATTCACTTGCTTCTGAGAAGTGATGAGCAACTCTGGTTATTAATTGGTGAGTACTCCAGCATCTCCAGAATAAACATGAAGGCCGAATTCTGACATTAAGCTTATTTGGATCTAGTCTAAGAGAAGTTCCTCAGGTGATGGAAACCCTGAAGTTCTGTTATCCTTAATGGATGCTAATTTATACCAGCTGGGTAGGACTTGAGGACCCTTTTCTGACAAACAGAAAGTGCAAAAAGGGCCTGAGTATAAATAAAAATTCCACATGATCAAATCCTTCCAGCAGTGAATTCAGGAGAAATTTCAACATTGATTGCAGTAGGGTCAAAATTCCATGCAGTGTGGCTACATGCCACATCATCAAGTATGGTAAGATTCTGAGATTTTTTTTTTTTTGTAAGTATGAAAGACAGTTTTACCAAAAATACACACACACACACACACACACACACACACACACACACACACACACACACACACACACACACACACACACGCATACGTGCACACAAATACAGGTATATTTATTATATGTATGACATACTCTTTTTATACATCGTTCTCAGAAAGTTGAGCAGAAGATTAAAACTTCCACAAGAACTCTTAAAAAATTTAGTAACTACAGATTTTAAGGAGAACTCCAAATTTATGCTAAACTTAAAAAAGGTTGTTTGGATTTTCTTTTGTTCTTTTTTTTTTAAAGTTTACAAGTTACTTAAACTAAAACTCTTGCTGACCTGGTCAATATCACGACAGAAGACATTTTGTCACTTCATGTCAGCCTTTACCCTTTACTCTTCTGAATTACACCACCTAATACAGGTAAATAATTCATACTCATTATCTGGGAAGAGACAAGATGAAAAGATGCACAACTACACTTGTAACTTTTACCATGGTATTTTTAGGATTTACTTGAAAATGCATATCTGTACATCAGTCCTGTTCATATGGATTCTGTAACAGTAATAGATGAAGAAGACAGGTGGGAAACAAAGCCTTTCTCTTTTGTTTCAAAAGAATTAACTTTCAAGAGTGGAGAATGCCAGGATATTAAAGCTTACTAATCACTTAAAACACAATGCAAACATTAATTACAGCTGATGTAAGTAAAAGCTAAATACACTCTCAGGATCTTTCAGATTTGCTATGCTATACATTTAAAGACAAGGTATCAATGGCATGCATCTTCAGAATTTAAAATGCATTTCATGGGTTTGTCTTTATTGTGATGTTTGAATGCAATTCAGACTCTTTACTTTGCCTTAGCATGACTGCAAATTTCACCAGTGTTCACATACCCAGCAGTTACTCTTAATTCTTCGAAGCTCCATGAGGTACATTGACCTCCCGTTTACTTTGTCTTCATCCAGTATTTGCTTCTCCTGAACAGAGACCACCAACGCTGATGAATTCTTGAGGCTTTCTGGGGTGGGCAACCAGCCACCTGGCACCCGATAGAGACCACATGTTGCTGTCCACACAGCCTTTGACAGGCATAAACACAGCTCCTTATAAGTCTAAGTCTAGAACACGAGCTCATGGCATGACTTTGCTTTCAAGTTTTATATACAGTGTTGAAGAGTATGTAATCTGTATCCATTTCTGCATTTTCTGTCAGTTCAGAGACCTTCATCTGAAGACATCAATTTAAGGTAGAGGACACAGAATTTAAATTAAGGATGCAAAGGTATTTATGACTTGCAATGATTACACACAGTTGGAGGCATTTGAAAGTTGCTTTTTTGTTCAGGCCATACTTTGTTTGCCAGAGTCAGCTGAAAGTATTAATGCAATAAAAAACCCTCAAATGTCACACAAGGTAGATATTCATGTACGATACAGTCCTGCTAAGTGCACACTCTTCTTGTCATTGTTCAATTCAGTGTTGATTTCACAGTAACAAACATAAATTGTCCTCATTTCTGTATCATGTCTATGGAGTCATGGGCAGCAACAACA
The DNA here is from genome assembly GCF_009819885.2 of Catharus ustulatus. Classification (NCBI taxonomy): domain Eukaryota; kingdom Metazoa; phylum Chordata; class Aves; order Passeriformes; family Turdidae; genus Catharus; species Catharus ustulatus. The sequence continues at coordinate 42,571,997 of NC_046224.1, read as the reverse complement.
GATGCAGACTCAGTCTGTCACTCCAGAAGGAATACGAATGTGCTTAAAGCTGCTTCATTTATGAAGCGAACGTGGAACTGTTACCTGCCTGAAGAGAAAAACAGAAATTCTCATTTTGCTGATTGGTTTTTCTTTCTATATTTAACTAAACAGTAGACCTTCTCACAGACGTACAACATAGACATTTTTTTCTTAAAATTTTGGAAATAAATTTAATGACACTTGCATACAGATTTCTTAGAAAGAAAAAAGTTGTAAGATATACTTTCCTGATGCAAGAACACACTTGCCTGCAAAAGTTCATTGATGTAATGAGGTAATGGAACAACTCTCATGGTTTTACAGAAACTGTTATGTTTGGGCATTTTGGTACTGGTAATCTCTAGTAGCAAACTTCCCTTTCAAGTCATCCGGACAAACCAAACTGAGTTTACATCTTTGGAAAAATGGAACAACTTCTCCAATGCAGTGACTATCCTTCTCCATGAACTTATGGTAGAACAAAGTATCTAAGGAGAATGAAAAACTTCTCAAGTTGTAGCTAACTCAATCATATAGAACACCTGAGAGTAGCTGCTACAGGACGAACTGCAAAGCTGAGATTGTTATACTCTTACACTGCTCTTTGCACTCATGATAGAAAATGAACAGTTCAACATTTTCTGAATTTTCCAGACACTTACATAGATGCCATGGGTTAAATATAGCACAGTTTCTGTGGTAAGAAGCCTCTTGCCAGAGAAGTGCTGTTCAGCAGAGCACAGCTGGGACTGAGAAACCTCGCTCACCTTTGCTGTTCACTCTTACATACTAAAACAAGACTGATATGTCTGATAAGGCTACAGTGACTACAGAAATTTTTGCTGACTAAGCTACGATTATATAAAAGCTCAGCTCTGCTTGGCCTCTTCTCCTACACTCACCTGCTGATTTTACCAGATGGTGGTTTTTTGTTCACCTTGCTTTGAAACAGCTGTAGTGTAACAGCTGAAGGCTTCTCTGCATCAGCTCTAACACCAAAAAGAAGAAGCAGTAGCTGTCCTTTATTCTGGAATTCTTGTAAATTTCATTTTGAAGCATTAAAATTAATGATACAGGATTAATTAAATTAGCTGCTAAAGATCTTATACACAAATTAATCCTACTAATAGCAAGATTTCTTTTTTTCCTGAAAATGGACTGAAATATCCCTATATTGTAGCAGCTGAAGGTAGTGAAGTCTATGGTAAAACTCTCACCATAATCAACTTACCAGTACACGAAACAGTAACAGTGTTGAGGGAGAAAAAGCAACAGCTACACTTGTAGATGTTCCTTTTCTTTTTGCTGCAACATACTGGAAAAAAAAGGTCCTTTATTACTACAGTAATAGTCATTCAGGGAAATAGAATGGAAGGGTTTTTAAATTAGTTAAAACTTTAAAAAGGGAACATAAAGAATCATAATTTATATTTGATATTAGTTCTTCCTATTTATAGATGAATATTCCTAATTTCTCAGGGAGGAGAAATTTGTAATAGTCATCTATGCCATATATGCCAAAACACATGCCATATATTTAAAAAGACATTTAGTAGAGAATGCAATCTGTTTCAAGTTCCTGGAAAGGCCCTCTCCTGCATTTAACTGTTCCATCTTTTCTTCATATAAAAAATGTTTGGTATTTTCTTTGAAGTCAAAAAGAAGATGTATGTTCCATTTCACATGTTTTAACACCTACAAAAATGACATGTAGAATGAGCTATTTGTAGCAACTAATATGCTTGGTGAAAGGAGTACACAATCTTCCATTCCATATACTGTATATGAAGAAATTTTTTTTTAAGAATTTATTACTTGAGCAAGTTTAAACACTGACCATTTCAGCTCATGTGACCAAATTGCTACATCAGAACCTTGCCTATTTGTCCCTTCACCAATGGGCAGCACCAGGCATTTCACACAGTCTAAGAACACTACAGGACATGTCCTTCTGCCACCTGCATCATATTTTCCCCTAAATAATTCATAGTTAAAATCTGACCAAACATCATGAAATATGAAGTTAAGAAATACTCTCAAAATGCTTTAGCATGGACTATTCCTACTTAAAATGTCCCTAAGTCCTTTCCTGGATTTCACAGAATTCCTTGCCCAAGTCATGTCTAAGGAACTTCAAAGCCTTGAACTGTTGTTTCTAAGGCATGTTTGATTGGCTGGGAACTTTTTGTTTTTAAAAACAGATAAAGCAGTGTATAAGTAGGAAGAGAGACGCGAATCATTTCAGGATGACCTTAGGAAGTTATTAGCATTTGAATGAGTTCTGATTAACTTTCCATAAATATTAAAAAAACAAAACAAAACAAAACAAAAACCCAGAAAGCATATTACCCTGGATAAAAACATGAAAATGCATAAAAGATGTTATTGTAAAAGGTATTTCAAAGGGTTTAGGAGCACAACCAAAAGGACACTGCTCTCTATTTATTTCCATAACTTTGACCTAGCTTTACACCCCACAGCAAATAACAACATTTACTTTATTTTGTTGCTTTCCCTCTAGGTTTCAGCAATCCTTTTTCACAGTGGGAATAAAGGCAGACAAAATAATGTCCCCATAATAAAATGCTGTATGCAGAACTGTCGTCCATATCAATTTCTGTGTTTAAACCAGAAAGTTTTTTCTAAGCACATATTTTACCTCTGCAGCAAGACCTTGTGTTTGGGGTTTTTTTTGTGCTTGTCACAGAGGTAAACAGGAAGTTGTCCTCAGAGATAAAACTACATCAGTAAATACAAATTTTAAGCGAAACAATATACCTTATCTCATTTTCCTCTTGATAGTCATGACACTGTGTGGTTTCATCACTTTCTGGTCTGGATTTGGGATGTGTTTTCTAGGAAGAAAATGCACTAATATGAATACTCTAAAGCTATAAATATTCTAAATATTCTTTAGTAACTAAACAATTGTATGTTTCAATTTTCGTCAGATGTTCAATATCAAAGTCATCTTGCAAAATGTAGGCCAATTCCTGTCCTCTAATATACATCTACTACTGACATAAATTTTACTATTGAAGTTTTTGTATTGTAGACACGGGCATAGGGGCCAAAAGCAAATAAATTCCTTTCTCAATATACAATAGGAGAAATGGGCAATTGGGTGAATCCTACAATTTTGTTTCCAATTAGAGAGCGATCATACTGATAAGACAGGATTTGCACTTTGATGCTGGAATTCAAGAATTTGACACACAGATTTACATCTGCAAGTCACAGTTAAGTGAAGATCAAAAGAGGTATATCTTGCTTTCAAATACAGAATGGTTCTCTTATTCCCACCTCCCCACAGCTAAGAAATGTAGTGTCACTAAGTAAACAATTTTATGTAGTATCTCTTACCTTCCAGTATATGGCTCCCAAAATAAAGCCAATAAGGAGAGACAGCAATGATGTCAGTGCTATGCTGATCCCTTGCAGGCTGGAGCTGCTAATGAAGCCAAGTGCTTCTTCTGTAATTAAAGATACTCTCATTAGTGAAGACAGATTTATAGCAGAAAACTGTCTTCAGGGCAACACTATTACAAGAGCACTTTCATGCACCACCTACATAACAGCCTCTTAAATAGCAGAACAGATACTTCAAAGTGCATTGTACATGAGATGCACTTAATACAAAATCTTACAGGAAATTTTTGACCACAAAGATGCTCCACCCACTTCTGAAACAACAGTGTTGAAACTACCAAGACCAATTCTCTTTTTGCCTATTGTAGAGAATTATCTCTTCCCCACATTACCAAGTTTCAGGTTTCTTAATTTTTGAAGGTCTTACTTTGAAACACAAAGCAATTTTTTGGAAAAGAATAGATGTCAATTCATGCATTGGCATTAGTTCCATCAGACAGCTCCCACTGACTGCAGGCACTTTGCCTTGACATTAATCAATGACCAACATGAGAGCTCTCAAGGGAAGTTAATTTAACAGAATAAGTCTGATCACTTCTAGATCTTCCTGGAAAGGTACTACTGATTTCTGCAAGATCAAACCCTTGTACCTGGCAGTTTAACTGTGTATTATTTGGTTATAACCACTTCCTGATCGCTTTTAACATTTTGTACAGAAGACCACCAATCCTATTATTTTATGCACGCAAACAATTCTATTCCCCTCAGTGGGAGCTCCACGCATACTGAGACAAAAATTTGGCCCTTCAGTTATTTCATCAAGAGCAGGATGTGGAAAGTCCAACAGAGTCACCTGGGGACCCTCCTTCTGAAATGCAAAGTGACACTCAGGGGACTGATATTTTAGACATTGTCCACCCAGGTTTAGTTCATTTAAAATTCGGTATCTGCAGCTCAAATGGTGGGTGTGTTGACAGATTACAGGAAAAGAAACAAACTGTAAGCTCTGGAAAAGTGTAAGTGATTGGATACATAGAAATGAAAATGAGCTGACAACACTCAAAATTTGTGTGACTCATGCAAACAGCAAATGTTTAAGCACACACACTATGATATATTGGGTCAAACAACATGTGTTTAGTACATTATTAAACAGCCTCCAAGAAAATACTTTAGTTTAGAAAGGAGTGTTCTTATAATTAACTAGTAGTTCATTTTTAATTCTCAGATTTTCTTGTTGACATTTTCCAAGTTTTAGACAAATATTCTTTTTATCTCTGAAATTCAGCTGTATTTTCTAGGCTCAATGTAGATAGAAATAAAAAGACAACATAAAGTGTGTATCTTATATATTCATTTACTACATATATCTCTGTGTCTTATATACTGTTTACAAAGTCTAGGTTCTGACTGTAGGGGCTTGAGTTTCACTTATATCTGATAGATTCGGCACACTAAATGGAAACATCAGTCAAGCAGAACTGATGCTAGCTTACAGTGAAAGAAATCTGTCTACAGAAGGGAAAGAGAACAGGCAAAGTTCTACAGAAGGGAACATCAGCTGAAAAAGAGAGGCTATTGATTAGTCTGCCTCTGTCTGCTCAGACATTAAGGCCAAGAGCAGACATTAACTGGGGAGACAGAACCTTTCTAACTTTCTGTCCCAGATTAGGCATAGAGGATGTTTGCTTGCAGAACTCATCTTCAAGAAAACTGGGCAAACTCAAGTGGGTGGAGCCAGCCTGAACAACTCCAAAAATGCTCTCCTGTTGTTTATCTGAATTGTATTCTCAGAAGAAAATTCTGATATTGTTCTTGTGCTCTAGGCATGTAAAAAGCAATCCTCATTTGCCTAATGCCCTCCTTCTCAGTGAGAGATTGCTGAGTTTTACAACTAAATTATGTAAAACATATGAGGATGGCCATGTTTTCTGGATTCCACCCCACAAACTTCAGAAAAAAATTAAAAAGTGAAACAAAAATCAAAGGAAAGACTCTTCAGGTCATGTAGAGCATAATGTGTATGAAAGCATATTATAACCTCAAAAACCCCCTCCCTACCCACAGTGCTGGGCAGCGTGTCATGGCAAGCATGCTGGTTTTTCTCTATGAACTACTAGAGAAATGTTCTGCATGCAGGGTAATCAGTGATAATTTTGTACCTTGTTTTTTAACAGTATTTTTCACAAACAATGAAATTTAAGACAACAAAAGAGACCCCTTTACAATGAGGTATCTAAAACTGGAAAAATCTAATTTCTGAAGTTATCTCCAATGCAGATGATTTCTCCATAATCTATGGAAAACTGAAAAGAATTTACAATTAACTTTCCATGTAGCGACATGCAATACAGGGATTGGGCCTAAATACAGTCCCATTGTAACACTCTTCTTAGCCTACCTTTTAAAAATGACAACAGATTTTTTTTCCACAACCTGACAGTGTAGGAATTAATTTGAAAGTTAAGTAACCCATAACTATCTTAAAAAGCAAGCAACAACAGATTATTTAATTTCACTTTCAAGTTCAGAAAAAGTTCTCCTAAAAGATCTGGGGAGAATGAAATGAATCATTGCAGGTTTCTTCATGTGCCTTTTATTTATATTAAAATTTAAAACAGAACAGGCTGAAGAATTTTCAGTCTGGAGAACCTCCCAGAGACTTGTGTCTTAATGAAGAAAAGGGAGAGAAGGAAAGAAAGCTGGCTACCACAGGGATCTGAAACACTGGAGCTCTGCACAGAAAGATTCTGATTCCCATCAGTTCTAAAGGCAGAGCAGAAGGAACAGCAGGAGCTAGGTGTGCCAATAACTTTATGAACTCTTTGGGCAATGCCAGAGGAACTGTTGGCTCTGTCCAGCAGCATGAAAAAGGGGAGTGGATGCAGGCCAGCATCTCTCAGAGCTCTCATTCTGCATCTTGTGGAAGATTCCCTAAGGAAGTGAGCCCATTTGATGCTGATTTACATATAGTCTTCATGGACATTGGGATGCTAAGCCGTAAACAAAATGTATTTACATTAAAAGCCACTCAGCTACACAATGAAGCTATTGAGCTGCTTCTTACCTTGAGCCATGTGTGACTATGATTGAAAGCACTGGTTTCATTTTTTTTTGCCATATATATCTCAAAGGAATTTTCAGTTTACCTCTGCTCAGTTCCAACACAATTACCACAAGATCTTATCTGGAAAAATGCACAGCAGCTCTCACCTGTTCATTAGGGTTTTCCATTAACTATTAAGTTGGAACAAAGGAACAAAGGCACAGAAGGCAGCACCAATTGCATTAAGCCATGGGTGAACATTTTCAAATTGTTGTGCAATTACTGAATTAAATTATACTATTTTTTGCTTAATTTAAAATGAAGACCTTCTTCCTAAAAACAGTTACAGAGATCTCTGTGTTTACATGTTCTTTGAGCTACTCAGTACTAAATAATAGGGCTAAATTATTGTGAGGAAATTACAGACAAAAATGAAAGGAGGCAACACTGAACTCTTGATGAAATTATAAAGAACGTTATGGCATGCAACTGAGGGAGGAATTTTAGTCACAGCTACTAAGTTCAAGCTTTGATCAGAGCAATCTGAAATTCATCTGATGGGTTAAAACACTGAAAGAAGAGATTAGGACTCAAGGCTTCTTATCCTGATACTTCTCCTTTGCATAGAAACCATTTCATCTACGTTCTCTAGACCATGTGTGCTGTAATCATCCAGAGAAACATGAGCAAGAGTGGAACATTAACAGCTAACTGGAACTTCAATGGACTACAGTCAGGCAACAAAGAGGACAAAACAAACCATTCTAAATAAATTTGGGATGTGGCCGTGCTCTTTTGCGAATTTTATGGGGGAAAAGATGAAGTGGGAACATGGTACAAATCTACATTCGATACTGAAAGAATGAAAAAAGTACTATTACCATTCAAAAAACAATTAGAATAGCATAATTGTTCTATTTTTCATTTAGCTGGGCTAAGATTTTTGTGTCTATTTAGTTAAGATTCTACTCTATTATTGTAGTTTAGTTTTCTAGTTGTGTAAGAACAATGGAGTCATGAAATATGACACAACAAAAGCAGTAAAAATAAAAATCTATAACTTAGCTAATTTATATAAAATTTCTTTGATAAATATTTCACAAATTATTTTACTGAATGATGCACTTCAGGTTTGTCTAAGTTAAATTTAGAATTGGGACAATTCAAGTCATCTGACACCACAGACTTTATTAATAGATTCAAAACATCTTAATCTGGAGGTGTTCTTTTGCAAACACTGAAAGGTTCTAAATGCACTAGAAACTATTAAACTGAAAAATAACTTAAAACTGTTTAAAATTAAACAGTTAATTTTAAAAAATTGCTGTAGTTTGTGTCTGAAGATGCTTTTTTTCAGGCTTGCCCTCTTTTCAATGTTTTCCTTTTTGAGATTTGAATCTAGTGGTGCTTTTCTGAAAACAGTACTGATGCCAGGGGAATGCTATGCTGGGGAGTTTTCACAGGGGAAGTGCTAAGGCTTATTCACTGTTATTCCTTTCCAAGAAGGTAAGGATTAACTAAAACCAGAATTTCCTCAGCAAGAAAATCAATACAAAACTAAGACTGGCACTAAAGGCCATTTCAGGGAATAAAACAGTGATGTCAAATAACGATTCCACAGCACCCTCCCTACAATAAAACCTCGAAATGAGTAACTACAGTGTAACCAGTCAGTATCCAAATTAATGTAATTTAATCTGATTATGAGTTCAAACTGTCTCCAGACCCAGCCAGACATGCAGTCCTCATGTCATTTCTACATAAGGCTGTTAACTGATATCCAATTTTCCAATAAATTGCTTAAGAGAATGATAATCAGTTAAAACACACCTGTACAGCATATGGTAGCCAAGCAATTTACTGCATTACTTTAATTAGGCTTTTTTTCCTACTTGATTATCAGTTCCAATTAAAAAACAAGATTAATAATGCTGCTTCTCCACTCTCCTCCACAGTTCAGACACAGGTGCCACACTCCACTGCACTGCCCAGCATCCCTCCTGTTACTCTGCTGGGTTGAACTCTTTTCCTCTGAACTGTTCCTGTAATCTGTCTTTCGGCTTCTTGATCCATTCCCATTGCTTCAGGCTGTGGCTGAATATTTTTCCTCTAGCAATGACAGCAAAAATTATCACATGTTCAGACCTGAGAGAGAGACAGGTATGCATTCTTTAACCCCTTCCTAGTGCCTCAGAGCTGGCCCTGGGCTCATCAGGTTATTTGCAGACAGCTCTGTGGCCTCCTGGCAAGGAATCTACAGTAGTGAGTCTTCTCTTTTCCAAAGACTCAGGCTGGCAGCCAGGAGTGGAGGGGGTTTTTAATTCCTTCTACTCTGACGCTTCTGGGCTATGATGACTTAAGACCTACTCTTAATTAGAAAGCAATCAAGAAGGGCTTCAAATCTGATAGCAGCTGTGAGCCAACTACAAGGTAGCACGCACAGTGCTAAAAGCCCAGAGGATAACTAGATTACACGTTCCAAAGAGAAGGAGCATGAGAAAAAATTCAGGCCTTAGTAGCTCCTGTGTCACCATCAGGAGCTACCATTGTGCCCACTAGACTACATCAGGCTGCCCCTCTGCACGTTTCCTTAAGCACAGGGAGTACCAGTCACATACTTCATCATCACACATTCAGGCAACATAGATGTTTGTGAAGTGAAAAGGGGAAATTGTAAAGACAGCTAGATACACATTGTCATCTTGATGTGTCTGGGAAACAGGAACAAGGAAACAACAAGGGTAAACTTTGATCACCATTTCAGGAACCCCTAAGGAAAATCCCCTCTTGTTCACGAGGGAAGCTTTAGACAGTGCTCACCTCGTTGTACATGATGTCACTAAAAGCCCCTGAAACTTCACTGTTTCCTTCCACCTCAGATTCCTATACCCTTTGTGACCTCATGATAGGTAATGCTGAGGCTCTTACAGCAACCATTCTGGACTCTTATCAGGGAGCTGCCATGTAACACGGTGAGCAAGACAGATAAGAGAGATGGACATGAGCCTGCCAGAGAGAAGATTACAGCCTGCCAGAAAGGTAGTGACTTTGTCATTGACCCCAAGCAAAAGCATGCTGGCTGCAACTACACCAAACAAACATGGGGACTGTCCTCAGGGCTGGTGTAAAGCTTGGGATTGACAGTACTCTCAAAATGCAATGTACAGGTATCCTTTTTGTTCACGTGAGTACCCTTGTCTGATTTAGGATAGCTATTCTGTTGATTTGGAGCAATTTCCTTTTCTGGGAGTTAAAATGAGGTGTCTGGCCAAATTTGCTGAGGCCATATGACTAGTGAGACCTCATGACAGCCAAAACGAAGAGGCCTGCCCTCTCCAAATTGTAGAGAGCTGTCACATAATTGTAACTCGATAGCATCTCTACATTTTGATTAGATAAGTTCATTGCATTTCAGTATGACAGCTGAGAAACACATGGTACACCATCAGGAACATGTAACTTCCCATTAATTTGCACAATTAATGACATTCTTTTCCTCTGAGCTCTCACAACCAGCTACCAGAACAAAATGGAGACATATATTCAATCACTCGTACTTACTGTTACTGCTAGAGCTACTGCCAATGCTGTCATTCCTAAGAGAGCTGGCAGCAACAGGAGGAAACAAAAATGTTTTTGTGACAGCGACTCTGGAATCTAAATAGAAAATGAATGTGTCAGAAATATGAAACTTAAAATGCAGTTCCCTCTATATAAGACAATGTGCTACTGGGCTACTCTGATGTGGCTATAGGGCTGTTTTAAAAGCTGCCTGTAGGACTGTTCATAAAGTGGATTAAGCCAAAAAAGGCAGTTTTATTAAGAGACAGAAGTGTCTACATGCTCAGCTGCTGCTGAATAGCTAATCTGGAAAAGCAGTTGCTGCTTACAAGTTCTTAGGTTATGGCACTGATCTGCTTCTAGTTACTACTAATGTAACTGTACAACTGGACACATTGCCCTAATTAAAAAGCTAATATCTGTCACTAGAGAGAGCAAAAGAAAAGGTGATACAAACCCTCCATTTACTGGAAGGATAAGAGCTGCAGGAGCTTGACCTCAGCTTGTTAAAATTTTTAAGTGATGTAAACATTGCCCTGTTCAGGAAAAGTGGGATGAAATTGAAGGTGACTCGAGGCTGCTGCAATTTACAGCCTGTCCTAGCTTCCTCTGCTTTCAGTTGGGCAATCTTAGGCTCTTTTACCACCTTGTAAAACTTAATAGAGCATTAAGAGAAGACATGAAGAACAATGTAAAAAAGACAATTCAGGATAAATTTTGGATGAATAGAAACAGAGCAGCATAATGTGAGATTATTTTGATTACACTGAGAAATGATGTATCTAGGAGTGATGGCACTAGAAATTGACTTTGAAGAGAAACACAACCTTCAGTGTCAGTAGTTACTTTCATTTGCAGTAAAAGGGTGACACGGAGGCATGGTATCAGATCCTTAGCATCTCTAAAATCCAAGGAAAATCGCACATTTATATCTGCCTATAAATTCTGCTCTTCAAAAGGAGACCCCTCTTACCATTCTCTGGTGTTGCTACTGTTGAAGGCAGAATGCAGTCATTTTGATCCAATCTGTCTGCAGACTCTTTGTACACCTCAATGGTACTATTAAAGTGCCTAAAAAAATCCTCAGGAATGAAGTGACCTTCTTCATAAAGGTGAACATTTTCTTTTACAAAATCCTAGAGTAAAATATAGAATTCAGCTTCAAAGAAGGTCAAGAGAGATACTCATTTCAACACCTCAACAAATGATAAAAATACCCAAAGATGATACAAAATCGTTTAAATTTTTAACCTGCAGACCACCAGATTAGCTGTATACAATCTTCATAAAACATACAGGCCTTCTGATCTGGGATTTCAAATTAGCTTTGCAAATAGAAATTATTTATTAATACAGTGTGGCAAAATTGCTAAGGAATGACTGTCTCCCATCCTACACTGAAACCCAACAGACTTTTAAAATTCCCCTCATTAAAAAACCCCCTTGATTTCACACTACTTTACTAAGTTTCACTTGAGTCTTTTCATCTGAACACATGAACACAACAATCATTAGTATTGTCATTAAGAGAATGGGGAACAGAATACAATAGCTGGGATACACCACTGCTCAGAAACAGGCTGAGATCCCTGATAACATATCTAAAAATAAGAGTGACTATAAACAAGGAAGCCCAGTCACTCTGAGGTCTAACAGACAAGTTTTTTATGCCAGACTAAACAACATGATTGAGATCCATGTTGATGATAGACAGTTTTCTTTATTTTTTTTTTTAATGTCAACAAGTCAAGTTTGGCCTGGGATTACTCTGTACTCCCAAGAAGGAGGACAGTGGTCTAAGTACGTCCTGCAGAAAATCTCCTGGTTTTGGCTCCAAAGTTATTTTATGTTTGATGCTGAAAGTACTAGACTTAAGATCATTATTCTCCAAGGAAATCAATAGCTAGTTGTTTTCCTGAATTACAGGATATTTACTTTTCCATTCTACAAAATACAATTCCTCTTCCCCAACCACATCCCAGATCAGAGCTTTGAATCATCAGGACATAAATAGAAAAGAAAAAATATATATACACTGAAGATTGGAGATAATTCAGTTTGAAATGGAAAAGTAGGGAATATCTAAATACTCAGCAATGCAATGCAAACACATGGCAAGCTTACAAGGTTATTCCACTCTAAAGGCACCCAAATGTTTTAGTTAATTTGATTCATTATGGGTGTTGAAAAGGTTCGATTACAACAGCTGATGACTTAGCTGATAAAAATAACTATACAGAAGATAAAATGCTTGCTCTACATGGTGGAGTTTACCTGTTTTATTCAGTGGGACAAAATCTTCAACTACAGAATTTATTTTTAATTACTGATAGTCTGGTCAGATCTGGATAACAGACAAGAAAATTAATTTCTTCCCTCCTTCCCTGCCTGCACAGAGAATGAGACATCTCTTGAGCAAGAATCCTTCCAGCTGTTGTCAGAATCCACAAATACATGGAAATGGACCAATATCCTCTGGCCTTTGCATAAAAAAGTAAATTAAACCATGTAGAAGCTTTCAGACCTTCACAAAGTGTGATACATACTAAGTATATTAATAACTTTAACCACATCATCTTTAAATTTACATTAAGATCACTAGCAAAATACATAATTTAAGATGGATACACAAGGAAGATTTCTGCTAATTTCAAAAAGACCAGAATGAGGTCTTAAAGAAGATCACTGCATTTCTGACTTTAAATAACTGCATGCAGCTCATTGCATATGCTGTAATTCCTTGTAAGCCATTTTTCTTTGAAACTGGAGATAACAATTAGCCAATGTTTGCACAATGCTCAGTGCATTTCTAAACAAAGTAGGATTTCAGATGTGCAGGAATAGAAATTAAAACAAATCTAATAAAGTCTTGGATATTTCTAAACTATTACTGAATATTGTGCGACAGAAAGTAAAAAATAAATACCCAGTACAAAAGCCGAAAATCTGTATAAGATTACCTTGTTTTTATCAAAAAAAAGGCATGCCATAAGATCATTAATTATCCTTGTGAGATTATTGATGATTGAATAGTTGCTTAAAACATCTGACATATCTGGAATATCTGAAAATTTATGAAGAAGATTAAGTAGACTCTTTGAAAATTCAGGCACCATCAAACGCAACCAACAGTGATTAGGCTGTCAGGGGATAAAAAAAGAAACAGATGTAAATTAAATATCAGACATTTGTAAAAACTGCTTAAACATCTCAATGTGCAAAAGTAAATTAGACTGTTCTTTCCAATTTAAAATTTCTCAAAAGTATAGCTTACAATTATTCTTTACTGTGGCAAATTTTCTCTTCGGACCTTTTGGTAATATTTCTATTCTCACTGATACTGACATATTTATGGTTGTCTGTTAAATGTCATCCCTTCATTGAATTCTCAGTGACTGCCAAGTGTCAGTTGAGTGTTTGAGCTTTGGAACATGTTACTATGAACCCCAGTCCATGTTTTCAGTAACCTATTAATTTTCTTTTCAATTCTGACTGCCTTAAAATTCTTTAAATATCAGTTTTCATTCATTGTTGTTACCTTACATGACTCAATTAACCCCAAAGATCCTTGATTTAAATTTATCAGGAGGGTTTCCATAAAAATTTTGCATGAAATCCCTGTGTGCTTTTATCCACCTTTAAACAAGTTAGCTGTGTTAATTCCTTCTCTTCAGCTTTTTTTACTAAATGCCATTACTGGGAACAGTTTCTAGATCTAAAACCCTTTCTTCTTCCTGAGTCTTTGACAACAAAAGAATTCTGCACAGCCTGTCACTGTACACTAACACCTATGCAATTAGTTTGCAGACAAAGTTTGTTCAGCTGTTCACATGACTGAAACCTGGTAATTCATCTTGCTATCTTAGAGGAAGTCATTAACTTCTTCTACTTATATATACAAATATAACAGTAGTTAAATAGAGAAAAAAGTCACTCAGTCCAAGAAAATCCCTAACTCGGTATGATCAGCAAAAATACAGGTAAATGCAGTTAACAGTCATGATTGCAAGTTGTACTTGTAAATATCTTCCCAATAAAAGCTAAATTTTTAATGGCAAATGTTATGAGAATTTATTCCATATATGACATTATTTTTCCAATATTGAAAATGTCGCATTAAAACCTTCCAGAAACAAAGATATTGGCCCAACAAACCCTAAGTACTCTTAGTATCACTAAACCACTTTCCAATTGCTGTCCAGTGGATAGGCAGCACCCACTGAATCTACCTTCTGCAACACACAGCAAATGTTTGGCAACTTCTAGGTTTTATCTCATTTTACTAAATTTCTTCAATAAACCTACATACAAATTCTTTATTAAAAAAAATCCACAGGTGTTGCTCTGCTTTGATGTGTAGATGTTTCTGACATGAAAAAATACACTTCACATTTCTGAAGACTAATCAGACTATTAGGCTTCCAGGCTTAGAGAACCAAATGTAAATACATTGGTCAGCTCCACCTGAATTTCCACTTCTTTGTACAACTTTCTCACACAATGATAACCTGTGGCAAGTCAGTGATACAACCTTTTGCAATTATTTCAACAATCACTTTAAAAAGAAAGAAACAGAAAGCAAAATGAATAGCCTTTGGCTTAAGTCTGCTTCCCTTTTTTCCTTTGAGGACAAGGTGAGGGGGCAGGCAGAAGCAAATAAATCAGAGGAAGCTTGTTGAAACATATTCCATTTGTTGTATGAGCGAACCATGTACCATGTCCCAGTGCTCCCATGAGACAGGCAATGCATTTTCTTTCCTCTGCCTTGGAGTAGGAGCACTGATACAGAACTACTGTGCTTCCCTGAACTGGAAACCTCAAAAGCCTTTTCCTTTGAGGTTTTGTGGGTGAGCATTCTCCTCTGGCAGAGACTAGCATAAGCTTGCTGTTTCTCCTAGTGAGCATTTGGCAATTCCAGCAGGGAGTCTATTTTGTTGCTCCCGTGGTTTAGCATGCGTGTGGGAGTCTCCTCCAATTGAACTGTGCTGACCTACAAAGCTGTATTTTACAAAAGCTCTAAGTTCCCTTGTCAGTAACGTGAAGCTGTGCAATCACTTGCTGTGCCAATACCTACCAAACACAGAGATAAAACTGCTCTTATTGAAAAATATGACATTATTTGCAAGCAGAAATGGAGGTTTAACTCTGATATTTTGTGTAAACTTTGACCAAGATTTATATTTCAGGGCAATTGCAAATGTGATTTCCCTTGTACTTCTGGGTAGCTCTCATTTGGCTTTTACTTTCTACATCTATGTAAAAGTTTGAATGTTATCTCCTCTTCTGAATTCAGCCCTTTGCTGTCATCTCTGCCTTTTAACCTTCAGGTTTGACTACACAGTTCACTCTATACAAGACTACTTTTAAAGCCACTCAGTCGCCTTGAGCTAGTGCATAATGCAACAACCCTTCTGTTTAATGGATGGGTCAGTCTGTTCCTGTTACATGCACTACACTGGCTTCCCATCTGCTTTGCATTCACCCTGCCTTCCTACCTTTAGTCATCTACATTTGGGACTGGCTACCTTGGGTACACTTCCCACTTTATGCACGCACTGAAGACTGAAATCTATTGAAAAAAAATTGCAGAGCACCATTTCAATCCCTTCAGAGTTGAGCAAAGGGCATTTACTTTAGGCAAAGCCCTGGGTTTCCCAGATTGCATGGACCAGAACAAAGCCTATTTATTCAGCAAGCCTTACTGTGGTATGCATAACACAACCTGAAATTACCAGAGAGGAATTTGGCAAAGTGGGATCTGAATACCGCTGACTACTTCCTCCTGTGAAGGCATGTGGCCAAGAGTTGCACCTGCCATTACTATGACTGAAAGCATGTGCAAAGGGAACATGGAAATCTCAGCTCTGAACTTCTCTTCTTCGTTTTTGTTTCTTGGCTGCCTATTGTCAATGTAAACTGGATATAAATTTCTGGATATGATGCATCAACAGCACTGAAAAGAATGGAAAAGAATCTGTGTACTGGCAGTCAAAACTGAACCATGATGAGAGGCAAGAGTGAGAACAACCAGGACTCACTGCTCAAGCATGTTCCCTGTCCTTCTTCATCGGACAACATCCCCAGACTCAATCCAGCCCAATAGCTAATGGGCTGGAAGCTGGGGAACAGCACTCAGGCTACAGCTGTCCTCCACAGATGTGAATAGCATCACACCAGACACCAAGATCAGTGAATTTCAAAAAGCCCAGCAGTCAGGGGATGGTGACAGCCAGTCTTCCTTTCTTTTTCTCTAAACATTTGTTATTTTAAGAATTTTCCATTGGTTTTATTTATATAGGATCTAGTTAGTACCTGACTTCCATAGCATTTGTTCTCCAGAGTTTTCCTGTCTAAAGAACCAATTTAAACTGGGTTTTCCAAAGTACTCAAAGTTTTAGCAAAAGCCTCAACCTTCTAGCAAAACTCTTATAAACACTTCTATACCTGATATAACCCTTCACACCCTCAAAACTCAGAGCCCTTCACTATCCTGCAGCCTCCTTTTCCTCCTCCCATCTTCTTGTTATGCAGGACAAAATTATGCTTCTGGCATAATTTTCCAATATCAGTAGGGAATATTGCTAGATTTGCCACACTGCTGTTGGGTAGGATGCATTTTTTATGTGTATAATATACAAATTGGGTTTTTATAGTGAAAACTTTGTACAGACACAAAACCAGCTTCTTACATCTAGCAAATAATTTTCAGCTACTGATGTAGGTATACAAGGATTAATTCTTAAGACGGGCATAGTATTGTTCAGTTTAACTGACACAATCCTGATTTTCTTACTTTTTTCCTTGCCTTAAAACAATAGAGCATTCAGCATAATTTGTGCTTTCACCTTGTTTCCTTTTCTCCATTCTATCACAATCCATGCATCAACCAAGTTTTCAATACATAATTTCAAAACTTTTTTTGTTAAATTGGTGAAAACAAAAAAACATTTAGTAGATTGAGCAATAAAATAATATGATTTTTAAATAAAAATATTGTAAAATTTTAAAGTGCATAGATAATGCTTATTTGAAAGTACAACTATGAATTAAATATGGGATTGTAGAGAAAGAATAACACAAACCATGTTTGAAATCCTATTGGATTTTTTAGTTACTGACACTACCATTTGCTGAACTTGGGGTTCTCTTTACTAGTTACTTAGTATTTGTTGTTCTCTAATGGCATTTCCACTAGCTAAAACAAGAAGGACTTCTACAGTATGTTCCAAAGTCCAATTACAGAGAACCTATTTCTTTAAGAAAGCAGTATCTTTCAATTGACAAGATGAAATAATACTGATGAAATAATAATACAATGAAAATTTGACTTTTCCAGAAAAAAATGCTAAAAAAATTAATATGAAGAAACATTTTCCTAGAATTCCTGTAAGGGCTTCTCAATATTTCTTTTAAATAAATACTTGGGAACCATATGAAAAGTGAAATAAACATTATTTAACTGCAACTTGCTAAGACATAGGACTAGGTATAAAATGTCACAGCCATCACTGGTTTCAGTTATTATTGGAATTAACTTGAAGTGGTGGTACATACCAGACTATCCATCTTCGGGACATATTTAAGGGTTATCATATAATCATTTGGGAGATTTCCAACCTACAATAAACAGATAATAAAAATGTTATAACTTACTACACAAAGTAAGACTTCATTTCCATTACTGCATTCAACAAATTCTACCAAATATTCAACACGCAACTTGCAGTAATTTACCAGGTATAGGCAAAAACAGTTACTTACATACTCACTTTCCTGTGGAACTGCTATTGATGCTTATTTGGTCACAAGTGAACCATCTTTCCAGAGCTCTCTAATATGCCCAGATCTGATCTGATCTGACTATGTTTAATGCTACTGCTTCCAAGCGGAATTAAAGTCAACAAGGGGTTGAGAAGAAGTGATCTGATGTTTTTCATTACTGCAGAAACTCCGCTGCCCTTCTGTATTTTAAAGCCTTGAAGTCTTTACATGGCAACTTCTACTGCAGACAATAGATCACGCAGAAGTATCTAGTCCTTTTTTCTTCAAATAACATTCAATTTCAACACGCATCTGAACATAAATACTTGCCCGCCCTGTGCTTAGTATGGACCAGGTCAGAACAACACCAGAGCACAACTTTAATTTGGGAGTTGAGCTTTTTACTAATGATGAGCAATATCATTATATCATAACAATGTCCTGGGGCAAAGGAGAGCTTTCACACACTAAGCATCAGCTTTGCAGGTATGGGCGAATGTGAAATGTGCTGCAGCAAAGACAAGGAATTATACTGTACAATCTGCCACACTTGGCATCCAGCACTACTGTGAGACATGGTTGAACATCTGGGGTATGTGCTCAGTTGGGAGATGAACAGTCAAACAGTCACTGGACTGCCACAAATCCAGAGTCTTTTGAAGTATTTTTTCAAAAGGTTTAGCCATAATATGATGCTTAATGATACAGTAAACCTATTTTCTATCAATGAAAGC
Organism: Catharus ustulatus; assembly: GCF_009819885.2. Taxonomy (NCBI): domain Eukaryota; kingdom Metazoa; phylum Chordata; class Aves; order Passeriformes; family Turdidae; genus Catharus; species Catharus ustulatus. The sequence goes on along the minus strand of NC_046224.1, from coordinate 42,553,505 downwards.
ATCAACTGATATTTCTCATCCTAGTTTGAAATTCATGTAGTCAGAAACAACATGCACAGATGTAGCTCCTTTGGTGTAAAAGCATTTCTACTTCAGGTTAAAGATCATTCTGTTATGGCTGCTTTTGATTCTGCTGCTATAGCAACCAGCACAGGGATTTCTCTTCCCCCTGAGCAGTTTTTAGGTAGTATTTGGTTTGGCAAAATAGAGTGTTTTATTTTTTATTTAAAATTTGGTTCCAATTAAAAATTAAACCAGTTATTTCAAAACATTATGGTTCTAGAAATGGTCAAGGACAATACTTATACATAGCAAAACACAAGAGAATTCCAAGTTGTTTTAATTTATGTGGGCTAAGCTACAATTTTTCAGCTCAATGGCATCTATCTTTCTCCCACAGCTTTGGAACAGTTACTATATAAATGATCCTTAAAAATTCCCTCACATAAATCAGTTGTTTCTACTTTTATTCTTCTTTCATTTTTATACCCACACATTTCCAAAGCAGAAGCACCACTAATATTCTCTATATTAATTTCTATTTACCTGGCATTTTGGGGAGTTGATTCAAGATGCTATAAATACTGAAAAATATTTCAATGCATTTGTTCTTTCTTTAGAGCACCAGATTTATTTTAAATCCTCATCGAAATTTTGTCTATTAGTCCTATATTTAAAACAACATGGCATTGCAGCATACTATTTTCATTATTCCATTTTTTTTTTCCTAGCTTCCTTTGCGTGCCTGGAGAGGTAGGACTAGCAGCACTTCTAGCAGCATAGATAGTGAAGATGCTACTCTATGTGCCAAGTTTCCCATACTTACTCTAGAGGGATTCCACACTTAGCAGTGCCAGCAAAACCACTGTTCTTTAAAAAAGGTCACTGGAAGATTAAATTTGTTCCATATCAATGACCACTACAAGAATTTATATGCATTATGTATACAATCGACTTTCCTGCCATCAGAGCCTCTCCAGCACTTTTCACGCACAGTTAAAAAAATCTAAGTGCCCAAGAGCTCTTACACCTTCTCAATCAGAGCTGGAGCATACAGCTCAGCCTCAGATATTTCTCTCCTTGACAGACTGTGAATCAGATATTTTTGAATTTACTACTAAAAATGAAGATCACTGGGAGGAGGGTGTCAAAGACAAAATACATGCATTGCCTCAAGACCAAACTTGTTAAAGTTTTGTTGACTGAAGTCCACATGTCAGATGCTGTGCTGGTAAACGATGAATCTCAGTTAAAGCGAGGGAGTTAAATTTATGTCTCACTTGGACTTCCCAACTCACACACAGAAAATAGGGTAAAGCCCCTGATGTAAGAGAAAGATATGTCTATATTAGGTCTGCGTTTTGTAGGTCTGTACTCTCTTGCTTTGCTGAAACATATCATCCAAATCCAATCACTTGATTTTCATCTGCTGAAATGATCCTGAAAGGAATGAATGGACTCTGCACACCCACTCTATGCAGGGTGCCTGATTGCTGTGGCTTCCAGCAAGAGGCAGATGGCAAGGCAGCTCTGACCTGCCTGAGCAAAGGTGTTTGGAAAGGAACCTTGAAATCACCTAAGTCCTAGAATGACTTTTTTATTGTTCCTCCACTCAACTTCATGAGTACAGTGACAAATCTGGGGGGCCACAAAACACCTGCCTGCATGACTTACCTTGGTTTAAACAGAAGTAACAGTCTTGATTACTATGGAGAATGTCAACTGATAATCTTGCAAAGGAATGCATAGAACTAAAAAGCATTGAATTGCAATTAAAATGTCACAAAACTTTTCTCTGATTTAGTGGATATGTGTGATTGCAGATATCCTCACAGGATGAGAAAAGCTGAGGAGCAGGGAATCTATACTTATGTGTTTAAATTCATACAAAACCAAAAATAAGTGTTATATTCCCAGTTGTAACAAAACCTCAAACTGGGGAATGTAAGATTACTTTTGACATAGAGAGGTGTGAATATTTAATACAGCACTGTTAATATTGCATAAACCAAACATGTTTTTAAAAATACTCACAGTCAAATAGATGGGGAGATGACAAAAGGATGTAAAAGAGATTTGGGTTCCTAAACTACTCTTTAATCGCAACAGCAGACATGAGAGATGACCTATCTGTACATGCTTTGAAATGAGGGCTACTGCTCTTGAAAATTCCCTTTATTGCAATTGTTGTGAAAATTATAAGGAAACAAGCATAGATATAATTTTTTATATACATATAAAATATAAAGCATATTAATAAAGTAAAAATTACCATTTTCCATTGCCAGTGTTTTCTTTTTTACTCTAAAGCATATGATGGGAAAAACATACTTTCCTTTTGGATATAATTTCTATCTTAAATTTGTCTGTATTTGTTTCCATTTTCCTGTTCTTTTCATAGAATAATAGAATGGTTTGGGTTGGAAGGGACCTTACAGATCATCTGGTTCCAACCCCCTACTATGGACAGGGACATCTTTCACTGCACCAGGTTGCTGAGATCCCCACTGAATTTGGTCCTGACACCTTTCCAGGGAAGGGCCACCCACCATTTCTCTGGGCAACCTGCTCCAGCGCCTCACCAACCTCACGGTAAAGGATTTCTTGCTTATATCTAATCTCAATTTCTCCTCTTTCAGTTTACAGCCATACCCCCATGTCCTGCTACATGCCCTTGTCAAAAATCCCTCTCCAGCTCTTTCTCACTGCTTCTCTGCTTTTCCTGCAGGAGCTTCTACTGTCTGTCCTTCATCTCTGCAATCTACTCTATCTCATCTGCTAATGAAACAGTTAATAAAATCTTCATCATTTGGCTTAAGACAACATGCTAACAATTTCCGTTCACACTTTTTACAGTCATAGTGGCAGATTATTTGCAGCATAACAACTCTGGATAATTTTTTATAACCCCTTCACTCAGGAGAGTTAGATCCATTTAAAAATAAAAATCAAATGTGGCAGAGAGTGTAAAGTACATATTTACAGCAAAGATGTAATGTGAAAGCAAAGTACTTGATAGCATGTCTCAAACAAGGAACTGGTCAGTAAATCCTGACTATTGTTTGGGCTTCCAACAATCAAAAAAAGAAAAATGCTTTACAGAAGTAGTTCAGGCAAGAAGAGGTATCTTAGATTTTGTTAACAGACAAAACAAAAATATGTAGGTATTCTGTGCATAGCTCAGTGAAAATTCTATTTATATGTAGGTCTTGATGTTCATATTTAACAAACATATATACAACTGATTCCTAATTCTTATGCAAAATCAAATGCACAATTACATCGATGCAGCTTTCTGCTGACTTACTGTGCTGAAAAGAACAATGGGGACAGACTTTATTGACAGGTGCTGCAATTACAGTTTCATAATACAGAGCATTTGCTCATCAAGTAATGTACTTCCCTCCAGACATCTTCATTACAAAAGAAGCAGGAGGTCATGTGATGAGGAGGGCAAAATGAATAGTCTCTAAATACTTTCATTCTCTATAGGTATGAAATTATGGACTTTTAAAATTCTCACCATTAAAAAACAAAAATGATTGTTCAATTGTTCTTTGCTTCTTAAGACCATTTTACTTAGGCTATATTCTTCATGTGACAAAATTATATTACCCAGATGTGAATAAATTTAATCTTTCAGAATATACAAGTCTTTTTTTTTTTTTTTTTTTTTTAATGAAGTGATACCAGTCTGATTTGGTTTTACATCGATTAATGCTCAGAAACCTTATGGTTATTGAATTCCTTTCTCTCCAATCCTTTCTTCTGGTGCAAGACTAGCATGATGCTAGTGAAAAGATTAAGACCACTGAAAACAAGTTACGCCACACATCTGTCCTCAGTTGATTACTCAAAACAAAGTTGATTAGTCAAGTGACCCACATTTTCAGGCACTGCACAGCATGCCTTGCTTATTCTCCAACAGCTTAAGCTTAGTAGACATCTCACGTCTATATTCACAGAGGGTCTTGACTGAGGCATGTTCTCATATCCCTACAGTACAATAAAGTTGAGCAGAGCCACAGCCATGCTCAGGAGTTTTCTACAATTGGTGCAGAGGGTTTACAGTACTTGGAGCCAGCCCAGTACCTAATAAACAAAGACTAGGTAGGGAATTGTGACACTGTTCAGCAAGCTGCAGGCGCACTGCAGTAGAAGTATATGTGTGTGTGTGAGTGGGTGGGGGGGGAAACATACTGGAGAAAAAGCCAAATGAGGGATATGGATTCATACTGCGAATTATTCTAGCATGAAATAGGAAGAGGATGGGAATTTGCCTGGAGTTCATCAAGGAGCATCTTTCCTGTGGCCACAAACAGTGTAACAGATACCATGGAAATAATGAGGAGAAGCTGAGGGCAAACTCAGCATGTGTTATGACAATAAGGCAGTGTTAATAGTACCTTTAAAGATAAACCCAAGAAGCTTGCCATTGATAGTGGAAAAAAAAGGAGGAACAGCTTGAAGGAAATAAGTAGAAGATAAAGGGTCAGAGCAGCAGCATGTGAACAGACTGAAGAGCAAAACTACACAAGCTGAAGCTAGAAAAAGATTTCTCATAGAGTAGATTTTTATCCACCAAGAATTTGGAAGAAAAATACACTTGTTTGTCCAGAGAACTACAAAAAAAATTTCTCCCACTATGACAAGAAAAACAATGAAGGTTTTAAAAGTCAGCTTTGAAGGGTCTGTGAAGCATCAAGAGCCAAATCAGACACCTTTGTTGAAGACTTGAACGGTAGGGAAGAGATGGTGATGAAACTTTACAGTGAGGCCCAGGAAAGGCTTACATTTTGGGGAAATGAAAGAAATCATACTCTGCCTCCAAGGAGGACTCATGCCAAAGTGAACCTAGGCTCTAGACTAGTTATGTCTGATAATTTGTGATGAGATAGGAGGAAGAGAGGCCAATATCCTTAAGTGATGGGATTTGTGCACTACCACTGAACAGATAGTTTATTGCACTCAGAGATGGGAGTATAGTCATGACTGTGGACAAAAAGGGTTAAAAAATATGACAGTCTGGCTGAGAGGAAAGCATTTATGAATAACTAGCATATCACCATGTTCAAATGTGACAGAGTTTGTGAATAACATAATAACTATGACCAACAACTGTATACATAACACTTCAATGAAATCCTCTGGGCTACAACTTTTTCTCAGTATGAAAGGGAAGGATATTTATTAAAAACCCTATGTCCTACTAGCACACATTCTTTTAGCAAAGAAATAAAACTTTTACTTAAAGGCCAATAGGATGTCTAGACAAACGGGAAGGCTGTGGATGTTGTCTACCTGGATTTCAGTAAAGGTACTGTCTCCCATAGCATTCTCCTGGAGAAGCTGGCAGCTTGTGCTTTGGACAAGTGCACCTTTCACTGGGTAAAAACTGTCTGGATGGCTGGGCCCAGACGGTGAATGGTGCCAGAACCAGGTGCTAATTAGTGTTCCCCAGAGCTCCTTATTGGGACCAGCCAGTATCGGTTTATTATCTTTGTTGATGCTCTGGACAAGGCAACCAAGAACAGTCTCAGTCACTAAGCTGGTGGCAGAGTTGATCTGCTGGAATGTAGGAGGGCTCTGCAGAGGAAACTGGACAGGCTCTATCAGTCAACTGGTACAAGCTGTATGAGGTTCAATAAAGTGAAGTGCCAGGTCCTGTACTTGTCACAGCAACTCTGCCCTGTGCTACAGGCCAGGGGGAACAGTGGCTGCCTGGAGGAAAAGGACCTGGGGGTGGTGGTTGAGAGCTGGTTGAACATGATCCAACATGTGTCCAGGTGGCCAGGAAGGCCATTGGTATCCTGGCCTGTATCAGCAATAGTGTGGCCAGCAGCAGCAGGGACTGGTGAGGCCACAGTTCAAGTCTTTTGTCCAATTCTGGGTGTCTCACTGCAAGAGGAACAACAAAGGGCAGCAAAGATGGGGAGGGTTCTAAACAGTGAGTCATATCAGGAGTGGTTGAGGTATTGGGTTGAATTTTGAAGATACACGTCATCAGAATATCATTCATTCATATACTCACAATGATTATATTGTGTTTCAAGAAGAAGAAATGGTACAAAAGTTTTGCTTCAATCTGCAAGAGTTTTAGGGTGTCCTGAACCATATGTTCAAGTAATATCATGTTGGAGTCCTTTTCACATGTACTAAGGATATAGTTCATAGAGTATAAAAAACCTGTATGTGCTACAAAGTAGTATGATCAGTTAGTATTCTCTGTAGGCTTCTCCCATCTCATAGTCACACTGTCAGCTAATGAAGTTTTACTTTAAAAATACTTTAAATCTTATTATGTATTTTTAAAATTTTGTTCTCAATGTCTAGTTGCCATGTTGTAGAATTTCAAAAGAGAATGATCAACATGCAGTATAGTCACACTAATTGAAACAAAGGGTTCTTGTCCTAAATTGAGAATGCTAAACTTATTTTCATCTTATCTTGTTAATTCTCAAGTGAATTTATTGAAATTATTTCTGCAAATATTAACACAGACAAAACAGGGAGACAGACTTTCTTCAAAACATTCCCAGAACAAGTCATGCAACTCAAAACAGAGAGAATCTATGTGTCTGGGGCTTTGTAATTTCTGCATCTCTCTGTTATTTATCCAACCCAAAGTATCTTTGACCTTGCTTGGTAAGTTGACCTCAACTTGGCATTTGTAGGGTGATCTGAAAGATATGGATCTAAGTCAGGAGAATGACCATACAGCATCCTCATGGAGGAGTGTGCAAAGAAGCTCAGCCCAGCCCCACTCTACTCAAGCTTGGCAGGAGCAGAAGAACAGTGTAACCTGGACAGTGTGATTATTCAAGCTTGCAAACTTTTTGTAATCTGCATTTATATGATCTTGAAGTTTTAATTGTACTAAAGGGAAAGTTAAAGCATTTGTTCTCAGGACACATAACTGACAAAAAGTTATTACTATCCCTGCACTACACAATTTCGCCAGCCCTCACAGGAATTCTGTTGTTCTTTCATGCTTTCAACAGGTTTACATCAAAGCTTAATACTCTCCCAAGATCTGAAATATTATCTGGAATAAATATGCCAATACTTCAAAATTCTGCCTGAAGGGACTAATTTGAAGCACTAAACATTTAAGTAGGACTGCAGAGTACTCTTAAGAGATTCACACTATGTACCAATGTATATAAAAAGGACCAAAGAAAACAAGAACACTGCACAGGCAGAAAATGCCAGGGGCTTCAATTTAAGTGTTGATAATAATAACACTGATGTTGCAACAGTTTTCCCACAATGAAACCACAATTTTCAGCTAGATGCAATGTGCAGATGAAGATATGCTTAAGTGTTCAGTGTATATTCTTTCTTAAAAACTTCGGCATTATATCCTGCACTACTGCAAAATAGTATAATTATTAACTTCAGTGAAGCTAAACACCAATTGACTTCACAAGCAGATGCAGTTTTTCAGGTTAATGCAGTGGTCAATTAAGTAACAGTTAAAACTTCCTTAAATGAATTTAGTTTTTTTATGAAGCTGTGAGTCTTTCAGACTTAAACTTCTAGGTACAGCAAGTAGAGAAACACACAATCTGTGTAAGCCACTCACATCCAAAGACTGCAAAACCTGTTCAGTTGTTATTGCTTTGATTGCTGCAACGATGTCTAATATCATACTATTTTTATATATGGCACTTGTCTTTCATATACCCGAGGTAAAGACTTCTGCTTCAATTCAGCTGTGTTTGCTTCTAGTCTGGTCCATGCAAGTCAGTAACACAAATACAATAATCTTTCATCTGCATGGGGAACAATCTGCTCTGAAAGAATGTTTGAAGAAATAAAGATTTTTGACAATTTTTATTGAAGTTTGGATTCAGTAAATTACATATGTAGATGCAGTCCATTTTGGTCAAGTTAATATCTTCAATTAATACTAGAACTATTCTCACTGCAAAAAAAAGGTTTTGGTCAAATGACAGATGTTGATGGATTCTCTTTTAATATTCCCCTAGCTCTAATACAGATTTACAAACTTTGCTTAAAAATGTAAGTGCCCTTAGACACCGACTATTTTTTAACATACAGAATGATGTAAAATAAAAGGTACTTACCAATTTTGCAATGTCATTCACATCATCAGTGATTGGATTCCCGCAGGAACTCTGGGCTTTGACAAGAGGATTAAGTAGGAGTAGTTGAAGACAAAAGCAAGTGATAATCCAAGTCTGTTTAGTAAAAGAGAAAAAAGAAACAAGAAACCCCAAGTAAGCAAACACCAAATATGAAGTAATAAGAGATCATAGTAATGTTTTTCATATGTGAAGTCCAGAGACAACAATACTCTTTGTTCTTCATGAAGGCATACTTGTACCATTACAGTACCATCTTCATGGCAGGAATCCACAAAAATGCACTTAATTGATCTTTTCAAAGATCAAAGCAAATATCTATAGAGCATTAATGGAAAACCCAGTATTGATCCATCAGGTTACTTGCACAGGATCATGCCTAGCTGGGTTTTTGCAAAGTTTACAGATAGCAAAGAAGAGAAAGATAAAATCTTTGCAATATTCTTTATCATCAAAATACAGTTGATTATATACTTCTCATTCACCTGATAGATCTGTGGCTCTAATGTGATAAATGGTAAAGAACAAAATTATACCAGACTACATCAAGACAAAAGGAGAAAGTTCAGAATCACAGCCATTTCATTTGAGTACTTAAAACTCCAAGCAAACCCACAACTGGATTCTACCCAAACACTGACATCTCAAGCAGCAATACAGTACTTCTCCAAGTGACGTGCTCTGGCCTCTCAGAAGTGCCAGCTTGGCTTTGGCACTACATTCCCCTCCTAAATCCTATTGGAAACAGCAGTGCAATGTACTTACACATGCTTGTGAGACTCACACAGAAAAGAACCAGATAACTAGCTGCTATGCACCTGGGTGTCTCCTTGGCTACACTGCCTGAACTTCCTCGCCTTCTGTTGTTCCTTGTGCTTCACTGGTTTCCCATAGAGCCCTGTGCCAAGTTTAAGCTGCAGATCTTTATTTCCAGAATGTTAAAGCATTTAAGTTATGGATAATCAAAAGTTGCCTCGGGTTGTGAAGCTTCTTGTGCCAGCTGACTGAAGCTGTCAGCAAAAGCCAATGATGATGTACATTTACGGCAAGTACGGAATTTGCCTGTGCAGGCTCCTCAGCCTCCATAAGGGCAGGACAGAGATCAGAATTTGCTTTTACACAAACTAAGATACAGCTCAGCTCCGTCTGTTCTGTATGACAGGTAGAGAACTCCAGCCTCCACCCTTTCCCTCATATGCTCTTCAACCTTTCAATTTAAGACCAAAGCAAATGAAACAACAGCGACACAATTCTCTAGGAAAACAAGAGAAAAATAACAGGTTAAAAAAATGAGGTATCATTATAGTTATCTAGAGGGCCTAAGAAAGAATAATAATAGATTGCTCAGGAGCTTCATAAACTTGACAGAACAGTGCCAGGCACTTTACCTACAAGAGCTGTTAAGTGACAAGAGTAATCTTTTTCTTGTATTTTTTATCCCTTAAATCTTGTATCCATCCTACAAGTAAAACTGGTGATTTGTTTTCTTAAAATACAGTTTCCTGACACATTTAAGAAAAAATAGTGTGGGCTGCAGGTAGAAAAGGTAATCCAGCTTCCTCTCCCTACCTCTTGCACTGGCACTGATGGTTTAGTTGTACCAGGCAGAAAACTTCCACTTTTGTTTTCCGGTAGTATTTTTCAGCTTTCTGATCCAAGTAACTGACAGAGCTGAAATGCTCTGTCAAAGATGAGACAAGCCAGGACTGCTGATTTCAGTGGAGCCTGCACTTTTCCTAAACTGTACCCTCAGACACCACAGAGAAAGAAATCAAAAGTATTCTAAGCAAAGTGCATTTGCAATAAGCAATGTCTTTTGAGAATGTCTCTTGCTTCAACAAAACTAGCATATAGAAATACTTTTATTTTAATATTTGTACAAATAATTACTGAGCATAATTACCAATGTGAAGGACTGAGAATAATTAACAGTTCATCTTTGTATTTTATGCTACAGAAAGCTTTGCAGTTATATATATGAACAATTTGAGCTCAGGAGAAATGCAAAGATGCTGCTAGTTTAAGAAAGGACCTCTGAGAACTCCTTGCAGTACATTAGAGGTCAAAGCTCTTTGAGAACTGGTTTTAAGTGACCAAGAGAAATTTCGTCTCTCTTTCCTACATATGCTCCAGAATCACAGAGGAAACAAAAGCTACTCAAGTTAACATGCTACCTCCTCATTCACGATTTTGGGAAATAAACTGCTGTAAAAAGGGCAAGAAATTAATGACAATTATCTCCAAAATGAAATAACTATACTGCTTTCAAGAACGAAAACTGAGTAGTTCAACCTGTGGAATAAAACAGTGCCTTAGCAGTTACACTGGTAGAGACTTTTCCCTAACGTGTTTGTTGGAGATGGAGTTCACACCAGGACCTGACCATTTCTTTATTGGACTCCTCAATATTGATTAGTGTGTAAAGATGGAATTTGTTCACTGAACTATGTCACAGTGATAGGATGATGTTCAACCTAACAGCCTAACAATCAAAAAAGTAACAAAATTCTTTAATTAGAAATACTTTTCCTGCAGATCAACTAAGTAATATCAATAAACATAGTAGCACACTCCAAATAAAACCAGAACTTTGATGCACCTTATCAATTTTTGTACTTCTGAATATAAAGACAGTTCATACATGAAGCTTAAAATCACTATATATTTTATAATTTTGTAAATAAGTAAGAATATTTTTCCTATGTAAATAACAGTATTTAAAAGCATAATAATTTTATAACTGCTATTAAAACCAAATTATTTGTAAATTCTGAGATTTTTAAAGATTTTTAAAGAGTTTTCTTGCTTATTTTCTCCCTGTGTCATCCAACAGGAACTGAAAATCTTTAAAATACTGCTAGTTTCAACATGTCTATTATACAAAATCTTTTAATTATTTGCACTTACAAAATATTTATATTATGCATGCCTTCAAGCACATTATATGTAAGGACTGTAGAGATCAAAGAGTTGAGCTATTTTTGTGTTATTTACTAATGACCAAACCTGCTGTTTGAGCAAAACTTGAATAGACTGAATTAAATCAAGGACAGAACAAAAGGGAACCTTAAACAATAGCTTTATAAACAGAGATGCCCATTTTATACTTTACTAAGCATAAATAAAAGTTACCTACAAAGCACTCATAACAGATTTCCATATTTAATTACCCCTTAGTTAACATGGGATTTCTCAAAACCGGCGTCACAATTTAATCACACATCATCTATTAGCATTAAATTGAAGATATATAGCAGACAGGAGGCAGACCTGTACATCAAAGCGCCTCTTCCTATTTTTGGCTCAAAAATTATTCAGTTGTCTTTAGGTTCTGAAATCTCTTAAATACTGAATTAAGTCTCTTAAATACTGAATATCTAAGTTTGTGCAAGGGGGAAAAATATTATTAGACTCAAAAGGATAATTAAAACTAAAGATTTCAAGTCTACACTTTGTTTATTCTGCAAATGATTTGCACTATTTGCTTGTAAGGCATAATTGAGAATTTCAGTAAACAGCATTTTAGAAACTTAGCTAGTGATCCAATAGGCTAAAGACCATCCTTTCAGTTTTAGGTCAACATCCTTTTCATTTATGTTCTTCCTTTACAATCTGAAGTGTTGACAAAGGCTGCTGAGTGAGTGGTTTAGCATCTCTTTCACAGTATGCTATGAAAGATAATCATGTCAATGTTCAGCAAATTCCTTGCATGGACAGCAGCAAGGGGAATACCACATTGCTAAATAAACTAAACTTTGGAAAGTCTGGACATTTCCAAATATCTACTTTGTCCTGATAATAGTTCTAATCACAAGTAGGGAGAAGTCATTTAAAAAGGGCAAATAACAAACCACAAAAAAATCATTAAGCGCAGCGAGAGGCAGTAACTACACAGATGAATGGGTTCTCCATTTTAAAATTTCTTTTATTCAAATCATATTAGCCATGGAATTTTTCAGCCCCTGAAAAATTTCCTGAGCAAATCCTCCAATTAATCACAACCAAGCCACAGATAAAGTAGGTCAGCTGACGGTGTGGAATAATATCCACCCTGGACAAGGCTTCCCAAATTTATTTTTTACTTCTCTTAATGTTGGAGTAGGAACATCTTGCAATATTGGCCCCTCAGACAGTGTTTACATGCTGCTTTGCTGAGACACAGCTTGTGAACTTCTGCCACAGACAACACTGGTTGGTCAGTCATGGACAGCTAACTTAATGTTCATACTTACGCCTCAAAAAGCCTTTTGAAAGAAGATTTAGAGAAAATGTAAATAGCAGGAAAATATATTTCTTGCTTTTTGCTTTTTTTTTTTTTTTTTTTTTAAACCACAAAGCATCCAGGTGCATAGAAACATAGCATTCCTTCCTATGTGTATTTAGTTATTTAGCTGTGATAGAGATCAAATATTAAAGTCATGGAAGAACTGCTTAAACGAATTAAGAAATTAACTGACAGCATAGAAAAATCTTTAAATGAAAGAAGAGCATTTATACAGAATGTAATCCAATTACTATTTTCATGGTATTCACTGACACTTTCATCCCTGCAAATGGCAGTGCAAACTTTAATACCCCACATGGCTGTGCCTAAATGCTGCTTAAGGGCTAAACATTGCTCAAGCCCCCAAAAAAGTGAGTTAATTGTGGAAAAAGAAGTCAGTCACTCACTACCACCTAGCTCTGGAAACAATGAAGTACTTGGCAAGCACATTTGGAACTGGCAATGTCACCTGCACACTGTCAAGTACCCAGGAAATTACTTCAGAGTAGCAGAAGGAAGCACTGTGTTAACTCTGAAAAATGCATAGATAAGTATTAAGTCTGGTGTACAGCTCCTGTCCATCAAAACTGGCACTAGTCCCACCAAATACAGCAGCCTATCAACTAGGGTGCTCTCCAAGTGACAGACCTGGGCTACATCTCCTGTAACCAAGGTAACTCTAACTTGTGGGAGTTGTGACACTCTGATATATCTACCTTGTAATTACCATGGAATCATGGAACCATTTAGCTTGGAAAAGACCTCTAAGATCATCAAGTCCAACCATAAACCCAGCACTGTCAAATCCACCAGAAGACCATGTCCCTAAGTGCCATACCTACACATATACCACTGGAGTTGATTTCCTGTGTGTTTACAGGTTCCTGGCTTAAAGGGGCAGACAAGGGGCACACTGGTACTCCTGACCCTTATTTTTCATAACATTTATGCCTTTTACATTTTCAAGCCAGTATGTAGAAAACCAGACGTGTTCTCTGAACAGGGATCAGAATGTTTGTGTGTATCCTTGTCTCACACATGCACCTCCATCTGGGCACCCTAACTTTTGCAAAGCTCCCCAGTCAACATGTGAGTTTTCTTGAACAATCTTTTGGCAGTCCAATGAACAAAATGCATAACTCCAGCTCAGTGAGTCACTGTGCAGGGGTAAGACACCTAAAAATCTCTGGATCACGCCCTCCATGCTTTGTTATGATTACAAAATCCAGATGCATACTTTTCTAGTGACTGATACCACTCTTCATTTTTTTTAACAATGATGTGTAGTAAGGAGTATGATGATAAAAGTAAGCAACAGAGAGTATCAGAATAATTTTTCTGCATTTTTACTTAAACACAGACTATAGAAATACTAGTCACTCTTTTTCAGAGAAAGTTTTAGAATGTTTTGGACACAAAGTATTTGAATATACATTTGGATATTTACGAAACACAGTACATTTTCTACTCAGTTCTGCATATAATACCTAAAATGCATAATATGAGGGTACTTCAAGGGGTTAAGGGGAAGGTAATTAACAAGTTTGTTCGACATATATAAACAGGGAGAGGTGCCATTGCTACCTACATTCAAATGAGTTCAACAGACAACCTGCCTTCACAGTTGTTTTACCTTTTTGTGACCGTACTGTATTTGCCCTTCCCAACCCTAGAACCTCTTCTCCCACACCTTTGCACTCACTTGTGTATCCACAGGGGACTCCTAGAATGCCTTTGCACTCACTTGTGTATCCACAGGGGACCCCTAGAATGACAAGAATGGGAGTTTTCATCTAACTGTTCATTTGGTGGCAGAATATTAAAGTGGCACTTGCTAGACTCCACCAGCCGTATGTGCAAAAGCAAAGTCTATTGTATTCTGATGCTTATAGGCCAGTTCCCTTCTAAAGGTACACTCTTAATGAACTGGAAATAATTATATTCAGGTCAATGGACAAAAAGTAGCCCCAAACCGGTGCTAATGCAGAACTACTTTTTCTCCAGTATGTTTCCTTTTCAGTTGGAAGGAGAAACCATTCTCTAGTTCTGCCAAGTAATGCACATCTATTGCCTGAATCAGACAAATTTAAGATACGCAGTCTTAACAGTGCTGAGAAAATGATGAGTCACATCATTCTTTCCCACCATCCAGACCTTGGGAAAACTGGGAAGCTGCTTAAGACTATATGCCAACCTCATTTAATACAACCTCAGGCCAATTGTTATTATCCTCTACCCCTTGCAGCTCTTCTTGACAGATGTTGCTCAGCCAATGTGCTACTCTGCTACTTGGTGAGGAGCACCCAAACTCCTGCTGAGTTTGGTTTGTGTGTTTCAGCTGAAACCAAGATTAATGTGATAAGCAAGAAGTGTAAATTGATACAGAGTTTGCCTTGCAAATCAATGCAATTCAGCTATCAGTAAACTACAAAAAAGTCTTTTTAATGCATAAATTAACGTATCTATTTTCAATCTCTATAAGGATACCATTACGAAATACTTGGCTATTCTAAAAATATAAGTTCTGGTTCTTTAAGAATGTTATCTGATCCATAATAAATTTTGTCCACTCCTTAATCTCACTTGACAATCAGGGATTCAGGCAGTTTCCATGCATCCTAAACTTGTCCTGGATGACAGCCAGTTTGTTTAGTTACCAAGTACTGGGAAGTGAAGTTACCAAGAGACAGGTAATTATACATGTTGCCTCTGGAACTCGTGTTAAAAGCGTCTGAATAAATATTTACTGATAATAATCCATCAGGTGGCATTCTAGTTCTGTAAAAGAGCCAGGAGACTTAAAGGACAAAAGTGTTTCAGTTGGAAGAAAGAACAAGAATTTTAAGAACTTCTATATTTTGAAAGAATTCTTCCTATTAAATCATAATCAGAGATTATGAGGATCTCCAGAGGTCCTGCACTTAGCAGTCTTTTTAGGACATGTGTACTGGCAAGAGAGATTTTCTTTTCCACTTTTTGTAAAATTCCATAGCAAACATCCAGCATTGATACTGAAATTTTTCATTTTTCTGTCTATACAGTGATAAAGGCCAATACTTTCTTGTTTTGTAACGAAGGCACTGAAGTCCAACTACATGCACAATCAAAACAGAAATAATCAAAAGACCAGACTTCAGTTGACTCAAAAAAGCCTTTCCCCTGGAAACTTATGGAAGAATTTTCTAGCATAGATCCAAAGGCATTTTTAATTAATTTAAAGGAGAAGACAACATAAAATACAAGATTATTTTTGCAGGGAGGACAAGCTCTTCACATTGCATGGAGGTGGATGATCTGACTTCCTCAGGGAATGAAAAGACATTTTCTTAGATAAAATATTTAATTAAAGATTTTTTCTAACGATCTATTTCAGAGGTCTTGCTTGTTTGCCAAGTTAATGCTAAAAAAATCCACTATATTGAATATTCTTTTGAATTATAATTAAAATATATACCAAGCAATCTTCTTTAATCTTGGACATTCAAGTACCAGTAAAGGAAAGGAAATAAGACTTGTTACAGAAATTCTGTACTGGATCTTTAATTCTTACCATCTGCTACAAATTATATGGTGTTTGGGTTGGAAAAACTATTACTCTGGCAAAATAAATTAAAATAAATAAAATCATCTAGAAAAGTGAAAACAACGGCTATTTTGATACTTGGCATACACTAAAAACCATGTACATGATGAAAATGTCCTCCCTTGTATATCATTCTCAATATGAAGCAAAAGATGTTAAGTAGATTCTTACTCTTTCATAGAAACTTTGCTAGAAAATAAACTACATTATAAATCGGAAGAGTTTTCAGTTCATGCTCAAGCCTATGGAAAGCAAACATCATGAAAAAAGTCCTTATACAAAATTAAAAGTTTAGGTCGTTTTCTTTTTCTTTTTTTTTTTTCCTTTTCTTTTCAATCCTTTTATACTTTTTCTGTATAAGCAGGGGACGATTTCTGAAATATAAATCACAGAATCGTCAACTTGGTTTTAAACCAAAGACATGTTCTCAGAAAGACACTGTTGTGTTTCTGGACTCTGATTTTTTTTTATAACATCCATGATAGGTACTGTATCTTTACATAGATATAAATCCAGAACTAATTTCTCTGACCTGCTTGACTTGAGACCTCGTTACAAAAAGGCAATTGCTGAACACAGACTGAAACTAGATGCCAGCATATTCAGCACCTGAGTGTCTTCCTTGTAGTGAGGTATTCAGGACTTAACAGAAGATCTGAAGTGAATCTTGGGAAATTATCCCAAATCTTCATTGCTCTGACAGTTAAAAGCCTGTCCAGTGCAAGTGACAGTGGTTTGTATCAATCCATTCTCATGGCAGCGCTGCTCCTTTGCTTGTGCATTTATACTCCCATCTTTCTGCTGTGTTTTCTTCATGCACTTGTGAAAATCAACCCTACTACTGGAGTCTTTGCTATGAATAATTATAAAGTCCATTTGACTTTCATTGTTTGATGACAAAAAAGCAACACAAACTTCCCCCAAACCTCATGGAAATAAACAAAATTTTCTCTCTTACCTCTAGTCAGATTACAAATTTTATTTATTTGCTTTCTACAGTTACCTTAGATTCACAGACTCTCCTCTCCAAGAGTGTAAATACAGGATTGACCTAACTCTAAGTATTGTTACAACAGTCACAATGGGTGCAGTATCCACCCAGGTGGTTGCTTCTGAAGTGAAGACAAGCAAATCAACACTAAGTCACGCAATGTTTAAATGGGATCCCTCCTTATTAGTCAGAACTGTTTCTCCCATTGATAATAACTGTTGACATAAAAAGTATTCCAAATTTACTTTTCACAAAAGCTAGCTGCTTTGGATATATTCCAGACAGCAGCACCTGCATAGGCTTAAAATGGTTTGAAACAGGAAATAAAAAGTTTTCACTTTGATCCCCTAGAAACCCCAGCTGAGAACTTTTCAAATGATGATGTAACATGTATGTTGGTGAGGAAAGTGATTTTGTATTTTGAAGAGTGTTGTGGTTTAACCCCAGATGGCAACTAAGCACCACACAGCTGCTCCTTCACTCTTCCTCCCCAGTGCGATCTGGGAGAGGCTCGGAAGAGTAAAAGTGAGAAAACCCACAGGTTGACATCAACACAGTTTAAGGGGACATAAATAGAAGTAAATAATGAGGGCAACAATAATAATAAAATAATTAGAATACACAAAACTAGTGATGCACAATGCAAGTGCTCACCACCCACTGACCTGCCAGTTCCCAAGAAGCAGTGGCCCTCAGCCAGCTTTCCCCCCAGTTTATTTGGTGACTGTGATGCCATATGCTATGGAATGTCCCTCTGGCCAGTTTGGGTCACCTGCCCTGGCCATGTCCCCTCCCAGATTCTTATGCTCATCCAGCCTTCTCACTGGCAGGGTATGAGAAGATGAGAAGTCCTTGACTTAGGGCAAGTTCTACTTAGCAACAACTAAAAACATCAGCATGTCATCAACATTATTCTCATACTAAATCCAAAACACAACACTATACCAGCTATTAGGAAGAAAATTAACTCTATCCCTGCTCAAACCAGGACAAAGAGATTTAAAGAAATAAAACAACAAACCAATTAGATAGTTAGCTAGGCCTGTGGTGAAAGTTTTCAACATCAACTACAACACTGATGAAAGAAGGTCATTCTGCTCTACAGCTGCATTAAATCTTGGATCTTTTGGGAAATAAATAAGAGATATTTTAGGTTTCCTTCTATCATCAGTAGTGACACCTAAAATTTTAAACACAAGTAATAAAAACTTATTTCTATATTATTCATTCTTTCAGAATTCAAAAGATGTTTTTATAAGCATTGTTCTAAACCTAAATTATTACCTTGGGGCATGTATCAAGGATGAAAAATATTTTGAACACACTGACTTCCTATAGCACGAGGGAGTGCCATTACACAACTCAGCAGCAGAAATAGGGCAAGGTTATGGTCTTCCATAGTG
Organism: Catharus ustulatus; assembly: GCF_009819885.2. Taxonomy (NCBI): domain Eukaryota; kingdom Metazoa; phylum Chordata; class Aves; order Passeriformes; family Turdidae; genus Catharus; species Catharus ustulatus. The sequence goes on along the minus strand of NC_046224.1, from coordinate 42,535,156 downwards.
AAGCCTGTATTTATCCTCCTTTTCACTATTTTTTGTTGCAAAATTTACTATATCCCATATAATGTCTATTAATGATGTGCCATTCATGATTTAGAAACATGACTTTACAGATTGAATGCTGTGTTTCACAAGCACCTTGTACACTGTGCTATAAGAGAATGAATGAGAAAAAATCAACAAAACAGTGTCTTGTTTGCTGGAAATAGTATGAGCTTTAAATAAAATACATAACCCTTTCTACATCATCTTCTGTTTCGAGCAAAACATGTCAGACAATGAAGTTAGCTTCTGGTCCCAGAAACAGCCCAGGCAGACATTTGAACCATTATCCATAGTCAATTTTTACAAAATTGCCAAAGGTTTTGGTAAGATACTTTGTCAGAGGAAAAGATTAAAAGCATCTATAGGTGAGCTTATTAAGAGACAGCATACTAAAAAATGAAAAAAGTGAAAAATGAAACCTGCAACTTCTGTCCTTGGTGTTACGTTTTCATCTTCCTTCATCAAGAGATACAAGGGAAACATTGAGGAAATTCAACATGTTAAACATCTTTGTCACCACAAAAATTCTGTTCTTTATACAGAGTATTTATCAGTAGAATAGTTACCTGACCATTAACCAGCATGACGTCTGTCAAGGTATTTCCCTGGGAAATGTTTAAACCTTACCATTTAAAAACTTGGAGCCGTATTTGTCAATAACCGAAGTTCCAATGAGCTGATCACAAAAACACTACTAGGCTTCCACTTCCCATAAAACTATACATTTCTGAAGTTTCACTAAATCTTGAATATGTACTTCTTATCGTTTACCTGAGAAGCTGAGCTGCAAATACTAGTAGGGTTCCAAGAAACATTTGTGAGAATTGTGCAAGTTTATCTCAGCTGTTTCCAAACACCACGTAGTAAGACAAAATCAGGTTTAAAACACTTTATGACTGGGGAAAAAAAGTCCCACAAACTGCCATAACTTTTTTCCAGATCCTGATTTTAACTCAGTTCTCTCATATGTCAGAAAAAATTTTATTTCCTACATAATTTGAATTGCATGTCTTCCTACACATACACAAAACCAAAGCAAACAATTTTGCTTTAAGGTAATGATTTGTACAAGGATACATTATATTTACACTGTTATTAAAATATAAGTACATTAAGAATGGATTAATAATTTTTTTGTGAAAAAAATATTTATCCAAAGCAATGGATTAGACTATTCTCCAATGCCTTGAATCTTGAGAGACTGCAGACAAATCAGGTAAGAGCCACATCAAATTAGAAACTAATCTTCAAAACATTTAAGTATGCTTGCAAGACAATGTAAGCACTGGGCAGCCAATAAGCCATTTACCTCAGCAAGCTGGAATTACAAACACATTATGCCTTGTCTTAAAGTAATTACATTAGTATATCTGTAAGAAAAAATCAACTCCATTTTTTTCAGGTTTTTTATCTAAACTGAAAGCATTTTCATATGCCAAAAATACTTTAGTTGTTATTATTATTCTAACTGCAAATTTTTACAGTAGAAAACAAGCATCAATTCCTTTTTCAAGATGTACTAAAATGCATTATGTCCTTGTTAATGTTAAAAATTCTTTCTGAAATTATTTCCTGAGATTTATGTCGGTGGTTGTTTGTTTTTTTTTTTTCTTTTAAGAAAGCAAATTGTCAGAATGGTCATTTTAAGAATTTCAACCCATGTGTAAGGTTTTTCCAGGGAAATGTAAGTTTAAGATGGCAAAAATGGGGTGGGACTGATTAAAATGCTTCCTTTAACACAAAAATCCAGCAACTGCATTACTGCATCAGAAACTCAAGCATATTTTTAATTCCTATGAGCCTCTAAAAGTGGACACACTTTCAAGTGCTTTTTCCTGCTAACACTGAAGTGCTGCACAAGAGTACCTTTCAGGGATGGTGCATGGAAACTCAACTGGTTTTCAATGGTTAGAGCTGTGCAACAGCTTTATGTAAAATTCTGACTTCTTACCATTGATAGTCACATGACTGCTAAAAGAACGATCTTTCAGTATCTTGTCATTATTGTCACATGTAATTGAAGTTCAGCTCCAATATATCTTAAAGTGTTTTCCTTTCCTCTAAGCTAGAGGCTGAATTGTTACAGATGGTAATTTTGGCAGATGGTTGTATATGAAACTGAGTTTATAATTAGGCCAAACCTGACTTGAACAATTAAGGCAATGAAGATTTGGAAAATAGAAGTGTCAGATCAGTACATGATTGGTCTGGTGCCCACCAAAAACTGAAGAAAATTGATCATTCAGATTTACAGAATATATTGCTTACATTAAAATTTCTTCTGAATTGCATGAATTGGAAGATAAGACCCATTTCATGCACAGAGTGTAAACTAAAATAACCATGGCGTTTTACCTACTTAAGTGTATAATCCCTTTTTCTTCAGTTGTGGCTAATGGGATGTTCTGAAGCCATCTAACACCTCCCTGCTGCTGAGAGAGGGCTCCTTCTCCACAGCTTCCCTCCCTCTGACATTCACCCGACCCCTAAGCAAGCCAGTACATTCGAAGACAGTGACTAGCCAATTCAGCTCAGAGACAAAAAGTAATCCCTGAGGAATGAGCAGAGGAGGAGATGAGATGTGCAAGGATAAGAAGACTAGGACTACCCCTTTCTGGATTTGACCTCTTGGGCTCACTCTAACATACATCAAGCTGCATTTCAAGCCATATTACATCTAGTGTCAAAAACCTTTCCAGACTGGTAATTTTGTCTTAAGGCAGCATTGTCTGTTTTAGCCTCCTCTGTTAAATATTTATTTATTTATTCTTGTATGAAGAAAGGATCAGCAGTGTCCAGCAATCATTCCCTCTACGACTTTCCTGCATATCATTCAGTAGTTTCTTGCAATTAACTTTCAGTCTCTCTTCATATGCAAATTGCTCCCTTACAATGCTTTTGCCTATCTTAAGATCCTTATTTCTGTTACACTCTTTTTTTCAGTGGGACAACCAGAACTTTTTCAGGATGGCTGATGATCACTATTATAAAAGTACTCCCCTTTCAAATTTCTCTTTCTGCTCCCACTGCATCCCAATATGCTGTCTGATTTTTTCTACTGTGGGAGCAATATAAGAATTTTTCATTCATTTTCCCGACCAAGCATTGCTACAAGAACATAAACAAGAGCTTGTAAGTAGCTTTTAGAAGTAATTGAAACTGCTGTTATTAATTCAGTTACAATTAGTTCAGAACATTCCTTTCAAAATGCATCCCCCTTGCTCTTCAATGCAACTAACTCCACTTGCCATCATGCCATCTGTTCTCCCATCTCCTCTAAACCTTTACAAAGTTCCTCAGAATCTCTTTTAGTTTCAATTAACCTGAGTAATTTATGTAGCTTGCACATGTTGTTATCAATCTGTGAACCCTATTACCAGATTGAACTATATGAGGTTACTGACAATTAGAGAACGTTACCTTTTAGGTTTTTGCCATGCTACAAATTAATAACCTGTTCCTAAACTTTGCTTTCTGTCCTAAATATTTTTTTCCTCAAACTGTTATGATAAGAGAGATACACTATGGGGCTACTTAGGTATTTTCTTAGGTCTTTATTTTTTAAGAATCTAAATAAGTACGTAATTTCCATTCTTTCTCCTTATTCATCCATTTTGAAACACAACTATATTTAGTTCATTGAATGCATCTCTTTTACAAGAACTGAGCTTTTCTATTCTTTTCATTAAACTCTATTAATAATGAGTTCCCATCTGCCTTCTACCAAGCAAATGAAATCCAGCAAGATCTGCTAGCAATGCAACAATAGAGGCAAGCGGGTAAGAAAAATTCTTTTCACCTCTGGACATATTCATTAATTCTAAAGACAAGAATTAAGAGTTAATGTGTTTAGAGGTACTATATATTTAAGAAAATGAAAAAAACACCATGTCCACCTATTTCTATGAAGTTATAATCATCTTGTCTTTACTGTAAAATTAACCCGACCTACAATTTATATCCTGCCCTTAACTTCACATCTGTTCAAACAAACTGTATTTTTAATATCCTGGTGGTTTGTGGGTGGGTTTAGAGGTTTTTTTGGTGGGGTTTTTTGTTTGGTTTTGGTTTTGATTGGGATTTGTATAGACAAACAACTACAGACTCCATCAAAGTGTTTCTGGTATTCCAGTGTTTCCCAAAACTCTCCTGCATGTCCAGGAAGAACAGGCACGTTAGTGTGATATACACCACCGTGCAGGTGGTCTCAGCTTACAGTTAAGAGACATGGGATAAATCCCAGCGAACTTCATCATCATGGAATTGTGACCACAGAATTGAAGTGAATGTCATTCACATGATATCTCAATGTTTTTGTTTCACTTATGCTAACTAGAGAGAACTGTAAATAATCTTAAACCTGAAGCTCCACTTGTGGCTTTCCATAAAAACACACAGAAATTGTGGGCCAAAAATTCCACAAAGAAGTAATTCAGCATACAGTTTGGTATGACTATGGAAATGCACACATAACTGGACAAAAAAAAATCTGAGAAAAACAGCTCCTTTAGTCTGTGAAATTTTGAATATAAATGCCTATTACATACAGATGCCTATAAAACATTACTCTTATATCAGTTACACAGTAGTTAAATAACTGATATGAAATATCACGTATTCTTACAGCATCTGAACCAATACAACAGAACATAACACACTGAAAAACAGCTATTATACCTTACTTTTCCTGATAACTTTCACAGGCGTTACTCATTAAGAAATTGAATTGTAAATCACATGCAGTGTGATACAGAGCTGTGCATTTGGTCAAAAGTATTCATGTGAATTAAAAAGAATGGCACCTGTCAGTAGTGAAATTATCCTGGTATATGCTCAACAGCATCCTTGTTACAGATGTGCTGATAGAAAAACTCATACAAATATTAACACAATATAATAAGATTTCTTGGATTATTTTTGCATCTAGCTCTCAAATGCTTCCTAGGATCATTCTTATTAAAGAAGACACATTAATTTGCTTGGCCTATTATGAAATGGCTTTGGCTTTCATAATTAATCTCACAGAAAACATAACCCATTGTTGAGAAGATTAGTGTAAATCTCCTCAGAGCATGTTTTTCAATGTCTACACTCTAAAATTCCAATGATCAGTTATGCATTTTCATAATTGGTTCAATTTTTAGCAAGTTTACTTGAGTGATGCTTATCAATTTTTACAGAAAAAAAAATCTTCCCAGTTTTGTAGGAATCGTGCCGTTTACTTTGAAATAAGTAATAGAGATGTATGTTAAGAGGACAACTCCATCATAGTGAATAAAGCCAAAAAGAACATAACTGTTTGACAAATAGCACTTTGAACAGGTACTAATTCAACAGTAACTGAAATAATGTTCTTGGATGCAATGGATTTGTTTCAATTGAAATAAACCAGATTTTAGTAGGCTGAAAGCAGATTAACTTCACATATGTCTCAGGCCATTTGCAAATGTCAACAACATTCTGTTACAGTGGAAAATGACCAAGAGTACTCTAGAGAATCTGACCATTACTGGCAAATGTTTAGCTGATCCCTAAAACCTGCATGTGAAAAGAGATTTTTTTTAATGCACTAAGAAGAATGAGAAGGTAGAAATTCACTTCAATTATTTAAGGAACTTATTAGACCAGAACTTTTTAAAAGTAAAATGAAAGCACCAAATTTCTCACTTGGTTAGGTGAAAGAGCTGAGAGGTACAGGAGAAAGCAGCAACAACTACTTCTAAAAAGATTTCCTTTGGTCTCAATAAGTATCTGACCATTAAAATAAAATTAAAAAAAAAACCCTACAAAAAAAACAACTTTAAAAAATACCCCAACCAAACAAGAATTTTCTTAATATATTAAGAAAATTACTGACTTTGGCGAGAAAAAAGGTATTGCCACTTCTAGAAATGGCAGACCAGTATTTCATAGGACTGTAATAATAGATTGCAAGTGTTGTAAAACAAAAAACTAAAGATATTCTACAGTACAATGGATTCATTCTAATTCTGTCCAAAGAGAGACTTTGTTTCTACAGATGATACAAAATACAGTAGCAACAGGTTATTCAGAGGACTAATATTTGAAGTGGGCCCCAAAAGTAATGAGAAATAAAAATTCCATTAAAAATGTAGAGAACATACAGTGGAGATGAAGCTTAAGCTGTATGGGAGCAAACAGGACGCTGATAGACACATCTTCAGCACTGTGGATACTAGAAGTGCAGAAGATCTGTTGTCAGAGATGAGAACACCGACTTAAACAGAGCAGAACCCAGGAAAGGTGCTCAAAGAAATTAAGGTAGTTTTCTGTCTTAAGGGGAAGAGGAGAGAAACTTGCAGTCATTTTCAGATGTGACCTTGAGCTATGGTGATAGGAAAAAAGTTCCAGAAGAAAATGGATGGAGTATTATGAAAACCATCTGACTTGAGATTGGAGTAATTTTTTAAAAACAGTAAGATTTTCACTGATTTTAGTAGAGTGAAACATTATTACACTATTAATGGAACAAACACTGAAGAAATATATCTAAACAGACTACAATTATGGCCAGAATTTTTAGTGAGCGCATGGCAAATCTAGGGCACATTCTTTGCTAGGTATTATAATACAGAAGATCAAAGTACCTTCAATGACAGTATTTAAATTTACAGTTTATAAGAAAGGTTTGCATTTCCTAGAAAATAAAGCAACGCTCATCAGAATAATTTAAACCAGTGTCAAATAGAGCACTTGTAGTTTTGCTGTTAGAATAAAAATGCAATCCACACATTCCTGAACCACAGTAACTTGAAAAAGACACCAATTATCAATACTGGAAATATATTTTTTCCCTCCTTTTTAAAATAACCACCAAAAAGCTCTGTTTATTCAGGAACATGTTTTTTAATCCAAACGAAAGAGGGTGCCAAGCAGCGTTATACAAGCTTCCTAAATTCATTTGGCTGACTAATGTTCCTATTCCTGCATGCTTCAAAGTAGAAAAAGAAAAACAAATCTCAGGAAGAACTGACATTCAGATCTGTATCAGTTTAAAGACATAATGCAAAACGTTGTCTGCTTCCTATTTAATGCAAAAGACAAATTTTGCTGAGTTCACTTAATAATGAGCAAATGGAGGGTGGAAATTAGAGGGTTGGAACTTAGGACTTTTTTACAATAGACTATTAGCATGTTTATATTTCAACCTCCCTAAATTTCTAAGCACTTTTCATTTAGTGAATTATTTTGCATATATACAGCATATTATTAATTTAAATGTATCATGCCTGACTCCTTGGTGTCTTACTTCAGTTAGACCACAAAAGCCAACACCTTGGTATCATACTCCCATTTTATACAATTATGAAATCTCCATAAAGAGACAGGAATTATTTTGGACCAACATGAAATGGAGGAAGAAACTTTCCTACACAGTTTAAACCCTCTACGTTTACAGGCACTTTACAACATTAAACATTATATATTATTTTATATCAGTATTATATATTAATATCATATTTAAAGGTTAACTATATTTTCTTTCAAATAAAATTTTTATATCAGTGTATTACACCACATTTTCAGAATTTGTTATATACACATCATCAAGTTCATTCTTTTGTCCTTTACTAAAAGAGTTGCTGTATGCTTTGCACAGAGTTCATTTTGTGTTTGAAACAGAGATAGATTGCCAGGACATGCACGACTTGGTTTTACAGTCTGACTTATACTGCCAGAATAACTTTTTTCCAGAAGTAATTAGAGGTCATGTGTTACTAAACAGACCAAAGAATCCATCCAGCAATGATGTATCACGCTGCAAACATAAAAGGAAGACATACCTTGGTCTTCTGCTACAAAGTAAGCACATGCTAATGAGAAAAGTTACAAAACAGTGTAATTCATTTAGGAGGAAAGACACTGGAAAGTTATCAGTACAAGTCATCCTGACTACATCAAGTACAGAGACTCCAGCCATAGCAAATGCAGAATCCAGGTCCACAATAAACACACCATGTACACTTAACATATCTCTAAAGCTGTTCTCAGGGTGCTTCTAAAACCTTGTAAAAGTATATATAAAGAAGAGATGACAGAGCAAATTGGACTAAATCTAGCATTGGCCTTAACTGTCAGTGAATTGATGTCCCTGGAGCTGATGGTAGCAGAAAAAATGAAAGGCAGAAGGCCTGCTAAATAAGACACTGGATAAGGGTTTATTGTCACTAAGACAAGTTAACATGATTGAAGCCAGGTTCAGTCACATGGGTTTGGCCAAGGTAGAAGAACAGATATGACTGATATTTTCAGACTCTGACTTAAAAATTCTTAAATCTTTCTGAATGAAGGTTCGGAAGGTGGCATGATTCACAATCTGTGAATTAGGACTTGTGGTCTGGAATAAAAGTCTCCCCTACATTCTTAGCTCATGTGTAAGCCACCCTCAAGATTGAACAAATAAACCTTCAACAGGACAGCTTCAATATTATAGTCAAACTTCAAATAGATAGTCAGAACCTTCCCACACACCTAGGATGCTACCCAAGAAAATATATAAAAATGTATTTCTCCATCTAGTGCATATATTCACATAAATTTTTCTGGATTAGTTTTCAATTTGGATTGAATCAAGGTTGCTTGCAAACCCAGAGATAATGGCTATAGACCATTCATGCATCCTTTTGTGACAGCTCAAACTAAACCTATAGACATTGCAGAGCATCAGTCTAAGCTGAAGAGTGTAGCCCACTGCCTGGCCCAACTCCAAGGGTCCAGGACACAACACTCCTCCCTGACTTCCCAGTTCTGCTGCTCAAAACCAGTGAGAAGCCAGTGAAGGTAGAAGAGGACTGACATACCCAGATGGACTCCCAGAAATTATTCACTGGAACATTAACAAATACTTGTGAATGACTGTTATACAGGTGCCAAATCACAGGTGGGAGAAAGGGTGACTCTTGTGGCCTGGTGCTAAATGTGATCATGAGGGTCTTAATTTGATCTTCTCCATTGAGCAAGTTTTGCAGCAAATGTGAAGAAAAAGAAAAAATAATCAAATACTGCAGGCTCTGAATGCTTACAAGTGTTCTTCAGCAGCAAAGTTTAGAGTTGGGAGGTAAGTGAAAGGTGACCTTTGAGAAGACCTGCTTGAGACATCCTTCCAGGAGCACTGACCACTGTGAAGCAGCAGTCAGCTACTGGCCCTGCAACACAGGAGCCTTCACTCGGTTTCCCAAGGCTGCACCACATGGTCTCACTTTTACTGTTGTTTCAAGTGGTGATGAAATAGCTCAAAGCTAAGGATTTACCTCCACACTTTGCAAAACAGTGCTCCATAGCATGGCTGCAAAGCCATGAGAACCATAGGGGACTTCTTCAGGCAATACGTGCAGTGATATCTTAGACATGATGCTATTTCCACCTTGCACCCAAAATTAGGTCTGCGCAACACAGCAACAATACTGGCAAAATACATATAAAGCAGAAAATTCCTAATGAGATTTAAAATCATTACTGTATCCATCTACCTTGTATAATTTAAACATGGTTTAAACAGAAACAGCAAGCAATCATTCACCCAGTGGTTATTAGATAAGTGTAGGAAATTAGATGACAATTATTTCCTATACTAATATGATCCGATTCATTAATCTGAACTCCTAAACTGGCTTTTATTCAGACATACTATCAATGACCTCTGATATTATACATGCTACCAGCTTTAATAAAATAAAATACAGTAAATTCACGAATACAAGCCGCACTGACTATAAGCCGCATCTCTGGGTGTTGGCAAATATTTTGGTTTTTGTCCATAGATAAGCCGCACACGAATATAAGCCGCTCTGTCGTTCGCAGCGAGGACCCGCGTGCAATTATTAACAGAACGGCGGGAGGGCGGGGTTTACTGGCTGAGCTAAGGCTGTGCAGGCTCGGCCCGCTAGGGGCCGCTGACGGGGCCAGGTGGTCCAGCACGGTGCTGCAGCTCGGGGCCGGCCGCCGCTGCCCCTGGGCTCGGTCACCCCGGGTCGGCGCTGCCCTGCGGTGGCAGGCAGGGACAGAGCTTCCCCTGCTCCTACGGCAGCGGCGGCGGGCGGGGACGGAGCTTTCCCGCGCCCGTGGCGCCGGCGGCGGGCAGGGACGGAGTTTCCCCGCTCCTGCCGCGGCGGCGGCGGGCGGGGACAAAGCACCCCGTCGGCTCCCCGAGCCGCGGCAATGGCTGCGCGGGGCTCCCGTCGGCTCCCCGGGCCGCAGCAATGGCGGCGCGCGCTTCCCCCCCCCTCCCTGGGCCGCAGCAATGGCGGCGCCGGCTTCCCCCCCCTCCCCGGGCCGCAGCAATGGCGGCGCCGGCTTCCCCCCCCCCTCCCCGGGCCGCAGCAATGGCGGCGCCGGCTTCCCCCCCCTCCCCGGGCCGCAGCAATGGCGGCGCCGGCTTCCCCCCCCCCTCCCCGGGCCGCAGCAATGGCGGCGCCGGCTTCCCCCCCCTCCCCGGGCCGCGGTAGGGGCGGCCCGGGTCCCCCCTCTCCTCCCCGAGCTGCAGCAATGGCGGCGCCGGGCCCCCCCCCCCGTCTCTCCCCTGGGCTGTGGCAGAGGAGGAAAGAGAGCTCTCCCGCCTCTCTCCCCGCCCCCCGTTCTGCCTACAGGGAGCCAGGCTCCACCCGCGGTGCAACAAAGTAGCGATTTGTAACAATCGCAAAATGCCGACTTTGCAGCTGCTCGGCTCAGCACTCTGGCAGGCACTTCTGAGGTTGTATTAGCCGCTCCTGATTATTAGCCGCATTTCCGGTTTAGGAGCAAAATCTTAGTCAAATTGGTGCGGCTTGTATTCGTGAAATTACTGTACTTAACACCATTTTAGTTTTCTCATCTTTTCATTCACATAATAATAGATATCTGATACTATTTACATTTGTCAATAAGTAAAACCATACAGCAAAGAAATCTGTATTTCTTGTGCTCCCTGTAGCCAGTTATTTCAGCATCAGTAATATTTATGGAAAGTCAGTTTTGCAAGTTTACATATGACTGGGTAGGCACTGCAAACATGGGTCAAATAACAATATTAAAGAGAAAGGCTACCCCTTGCCACTCATCTTAACATTCATCCATCTCCTTTTCCCACAAACACATGGAGAAAAACACAACCAACAAAAAAAAGCGGTTTTACACTGTGTTTATAAGGCTGACTAATCTCAGGTTTGGCACACCAAAGACCAGGGCAAGAACAAGCACTTTCGTTTTCATGTCAGCTCCCACAACACTCAAATGGAATTGCGTAGGGTGATTTTTCTTTCCCTTGCTTCTAATAAATGGGTGTTGTGTTTACATACTGCATACCGAGCATTGCCCATCCGAAGCCAAGGGCTGCATCTTGCCAACTCTTAACTTTCACACAATATGGTGATTACATGAGCCAGCATACCATTAAATCACATAACAAAACTTGGAGAATGGCACTGTCAGTTTGCAGAACTGTACCTGAAGGACTGACATGTAGTGCTTAAAGGGAAAAACTAGATTTCAGTGCAATGGCAGAACTGGGTCAGGAGAAGACTGAGTTACTGGCTTCACTTTAAACGACAAAGCCAAGTGCCAAATAGTTCACAGAGATAAAAACTTGCAGGCGCATAATAAAAGCAGGTGAATAAAAGAAATTACTAAAAAGATCACTAAACATGCTTTACAAAATGCTCCCCGACCCTTGAATCTTTCAGGTCATCTGCTGTTTATTCTCCATGCAACTCTTCAGTCCAGGATGTTCTTGCCAGCTGCAGTACTTGCAATCTTGAGCAGAGTCAAAACCAGGGGAGCAAAGGAGACCTTAGTCCATTACTCAACATTACTAGCACAGCATCTTTCTGGCTACAGCAAATTCTTTCTATTTAATGAGCAGCAGATCTATATCTACCAAAAGTCTTCCAGTGCCTAGCATTCATTTTTTTGGCTATTAAGCAAGAAAGAGTGATGATCAGAAGTCACTATTTCCCCTAAAAGCAAGCTCACACCAAGGTATCAGGTATCTGATTTGCATTTCTGATTTAGCCTGCTGATATGAGACTAGAAGTGCCAATGTGAGTACTAATTCTTTTTCCAATACTGGTCCAAAATAATTTCTACAGAGGCTTCCACTTTAGTGACACACACATGCAGATAGGACAACATCCTAATTTAACCTCCAACAGTAATGCACGTGTTCAGAGGTAGAAAGCTGTGCTGAAATCTACGACACTTTTAATACTGAAGTGTCTAAGAGGATGTGCATCTAACTCACCACAGGAGATCAAGTGCCTGAACCATGTATCTGTGATACCTTAATTTATCAGCCTTTGGAGCTACCCCATAGGTGACCCCTCTTTGCCACATATTTCTTAGTAACTTAATCCTATTTAGATTGTCTTCAAATCACGCCAAGAACAAGCAAATCAGAAAACTGCTATATGTTTTTTCAAGATCATATCACACTGCCATCACTCACCCTGTTTTATTCAAATTGTAAAAGGCTGTCCAGGAATCAATGATATTTTATTTGTTGTCATGTTAGTATGCAAAAGGCCATAAACTCACTTCTGATAATAGTTTTAATTACTAAGTATATAAGCCTACAAATCCTCTCATCCAAGTAATCCTTCAATAAGATTAATCCATGGAAATAGCCCCATTGAAAAAGGATTTGTATGACTGAACCCTAAATGCTTAATCACTTCTTTAAAGAAATCATGGTTTAAAAAGAAAAATCCAGGTGTTGGTATGTTTAGAAAAGGGGGGTTATATACCCATCAAACCATAGAGTTTCATAAACATCACTCCTAGGACTGACACAGTTGGGGAATGTGCTTCTGCAGTTCCTGTGGTCTCTCAGGTTAAGACTGATTTAAATAAACAGACCAACTTGATCACGCTGAGTCTAGTGCTCAGCACAACTCTTCTTTCAGCACTTTCGTTGTACTGACGTATGACTCAGCTACTCCTTCAGCTGCACTAGTTATGTATTACCACTGTGCAACATCACCTCAAAAACCAAAATCCCTGATTTATTTTAAACACTATCCAGGCATTACCAAGTGTTTGCAAGGCTCAGTGAATGTGTGGTTCTTGCTTTCTGTACTATGCCTATAGCAGAATATTTTATTTTAAGAAATATTAACTTCTTTCCTGGCTTTCCAATCTTGTTCTTTTCCCCATGACAGTTACCAGCCTAGATCATGACAGAAGTAGCCACAGGAGAGCATATAGATTTACTTTAATGTGTCGAGTGCCCCCATGTGCTTAAGTCCTCTTTCTTGTACCCACTTTTGCTCTCTCTCTCTTTGCACAGGGTCTTCAGGGTTTTAATAACAAGTCCTCTTGAAAGTATCTCCTGCTCTGCTCCCCTTGAAATGATTAATGGCTTGGTATCACATTTGTTTGCTACTCCTTAAAATATAGGAAACAATCCTTTGGAGAACTAGGAGTCTGTCAGTGCCTCCAAAGAGCAGGAAGCATAACTGCTTGAAGGCTGACAGATGCTTCACCACCATGACAAGAAGCTGTTCCACAGGCTACAGCTTGTGAGTCCCTGAGTCAAGCCATATGGTCCTGAATGCCAAGACTGCCTGTCTTTCCCAGTTTACTGGTAGAGAAGGATTGTTCCTGCTTTGCTCTGAATTCGCAAAAGTAGTCTGTTGATTTTTGCAAGTTTACAGTTCAAATGTAATAAAATGCTTGACTGCTTCCACTCATAAATCCTCATTCGTAAACGCATAAACACGGCACTCAGACTTCAAGAGACCCTTCACAATTAATAATCTGTCCAGCACATTTAAATAATTGTCTATACAGGGTCTGAGACATCTTTGTTCAGGCATCTACAGTAATCTAATGTGAATAACAGCAATGGATATACATTGCTAAAATTCAGAGCTGATAATTTAAGATAAAACCCCAGTGTATTTCAGCATCACAAAAATTAAGTCTCCAGGTTTTAAGTTCTTAAGCATGGGTACATTCTCCAGTGCTTTAGCCAGGTGAAATTTAAATATTTTGGGAAGTGAGTATTTCTAATTCCTCTCATCCCTTGAAAAATTGTTTAACTACCCAAAATATTTTGGTAAGGTCTTTTAATTAATTTTTTTGATATGTTTTATGTCTTTTCCAGTGACTGTATTCTGAAGTGTCTTCACCAGTGTGTAGGTGACCCAGCAATTGCCAAGAAACAGACAAGGCAAAAAGTATCTCGCTTCTAACCCAGAAATGTAGGAGAAGGGAAAAGCCCCCAGCGCAGAGGCAGCGGTGTGCGTGTCCATGCATTGTTCTCTCCCGGAGCAGTCCGGGCACTCGCTGGGGTCTGCCAGGACAGAGGGTATCGGCACGTTGCGAAGTCCAGCCTTAAACTTTCTCCCGTTAGAGCTTCCTTGAACCGCTTCTTGTTACAGTTTTCCACTCATGTCTGTCCCTCGCTTCCTTCTAAAAAACGCACGGCATAGTGGCCGCAACCCCTACAGAACCTGCAGAAATAATGGCATTCCCCGCAGCGGCACTGAGCGGCACTCCCCGGCGGGATGCGGGAGGACGAAGGGCGAAATGCCGGGTTCCCACAGCACCGCCCGGCTGGAACGGCGTGCGGGGAGACAGCGGGAACCGCAGCCACTGCGCTGCTGCCCCCGAGTATTTCATGTTCTCGCACCCATCAGGGCAACGCAGACAACTGATTTACTACGGCAATTTTTCCCACTGCCTTCTGAGATCTCCCACGGCTCGGCCGCCGGTCCGGCCGCTCGCTGCAACTTTTCCACGGGCTGCCGAACGCCGAGGGCAAGACCGGGCGATAATTTTTTTTTCTCCCCTTCACCTCTCTTCCCCAACCCGTTCCCCGGCGGCAGCGGCTCCCACCCCCGGCGGGGACCCCCCGCCCGTCGGACAGCCCGGGAGCCGCGGCCGCGCACTCCCCGCCCGGCGGCCGCCCCGGCCCGGCCCCGCTCCGCCGGCAGCCGCGGGGCAGCGCCGCCCGCGGGCAGGTGGGTGCCCCCCGCCGCCGCCCGGCCGCACTCACTTGTGCCTTCTTCATAAGGAACGGCAGCGCTGCAGTCCAGCCCAGCCGGCCGTGTGCAAACTCCCTTCAGCGGAACTGTAGCTCCAGCATAATGCAGCAGCCGATAGTCCACGCATTGGGGTTGCCCACGGCGAGCCCCGCGCTGCCTCCGCCCGTCCCGCCGCCGCTCCGCGCGCCCGCTGCGCCCCCGCCCCACGGCCTGAGCGTCCGCGCTCTCTGAAGCCACCGCCGGCCCCCGGCCAGGTCTTTTATATCTCCGATCTGCCTCCAGCAGCGGCGGCGGCGGCAGCCCAGGCAGGACACGCCTTTCTCCTCCCTCCCGCCCTCCCGGAGGACCGGGAGCCCAGGCAGACCCTGCGGGGCGGGGGAAACCCGAGTTAACTTGGGGCAAGTTGGAGGCAGGAACAAGCCGAGCCTGCCCCTCGCCAGAGCCGGAGGGGAGCGGGGCCGCGGGCGGGCGGGGATGAGCAGACGCAGGGGTGTGGGCAGCGGGGCGGGGGGCGCTGGGTGCCGGCCCCGGGGGGCTGCGGGCACGGGGCTCCTCCCGCCCGGAGCCGCGACTCTGCCGGTGGCCGGGACGGGCGATCCCGGCCGAGCCCCGGGAGCGGGGCGGGGGTGTCCGGCCCTGCCCGGGTGGGCTCTGGCAGCCATCGGGGAAGCCGCGCGCCGCCCCGGCATTTGAGGTCAGGCAGGATGCGGGCGCCGAGCCAAGCCCTTGGGTTGGGTCCCGCACCCACGCTGGTGCACAGGGGGATGCCCCCCGGCTGAACCCGCCGCCGGGCGCCGCCTCGGCCCGCGGCGGGGCGGGCAGCGGGCTCGGGGCTGGCGCGGCTCCCGGCCGGTGCCCGGTGCTCCCAGCGCTGCAGCGGCGCGCACGGCCGCGGTGGCAGCCCCGCGTTTGCCATTGCCGTTCCAGCGCTGCTTTCCCATACTCGGCGAATGCGAGTTAAGCACTGGGATAAGCATTTCAGCTGGAGCTAAGAAACTCCTTTTACGTGCTCCAGAAACAGAAAAATTGTTGAGCAGTGCCTCCTAACGCTTCTGCAAAGGTGATCCTGCAGGTCTTTTCACATGCTATTACATTTTGCATCCCGTGTAAATAATGCATTACTGTTGGGTGTGGAAAAGCGACTTGACTTACTGCTTGGAGTCTTCTGGCCAACCCAGCAGTAGCCGCAGAATTTGAGTCCTCTTTGGAGAAGGCAGTTCCCAAGGTTAATATGGATTAAATTTTGGGTGTGAATTAAATGGAATGTAGAGCAGTTTATGGAACTAGCACCTCCTGAAACAGCCATCGTATGTGAAAATTTAAAGAACAATAAAACGAAGGAAGAATACTCTGCCCCAGTCAATGGTCATGTCCTAGAGAAGATTAGGCATGCTGAGAGTGTACAGTAAGAGATTTAATTAGAAAAGTCTGTCTAATTTTCACCCAGAATTACTGATAAGTTTTTTAAAGACTCAATTCCAAAGTAAAGGTGAGCTGTTCAGGTACAGAAAGATTTTGAACTCATCCCCAACTTTGCTATATATTTGTACTTCATCAGATAACCATCTAATACCATTTTGCAGATAAACATCTAACATCATTTTGCCTCTGCATCCAATCCAGAAAAATGGGTCAATAATTTTCTTTTACAGCGTGACGATACAGAGGGCTTCATTCCCTTTTTGTTGTTTTTTTTTTTTTTTTGCATTTCATGATTATTACTGAGCTGAATTTGCCAAACTCTTTATGTATATAGTAATAGTCTCTTCTCTAAAGCAATAAACAAACAGTGAAAGGAAGGCAGCCTGTAACAATAAAAGAAATCAAGGATGCATTCACTGAAAGGACGGTTTGTGTATCATCTAGCAGTGATCAACCAAAGCTGTCTACATATTTAGCAAATAGGGCCAGGAAATTAAAATGTTATGGCATGTTTCCTCTTTAGAACAGATGACCAGTTTAGCCTCCTTGGGAGAAGGCCTGGAAAGTGTGAAAGAGCAGTCTGTCACAGCAGTTACCTATCTTATGGAGGACACTTCTGGTCTTTCGCCATGTTGAACTCTATCACAGTTCACCAATAGTTATGACAGGAAAACTTTAGTGGATGTCCTATATTCACTTACCTTACTGGTAGTTGTGCAGAGAGAAAAACACTCTTGGGCATAATTTTCTTTACCACCCTGGCATCAAACACCTTTTCTCTCCATCTTCAATCCAACTTCTTGAACCTGCCCTTGTGTTTAACACCCAGTTATAGTGGAGTAGTGTCCTTTTCATCTCTTCCTTTTGTGTTGGCAATTTTCAAGTGTATTATTGCTGACACTGTCCTCAGTTTGGCTGGGGAAGACTTTTCAATGAAGTTCAGTATTTAATAGTTTAAACTCATTAATATCTTATGTCTGTATTCCATAAGAAAGCATGTGTTTATTAGTCTTGCCCATTTCCAACATGGTACCAACTTCTGATTGCCTAGGGGAGAACTCATTGGCCATGAACCCTTAGTGCGTTGACTGGTAGCTTTCCAAAGCACAGCTGCAAACCACATTCAATCTTCTTTCTATGGCCTACCTTATTTGCATTTCTAAATACTTGGGGGTGAACGCAGGCCCTGTCATAGTTTTGTGAAAACCTGTTCCTTCGCAGGGAAGATATGGAAAACAGTGTTAGTTATTCCAGCTCTTCATAGGATTTAGCTCCACCCATTCAGCAGGATTGTCCTCACCAGGAATACTGTTCAGCCTGTATGGAAACACCAACAACCGAAAACTAAGCCTTTCCAGTCTAACATGAATGGAAAAGCCTCACCATCTTTACTAGCTGAGAAATGGTTGTTAAATGGCTCTTAATTTTTTTGTTTTGGTTTGGTTTTTTTATTATTCTGGAATTTTATGGAATATCTGCTGTGCTTTCCATAGCCAGGTGTGTGAATAATGTCTGCACTCAGTCTGTTGATAGCTTGGCTGCTGGCTGGAACAACTGGAATTTGGGAATATACAGGATCATATCCAGCCTCAGCCAGTGAGATTAATGGATTAAAAAGTGTTCTGTATCAACTTGGAAAATTGAAAAAATTTCTCCTATGAAACCGTGTAAGCTATGAAGGCAAACACCAGTGTGTGGGTATTAGAAAGATAGCACACTAATCCCGTCTAATCGGTTACAGACTGAGCATGTGGGGGCTTTGCTGGCATAGAGACCTGGCATGTAGCATCAGCCCAGTTAAATCCCCTCTCACCAGTCTTTTTAAAGGACATAGAGTACTAAGTACACACATTCCTAACCTACTTCAGACACACAGAATTGAAAAAATTGTATTTAAAATTGAGGTATGTAGGGCCAAGAAACTCCAAAGATGGCCTCAAACATCTTTGGGTTTTATTTACAGAAGCACATGATTGTAGAGGAATGACTTTTACAGAAAAGACAAACCTTGCAAGCTTGCAAGATTTACAGAAAATTGCATTGATTACTTTACATTGAGGAAGTGCATTGGGATGATTATCTCCTTAAGAGGTCTTTATCTTTGCTACTACAAACTGTTCTAGGTGTTATTCTGTGATTGTGAACTTGTGCATTCTAATTTCAGAGCACAACCACAACCAATATTTAATATTCTATTAAAGTACATATTTGAATTTTTAATTGAGCCTTATGCTCAACAGTTACCAAAGGGACTGTTAGTTTTTTCTAAGCATCATACATCTTTTGTGCTTATACTAGTGACAGGGGAACTTCTGCAGCTATTCAATATCACTGGTCAGTGAGTAAATGAATAACCAAATCAATACTTAGTCTACGGGGACACGCCACCACTACAGAGCCACTTTTTTATTTCATTGAGCACTGTAAGAGCACAGGATTCAGGTGTATTTTTTCATTCACATGACCTGCGTCTAAAGATTGATTTGCAAGAAGCAGTTTCCACGGAACTGATTATTTGTAATATGTCAGTACAGACTCGATAGAATAACGAAGGATAACGAAGTTATTGTATGGTAAAATCATAGTTCATTTGGCAGTGTAATTGGCAGACCAGCTGTAACGACTTAAAGAGCACAGTTACCTATCTCAAACACTGTTAGGGCCACAGAAGGACTTTGTCACGAGATAAGCACAGAATCAAACAACAGGAGGGCAATAACTCCAGGCCTGGTGGATCCTGGTTAACGCACCCAGACAAAAATTCCCATTGTGGCAAAATGTGTAAAGAGGCAACTGCTCATACACACATCACTGACCAAACAAAGATCACCACAAGTTATGGGACAGATGGCATCTGTGGCCACCAACAACCACTGAAGCATCCCTGAATATGCCTCTATGGATGCTTGGAATTTACACTGTAAATTAAGCCACCACAGGGAACTTGAGATAAGAAAAAGATGGTTTTATCTCAGACCTAGGGGGAGTTTAACAGGCTGAGGGAGAAGAATCTATCACTGATAATGGACATAAAGAATGCAGAACTTAGAGACCACAAGGAAAGCCGACTCAGCAGCTCTGCTGAAATCAGCTCAGACTGGTTAAGTTAATTTTGGCAGGGGGAGGTGGCGATCCCTGACTCACAATCCATCGACCCGAGAAACCCACTGGCTCAGAAAAAATAACTGAGCATGGGACTAAATAACTTTAGAAGTTAGGGAATAATTTAACCAATAGAATAAGAGAACTTCATAGCCAAGGAGTCCTTTGCTTGTTAAATCATATAAATAGTGAAGTTTTGAATGACCTCGGAACCCCCTCCACTGAGAAGCAGGGTAAAGAAGGACAAACAGAAGCACTTGTTGGATCCATGGGTGGTGACTATCTTCTGCTTGAACTGTCTCTTTCTCCTCCCACCCCATGCCTCTTTTCTATTTCTTTCTACCTCTCTTGTTTACATTCATTGATAAATAAAATCTGTGTTAATGACTTTGGCATATGTTCTCGTTTGTACCTTAATTCAGGCAGGGGCATCTCTCACTGATCAGATCTTAACACCAGCTGGGGGAAAATGCAGTATTCTGGATGAACAGAGATATCTTCAAAGGAAAAAAAAATTGGATTCAAATTCAATTATTTATTGAAATGACAGAATGAGTAGTTTAGTATCTCATCATAATGCTTCTCCAAAACCCATCTAAATGGAAAACATCATAGGAGTGGAGTCAGCAAGCTTCAAACTATTAGAAATCAGTACAAGAAGTGCTAGTGAAGGAGGCTAGAGTTACATGGTTGTGTGAGAGATTTATTTGCCCAGAAGCAGACATGAAGACAAGCAGATAGAAAAAACTAGTGTAGTCTTTGTTGTCAGTAGAAGAAAGGTGGGCTTTGTTTATTTGATCCTGAAATACTGATGGAGTGGAAGAATGATGGATTTTTATTGAAAGTTTAAAAGTGCTTTTGTCTATTGGTGTCTTTACTGTGGTTTACTTCCAATAAAATGACAGTTTAATTAACATGCAAAGGATACTCTGTTTTACTTAGAGATTTTTTTTGGCAAGGAAGCAAGCCCAAAATAGGAAGTTGCACTGATGTTGTTAAAACTCAATCAGAGCCTGTAAAAATATAGTTGTGGATGCTAAGAAGTAACCATTACCTGCCTAACATGAAATCTTATTTCTACTGTTCCTTCTGTATGCTATAGTTTTAGCCTCTGAAGATCTCACGGTATAGGTGAATTCTCAACTAGGAAAAAGTGATACTTGGAGAACAAAACCTGGGAAAAGCTGATGCTGCTGAAATGTTGTGATCCTTGGCAATTCCCTTTTGGCTTCTGGTGACCCTCATGATGTTCACAGACGTTAGTAGAAATGTGAAGCTCCTTGAAACTCTTATAAAATTTTGCAGCCACTAAAGTTCCAAGTAGATCAGAGGACAGCAGCATTTCAAAGATTTTTTTTTTGGTCTTAACTCTCAGGGTTTTCTTCACATCTGTGCCAAGAGGGGTCTGAATCTGGGATTGCACTAGAAAACACAGCTTTCTTTTGAAGAATTACTAATAGGTGTGCTCTTGAAAGATCAGGGAGACTCTGATGGCATGTGTCTGTTTTCTTCTAAGGAAGAGGAGGTTGCAGGGATAAATGGTGCCCATCCAACTCTGATTCTTGGCATTCAAAAAGAGACTGGAGTGTACCTGAGGATGGACAAATCGACTGTTTTCCGAGCCTCGAGGCTGTGTACACCATGCTATGGTAGTTGCTAGTGCTTATGTTTAATAGTGTTCAGCATGACTCAGTTTACCAGAGTATAATCAACACCTTGTTTCTTTTTCTGAAATGATGGAGTACCCAACCTACAAGGATGATTTACTCTTCCTTGCAGTTTTTTTGTGTTGAGTTTGGTTGGAGTGTTGGAGAGCAGTGCTCAAATCTCTGATCAGCAGATGCAGTTATTAGCCCTAACTCTGAAGAATATTCTCTTGCTGAAGTTTACCAGCCATCTGCTGTGGATTGTCCCCATAAATGTTGAATGAAAAAAGAGCAGTTATTGTATTCTACAGATAGCAATTTCTTCAGAGTGCTGTACTTAAAATGACTACAGCTCATGCTTCCAAGGAGCATATCCAAGGAGGGTGTAAAACACACTGCCTACACCAATTGCAAGGACTTATAGTTAAAGTATTAAGTAATCATTATTTCTGCAACATTCACATGATTTTTCACTTTCCTGAAATTTTGCTCATTTTCCAGTTCAGGAGAAATGAAGATAATTATGCACTACAATCACCAAACCAGGCAACATTGGAGGTAGGCAGGTTCAAGCTGATACATCCCCTTGAACAACTACCATGTAACTAAATGTTTATTACAGTACAGAACAACCATTGCTTATTATATCTAAAATTCATATTTTCTGCCTCTCATGAGATCATGCCTAATGCATTAATTATGGCTATACAAGCTCCAAAAAAAGTGTTAATTTGCTCGTACAATTCTTTTTCAAAGGAAATAACAGTTTATAATTTGTAACATAATTAAGTTATGGCTATATTCACATTTTGATTCCAGTAATTTGGAAGTGATAAATGTATGAGAGAGAAATAAATATCTTTGTTCCTAGATTTGTTGCCTACATCTCTTGATTTGCATTAGTCTGTGTCGTCCTAGTCACAGTAATTACAACCCTAGGGAGTTTCACAATAAAATGGGTTCATTTGGAAACAAAATGCTGTGTAAGTGGTATTGGATACAAATATTCACTGTTTGCAGGGAAAACTGAAACATTCCTCTTAGGTGAAAAATGGACACCTTTTTTTCAGAAAATGCATTTAGTCTGAAATATCAGGTACAGTGACTTCACAGCCATATTATGTCATCCCTTTTCCCTTTATTTTATGAAGTCTGGTTGTGTTAGGACTGTAGCAAGGATTAAAACATAGAAGTAGAAGGACCACCTAGGCTGGGATTCATGTCATCAAGAAGAACTGCATCATTCAGTCCTTGATTTGAAGATTTATCCATTTCCAGCAAAAACTCAGTTAACCTTCTTGCACTTGCTCTTCTATGGGAATGTTGCTTTAGAATTTGACTCACCTCGTAGTTGGAAATCATCTTGTAATTTGAAGTTTAATATATTCATTGTTAATTTATACCTGTTTGTTCTTGGCTAAGTAATGCTTTACTGTAAATAGCTTTTTCCTTTCCCTACTGCTTTTTGATCCTCCTGCTCAACCTACTGACAGCAATATGTACACTAATAAATGAAACAGAGACCAAGCCTGAGCTCAAGTTCTGGCATGCAGTGGTCTCTGCAGCTTAACTTTCAGCACTCATTTTGGCATGGGTTTAGTCCAGCCAGCATTGTGATCTCCAGGCCTGGGCTCAGAGGAAGAGTACAAGCCAGGACCTGTTTCTAAAAAGAGAGTTTTGCTGTGAGGATGCAAACCATCCTTTTCCACTTACCCTGGGGCCGGAGAATGTGTCCAGGCCTAAAGCTGTGGTTTGGACTTTCTCTTCTAGTGCACACACTATAAATAGTATTTTCAAATTCTACTGAGAAAAAAACAAAGGTTGGTAAAACAGATGTTCAGGAAATACCCAACCACAGCACCTGTGCTCTAAAAGCCAACCTTAATTCTGGAATTTCCTCTGTTTCGAGGTTTGGAAATTCAATCAAAGCATTCTATTAACAAGAACAAAGGGAAGAATACAGAAATGACCTTATGCTGAAGTATTCTCTTGCTCCCATGGTCCTCTGCTCTTGAAGCTCACTAAAGGAGTGACATCTTGCTGTACCAACAAGATGTTATGGTGCACTGACAATCTGTCATGATCCTGTACTACTCCAAGGAAAGACTGAGCTAAAGCTTCTGAGCTGCTGAAGAAAGGAGGATGGGGAGACCAGTCAGTGAATCCACACTCTTTGCAGGATAAAGAGAGATGAAAGGTAGAAAGTTAATCATTTTTTTCCGTTTTCATGGAGTGAGTGTCACTCAGGTGTTTTCAGTGCTGCCCTAGAGAGGCACCCTGTTCAAAACAGAGGTCCTTGTAAGAATTATGAGAAATGTTTGAAAATAATTTTTTTGTGCAATAGTTTCAGTTCCCCAGCTTACAGCATAAGGAAATACAGAAATACACTATTTTTGATTTTTGTTTTCATTTAGATGGCAGTACTAATTCATGCAAAGCCCTGAGATCTGACAGGATACATCATCAAGAAATGTGAAGATGACATTTTTCTCCCACCTTTCAGATTTGGAAATAATGCAAAATGTAGAGCTGTGAATACATGAATTAGCCTAAGTCATTCCTGAGATGGATTTCTTGTGGGGCTAGCCACCATGTTTCATAAAAAAGTGTCACCTGTATGTTGAAAGGATAATTTCTTTTCCTGTTCATCTTTCTTCAGATTTTGTGTGGGTGTGGTAATTCTTATTTAATACATTCAATCCGTGAAATGTATTCATTTAATAAGTAATTCACTAGTTTTTAAAAATGGTTAAAAAAAGGAAATGTAGTTCGGTCTGTTTTCATTTATGAAGTAATATGAATTCAAAGTATTATTGCTATAAGGACAGAATCATGTCACAACTCTTTCCCCAGAGTTTGCAGCTCTGGACAACTGTGTTAAATGACATTCACTTTCTTTCTCTCTACATCATGCAATGCTCTCTGACAGTTGTCACCCTCATCCATTTTCAGAAAGTAGTTTTCCATATTTTCTTCTATAGTCATAGATTTATTAAAGGGTTATTTCAGAAAGCATTAGGAAAGCATTAGGAAAGGATGAGTGAAAAAGAGAGGAAATACAATATGAATGTATTTGTTATCCTATGCATTTTAATCTTAAAATTTTCTGAAGTTTTTCTTGAATTATTGTATTGCTATCAATTTTACAAACTGACTATGCATCTTGTAAAATATAAACACCTTTCTATTTTAATCCAACTGCCTTTCAATATAATTTAGTTATCTTGTGTTCTTTAACTATTGCAGAATTTACAGATGTGCACTTTATATACTTTTGGTGCTTCATTGTTTGTTACACATTTACCACATATCTGTTTATATTTTCTCTAGAATAACAATAATCTAACCCTTTTAGTGCCTTTTTACAGGAAAATCACACCATAGCTTAGATAAATTCCATTTTCTACCTTTTATCATGGCTTACCCTCTTAAAAAGAGGCTGAATGAAGGCATGCTTTTTCTGTCAGACAGGAAAAGAGGTTATGTAGGTTATGTATGCAGACGGCATACTTCAGGCTGGTACTGGAAATGATGTGGCTAAATCTGATGGGAATCAGCAGCTAAAAATTGCCATCAACAAATTCTGCTGCTCCTAATGTCAGCCTTTCCTCAGGAGCTTTGGCCCTCTGTGCTTGAATGGCCTTTCCTCCTCCTTCTGAGTTAGCTCCGCTTCCCTGTATATCCATTTGTACAGGAGGAGAAGGAGGAGTGTATCCTTGCCAACTTCTTGCCTCCCAGCCCTGGCGCTGAAATTGGTTGCTGTTCTCTTGGCAGTGTGTGATCCTGGAGCTCTACAGCTGTATACTGCAACTAGTGACAAATAGACAGCTTTCAGCTGCCAGCTTCAGCTCTCTAATACTTTTACTTTCCCAACACATTTATTTTCTGTGTAAGAAGAAATATTAAGTCCAATCCTTAAAGACAAAAATCACAAATATGGAAAACAGAGGTTTTCTTTAGCATTTGGAATTAAATTTTTCAGTGGGGAAAAAAAAACCTTGTAAAGGAAATAAAGTAAGATCATCTGAGCTTTTAAATATTTGAGTCACCTGTAGCTGTGGAAAATGTAGATAAGGTAGGTGGTCCTCCTATACACTCTGCAGCAATATAGAACTGTCGAAGTATGAGGCCCTCCTGAGTTCTGACCTGTAATAATGGGTGAAGAATTCTATTAATGCTTTCTTAAGAAAAGTTTATTGTTTTTGATCACCTGTAGAGAAGGTTTATTTTGGAGAAATAAAGATGTTAAGGTGCTGGAGCAAGTCCAGAGAAGGGCAGAGATGTTGGTGAAGGTCTGGAGCATTTTAGTGATCTGAGATTGTTTAGCCTGGGGAAAAGAAGGCTCAGAGGAGACCCTATCGGTCTCTGAAAGGAGGATGTAGCCAGGGGGATGTTGACCTTCTCTCTCAAGTAGCAAGTGATAGAGCAAGAGTAAACATCCTTTAGCCGTGCCAGGGGAGGGTTAGATTCAATATGAGAAATATTTCTTGCACCAAAGGGAGTTGTCAAGCACTGGAGAAGGCTGTTTGGGGAAGTGATTGAGTCAGCATCTCTGAAGGTACTTAAAAGAAGTGTGGATGTGACACAGGGCCATAGTTAAGTGGTGAACATGGTGGAGCTGGAGCAATGCTTGGGCTTGATGATCTTAGAGTTTTTTTCCAACCTAAATGCTTCTATGATTCTATCAAGGGGATGATATGTTGTGCTGGTAGGAAAGAATTGTAGGTGACAAGAGCTGGATAATGTCATCTCTTGTTGTCCTGCCAAATGGGTAATAATCATAACTTTCTAGTGAATATTGGTGCATGAAATTCTTTACTATCTGTTTTTTTACTAATAGCCAGTATGCCTCTATAGAATGCCATGTAATACCTCTCTACAATGAGAAGCATTTCCCTCTCAAGCATTGTCACTGATGGCCTTTATAATCTTCTGTTTATTCTTTCTTCAACAGAACCACCTGATGTGATTTTATGTGGGATGTAGTGAGTGATACAGAGTCCTTCCTAGCTTGCACAAGGTAGTCTCATCTCTTGGTCGCTGTAAGGATCAGTATGTGTTCTAAGTTCTTCATGCCATATGTTGCTATGCAGTGAATCAGGATAAATACCTAGTCACATTATAAAGGTAAGCTAGAAGTTAAATAAATTGTGTTGGAAGGAGATGGGAAAATCTCAAATTTTTCTTTTACATGACAGAAATGCCAATAAATGGTCTTTCAAAACATGTATTAATGAGTCCATACTTCATGTTAAGAGACACTGTTCCTTTGCTGATGCTGTGACATAAACTAGATCCTCAGCAGTCTAAACCCCTTCTCTCTCTGCTTTCTGTTTGTCTGGGGGAGACATGACTTGTGCCAGGCTTTAGATGTTTCAGACATGCATGCTCAAGCAGTCCTGGGTGGAAGGGCACTAGAAATTGAAGAACTAAGAAAAATTAGATAGAAGCAGTTTGCTATCGCTAATCCAGAGTAAAATATTATGGGCAGATTTAGTAATGGGTCTCACCACTGTTCATTTTTAAAAAAAACCTTCAATAATCATTGGCCAAAGTACAGGATTTAAAAGGACTGCACTCAATTCTAAATCATAATTCCCAGTTATCTTGGATTAAGGGAGTAGTGAAAAAACTGCAAAATTAAACTAAATGGGTTGCAGCAAAATATATTCAACATGTTGAAAATTTCCTTTAGCCAAATTAAGTTTTTATTCCAAGCAATTTAGGCTTGATATTGATTTTATTGTAAACTGTTGCAAAATTGCTGTCATAATTTTTTCCCATTTACCTTTTAAAAGAAATCTAATATTACAGGAAGATAGTGTTATATATTCTAGTCACTGTGTATGTGTCCATGTGTTTATTTCTAATTGCTATTTCTGTGAATGCCACAATAACAAATTAGATCTTTGGCCAGCTATTACAACAATTTCATCTTACTCAGTGGAAATATTCTTTATTTATATGCATAGCCACATGATCAGAATTTGACCTTCTGTTTAGAATTGTGTTATGCTGTATGAACAATAACAATATAATGAACTTCTGCCATTTCAATGGCTGCTGTGACATTAACAAATGATCCTGGAACACAGCAAAGATTCCTCAGCAAGATAAGATAAGATAAATTTAGCTACCAGAGCACTGCTAGTGATGATGCTGAGGTTTGATTTTTAAACAGAATAGCAGTGTTAATCCAATCTCCATTGAATGTATAAAGAAAGAATTCATGGTAATTAGGAAGAGACAAATAGCAGCATTCAGTTCTGGAATTCTGGGCCCACATGAGTGTGCAGAAACCACTTTGGTCTTTCAGTTTCTTACTTGGCAGAAAAGGAATTATATACAAGGGGAACTAGCATATGGAAGGAGGCTCCACTCTGTCTCCAGACATACAGAACATCTACAGGATGTGTGGAAGAAAGTTTATAATAATTATATGGAGAGCTGAAAGCAGCCTGGTTGCCTATTATGTTCCATTTTCATTTTACATTTTCCTTGTATTTGTGGTAAATGTTCTAATATCTCTTCTAGGGATGCTGAAAATCAAGCCTAGAAAATTAAACCTAGAAAAATGTGTTTTCCTTTGTCTCATGAAACTCTCTTTGACTTTGTCTAAATTAGAAGCTGCAAAAAATGCAGTTTCTTTTCTGGGACTGATATTCCCCAGGAAAACCTTAGCAATCTGGTGAAAGGCTGCTGAACATCAACAACCTGGAAATTAACCTGTTCTGCTCTGTAGAGGTACATGCAGGACTCTAACTGCCCTAAAGCTTTTGGAGCATTGATAATGGAAGTCGAAAGTGAAGGCGAAAGATGGGTTTATTGTCTTTGCTTTCCAACCTCAACAAAGTACAAGGCTCTAATTATGGGACAGAAAAGGAAACAGGATGGACTTGGCTTTCAGGAATGGTGGTGGTAATGGTGGCTCATTTTCTGATGTGGAGCAGAAGCCAGCCTTGGCTGCTAGCTATTCAAATTAGACTGGCAGCTCAAGCTCAGGTCTGCTTGTATACAGAAGAATTGAGTTTAGGGGTTTTCCCTGGTCATGGTGCTTAATTTGCAAATCAGTAAATTCTTCTCTCTCTCCTTTTAGAGATAGAAAATTCCCTACAGAAAGTGTGACAATTGGACTGTATTGTATCAAAGTTCCAAAATTTAATAGTTGGTACATGTACTGTATCTGTTGAAACCACACTTCCATGTCTTTGATGAATTACTTGTGCTGAATGCCTAGTTATATGTCTATCTACTGCTTTTCCTTTTCATTTACTGTGTGGGAGAGATGCATAAAGAGATAAAATGTCCTGACTAACAAATGCAAAACTAAATATTGATTTGGCATTT
The DNA here is from genome assembly GCF_009819885.2 of Catharus ustulatus. Taxonomy (NCBI): domain Eukaryota; kingdom Metazoa; phylum Chordata; class Aves; order Passeriformes; family Turdidae; genus Catharus; species Catharus ustulatus. The sequence goes on along the minus strand of NC_046224.1, from coordinate 42,506,616 downwards.
CCTCAGATTCTTAGTCCTTTTGCATTCTAAAAATATTTCAATAAAAGCAGGGTAGTTTTGGGTTTAGTATTTCATAGGCTGGAAAATGCATGCCAGAATAGCTGTAATCTTTGCATATGGTTTAAAGAGATAACTCAAGCTTTGTGATCTGGAAGTTCCTTATATACTGACATTTTTTGTTAATGTTTCTTGAGGGAGCAAACGCAACAAAAATGCTTCACTCAGGACAAAGTTTCCCTCCCTGTGTATGTATATGTAACATTTTAATACAGTCTCAGAGTATGTATCGCTCACTACAAACAAAAAACTTGATATTCATATCTTTGGGGTTGGATCCCATACTTTGATCCTGGTGTAGAAATGCTTTGAACTTTTAAAATGCAAAATACTAAAAACTGATGCTTTAAAAATTCTATTGAGGGCTTATATTCATGTGGCCTGAATCCCAGTACCGAGCTCATGCTTGTACTAGGAAAGAGTCCTTATATGTGGAGTGTACAGCAGCTTAATGTTTGGGCTTGCTTGCTCTTGTGCTTGGGAGTAGAAATCTCTTAAACAGCCAGGAAGGAAGGATGGGTATTTGTCCCTATACTTTCCAACACTTACTCATTGGGAGTAATTCTTATGTAACTACTCTATTACTGTTCACCTTCTGTTAACAGTGATCATATAAGTGTTTGTTCTATTAGATCCTTGAATTGTGATTACAGGACTGTTATAAAAATAAATTAAAAACTGACTGTAGCCTAGCTATTATTTACATGCACTGAAATGGGAAAGAAATGGTGAAAGAAAACATTGGTGTTGACCTAAGCCCATGATACCAGCCTGTCTGAGAAAATTCACGTCTTTTCAGAAGCTCAGAAAAATAATCATCTGAACATACCAATTGTCCCTAATTAGGAAATAGTGCTCTCACATGAATATGCTCTTTAAATTCTGCAGTGATTACAGCATGGGAGCAGAGAAAAAAAGGTAGATTAAAAAATCCTTCTCCTAGAGCATCAAATGTCTTCTTGTGAGGCACTGGGAAAGTAAATAAAAACCTGATTTTAATAGCAAAAATTTTTAATAGAGAGCTACTAATTTTATTCATGCAGTCTTTCAAGGTCTGAAGGAGCTTGAGAAACCTAGTCTAGTGGAAGGTGTCCCTGCCCACAGCATGGGATTGGAACTTGATGATCTTCAAGTTCCCTTCCAATCCAAACCATTCTAAGATTATATGATTCTGGGATTCTGAGATTCTGTGTTTTATTCATGAGGAATTTTACACTTAATAGTACTATTTGATGCTGTTGTCATTGAAGATTTACTTCCTTGACTTCCATGGAAACAGGATGTGGCCAATAATATTGACTTTGGGTTTTTTTACTGATTAGGTATATAATTGATTTGACTACCTTTTGAATCAGGTCCTAAGCAACATTTGGATCTGTGCTATATTTGGAAGGAGTGATCTGGGATATCACTCTGCTTTTTTTTATCATAGTGGCAAGAATCAGCAAAAAGACGCCTAAGAAGTGAATTATAATCTAAAAAAAAAAAATAAATTACAAAGCTCTTCTCTGATATACCAAGAAACACTTGGTAAACATCATGAAGAAAACAGTATAATTAATGCCATATTCTAAAATCAGCTTATAATTAGTGCCATATTCTAAAGTCAGCTTTGGGAAACTCCTTATTTAATTCTTGGAATCTCCGGGCTGCTGACTTGTTTCTTCTGTCCAGAGAACACCAACAGGTTTTCTAAAATATTTTAAAAGAACTTTAATGTCAGAGGCATATATGATTATTTTCTAATGACTAACTCAATACTTACTGGAATTAATGGAATCCTGGAGCTATGGCGGTCTTTGTGCCTCAGTAGAGAGCTCCTGCATGCACAGCCTGGCTTTCTACTGGAAGCCTAAAGAAGCCATATACCTGTCGTCACCAGAACTGGACTTCAACTGCCTGCTTTCATTCTCTTGATTTATATTTCTTGCTGGTTCACTCCCTCTGGCAGAGACTCAAACAGGGAAATCTGTCTCTCCTCTGTCAGGTTATATTTCTTTGAAAAACATTGTAATGTTTTCCTGCTGGAATGTTACAAGACAGCAGCCAGAATCTCAACCAGTGTAAATTGTCCTGCTGTGCTGACTATGATAAACTTTGCTAGTTTACATTCACTGATGATCTGGCCTATGTTTTTTAACTTTCAAAATGCAGAGAGCTTTTTCGGGGACCAAAAAAGCTGTGCCTGACCTTTAAAATTACACACAAGCGAAACAAGAGAAATGCATGTGTTTGTTCTTAATCCCTTACTGCTTTAAAATTTAAACAAGGGCTTTAAAAATAGTTAAGGCCAATGTTAAGCACTTTGTTCAGGCTAACAACATTCTCACTATTTTCTTTTTTTTTTTTTCTGAGACCTTCTCCAATTTCATTTTAGCCAAGGTTAGACCTGTAAGTGCTGAGCTAACTTTGCGCTGGGGAATAATGTCATATACCAAGAAAGACATTTTGGTGTTTTCCTTGTTGCTGTCTAAGTAAGGCTGTAAGTCAATAAAACATTAAAGAGTTGACCCAGAAAAAAATTCACTGATAAACTGTAATTTTTTCTAAGCATGGTTCTCAACCTGAGAAACAAAACTTCTTAACAGCCATGCTTTCTCCTCCTTAGCTTTCGTTCCATCAAGTCTTCCAGTTACAATTGTTTTATTATACCTCTGGCCTTTAACACCCACCATTCTTCCTTGACAGTGGCAGTGGTGTATGTCAGGCAATTTTTGCTGCCTGTTAATACAAATTGTGTCGCCTGAGTTGGACTTTTGGGGCTTTCACTTCATTACCTTGTACAGCATTTAAATTCTCGTCCTGGTTTCCAGGTCAACACTGCATGGCCAGGATCAGTTATGTCCCAGGTTAATTTTGCCTATGCCTTGGTTTCATGCCAGAGTAATCTCTATGCAGGGCAACTTTTGGAAGTCCAAAAAGCACAGACTTCTATTTTACAGTAAGTTAAGTATAACAGGCAACACCCTTACAGTAGTTTTAGGGCTAGGTGCCTGAAGCTAAGAAAAGCAGGAGTATAATGGTTGCTACAGTTGGTGATTTTCCAGGTATTGTCATCCTTAGACAGGACCAAGTGTCTTTTCTTATTTTGGTAACAGACAGCCATAGTCCTGCTGCTTGCAAGGGTGATCCTGCACTCTGATCACTCAATTTCACCCTGTCCTCCTTGTGCTGGGGTGGGAAGGCTGTGCAAATAGTGAGGGTCTTCAGCAAATGGAAGGAAGAACATGAAGCATGGGAGACCATGTGTTTCCTGGCCATAAGCCCTCCCTCCTTCTCCTCTTCTCCAGACGTCTGCATTGCAATCACACCAGCACTTTTAGCAGCACTTTTGCTTCCACTGCTCAGAAGGGCATTTTCAATGGAGTATGTCCATTTCTCATATGAAAGTAAATTTTGCTGCACTGAAGATGAAGGTAGAATTTGGTTTCACTCACACAAATGAAATTCTGAGCTAATTTTTTTACCAGCATAAGTTTTATTTTATGTGCAGTCAAATCAGAAGAATGCTGACACCCCTATATTGGAAGTAGGCTTTATGTGCTGTAGTGCAGTAGTGTGGTTTTGAAACTAATTCTCAGTCATCCCCACTTGATACACATTGACTTGGGTATAGAGTAGCTTTTGTGAACATGTACTAGTTTTTATCTGTGTGAAATTCATCCAGAAACTTTTCTGCAGGAACTTGTGGATGTGCTCTAACCCCTAGTGAGGGTCCAAACAACTGACCAGTCCTTGGAGTGGCTGTGAATCATGGATATGATGGAGATGTTCAGTTCAAGGGATCAGACCAGGTCTAGTCTGAACAATGAGCCCTGAAACACACATAATATGGATGTGGGGACACCAATAGTTTCAGTCTGCCAATGTATTCTTTGCTAAATTGCATGTTAATGTACATGTAGGCTTAGATGCCTGAAGAGAGATTTATGGGCTCTTCAGACTTTCTATGGAAGTAGCCCAGAGCTAGAAGGAGGGAAACTAAATAGTCTGTGGTAGATGATGTCTATGGGAATAGCTACAGGCTTATGTTTTATGAAGTTGTTTGGTGGGAATGCATACTTTGTGCCTTCATTTCCTGGGAAGCAAAAAGCACTCCACAAAATAGATGCTCTGTTTTTAGATGCTCTTCTTTCATTCCACGTTGGGAGCTTAAACTTTGATCAGTTCTTGAACTTGCCAGTGATAAAAAAAGCTCAGAGGCATAGACTCCATGTACCTTTTGAATCTTGTTTATTGGCTGAGCTCAAAGTGATGAAAGTGAAGAAATCCATGTCACAGAATATAAAAGAAAATAAATTCTAAGACAATATTTTTAATGACTTCTGCTTGGTTCCTGAATGTCTCTGGTGCTTCACTCCTCAATACCTATATGAATAATGCAATTTTTCTATCCCTATCTGTGGAATAGCTATATTTATCATTATACAAATGTATTAAACATATCCAGTGTTTGCCTGGTGCTAACAAGACCAGAAGCCTTTTCTTCCTAAACAGGCTTACACAATTCTGCAGTTTACAGTACTGCATATTTTATATTTGAGTGAGACCTTAAAGGTCATTCTAAAATATCTTACCATTTTTCATTGTGACACATCTTAATAGCAAATTTCATGTGTATCAAGGAGGTATTCAGAAAATCCTCAACTTCCATAAAACAAACATGAATGAAAGACTTCTATACACCCATAAAGTAAGCCACATGTTATACCGAAGCATATTCATGCATATGACTATCAGTCATTAAAAAGAGCCTCATAATTAAGAGTACTGCAAGTAAAAACAAAATAAAGACTGTTGGATTTTGATTGAGTCATTCCTCTATTGGGCTGAAGTTACTTTGGATGCAATAATGGTGCGTAACTCTTATGTGGCCTTCCTATAGAAACCATTTATGTGTGCAGAAGTGTCTCTTTCTGCTGTGATATGACAGTATGAATGTTCTTCAAGATATAAATGCAAATCACATCATCACCCCTCCCAGAGTATACCCAACCTAAGCTTTTATCATTCCTGGGGACTCCAGATTTCAGCCAGTAAAGGCCCATGAGTGAGTGCAGGAATTTCTGTGATGAACATATTCTAGCTACTCACCAGCCCAAGCTACTTTAAACAGATAATTATTCACAAGAACCTGAGCCAGCGTATTTAATTTGCTGTACTTTATAGGCGTCAAGTCTGACTGGATTCACTTTCTGCACAAAGTGACACAAATCTTGAAATAGTATAAAAGTGGCATATCCTTAATATGGCTCAGGTGTGCAGTTTCTATACAGATCCTGGTTATTTCCCATCCTAGTTCATATCCTGCACATCCAATTTTCTGTAAGATTTGGAATTGAGGGACACAAACGAGGACACTCCCATAACACCATGTTTCTTTGTCTTTTAGCACTCTACTAACTCCCTTCTGTTCTTATCCAGCTCTCTTCAGCTGCTACTTCTCAATGACTTAATAACACTTGATTTACCTCATGCACTTCTCCTGTTCCTTTATACTGATTGTTTTCTGATGTATTTTCATATGTTCCACCTCTTATATGATTTGTTCCTGCTTCAGTTATACCTCATGAAGCAAAAGCCATTCCTCCTCTCTTCTTTGTGCATCAAGTTAATCCTGTGTTTCATAAGGTTTCTTTCAGTAAGCATTTGCTTGCGTACTTTGCTTTTCCTTTTATCTCCCTTCCCAGGAGATCAAACCCACACATGCCTAAGTTAGATTTTAAAATATCTGATTTATTGCCATTGTTTTGTTGCTTTCACTCCATCCCTTCCTTACTCTTTTCAGAGTTGTACTACAGTATTTTCTGTTCAATTGCATGCAAATTATTTTACATTTTCATATTCTCAACAACATCCTTTATCTATTCTTCTTCTCTAAGGCAGTGGTCCCCTAATAATTCTCTCTACCATCCAGATAAAAAAGTGAGCCTGAGCGCATTTCGATATTTTGCTGGAGAGTCTGGGGAACAAAACTTTCAAATTTTCTGTTAAAGTACTCAAATGGGATATTTTAATCTATATTATTTGTGAGGAGTTCAATATTATTTCTTCTTGAGAACATAAAGGTAAAACTCAGAAGGTGAGTCTTGTTTCTTGAAGCTGGAAATACAGGTGACAGCTCCAACTTGCAGAGATGGTGAGTTCCTACTGAGCTTGAGTTTGACCACGAGTTTTTAACAGTGCTTCTAGTGCATACATATGTATAAGATGAGAACTGGTACACTAGATTGGACTAAAGCCCAGATGGCCCAGAAACATGTTTCTAGCAGTGCTGAAATTTCTTGCAGTGCATCATAGAAATACAGAATCATTCAGGTTGAAAGGCACATCAGAAGATCTCTAGTTCAATCTCTGTCTTCTCAGTAGCCTCTTCTTAGGTATTGAAAGGAAGGAAGACTGCTATTAAGTCTGTCCTAAGTCTTCTCTTCTCCAGGGGCAACAAATACAGAACTAAAGAGATCTTACAGCATTACTTCCCTAGAATACTCTGTGGACTTCCAAGAATCTGTGGCTGGCTCACTGCCTAAATTGCTGTGTCAGGGATGGTACTTTTTTAGTTGCCCTTGATTGTTTTGTCTTTTGTTAGCTCTTTGAAAATTTCTGGGATAAAACTTCTTAGCTCAGCTACATTACCTAGTTTGTTTTGACCCAGCCAATTACAAGTTTCATTCAATGATTCCTTTTGTCAAAGAAAGATGGTACAGTCTATTCAGTAGCATGCTGATGCTTTCTGTTTTCTTCTTAATACTTTTAAACATTGTTTGTTTTTCCTGACAGTTACTGAGTAGTGAGCACAGAAATATCTACATGTTTGAACTCATTCTTTTGGGGTCCATCAGCATTTTTTGTTTTCTCTTGTGCAGCACTTCACTGAGTTTTGTCTGGCATTTTAACATGCAGTCATTGTCTCATGCTTTCCTTCTTCACTTCATTGCTAATGTTTATTTTCCCTCTCCTTCAATTTAGTAGTAAAATGAAATACTGTACTGCTATCTTATAAAAGCTTAAGCAGCACAATCCTCAGCACATATACATGTAGACCTTCTTCGAAGGATCAAATTGATCCTATACTGTTTTCTATCTTTATCTTGTCTTAAATTAATGTGTAAATATTTACTCTTATTCTATGCCCTCACAAAAGCTTTTGATGGAGCACCTCACCTCCCACAGAATCAGAGGGAAGGGTAAAAGAACAGGAAGCCTAAAAGTGAGAAAACACATGGGTTAAGAAGCATAATAATAATAATAATAATAATAATAATAATAATAATAATAACAATGGAAAATAACAAAGAGAAATAAACAGAGAAGATATGGAAATTAAAACAATTGCTCACCACCAAACAGTCAATGCTCATTCAGTCCCTGAGTAGCAGCTCCCTAGTCAACCTTCCCACAGTTGTTTATGCTAAGCATGATGCTCTATGGTGTGGAATATCCTTCTGGTCAGTGTTGTCCATTACCTCAGCTGTAACCCTTCCAGCTTCTTGAGTACCCCAGGCCTCTTCACTCCTGGGGCAGTATAAGGAGAAGAAAATGCCCTGATGTTGTTCAGTAAAAGCTAAAAGATCCCTGGGCTATTGACATCTTTTTGAGCACAAATCCACGGCCACACTGCTTTGGATGCAGCCCAGGACACGTTTGGTTTTCTGGGCTGGGAGTGCCCATGGCTGGGTCATGTCCAGCCTCTCACCCCCTGCACTCCCAAGTCCTCAGCAGGGCTGTTCTCCATCTGTTCATCCCTCAGCCTGGTTCATACCAGGGGTTACTCAGGTGCAGCATCTTGCACTCAGTCTTATTAGATGTTATGAGATTCCCATGGACCCACTTCTTGAGCTTGTCCAGGTCCCTCTGGATGGTATCCCATCCTTCAGGTGTGTCAACTGCTCTAGTCCAATTTGTTCAGTGAAAATGATAAGCTTACTAATCATCAGCTCATTGGTTCTGTCATGGAACCCATTTTTAAAAATGGTATCACACATTCCAGTCTACAGACACTCAGACATTTATAATTCAAAGGTTGTACGCCACACTTAATGTCTGAACTATTTTATTCTTGAGTTCCTTGGTGAATGACACTTGGTCCTGGCTGTTATCATTCTTTTTACTATTCCTTCCATAGATAGCATTTAAATTTCAGTTAACTCTTCAACAAGTTCTCAATAAAGGAGTTTTTGGGTCTGAAAGACTCTTCATGTGCATCCACAGTAAACCAAAAAAAAAATAAATCAATTAAGGTTCAGTTTTGTTTCCATTTTTTACCACCCTGTCTTCCCTCAGTACTTCTTTTATCCTTTGAATATTTGCTGACTCTTTGGACTCTCTGATAGATTTCCTGTGACTGATATATTTTTAAAAATATTTATTGTTGTTTTTTGTATTTTTTTTTCCAGTACTTTTCTGGTTTGCCTTACTCTATATTTAACCTGCCAAAGTTTCATCCTCTCTAGTTTCCATATTTGGACACCACTTCAACATTTTCAAACTTGCTTCTTGCATTTGATAATCTTCCTTGTACTGTTCTTTATCCATGCTGGCTTCCTTTAGCTTTCCTCAAATCTTTCATGACAGGAAGTATGCATATCCTTTTTACCTTTAGTGTAGTCTCTAAATTGTGCTCATTTTACTGGCAGGGATTTAACTCTTTTAGTCAGCTTTTTATCATCTTTTAGCTCTTTAGCATATTTTTAACAGGCTTCCTTACTCTTAGGTAATTCTTTCTGAAGTTGACTGCAATCATTATTATTTTTCTACTTTGTCTTGTTTTGGTTTGTTTTGTTGTTGTTGCCAATGCTTTAAAGCATATGTGGTCACTTTCATAGAGTTGTTCTCTATCAGTAAATCATGATGAATATAGCTGAGATTAATTGAAATAGAACATACCTCCAAAGGGTAAAAACACACCAATTTTTTGTCCAGTTTCCTAAGTACAATTATTTCTCCTATAAGTTTTCCTAGAATTCTTAATTTTGGACTCAAACTTCCCTTTAAGCTCCAGGCTAGAGTCAGACTAAATAATTCTGTGTAGTGCAATCTACTGCATCAGCATCTGTTTTAGAGTGTAAGTGGAGCATACAGGCAATTATTTTTAAAATCTTTTAGTATATCTGGTTAGACTCTGTTACGGAAGCATCCTGCCTATGTCTTGGCACAGTCATATGCTAATAAATGTCAGAATAACAGAATAAAACAGGCTGCTTGGACCCTAGAGATTCACTTAACCTGGAGGAATCTTCATGAGACTCTTTAAAACACAATTATAGCCCTTTTGTTTCACTACATTCAATCTCACTAATATAATTCAAAAATAATTAACAGCATATGTTCAAAGTACATAAACAGAGTGTACGTATTTCAAATTGATTGATCATATCTACCCTTACCTTCAATTTATATATCTTCTCTTATCTTCCGTAACTGACTTAAAATAACCTGCTGAATTTGCTCTAGCAAGCACTTTGTTATCCCTCAGAACAGCAAATTTTGCCATTGTTTCCAGTGAAGCAAAAAACAGTTGTGTTAGTAGTGCTGGCCACCTCTGACTATTTTTATCAATATAGGATGAGATTCACTGGTTGAACATATGGCACAGAGTACATCAGCTTGTTTTCTTGCTGTTCTTACAGAATTAATAACGCCTACTATTTTTCTTTAAAAAATAAACTGCATAGCTTTGTCTTTTCTGTCCCAAATAGAATAAAACCACATAGGTGTGTTAATGCTTTCCTAATACTATTGGTCTAAGGAGTTTCTTCTTCAACTAATCAAACTATACCTGCATATTTAAAACACTTAATCTTCAGCCCACTTGAAGTCCTTGCTTAAATAACCCTTAAACAGCCCCAGGAATGAACAAATGACAGAGTATTTAAGTTAAACTGCATCAGACATTTAATTTGGAGGACTTCAAGCAGAAGCATAAGGCTGAAAAATTTTTAAGCTTATCTCTAGTGGTATTGCCAGGATTCCATTTGTTCGCTCCAGCTCCATACTGCATTTCATGTCAGTAGTTGCAGTCATCTGATTCCACCAAGTAACAACAAAAAAATGCTTAGTTCAAAAATTTGGGGTTTTTTTATTTAAAGGAATTAATTTTATGCTGGACTGGCTTTCAGAATCACCATGGAGTTAGAAAATAATGGGAACTGGTGGTAAACTCAGAGGAGAAAACAGTAAAAGCAGAAGTTTCTGAAGTTATGTACCAGCATATGGTATGTATCCAGACTTTGACTTCACTGTTAGCTAGATCTTTGTGACAATGGGTATTAGTAGAACATTTGAGATTGTTAACTGCTGTCTTCCAAGGCACCATCTATCCACACCTAATGGCAGCCACTACATGGGAAAACAACCTGAAACAACAAAAGACGTCTGATCTGTTGCAGTGACTGTGGTAGAAAATTGTATTTTGAAACATGGAAAGAGATATTTTTTACAAGAGAAGAAGACTAAACAAGAATTTTCAAAAGTACCTTGCTCACCATTGCAGTTTTTCCTACCTGCTTAATAAAACTAATTTTTGCCAATTTCTTAATTCTCTCACAACCTTGAGAACGGCTATATTCAGTGAGACACCACAGTTATTTTCCCTGTATCTACACTTGGCACAAGGTATTTTAGAATAAATCTGGGTGAAGGGATTGGCACTACCATGGTTTACACCACATGTTGTACTTTTAGGAAAGAAAAAATAAGAACATTTTCTTTCAATGAAAGGGCAAGCTATGAGAAAATTACACACCAGAAGTTGTGCAATTCAGATTATTATGAAATCTTGCATTTTTGTTCAGGATGTTATGTATTTAGCTGCCAAGTCTGGAACTTAAGTCTTTTTGTGACAGAGGAGGCTAGCTCCCTGTTTACCACAGAAACTATCCCACAGTGTACTTCAGAAAATGGAGACTGTTTACTAAAATTGAAAGCCCAGACAGTAGCTATCAGATCTCTCTTATTTCTTGTCTTGCACTATCTTTGTAATTGCATATGACAACCCCCTGAGTATTATTTCAATTTATTGCCCATTGAAACAGTCCCTTCTCGTTTTATGTCAAAATTAAAATTCATTAATTCTTTTATGTTCCCAGTTTCAGTGGCTGGACCGCATTTGTTTCGAACCTATTGCAGCTGCAGCTACTTATCAACAACAGATCATGTCTGAGAGAAGAGTTTGCAAAAAAAATTCCTTCCTTCCTTCCACTATCTCCTCACATGATGGAGTAATAGTGTATGTTGTCCTGCTCTTGGTAAATGATTCTTCTCTTTCTCAATGAATGGGGCTTCAGCTGACAGACACTCTAGCGATTGAAGAAGAAGACATGAACTGTTTGCCTTAAAAACACTTTTGGCTGTACAGTGTCTCTGGTTGAAGTATGGAGCTGTTAAATAATAAACTTGTGTACAAGATCATTACCTACTGATTCATAGTGTGTGGAACTGAATGACTGCTCAGTTTTGGTTGCTTCCACTCCCAAATATTTTGGATTGGATCTTCATGGGTGGTGAAGAGAAAGTATAAATCTTTAATTTACCAATATCTTTGTTTCCTTTTTTATTTTACTACTTGCTTTAGCCTCTTGTTTTTAGAATTGGATATTCGCATTAGAGACCAGTTTGCCATCAAGATGTCTATGGGAAACGTTTTAAATATTTTAGTTTGCTTAGCTTGGTTGTTTATCCCAAAAGTAGTGTACTCTGCAATGTTAGTTTGCAATGTAATGCCAGAAATGAAAAACCTTTTTGTTTTCAACTAAGCTATCTTCCTGGTACATCTTTTATGATTACAATGCAAGGAGTCAGAGGGTGTTAAAATAAGCAAAATAATGGGAAGATGAGTTAAAATTCTTCAAATATCTTAACAGGATTGGATAAATTTTATTTTGGAAGCAGGACAAAATGGACAATAGAAGACACAATATTTTTTAAAAAACACCGATGAATTCTAAATTGTAACAAACAGCAAGTTTTCTTAAATTTCAATCAGTTAAAAAAAGGATTTTTTTTTTTTCTAATATTGTTGCATTAATCCTGCAGACCTCAGAAGGAATTTCTTTGCCTTATGCTCTGAAAGGAAAGAAAGAAAGCGGGATGGGGCTTTTAAGGAGTGCAAGTGTGTACAGCTTGGGGCAGACACGAGAGATAGGAGCCTGGTAGATTGGAAATGAGACTCCTGATATGAGAAGTGGAAAAGGGCTGCAAGAGAAGGGCTTAGTCCTTGTGAAAGGCAATTTTACAGCCTGGTAGTTGTATGAGCAATCTTGACAGTGGTCTGGGTTTGGTTTTTAGGTTGATGCTATCATAGCTAGAGACCCATCTCTACCTGTTATGTCATCACAGACAGAGAGATGGAGAGCATTGAAAATGTAATTAACAATAAATGGTGGTGTGAATTAATTAATGAGACATAACACTACAAAGTGTTCATTGAGGAGTTTTTTCTCATTAAGGACAAAAGCTTGTTCTAAAATTTCAATTCTGTATTCCTTAATGTTACCATAGGATTACGCTATATAACATAGTTACGTTGTTTTACCTAATCATCTTTAGGATATTTGTAATTGTTTTGGCAATACATAGTCCTGGAAATTGGTGTTAGAGATTTGTAATTAAAATTAGACTGCAAAAACAGCATACTTACTGTCTGCATCTGATTTCCACATATTAGAAACTAATGCTTATTTCAATGTCAAATCTGTTTTTTATGTGTTTTTAATAAGTGTTGCTGAGCAAGTTGAGTATCTGGTTTGTAAACTCAGTGATGGAAATTTGAAGAAAAAATCACATATATTAACGTTTCGTCATTTCCTCTGCCCTCCACATGTAGTTTTTCTACATTTGTAAGCCCTTCTACGCAGGGGCTATGGATTGGATGGCATCCCAGGCTGCAGTGCTGTGTGAGGACAGCCAAGGCAGCTCTGAGGATAATGGTATCATTCTGGCACAATGCTCAGGGGAGCTAAATCTCTGACATAGAAAGTACTGTGGTTTTCACTGGATCTTGTGTCTGTGGTTAAGTATCTGTGGTAAATTCTGATTCTTGTTTACAACTAGCTCATGTGTCACATCAGCACAGTGTCATCTGTTTTGTATGCCAGACTATTTTTCTGTGTTCATTCTGGACACTTGGAAGCTCTTTGAGATCTAATTGGATCAGGAAAATGAGCATACTCATATTTGATATTTATCTTGTCTATCGTGACAAAAAAAGTTAATTCATGTTACACTGTGAAATTCTGGGATTATTTAAACCTATATATGTCACTGAAATTACTAGTATTTTGATTAAAATTTTTTCACTGGAACCTCTAACCCTAGTCTTAAGCCTGTTGAATATATTTCAATGGATATATTCCTACTAACTTCAAGTCACTTTTGTGCCAGGTCTTTGATATACACATTAGAAAGCCCACAGCGTGACATTTCAGAATGAGTATGCAAGTTTGGCAGAATTACAAGAACATTTATTATTTGTAGACTGAATAGATACAACACACACACATACAAAAATTGAAGCATGATGCCAGTTCAACAATTTAATTTTTAAGAACATTATCCTTATTTTAAAACACATACCTACCTTTATGGTTAGGTAGCAACAAAACCAGTCTTTCCTTTCATGTGCAGATGTAAGAGGTGATATTTAGCAGCTTTTGTCCTTAACTTTCTTTTGGAAAGGCTAGATTAAGATTCCTGATGTTGTCAGTGTAGGGAATTACTTCATTTCCTTCCTCCTAAGACAATAATGACAAAAATATTATATATAACTTTTCTATATCAGAGAGGAGGAGGAAGTTACACCTATTAGAAGTGTAATGAATAATATAATCATCCTTGGCTGGTCCACCCCGGATATGACTTCAGGGAAAGAAAACTGTAAAAGCAGTTTTGGCCATCTCCATTGGCCATCTGAGAGACTAAATCAATATTTAGTTCTACCTCTGTTACCATGCTGTTCACATAGAGCCATGCATTTTGCCGCAGAACTAAAGGAAACCTATAAGATACATACTAGCATTTACTGTGTAGCCATCAGAGTTCTGTTGCTAGAACTGAACCACTTCATTATTAGATTTTATTTAACTCTGGCCAAGAGTATAGCAAAGCAGATTGTGCAACATTCTGTTTTTCCAGTTTCTGTTTAAACATATTAAATGGATTTTTTAAAAGAACTTAATGATAAATTTATTAATAACAAACAGAGAGTTATACATCTGATTTGTTATTGACTTTTAGAAATTCAGATTATAGGAAACGTGCAAGATTAAACCTGAATATTATCATTCTAAACACCACTAGGATTAAATTGAGGAGACTCAGGCCATGCCAGCTGCACGAAAGGCTTTCAGAAAAGATATCTCTTGTGAATACATATGTTTTTGCCCATTCATACAAAACCTGTTCTCTTTTCTTTTTTTGTGTGTGTTCTCTAACTTGAAGCCAGAACCATTCCTACCTCTTTCCCACCCTTGATTCTCTTCCCAGTCTCATTTTACTGGCGCAGAAAACTCTACTTCTTTCTGGGTTTCTTCCAATCTACATATCTCCTCCTTTCAACTGTCTTCTGCTTACAGTCTTTCTCTCGACTCCCTATTCTACCTCATCAATCCTTCTTCAACTCTTCAGATTACCTTCTTAGTCCCCACCACATCTTGTGTCATCCCCACTGCTTTGAGAGTTGTTGCTCCTCTACTTCTAGGTTCTCAACCATTCCCACATCTCTGCGCTACACTCCCCCAATTGCAGATCTACATCTCAACCTGTCCTAGTGCCAGACTTATCATAAGATTTGAAAAGACCTTGAAGATCATCTAGTCCAACCTTTGACTGGACACCACCACGTCCACTAAACCACATCACAAAGTTCCGTGTCTACTCATTTTTTGAAGTCTTCCAGAGATGGTGACCCCACCACTTCCCTAGGGAGTCCATTCTAATGCTTAACCAGTGTTTCAGCAAAGAATTTTTTCCTAATGTCCAGCCTGAATGTCCTTTGGCACAAGTTGAGGCTGTTTCCCTTTGTCCTATCACTAGTTGCCTGGGAGAAAAGGACAACCTCCATCTTGCTACAACTTTATTTTAGGTAGTTGTATGACTTCCTTTTGGGCAGTTGTAGAGAGTGATAAGGTTTTCCTTAGGCTTGCTTTCTCCAGGCTCAACAAGTCCAGCTGTCTCAGCTGCTCCTCATAGAATTTATATTCCAGCCCATTCACTATCTTTGTTGCTCCTCTCTGGACACACTCAAATGCCTCAACAGTCTATGGGGTCTGCTTTCAGTTTTCCATCGTTTACTCACCTAGAGGTTTGCAAAAATGTGAGTTCTTTCACCAAGTACTTGAGCCGGTCAGCTAACGTGGTTAGATTCAATGCATAAACAGTATGTACAATGGTCGAATTCGAACTCAAATGTGAGCACAGATCTTGTGCTAATAGAGCAGCATAGAGGTACCTACTCAGTCTCTCCTGTTGTGTCTTCCATTTTGTAAGGAACAGTTATATTTACAAGGGCAGAGGTAAGAAAGTGCATGAGTTGAAAAACTTGTGAGTCTGCCAAAAGGAATGGCACCATATAAAAGAGAACATAATAAAAATGCCTAAATGTCATAATTGTGACACGAGGAGAGTGTCCTTTTAGCACATGCCAGAATTAAGATTGTTATGAACAACTGTGCTGCTGTTAGTTCCTAATAAACTATAATAAACACTTCTTAGAGGTATCAGACAAGGCTGTCAAGCAGGGCTTTAAAATATTTTTGTTGTAGTTTTCTAAACTATGATCATTTGCTTTGTTTGTATAAATGTCAGAATAATGATTTCAGAGACTATGAATAATGATTTCAGAGACTATGATTTCAGAGACTATGTGGTGCTTATTGCCATATATAAACGTGCGTAAAAGTAAGAAAAACACATCATAGCCTCAAAATCTTCTAATTCAGTCTTTTTGTTTGCCCCCAGAAACTTGAAACAGGGAAAGAAATAATCACAGTCACATTGTGTTGGTCTTCACGTGTGCCATTAAGAATTCTAATTTATGATACCTCTCATTTTCTAAATTACAGCAGTCTTGATTGGTCAAATTCTTTTGAATCTACTCTAAAATGTAATGGTTCTTTAGAATTTGAGTTTTTTCATTACATTCAACTAAAATTCTCTTCCTTTCCCCCCATATCAACTTAGTGCCTTATCCTCCACTAACAAATCAGCATAACTACTGTGTTCTCAAATAAACTGCACAGATTTATCTGAGTTGAGATTTTGTTTCTAAGCATTTAGACATAAATAACAACTGTGAATAATATTTTTTTCTCTAACCATATCTTAATAAAGAAAAAATAAAAGCTCCGTTAATTTCTTCTTGTAAGTCTTCCTTCTTTAAGCACTTAAAAAAAATGTGGATCTCTGAACACCTGCTAGTCTGTTCATGTTTTTATTTTTTTGACACACATTTTATTGCACATGTAGTGTCACCATGTGTCTCCACACTAATAGAGGATAATTCCTTGTAGTGTGACGATTCTTCTCTGCGTGAAGCTTAGATGGTGCCAGTATTTTTGCTGCCAAATCTCTCACATTTAATTTATTGAACATGGCATCTTTCAGTCATACAACACATCTCAACAAGTATCTTGTCTCTGTATTTTCTTCTCCAAAATTTATTGTAGTTATTTGCTTTTGGATGAGATTCTGACAGTTCTAATAAAGCTGGTACAATTGGCATTTTATTTCAGATGATTTGATAGCAATATAAGATTATATTGATTGTCAAAATGTCTAACGGTCTGTTTCTTGGGATATTCTGCTCATGTTTATATTCTTACTGAGGTCTTTTATTTTCAATTGTGTTGAAATTTCTAAATTATTATAGCCTACGATTTTAAAATTTATTTTATACATTCCTGATATTGCTGTAAGTGGTATTTGAAGCAATCTCAAAAGACTGAGAAGGACATAATACATAAAATAAAGAGAATTCAGATAATGTATGATCATATATTTTTATGTATTTTCTTTATAGATGCATGGGAAAGTATCATATGACTGCCCTTTCACCACTTTGGAGTTCTTCACTTTCTTAAAGATATAATGATGAATTCTTTAAAGAATATTGGAGTATTGTAATTAAATAAATAAATTTAAAACAATCCTTTTTTTAAAGTAGAGCTGTGGAAAACAGAAAGACATCTAATCAAATGTTGCATTTCCAAAAGAGCAGAAGGTATCTTGAGATATGGCTGAATAACTTTCAGGATACTAGATTAGCAAAACCTTTGATACTGAGAAGCAGCAGCTTGAATTTTATTCAATGGAGAATTTAGAATAGGTATAGAAAGGTCACAATGGCAGAAAAAATATTGTTTGTGTTTAGAGTGCCTTGAGCAAAGTAGGTTCAAGATACTTTGACACTTACTCGTTAGAGTAAAGAATTTCAGAGATGACAATTTGAACAAGTATCTGGGCATTCAAGAAGAAATAAAAACTGTCTCCTCAAAGGTAATTTAAGTCACTGTGCAGTAAAAAACCAAGATTTTTAATAGAGCAGTGGTTTCAGTAGGACTAATGAATTTGGTTAATGATTTTAATACCTGATGAAGGTACTATTCTAAAGGTGTGACATTATAGATGCAAGAGTTCCTGTGAAATTTAATTCACCATTTTCTCCCTTTATGACTGCATATAGAACAGCATGCCTTTTATTCATTTGCTTGTTGTCAGCTAGAGGTAAGGACTTCTGGAAATCTGGCAATGAAGAAAACAATCCTTTATTGAGGAACAAAACCTAAAGTAATAGTAGCATTCTTAAATTTCCCTGAACAGTGAAAGAAATTTTTATTTTTACTGCAAAGGTAGAATGATAGAATCATAGGATTGAGTTGGAAGGGGCCTTAAAGAATATCTTGTTCTAAGCCCCTGCCATGAGCCTGGAACTTCCCCTTAGATAAGGTTACTCAGGGTCCCATTCAACCTCGCCTGGAAAACTTTCAGGGGTGGGGCAACCACTTCCAGTGCCTCACAGTAAAGAATTTCTTCCTAATATGTAATCTAAATCTACCTTCTTTACCCTCTTTTAGAAGTTGAGGACAAAAAGGTATTGAAGGGAGTGTGTGTGATTGGCAGTGTCACTCCTCCTGCTTGAGGCTGAGAAAAAATGATAAAACTGACTGTCCTGTCATCACTGATTTTGGTTTCTGAAGACACCTAGCAAAAGGACAGGATTTGCTGTAAGCGCAAAAGAGCTTAAACTTTAGCAGATTAACAGACATATATTTAGCAGACAGGGGAAGAGAAACCATGAGCAGTAAGGAAGCTTTGGGAAAGAATGTAAAGTCTTCAGAGATGAAAGAATGCCGAAGATTATGACTATCATCACAACCAATGATGACAAAGATTTTCTTAGCATGAATACATCACCCATACAAAGATTCGAAGTGCTTCCTGTCCCTTTCTTCTCACCCATTTCAATCCTTGTCTTTTACCCGTTTTGGACACTACAGCCAAAGGTTTCTATCAAATGAAAGCTGGGAAGAGAAAGCTGTCTGGCATGCCTCCTACTCAATCTCTCAGGAAGCAGGGGTAAAAATACCAATAAAACAAGTTAGATTGGAAAGAATTCAACAGTTTTTGGCATAATCAGGCAAGTGTAAATGATGGCAAAGCAGTAACAAGGATAAATTGGCTAGAAGGGGCATTGCTGAGCAACCTCAGAAGGTGAATCAGCTTCTCTACAAGGGACAGACTGGGCACTACTCATTATTTACTAGTCACCATCCATGGTGGCAGATGAAAAAGGCCCTGGGGAAGATAAGGACAGCCTAGAACATAAATGTCTTGTTTCTTAGATTATGGTACTGGGAAAAGCTTTGGTTTCTTCAGTCAAGAGTGAAATTCTAAAAAAGGAGCAGAGGCAGAGAGTGACTTTGTACACAACTAAACCTGTGATAACAGCATTAAAATAAGGCTAGTGTTTCAAAAGCACCACATCATCAATGTTAGAAAGGCAAATGGGTAAACAGAACTCAGAAGTAGGGGATACTGGAATACTTATAATATGGTCATAGAAGACACAAAGAGGAAAATAGTATGATAATTGGAAATACCCTCAGTGTTCAAGCAGCACAGTCAGTAAATGAGAAGACTTTGAGATCTTGACCCATTATTTATTTTCCTTATTGTTTTCATCATTCACACTTAGAGACATTTGGTTTGGAAGTACTTCTGGTAAAATCTAAAGCCTATGACAGTGTTAATAAACAGTCCCAGAAGCACTCTGGGGCACAGGGATGCAGTCACCTCCTCCTTGAAATCAGCAAGACTTTGGGATGGTTTTGGCCTTGAGCATGGCTGCAAGTACCTTGGATAATCGGAGTGGTGTCCATATGGTGACACAAGCCACCCCAGTTCTGAATCCTGGAACAGACTGCTGTGGAATGAGAAAACCCCCAGAGCACGGCCAGAACAACAGGAAAACACCCCTTGATGAGGGAAGTGGTGAAAAGGAGGAGATTGCACACTTTAGTCACCCACTTGTTTTATGAAAAGAGGGAGAGACAGACATGCACGCAGACAGTGCTGAGGGAGGACTGGGGCTGCAGTCTAGTGTGTAGTATCACTGAGTAAATAGCAACTCTGTCAAGACAAAAAACACAGTATGGCTGCATCCAGTGCCATTAGTGGGTAGCCATTGACAAGATGAATTGCTTTCAGCTGCCCAAGAATACTTTGATGGCATGCTTGTGCATGGACAGCGTGGCTCACAGTTATGGGATGTGGCATACTTTGTTATCAGGAGGAAGGGCCACGCAGTCCCTGTGCCCCAGGCCCTCTCAAGTCAGGCCTGGATTCCCCTTTTGTAGCCAAAAGGGAGAGGCAGAGGAGAGGAAGCTGAGGAAATACCTCATGAAGTCTTCCTCTGCCAGGATACTGCTGCTTCTCATGTCCTGGCTGCCAGACCTGTTCAATGACTCATTTAGGAGACATCCCTGAAAAAAAGCTTGCATGTATCAACTTTTTCATCTTCCAATACCTTTTTGTCCCAGTATAAGAGTATTTACGTCCATGTGTTCACTCACTGTGCAAGATTCCACTATCCTACTTATCTGGAACCCATTCTGTGGAGAAGGAGGTAAGGGAAAGGCTCCATGCTGGGTTTCCAGTCATCTCAGTCTGCAAGTAGTGAAGAAGGCTCATCCCTGGTGCTCTCAGTCTTTCTCATCTCATGTCCACCAGTCTTACTGTGAAGTGGATGGATTGGGAGAGGAAAAATTCGGATTTTTTTAAAGTCGCCAATGTAAGTGGCAAGTATGTTGTTGTGGGGTGTCCCATTGCAAGTGGAAGCATAAAATCAGTTTGGGGTTTATGTCTGGTTTTCTAAAAAAGAAGTAATATTCCTTACTTCATCTGTACTTCTGCTACAAACAGATCACAGTCCTTACTCAATTCCAGAGACCAGTGCACAAGAAATAAAGAGCAGAAAGTCAGGGAACAGGAAAATATTATCGATTTTTATAAATGCCTAGACAACTGGAATGTTTACTAGCAAAGGGAAAATGTATGTCATTGAAAATTCCCCAAAACAATTTCGAAGAACATACATCAAGAATGTTTTTAAGGATGGTTGGTTTGGCCTTGGAAGAGTGGACTGAATTAGAAGATACTTTGTGTTTCCTTGCCCTTCTTTCTTTGATAGATGTTTTCCTATTCTAAAAAAATGCAATGAAAAACATAACTTTTTTCCTTAGTTTAGCATTGTTTTACTTGCACAGTAAAAAAAAAAGTATAACCAGAGAAGAGCTAAGAATACTGATTCATTGCAGAAAGATCAAATCCTTATGTGACAGCAACATGAAAAGAGGCAAAAGGGTAAAAGTATCATTTAGTATTGAAACACAGTAAAATAAATTGGGAAGCAGTTACTATTTACTATCAAAAATAATCAGAAGAAAATACTATGAAACAAAACTCTGAGTTTTGTTTGCATAACCAAAGTTGGCTGTCATGTTCAGGATTGTTAAATGAGAAAAAGCTTTAAAGTATATAATATCAACACCCTTTTAAAACAAGTTCTTACAGAACCTTTGATAAAGAATGAAGTCAATAATCCTGTATAAGCCTCTGGACATCTGCAATTAGCTAAACCAAAGAAAATGAAATACCTAATGTGGAATGAAACATCGAAAATATTTTTATGTGTTTGGAAATAAAATCCGTGTTTATTTAATGTATACTTTTGATGCTAGACTATTACTGTTATCATATATCTAGCACTTACCCAAGAAGAAAGTATTTAAACAAAACAGCATTTATTAGCCTCTGTAAATACAATCTGGAGTAAGGAGTACATAAACTAAAAGGGATTTTCATTTGAAAACAGCATTTTTTCAACTTCTTTGTCTTTAATAACTGAAAAAAACTGAAGACCTTGTAACTTAAGTTTCATGGAAGTATGATATGAAGCTAAAGCTTCATCTCCCTTGTTTAATACAACACAGTCTCTATCCTGACCTGAAGAAGCCTTGTTTTAATTTTTAACTCATTATTTGATTATTTGATTCCTTTGATTATCTGATGAGGACAAGCCCATCATTAAAATGGGAAATACAGTTTTGTGTATTGAATGAAAACAATGTAAAGAAAGATCAGGGCCCCATTTGTGATATTAAGCCAAGACAGATCTGGTTTTCAGTTCGAAAGGTCAGTCATGAACACTGGGAATCTCAGGTCTAAACCTGGAAGGTTTTCCATTACATTTTTTGAAAATATGTCTCTATGGGACATGAGGGCATTTCTTAGCCTACAGCTAGCAGCTAACATATGGTAAGCCATATTCATTTTCTTCATAATGATGAAAAATGTATTAAAACAAGAAATATCAGAGGTTAAAAAGGCCTTTCATTTATGCAGTTTATGTACATTGTAGAAAGAAGAGTGTTTATATTCTAAGAAAGAACTGGATCTAAAATAAAAATATTTTCTGGATGCAAGTCTGAACAGTGTTCACAAATATGTACTTATTAACTAAGACCCTCAAACATAAATACTAATGCTATAAAATAATGTGTGTCTACTACTCTGCCAAGGAATATTACCACAATGGAAAATAGATGGTTCTCCCTCTGCTAGGAAGAAACTAACTCAGAATCCTCCAAATATGAACAATAAAAGAGACATGAAGACAGAATGACCTTGAAACTCTGGTACATGCAGCTGCTTTCTCAAGTCACAGTGGACACTGTAGAACAAAGATGTTAGCTTGGAGTCCATTCTCTACATCTTCCATGGTATGTCTGGATTCCAGTCATATCCCCAAAGTGGGCACTTTGACTGGATTAAGTTGGGGATCTTTAAGGCAAATCTTCCATGTACAAGACTTTCAGCTGGCTAGACAAATAATTCATGAAAATTAGCCTCTGAAATTAAGTATTTAGGGTTAGGTATTTAAAGGTCAGCAATGTAAATACCTCCAGTTTAAGCTCTTTTAAGAAGAAAGAACAAACAGGGGTACAATATTAGGTTTTTTCATATTTGTGAATGAGTAATTTCAATATGTTTGTTTTAAAATCTGTTGAATGAATTTCCAATTACAATAACTACTGAGTACAGAGCACTGACACTGTCCTGAAGCAAAGAATTTCTGAAGTACAAAGTCCTAGCCAGTGTTTAAAGCTAAATCCAACCAAAATTTGGCACAAGGATGAGCCCAGCAAATAATTTCCTCTCATATTGAACATTACAAATGAAAGAGAATGGGGCAACAAGAGTTGCCCATCTTAAAATATATTCTTGTTGAAAAGCCACTGCTGCTGATCAACATCTGCTCCCCCTGCTTTGCCACATACAGAATAACTTTCTTTATATAAACAATTTCATCTAAGAGAAGAACAACAGATGTTCAGTGAATTGCATTTTCTGCCTACTGTTAATTTGATTTTAAAAAGGAAACAGGAAATATTCACTTTTGTTTAAAAACAAAACACTGGTTCAGACCTTGCTTCATCTTTATATGCAAATTCCACAGATTGGAAATCTTCTCCTGCAGAAAAAAAAATTAAAAACATTCGATACATGTTTTAATGGATTTTTTTTTTTTTTACTGCATCTCCCTTTAAATAAGTACATTTGTGTGCAGGCACCTAAAGACCTAAACAAAGAAAAAGCCCAAAATCAAAGCAATGCTGTCAAGAAAAGAAAAAACTGACATTGATAATTAAATAATTTATTAAAAGTTTGGGTTCTGAATGAAATGGAATTAATTGCAGTAGGAATCTGGAAAGTATTTCCTTATTGTTTTTATAAAATAAGATTTCCCATTCATTTTAATGGCTTTCCTCTCACTAAATGCCTACGCCTTTATCCAGTGTTTTTAGATGAAGATAACAAATGACCTGGTCAATTTTGAAATACATTAGTGACTGCCAGACTCTCAGAAATGTAGAAAATTATATTTCTGTGTAACCACTATGGAAATCAATGTACAAAATTTCTTATCTGAGATCATCCTATATCTACTGATGCTTGAGACTGTCCTGAATTCATGAAGGGAGTGTAATTAAATGTAGAGAAATCACTACTCAAGTAGATGTAGAACAGTTTTACGCAATGTACAATGACTTTCAGAATACTGTCAGCATGGTGCTTTAAAAAAATCTACCTGTGCTAATAACTAATACCTTATTAAAATGTAATCAATTTGTTTTATAGGACGTCTAACAGTGAAAATTCTTCTTTGGTGGAAATTTGTTAAACTAAACCCAGGGACTTCATTGTAGATTTAGTTGCATGAAGTCTACAGGGTGTCTCAACTTGTTCTGTTAAGTGTAGTTTTAATGCAGCAGATGAAAAGTATTTTTACAGAAAAACTAAAGTGAAAATATTTCTGGTTTTTGAAAAGTATAATTTGTATAGCTGTCTTACCTTTTGAACTTGAGTTTCAGTGCATAACAATCTAAGCAATGAAGGGTCTGCTATAGTCTTCCTCATGAAAATAATGAGTTAAACACACAAATCCATCTTCTGGGCAATAATGTGCTTTCTCTAAAGTGGAAGGGCAAATGGGAAGGTATTAATTATTTTGCAGGATGTCTAATTTTATGTTTATTATTCAGAATAAAACTTTTTTTCACCTTTGACTGGATATGAAGTGTTTTGGAAAGCTAAATAATCTTGCAGATTAAAGGCTTAATAACTTTGGAGAGGTGATAGCACACTGCATGTAGCTCAAACTTGTTAACTTTCCACAATTTGTCCTTCATCCTTGTCAGAGAGTGACAGTGCTTGCTTTGCATCTATCCAGCTGACCTTTTTACATTAAACCGTTTAAGCATTGCTGAAAGAAGTCTGAGGTTCTGATCTTTTCAGCTAAGGAATGGTGAGATGGTCAAAGGCCAGCATCTTGCTTTTGCACAGCCCACTCATGTCAACTTGTGTATTCCCCTCCAAATGTCTTTCTAATCTCACATCCTCTCCCAGCCTAGTTTTTGTGGAACCCTTTTTTGCTCTAAGCAAATTTAAAGAATATTTTCCTAGCAACTTTGATTATACTTATATTTTCTGTCTGTACATTTTATAGTTTTCTTATCCTACATCATAATGATTAATGGTTATGAATATGATGTAGAAGAAGCTCCAATGCTGGCCAAAGTTCTGCATGGGATACTCTTACTTTGTCAGTAATTTTTCATTTAGTCCAGAAATGCTGGTTATTCACTCTAAGTTTTTTGATGCCAGCCTCCATTGCACTGTTTCTCAGCATTTTAAGATGTAGTTCTATTTTTCTTGACCAGTCACACACACATGTATTGCTTCTCTGAAATTTCTGAATAACCAACTAACTCTTCCACTTCTTGATTGTCTTCCAAATTTTCTTTTGCCATATTAAAAAAAAAAAAAAAAAAAGTGTAAACAGTCATTCTGGAAGGTCTTGCCAGCAGGAGAAAATATACATAGAGATATAGAGATTATATTAAAAAGGCAGTATTGAGTTAAAGAAAAATTCTATTTATAGCTGTGCCCCATAGTGGAGTACCACACTTGATAATTTAAAAATACTCTAAAAATTGGATAAGAATACAGGAGCAAAACCAGAAAATGCTCTAATATCAGAAAATTGCTCTATAAGTTCAGTCTGCTCACATTATTAAAAATGAGAATAAACAATTACTTAATAAGACTTTCCTCACACGGAAGAAGGTGGTTCAAGCTATGCCTGACTGAAATGTGTATTTTCCAAGGAATAATAAGGCTCAAGATTTTAGAAGATAGTGTAATCTTAAAATGCTTCCATTCCTTGAAGTTTTTATTGCCCAAACTGAATGCCTTCATTAATTATACTCTGAAGAAATGCCAATTATACCTGTAATGGAGTTATTAGTTGTGCAGTCTGTAAGACTCATTGATCTAATAAATTTGTATCATTTATTTAATTTTTGTAACCAAAGTTACAACTAACTACTTCTGTAGGAAATATGGAATGACGTCAAGTATTTATTTCTTATCACTCTTTGTGTCCCAATCCTTTCCAATATGACAAAATAGTCAAGATATCAGACATTAATTCATCAGCCATTATGTTTTCCTACATTAGCTTTCTTCTTTACTATGAGAAGACATTTGACGCCTTAATTCTAAGAATATGCATGGGCTTTTATTTTTTTTTCCCCAAAGTGAAACTATGTACTAATTTACAACAGGGCCTTTCCACAGGAACAGTCTGCATATTCTCACTCTGTGGAAACATGAGAGAGCTTATCCTCTGGAGAGAGGAATAACCTCCCTATCATTTACCTACCTACATGTGCCTCAGGGTAAGAGCATTGCATATGGTAGCTCCCAAGGAGAAATTGATGTGGCAAAGTTTCATACATTGATGCACCTTGGAATAACTTGTTTGTCTGCTCATGTCTCTAATTTTATAATTTCAGGAATGTTTTCAAATGCATTTTTTCACAAGTGGTATGATGGCTACTACAATCCTGTGAGTTTGGAGAGGGTACAGAGTATGAAAAATATTTTTTTATAAAATGAGGGAACAATATGCTTATGTGAGTCTTTATCAACTAATCTAAGGTGGCTTTTTTTTTGTAAAATAGAAAAGGAAAGGCAACTTTCTCCTTATCCCCATTTAATCTTCATATCCCCATTTAAACCTCTTAAAATCAATGTAAAAGATAATGTGAGAGCAAGATTTGCTCTTCAGTCTCCTGTTTGTCCTATGGTGCTTCTGGTCTTAATTTCTATTTATTAATTCAAAATTTATGCTGATGTCTTAAGTGTTTCAAGATATGTGAAGATGAGGTAAATTAAAAATGAGTTATTCACCTTGAAATCAGAGTAATGCAAAATTCCTTGATATTTTTTGTTTTTGGAGAAATACATCCTGTTTGGGCACCTGGACTATTCAATACATATATCTAACCTCCATGCTTAATTAACTCCTTTTGATTTCTGATTTTTTGAGCTAGAGTACCTTACATTGTTCTTTTATGGCTAAGAAATTTTCCTCAGCTTTTCTTCCTTTTTAACTGACTTAGGCACTACAGATTCAGAATGTTAAACAAATCTTTATTTTAAAAGGTTGGCTGGTATTTGGTTATAATTGTGTTTTTAGGTAGCATTAAGGCCTTCACCAAAGTTTTTTATACAATTCACTTCAATATTTTCATTAATTAGTGTCCAGGACTTAGTCTTTCCAGTCTTGTCTTTGTAGATTTTTTATCTCTAAAATTATGAGCCTTGATGTAGGTTCACTTGAGCAAAGTCTTATAGCCTAAGGGCATTAGACATGAATAATTTAGAAAACCTAATTTTTTAAAACTGATTTCAAAATTCCACACTGATCTCACAGTTTTCTGCATCATACAATAATACTGTTGTTAAGCCCAGTGTCAAGGGAAATTCAACAGTGTTGAGAAAGAATAAAGCAAAAGTCTAAGTTGGAACAGCACATTTCTGTGATCTTGCTTCAGATTAATTTTTGGTGTGATAATGGCCTTTCTAATATAAAAAGAGCTCCTGGAAAAATTCTACAGATGTTACAGGAATTAACAACTCATAGGTTTCTTTGTAAAATTTCTTTCCAGTTTGTAACAAGGAGGAAAAGTTATCATCTTGATGGTTCAAGAGATGCATGTATATCTCACAGTCCACAGGTTTTGTGAAAGCTCCACTGAACAGATTTGGAAATGCATTTTATAAAGATGTTTTTTCTTAATAATCTCTGTAAGAGTACACCATGTAAGAAATATCTGTTTAATTGTTATTTTTTTACAATTTGGAGTATGATTGAGTGTTTTGTTGCCATTTCAATTGCTATTTATTGGCAAGGAATGAGAGTAATTTGTGATTTTAGCAATTGTTTCAAATCAACAGAAGGGCTTTTAAAAGCCATTTAGAATATTTCTGTGATCAGAAAATTAATCAAGGCAATCCAAGCCTAGCTTCTTTTATTAAGAAGCAGATAAAGTATTTGTCATGCTTGTATGGACTATTTTAAAAAGATTATTTTTGAAAATGATTTCTAGTAATGCAGTCTAAAATCTCACTCCCCAAAATGTATATTGTTTAAATTTTCTTTACTTTTTAATTTAGTATTTTTTAGCACTTAGGTAGCAATTCTGTTTTCAGATGTTAGCTCTTTAATGTTAATTGTTTGAATGTTTAAAAGGATCTAAGCTTCTTTGATGATGTCAGTTGTCATGCATTTCAAATGCAAATAGTCTAATACTGTTGGGACCTCTGTGTAAGCAGCATTTTTTCTAATATAGCAATGGGAAACCAACTGACCTTTCGATAACTGTGGAAAAGATCTTAATGGCTGAACAGATAAGGGGTGCTCTTTAAGAACCTCACTCAAGAATCTCAACTGGCAAATCTGTGTCCTATGATTAAGATGAGTCTGTAAAGAAATTAAAATTCGTAAATAAAAACAGATGTAATTTTTTGTCAGTAGAAAAGAAATGCCTGGATTGCACAGAATTGAATAAAGGCATGAAAAGAAATGACTGCTGTATTTGGGGACAGTTTGTCACTTTAAAGGAGTCAGGGGTGTTCTTTCCTGGGTATCAAGTCAGAGAGGGAGTTTAAAGATTTCCCAAAAAGACTTTTCTGTTGAAGTCCAATGAGACAGTTGGGGGAAAGACTGACACCATAATATGGTTCATCTTCCTGTCCCATCCAGGAAAACAATGAGCTTTCAGCCCAGTGTTCAAGGGAACAGCAAATAGTTCCTCTTATCAGTCTTCATCAACTCATTCATTTTCTGGAGGGGCAGGAAAAGCATTAGCAACTGCCAAAAGTTTTTTGGGCATCCTGGAGAGAAAATTAGCTCTCCAGGGTATAAATGCAAAATCTCAGACTCTTTCAACCAAATTAGGAGTTCAGACTGGCAAAGTAATAAACAGTTGCTTATGATTATGGATAACAAGATAATCCGTTTTATAGTACAATGAATTCTCACCCCACATCTTTGTTACAGTTTAGCTTTATTAGTACTTTAAATTCAAAATTTATTTAGCTGTTTTTCTTTTTCATTTTGATCAAAGGACATTAAAATATTTCTCTTTGCCAATAGCCCTGTGTCTTTATTCCCACACATACACAGCAGTGTCATTACATTCCCATCGAGCAATGTCCTTATTTATCTCACATACCATTAGCTGCATGTCTGCCGATACATTTTGCAAACTCCTTTAGAAAGCATTTTTCCAACCTGTGCATTAAAATTACGTATTTTATGCTGTGCCAGCAATAATGCTTGTTCCATCTGCTCCAATCGGTATCCCATTATTAGCCTTAGTACGAGAGCATCTGCTGCTAACAACTGCAGCCATCAGCAAGTACAAATGTGAGAAAACTCTTCCTGTTTCTTCAGTTTTAGGAACTTCATTTTAAAAATTCTCAGTTATTGTGGAACTTATACCAGTTTTCAGGTTAGCTCAATCTTGCTCAACAAAGACATTGTGTATTATACCTATTTTGACCTCATAAGGAAAACCTAATATCATCTAAATCTAATGCATAGCAAGTCTGATAAGAAATCTACAGAGGGCCAACCTATATATCTATGCTAAATAGTGATTTTCATTTCAAAACTGACCTCATCTAAGGAAGAGTCACTTAAAGCATCATTAAAGTGTTTTAAGGATTTGGGGATGGGGGGGATGGGGCAGGGGGTGCGTTGAGAAAGAAAAAAGCTCAGATCAACCAGAAATTAAATACTTTTGAGTATTATTAATCTCCCAAATTTCCTCTTCCCATGTTTCCTTTCTAGTTCAATATAAGAACATCCCCAAATTCCTGTCTATTGTTCTTTGATCTCTCTTCAATCATTGATAATGCTGATTTCTTCTTTTCTTTCCTGTGCTTGCTTAAATTTAAAGTATGATAACCAAAGGTAGATGTGTATGTTCTTTCTAAGCCGTTTTTCATTAATTTTTCTCTGTACCTGTCACCAATACTAGTGCTTTTAGATCCAGAAATATTTTTAGTTAAGGTACTTGCTCCCCTACACAACTAGATATACAAGCTTCATAGAAAATTTAGTGATTTTTTTTCAATTATTTATTTCCAGTATCTAAATGTACCTAACTGCCCGATTCTTATCCTACTGTTATCACTGTAGTTGACTCTTGACCTTATAGAAATCTGTTCAAAATACTATTTATGTTATTCTCAAAGTTTACTCTTTGTGACAGATTTTTGCCATTTGAATTCTCCTATGAATGAGTAGCATTTTGAACTCATCATATCTTATAGCATCAGGAATAAGCTTACCATTCCTCCTTTGACTGCTCTTCAAAATTTTGGTCCTAATTATTAAATAGTAAATCTTACATCTCATCAGGTTTCCCAGACCTACTGCTCTTCAGGTGTTATAACTATAGCTCTTTTTTACTCATTTTCCCTCAGTTTCCTTATAATTGCTCCCCAAAGTTTCTCAAAAATTTTGCCGTGGTTCAGATCAAAGATTATCCAGATCCTTAACATTATATACTTGTCTATATCTTTAAAAATAAGTTTAAAACTTTTTCAAACAGAGTGTATTTAACTAACTCTCTCAGTTTTAGGGCATTTCATTGGAACTTGGTTTTGGTAGAAATAAAATGTTGCCTAAAAAAAGCAAAGCATACTTTGGTATTCCTAGAAATTTGCAACTTTTCATCAAGAAAGTGAATTCTTCCAAATCACCCGAATTTAAGGTATTCCATAATTCAAATGTCTGCCCATAAATGTTTCAGTAATCACTTCTATACACCGAATAATATACAGAAGGCTTGCCACTTGGACACAAAATGAAGTTGCTTTGCCCGGGGTCTGCTTGTGTTCTCTTTTCCTCTTCAGTGTTGGACAGTGGGCCACTGTCTTCAGAAAGCCTCTGACTGCATAATCCTTTTGACATTTGCAGTTGGTTGCCAATTTCTAACATCAAGTTACAGAGGAAGATTACTAATAAACAGCTACCAGTTTTGGAATTTTATTAGGACAGTGTGAAGTAGTCAAGTGACCAAGGTATGCTTAAGAGAAAAGAAGGGGAAAGTACCAGAAGCAGAAAACTGGATACACAAGTAAGACGAGATCAGATCAGGAATCATGAGCTGTAGGGGCAGAGATCAAAAAAACCCTGGGGGATTCTAATCTGAGATCAAAGAAGTGCTTCAAACTGCTGAGGAAACTGAGACAAGGGAAAATATGTAGGTGTTCTATCTAGATTTGTATACTTACCCTAATGTTGGAGGTGTAGAGATTTGGTATCCTTAGAGAGTCTGCAAAGCTGTTTGCTGTAGCTATCATTTGCCCTGAAGAAATGAATTATCCCTCTTGGGTTCTCTTTTCTTTTTCTTTCTCTCTCTTTCTTTCTTTCTTTCTTTCTTTCTTTCTTTTCTTTCTTTCTTTCTTTCTTTCTTTCTTTCTTTCTTTCTTTCTTTCTTTCTTTCTTTCTTTCTTTCTTTCTTTCTTTCTTTCTTTCTTTCTTTCTTTCTTTCTTTCTCTCTCTCTCTTGCTTTCTTGCTCTCTCTTGCTCTCTTTCTTCCTTTCTTTCTTTTTTTTTTTTTTTTTTTTTTTCTTTTTCTTTTTTTCTGCACATATTCAATCCTAGACTAACAGTAGCAAGTGCTCTAAGACTGTGTGGTCTTTGCTCTGTGAAGAGTGATGATGAATGTTTTTCATAATATCCAATGGTGGCAGATGGAAACAAGGATTCATCAGATCTAGCACTGTGCAAGGATTTTTACTGCGACAGAACCTATGAACATCTTTTTGAGAAAGCAGTATCAAAGCTGATTTGACTCGGTGTGATTGTGGTAGTCCTTTATGCACAGGTTTCCATCTAGGTGGATGCTACCCCATGCCATACTTCTTGTGGGGGAGGAAAAAATTGAAAAGGTAAAAAAATCCCAAATCCCCAAACCTGGGCATTTTTGATGGACAGTCTTATTTCACTGATACATTACTGAACAATATCCCAGAAAGTTCCAGGTGGTGTGCAGTATTTTAATTTTCTCTTTTCAAACAGGATGGAATGAAATTGTTCATTCAGCATACCCCCCATCATATTTGAAAACACATAATAAAAATATAAAAGACTCAAACAAAATATATAGTTTGTAACCATTCTTTCTCTCTGCAGGAGGAGACCCCAGGAATTAGCCCCCAGGAATTCCAGCATTCATTTCAGCATCTGGTATGCATGAAAGAGTATGAAACTTGTCAGAACAGGTGACATGAAATGAAATTCCCTAAATCTGTTTTAACCTGTGGAGTCACCTTTTGCTTGATAGTAATCTCTCTGTGATTTAGAGAGGTTATAGTTTGTTGCAGTTTGAGTCCCGACCAAACAGACATGTTCTCCTTAGTTCTACCCAGTAAAACTGACTTGGTATTAAGTCCTATTTAAAAGATTTTATGTATTTTTTTCAGAAATAAGTTACATATATCTATGAAATATACCTATGGAATATTGGAATGCACATGTGCATTTGCCAACTCTATCCTGAAGCTGCAGAGGGGCATGTGTATAAATTCTGTGCCTTGTGGTACATGTCAGCCAGCAGGACCAGATTAAAGAAAATGTTCACAAATATCTTGTAGATTTTGGAACATCTAAAAAGGAAAAAAGTCCCCTTTTCAGTGAAATAGCAGCATGGCTTATTCAGAAAGAAGTTAATTGTCATGATTGTTAAAATTGACAAGACATTTACGCCTTGAAAAAACATCAAAAACCCCAGCACTATTCTGTATTGTTTACTAATAATTATGATAGCTTTTTGTAAATAAGAGGTATTTTTTGAGATAGAAAAAAATCTCATACATCTATTAATCCACTTATATCAGTCCAATTAGTAAACAAACATGTATGTTATAGTTTATTATTTTATATTGAACCATTGACACTCTGCAGCATTGCAGAGTGCATTTTTAAGGGAACTTTTTAGCAGTGTCCAAGGAAAGGCTGCAAAATTGTTATTTAAGAAAGACACATCATCATACTTTGAAAATGTTTTGCTTACTACTAAGCTTGTCACCAAGCATAAAAGCAGAAAAGCACCATGAACATTTTTATAAACTTTTATCTTCCTTTTGATTCCTTGATAAGCTTTTAATAATATGAAAAATTGTTACAAAGGAGTTATAAGCTTGTTATAATTCCTTTCTACAATGACTACTTTCTTTATACTCCATGTTACACTGCAAATATGTGAACCCAAGTTATTAAAAAATTCAAACTAACAGAAATATACATTCTTAATATTGAAGTTTATTGTATCAACACTAAAAAAACCTCAGTACTGAAACTGTTTCCAAAACAGTTCTTTTACTACAGCCAGAAATATTCCCAGTATTCAGAAGCTACAGCTACATGTCTGAAAGGATGCAAAAAATATTTGGAAGCATATATGAAAGTGTTTGCTATAATTATCAAATTATTAAATTATCATCATTAAATATATTGCATGCTCTGAGTACATCACTTTTCAAAATTATATTGAATAGACAATGGTATGATGTTTCAAAGGTATTCCAGGAGAAATTAACTGCTTTACACCTTTATAACAAGTTTTTGGAACCAGATCAGAAGTCATATAAAGAAGATCAGAGGTTTCCATATTTTAATTCTGTTAAGATAATTATTGTAGCAATAGATTCAGATGTCTCATAGCATTCTGTGAAGAATTCTCTAAATGTATGTTTTTCTCATATTTAAAGTGTTACTGGATGTACATGACTTTGAAAGTCTTGGTATATTGCAGGGAAGTCAAATGGTTGTCAAACATGACAATATCTGAATTACTGGTTGTCTAAATTGCCCAGAAGTTTAAACATCATTGCCATTCCTTGTTCAGGAGAATGTATTGGTACAGAAGCACCCTGTGGATTTGGGCCTCCCTTAAATACCTTTGCCTCATTCTACAGAAAGAGTACGCAGTAAAAACCAACTCTTTAATATTTAAATCCTTTTATTTGTCAAGGTGGTCTTGCAAAATCTTTGTGATGTGTGAATGGGCGGTTGCTCAGAATGAGATGCCATTAATGTATTATGAAAAAGAGATTGCTAGTGCATTAATCTGGATCTCTTCCTTTTATAGATAGCATGAGATATATGGAGGAACACTGCGGATTTTTGAGTGTTCAGTTGAATGTTTGCAGAAGTACATCATGTGTTAATAGAGGGAACTGTGTAGTTGTTTGAACACCTAAATCTGAGTCAGTAAAAATGCTGAGAAGCTACATGTAAAGTTCATAATTAAATTCCTTTTTAATTCTAATTTTTATTAGTATTTTTTAGATGACAATATCAGGTTTATATGCTATTTATGTGCTTATAACAATAGACTTACCCTTTGATATCCTAATGTTCTCGGGCTGTGAAAACATTTTCCAAAGAGTGCTGACACTGCTATTACTTTTTTCAGATTGATATTGAAATAATAAAATATATAAAACCAAAATATAGCATAATTTTACTCATATAAGATGTGGTGTCAGTAATTAACTATCAACTGAAATGGAGAACAACCCTTTTTCATTTATTCGGTTGTTGGCACTTTCCTCTCTTTTAACATTTTCTGCCTTAAAATTATTTTCCTTATACATTTTGTTGAGCTTTCCTTATATATTTTTAGTGTCTTCACTTGCACAGTGCAGCCTCTCAGCTGATAATTCTCTTGCTTTTCTACAATGCATTTTTTAATTTTACTTGTTCTTCATTATACTGAGAAATCAGGGAACATTAGATCAAGATACCTAGGACAAATTTAATTTATCCTCCCTTCCTCATATATGAAAATATATTAGGTGATGTAGTCTTTAATTAGATGTTTAAATAGCTTGTTTCCATACTTTCCATCTTCCTTCAGTGTGTAAATGGCTGATATCTTTAAAAGTGCCCAGCCAGTATTTTACTTCGTTATAGTAAATGGGACCACATTAAGGTTCATTTCTAGAAGAGAACTCAAGGTTCCTGAATTTAATTTATGTATGTTCCCAAGCCTGACATTCTAGAAATCTCCCTCAGGTGCTAAAAAATTCTGAAGCACGAGAAACCTACCTCAGGGAACTCTCTACAGAGTACTGTGGTTGTCAGGGCTCCTGAAGAAGCTAATCCTTTGCTTTTATTCTGTAGGGCATATTACCTACAGCCGCTTCAACAGACACAAGCTCACCCTGCTTCTGTTCCAAAGGAAGCAAAGACAGGAGACTGCACAATGTGTGCCACCATCAGCCCTGCTGCAGGGCAGAAAACCTCACTTATGAGGAAAGACTGAAGATCTTCACTGAAAACTTCACTTGAAGTTGTCAAGATGTGATTGGAGACAGTGCTAGATAATCCACGCTCCCTTTCCCATGAAGGGTTGGACAGGGTGATCCTTTCAAGGTCCCCTCCAACCTGGGCTGTTCTGTGATTTTGTCATCCTTCCAAGCTCTCCGCCTTTTTCCCAAGGTCACATGACTCTTGGATGGCTCCAGGCAGTTCTTGTGTTTGCATTTGCTGAGTAACAAGATAGCTTTTAAATGCCAGCATTATACTGTGCAAGTTATTAACTCTGAGAGCTGACTCTACTATGGGGCTTGGCAATTCAAATTGGCTTGGTTTGGTGTCCAAGTGCTCAGCTCCTTCTTCTTTGAAAATATAACTCTTTTTCCCCCTCTGAGGAGGCAGGTGGGATCCCTTCCATCATGAATTATGCTATCATTATTTGCCTTCTATAAATATTAATTGTGGAGAAGAGGAACAGATTTGTAGTACATGCTTTAGTTTCAGGATTCCAGGGCTTCTGAAGATTTGTCCTTGCTGAATGCACTGCTTTTACACCCAGCCGTCTAAAATACCTAATTCTCCCTGTGCATTTTTGGGGATACTGAATACAAATTGTCTCACAGAAACTGCAAGCAAAATATCACTCACAGTGAATAGAAGTCTGCAGAGAGACATGTATTCTATACACAGTATACAAATAAATTATGCTGCTTGGTTTGTTCAGCTATTTCTGATATTTTTCTGATATTTCTGTCCAATAACTTTCTGAAACTCATCCATGTAGTAGTGTAAAAGAAACAAAATAATTATTTTTGACCCAGCAGAAGAAACACATGATTTTTAGTGAGAATAGGTCTAACATCTTCTGCACATTGAATTAATGAAAATATTTCTGTCTATCATGCCTTCACACTCAATAGAAAACTGGGCAGATGCATTATGTAATCCAAATATTAACATGGTATGTAGAGAAAAGAAAAATCTTCTTATCGATTGAGGGAAAATATGGAGAGTAAGATAATTTTACTGGAAAAGGTTGTCCTCAGCTTTTGGAGCTGAACACTAGATTCTCATTTCAGGAGCCCCTCTAAATGCATGCTTTAAAGGATTTTAGAAGGAAAAGCATAGAAATCCTCTCAGAAAGCTTCTCTCGCAAGATGACCTTTCAGAATGGAAAAAGGTCGAACATCTTAAGTAATGTTGTGGACCCACCTTCTGTTTCCACAGGACATGTTCTCATTCAGGAAGTCTGATGCTAATTACTTTGAATCAAAGAGCCGGATGAGCATATCCTTCCAGTTCGGGAGATATGCATCTGGTGGTGAGAAGGGGTTCTGCTAATGCTCAGGTAACTGCTACATGGGAAAATATTGCCACTCATTCTTCTGTTTAGCAAAAGTTATTACTCGTGTGTGAGTCACAAATAAATGGAGAATAAAAATGGAAGAGCCAGCATGACATTTTAACTCTTCATCTTCTTTTTTCACATGTTTGTACAGGAAAAATTTCTGCTGGATGTCATAGGATAGGAAATAAAAACACAATAACACAAAAAGGGAAAAAAAATATTTTTTTTGTAGAATTGTTGGTGATTTGAGTGACATTAACTTGCTATGCCAAATCTAAAAAATGTGGTCAGGATCTTGCAACTAGTCTTAAGGGATTCCACAATCACAGAATGGTTGAGGTTGGAAAGGATCTCTGGACATCATTTAGTTCAATCCCTGATGCCAAAGCAGGCTCATCTGGAGCAGGTTCCACAGGATTATGTCTATTCCAGTGATTGCCCACCTCTATAGTCTACCCAGTCCCTAGTGGACAGAAATGAAATGTATTCCTATGTCACCATAGGTCTTCGAAATTGCCATACTACAGTAGTAATATAGTAGTGATGGATGTATAGTGATGGTAACTTGAACGTTTGTGCTCCAGAAAATGTAACTCGTGCAATGTAGTTTTGCCAAGAGCAGGGCTTTCATAAGTTGCTGTATTTCTTTTAAAAGTAAAGTACCTGCACAAAAAGTACACAATCTGTTTTCTGTATCCATGCTGGATGGAATCAAAAATGATGGGCATAAACAGTAAGGAAAGTCTGGTTCAAGATTGGGGAAAAATTTTATCTCTGAGGAGAGCAAAATGTTGGAGCAGAATAAAATCTGGATTCTTAAAGCTATGTAAATAGAGATGACGAGAAATGGTGTTTGGCATCTCAGGATCCTTTTCTATTTTAACTGTAGGTACATATATGATGTTCTTAGTGTGACATGGTTCTAGTTTGCAAAAGTCCAGGAAAAAACTCATGAGTTTAAAAAATAAACAACAGATATTTAAGAAGCAAAATGGTGATTAATCAAACCAACTTCAGAGTCACCAAATGTTTCATAAGCAATTATTAATTTTAGGTATAATATTTTTGTGGTATTTATTATTTTTAAATGAAGGGGTGAAGTTATTTTCATTATTTTTTTATGGTTAGGCATACATGTCTGAAAGATTCTATTTGAACAGAGTCAGTCTTCTTCCTGTGCGTCTATCTATTTTCAAGTCAAATCCCCTGGTTTTTTATTGCCTATTTGTCTGTCTTGGAGAAGTAACTGGGAGTTTTCTGAGCTTTAACTAAAGGAGCAGAAGCACAGAAAACTTTAATTTAGAGACCTTTGTTTTGGAATGCTGTTTAAATAGGTTATAAATGAAACAAAAATGAAAGGCTTCTTTTATAGACTCATCTCACTTTCGTTTGAATGTCTGAAGCCTCACAGAACAGATAGAAAAATGCCTAAATGGATGAGAAGATTATTTTGATGAGAGTCTTGTCAGAAGATGAAGAAAACCTGAAAACTAACATTAAATTCTTGGATCTTTGGCTACATCAGCTGTCTGCAATGGCCAGAGTTATGTGGATGGAATTAATCAATTCAATTAACTGTAATTCCTAGGTTGCTTTACTGTAGGAACTGAGCTGTTGTACCTTTGGGCAGCAGTGATTCAGTGAAACAGAAATGTTGTCTTGTTAACAGACATTTATCTATATTTTCTTAGCAAAACTGAGGCTGAGCATGGCATAGCTGATTTTCTGAATCAAGCTATTTCACTGAACTGAATAAAATCTCTTCTGCCTTCTCTAATGAATTTCAGTCAGCAGATGCTTTAATTTCTTAAACACAGTCTCTTGCTCATCCTCTGAATGTTCCTGAATTCATGATACCTTCATTTTTCTTGTGAAAGGCAAACTGGAAATAAAATTAAGTCTATTCTTTTTAACAGAAAATAAGAAATTTATCACAATTCTATTAGTAAAAGTTATACAGTGCTTCCTGTCACCCACATTAAACCATTATAAGTTGGTGTTGAGATGGTGAAAGATGAAAAAAAAAAAATTAGGAGTGCATTAATGATTTTATTTTTGTCTAGAAATCTTCTATGATCGCAGGATTACTATCACTACTCTTAATTAAGGATAAATGACAGCATCAGCATTGATATTGTGACATTTTTGAGGGGATTAAGTCTTTAAGAAAACAGTCAAAGGAATAATTTTAATAGATTTTTCTACAGTTTGTAGTTTGTTATTTATCTACTGTATGCCAATTCTGAACATGTGTTTAGATAATACTGATGCCCTTATATTGGTTATTTAGCTATTCTATTTTTATCACCACTGGATACAAATGACTGAGGTATCTATATCTCACCAGCCTCCACTGGATCCCCTGTGAATTTTGAGAAATAAGTATTATTAAAAAAATTCATTTAGTAGATCTTTGTTTCATTTAATTTCTGGTACACCTCTCCAGGATAGTGTGAGAAGAGTTCTTCTAATGTTGTCTAAGTGAACCTTTCGAAGATGGAATAGTCCTTAATTTTTATTGCTAGAAAGACAGAAAGTTTCAATAAAGTCAGTAGCTAATATTTAGCAAAATGTTAGCTGAAAGGTACAGCCAGGAACAACCTGGCATTGTTGTTCATTTATTCCGTAATATGCATTGCAATTATTTGGGGAATAATATATCTATAACTTAAATAAATTAATCCATCAATTTGGCTTATGATGGAATGCATCATAATGCATGCATTCCCACTAGGTACACCCGCCCACCCACCCACCCACCACAAACACGGATGTGCACACCACCAGCCATGCACATGACAGAGAGGCATGATCAGCACTCACACAAACAGGACCAACATCCACCTCCCCTCTCTGGCTGAGCAGGATGGAGGTCTGCTAGTGAGAATATATGTACAGGGTGGACGCACCTAGCAGTTGAACTCAGATATTCCATCAAGCCAGCAGTTGTCCCTGAGTCCCAGTACCCCCAGCTGCTGCTACTTGGACACACAAACCTCTGAGTCTGCAGTCCCACTCCAACTGCTGCTCCAGATATACATCTGTGCAGTTGATCTCACCCTCAGAACCCCCTAGACCCAATGGTCCCAGATCCTATAGACCCTCTGACAGTAGGGACTACTCTAGTCCCTTCCATAGCCAGGTCCTCTTGTAGTTGCACCCCTGGAAACACACACCTGCCTTGCTCACCTACTTGCAGCAAGTCCAGTTTGTCCAAGGCCCTGCTAGTCCTCACACAGCCACTTGCACACCCTCCCTCACACCGTGGGCAGAGGGGTTTCTGAGCCCTGATCCCTTCCCACGGGTTGGCGCTTGCTTTTACTAGTGTTTTTCCAGATGTTGTAACCAGGAACATGAGCCCTTTGTGCAGAACATGAGCAGACAAGTCCACTGATCACCTACTTTTTATGCTCTGCCAGCTCAGTTACCACTTTATCCCTTCATTTTCCCAGGTTTCTTCCTGCTTCAAACCCCACTATCTTTCCGTTTCCTGACCGAGCACAGTGCTGAACCATAGTGACTTATGAACAAGGCTTTTTCCATCACCCATGGTTCCACTGGGTGGGACGTGTGTGGGTTGCTCAGATGAAGACAGCAATTTAGTGCAAAGCTCTGGTCTGTCTCTCATTGCACCATTATGACTAGGTGCATTAGTTGCATGAGGTGAGAGGGTGCTGCTAGGATGCTGGGTCTGATAGTCAGCATTTTCCTAAGAGAATGAACACAGCCACGCGTAAACTGCGTGACTGAGATATTGTGTGATTATTTTACTCTGAATATATTATGTTAGAAAAGTGAAGAATCTTCAAAGAAACAGACTGCTGGACATGGAGTCTGGAAGGTTGGATACCAGATACAAGCAGATGAAGGTATCACCACAGGGGTCATTTTGTTAGAGATGTGTATATCTGTTTTTGTGTCTTCCAACATTAACATTGTCGTATTCTCCTGTTTCTTTAGAGTTGCTTTTATTTATCTGCAGATGCAATGTTCCCAAGAAAGGATTCTTGTCTTCTTAGCCATACCAAAAGAGCTGTGGATTTCCCCCAAATTTCTGGGTAAAGCTTTAGCTACTGGCTCTGTTAAATTTAGTTTAACCCTAGATATTTAAACCCAATCTTGTTACCACTGTCAGTGCCTGGCCACAAAAGCACAGTTTTTGTGAAAATGAATGAGCAAATTAATATTAAAAATTGAAAACCAACTATTACATGTCCTCAAGGATTATGTCAAGAATAGTAATGAGTCCACTGATATTTCATTGTATTAATAGTCTTATATTTTCTCATGATACTTTAGAAATTAAATGTGTTGACACTTCACCTTTTATTCAGCTAATCCTGCTCTGTAAAATACCATTTTGGTATGCAGCCAGACTGCCAAGCAATCCTTCATCACAACTTCACTCATGAACAATTTATTATTTTACCTGTGGCAGTATTGTACAATAACAAATTATTTTTATAAGAGCCTTGATCTTTGTTAAGACTGTCTCAGCTCCTCTTATTAGCTTGTCAGCTATAAATTGTGGCTTCTCAGTGTATGGCCATAGCTCTCAAGCTCACATTGACTCAACATCAATCAAATACAACTATGGTTTGGTTGTTATTTAGAAGAATAACTTCCTTGCTCAGAAATTATAAAACTGGTTTCCAGGCAAAACATTTATGTCAGAGCCATAGAAAAACAATGGATGTTTTCCTCTGGGGAACAGATAATGATCAGGTATCCATACTGATGTTTCATGAATTCTGCTGATCTTTTCTGCTGACTAACTCTAAGATGCGCCTGAAGAACTTGACAGAAGCAAAGAAAGTAATTCTTCCTTCTTGTCCTTACATGAAATCTCAGTGGTCTATCCTAAGAGAGGTTTCAAGTATAGATTACCCTTTGTGTTGTTAGTGTCTATTCCCACGGTTAGAGGAGCAGTTAGGAGGCAGAGGAGATGTTATTACCAGTGAACTGCTTGTCTGTAGTCCTGTGTCTGAGGACTGGACATTGCAGCAAAGGACTGCAGACATTATCTGTGTGTAGTGATAACATGAAAGGGAGCAACTTGTCTGAAACATAGATCATGACTAATATTGTCAGAACTTGGATGTCAAAAAATGAGTTATGGAAACAGATACAGAAAAAGGAAAAAGAGGATGACTGAGAGTAAGTCTGCCACTGCTTGCTAAAATTCGTGAAAATGGGATTTTAAGACAATTTTAGGCTTCCTAAATACTGTTTTGTGATGCTGTTGTATGAGTTAACCAGTAAGAATATTATGAACTGTGTTGGGTCAGTAATCCACCATCTTTTGAAAGCAGCTTTTTGCTACTGCTTTCTATTCTTTTGCTACTTTGAAGTTCAGCTATTGATCAAGCTGATATTAGCAGTCAGGGACTGAAACTGATAAGGAATAGAGCACTCAAATTACTGAGCTATCAAATTGTGAGAGGCAGGCAGCATCACATCTTCTAAGGTCTGCATTGGTGGCTTAATTGTTTTCAGAAGCTATTTAGGATGATGTAAATCACATAAGCCTACAAAATATTGTATTATCTAATTTCATATTATCACAGCTGCTGCTAGGAGAGAGCTCTTTTCTTTGTTCCTTCACTTTCTTGTTTTCTTTTCCCTTCTCCCTATGCACATACATGCAATTGTGTGTTCTCTGTAACTGCTCCAGGACTGCAAATATTGCCTCTAGCACCACCTGAGTCTCTAACTGCCTGTTGACAATTATCTTCTTTTTCAGTTTGCAAAAGACAATTTTGAGAGGGCAGAAAAAAGGTGTTGGAAACTGTACATCCCACCAAGAGACTGGAAAGTAGTGTCTGAATCTTTCCTGTTTCCTTTGTTTCCAATTAATTTAATGCTGATGTATAGTGTTATTAATAGTTACGTTACTTAAAGTTTTGGATAAGTGTTTATTTTTATTTATATTAAGTAGCTATATCTTAAATTCTAGTTATAATAGCAATTTATAATACCATTCATTCTGAAGTAGTCACATTGAGCTCTAGACCGAGTGGAATGAATTGTTAATAGTTGAAGAATAAATAAAACTATATATTAGTTTCATAGCTTGTACTGAATTATAATTGTCATATGAGAAAAAATGGAATGTCCTGTATTTGCGTTTCCCTGGTTGAATTTATTAGGCACAAGAGATAGGTGCATTTCATTGCATATGAAACAAATGGTGTATGCAATGTAAATCATTCACTGGTTTGCTTTAATAAGATATATTTTTACAGACCATGGAAATATTTAATAGTGAATATGTTACATTCAAAACCCAGATAACTATTATTACTAAAAAACTTTTTTTGAACAGAGAATGATACAGATATGTGTTTTATAAGTAGTTATGCGTGAAACTCATATTGTGGCATGGGAAAATTCTTTTTTCAATATAGCAGATGCCTTTCAATGTCTTCAGGGGAAGTTAAATTATTTTGTTGACATCAAAAGAATGTAATTAAACACCTATGATGGCTGAACAAAATAATAGCAGGTAGAGGCTCCTTCACATTACATGAAGGAACTATATTCTCAACAAAGGGTTTGGGCATTTCCGCTGACAGTTTATACATGAAATTTTATTTGGACTAATTAAAATCTGTGGTGAAAATAACACGTACGTTTATTCCACATCAGAAAAATTAAAATAATTAACAATTTATCTCTAAGTGTGGTCTTGCTACTTTCAGCAACTTTCTTGTATAAAATGTGTTGCCCATCTTCTAAGTGTACTGTAATTGAAAGCACAAATGAAAACACAGAAGAAAGCCTCATACAACTAACCATTAAAAAAGCCTGTGAGACAAGAGCCCTCAGTAGAGAATTAAAGAAGAAATTTAGGAATCAAAATTTGTTCATCTAAAATTTTAAGGCCTGAAATTTTGATTTCTCAATTAATAGTAGCTATAGTTCCCATCTTTAATTTATTTGATCTTCTAATTACCACATTCATTGTCTTTTAATTTCTAGTTTGTCTCTAAATGTACTCTGATGTATAAATCCACTCTGTGAGTCCCTACCTTGGAATGTGAGATGCAGCAACTTCTCCTTACCACTAGCAAACATTTAAAGAAAAGAACTATGTGTAAGACAAATTGTTTAGATGCCTAGCTTTCAGGTGGCTGAAGTTACTTAAGACTGGCATTGCTTCAATGCATATGATTTGAAAACATAAATATTGGCGACAACAATTACTTGACTAGCTAGCAATCACCACAGGTTAACCAAGACGCCTGTTTTCCTATATTAGCATGAACTCTTCACTGGAGAGGTAATAAAATTTCTTCTGATACTTGGCTACTTCCCCATATTATTTTTTGAGGTTTTTTTTCCAGTCTTTAAACTTCAGATATGATTCCCTTTTTAAATCTGCAAGACACTACATGAATGAAAAGCTTTCATCATTTTATGTTTCTGAAAATGGACAGAAGATACTTAGAGAAAAATTATATATGGAGTAGTTGGATGCAAATTCTTTCCCTCTGTCTTCGTTTCCCCCCTCCAAGGTATCTACTAGTGAGTAGGCAAGGGATTTTAATTTGGCCAAGTTAAAGGGTTCTGATCACGTAAAACTTATTTTTTTTATTTATTACAAATAGTTTTACCTAGTACTACAGAGATTCAGAATTATACAGTCAATTCCTTGGTTTTGAAGGCTTTGCAGAGAGGCTTTGAGAGCAATGCAGGGATGAAGGTCTGAATCTACTCTATACTAAAGGCAATACACTCCGTATTTTCCACAAGCAAGAGTAGTGGTTTATATTTGTTCATGAAGTGGAGGAAAAGATATAAAAGGGCAGTTGAAAAGATCCATGTCATTGAACAAAAAGACATAACATATTAACCAAGATACTTATGTCTATTTAGAAAGTGCTGAGAGTGTGCTTCTGTGCATGCTGTGAAAAAAACATATTTTCTTGCATTTTTCTTATGTCGATTTGTAAAAATGCAGCTGTAAATTGTACCAACATCCCCTTCAGTTTACTCCCAGGGTACATAGAAAATATATATAGTGATTGTAGATTTTGAATAGTAAAATCAAAACCTGGAGAATTAATGACCACTACAGTAATGCATTACAGAAAAAATCCTGCAAAATTGTCGGCCAAGTCCTGCCAAATATCTTCGTCTCAGCTGTCAGAGCATGTAACAGGAAAAGTTTTATGCTTCAACTGTATGCAGCAAGTCCAGTCTGGATTATGCTAATACAGAAACACTTGCCTATCCCGCTTTTAATACAAGCTTGAAAATAAGATTGCTAGTGTGATTGGTTTTTCGGGAGAGTCAAAAGCCTACTGGCTTATTACTGAGGTTGCTTATGGCAAGGAGTCACGAATTCAGACATGAAAGCAAAGGAATTCTCATTAGCATGAATATTTTAAGAAGTCACTTTAAGATGTCAGCATTAACACTGTTTTGAAAAGGCAATATTATGGCAATAATTATCCTCAAGTTGCTAACTTTAAATTTTAT
Source organism: Catharus ustulatus (assembly GCF_009819885.2). Taxonomy (NCBI): domain Eukaryota; kingdom Metazoa; phylum Chordata; class Aves; order Passeriformes; family Turdidae; genus Catharus; species Catharus ustulatus. Next base: position 42,461,983 of record NC_046224.1, on the reverse strand, counting down.
CAAAAGGCATGCTTGTTCAGATATTTTTCTGACCAATGAAAAAAGACTTATTAGAAAGCCAAGGAAAAGTGACTATTTGGAGAAGAGACAGTTGGGTTTTTTCTGTTTAAATCATTAAAACCTGAAACCAAAATTCTTTAGTAGCACAGAGAACTGAATCTGTACCATCTGGGCCCTCATTGTGTCAGCAGAAAACATTTGTGTGTATAACTTTCAGTGCAAGGGAATATTGTATGTTCAATATCAGCCAGCCTGTGGCATACTGGACATAGAAAATACACTTCAGACAAATTACATAAAGGTTAGACAATTTCCTAGGACTTGAAAACCAAGTATGTGTTGACAGAGTACTGCTCAACCTGTGTTATCCAAATTCCTCTGACAAGGTATTGATACACCTGTTGAATGTTAAGTTGTGACTCTGTCACAGCTTGCTATTGGCAATGTACACAAATTTAAATATTTAAATGATTGTTTGACAATACCCTACTGCACATGCAATGGTGATTTTATGTTATAGAGAATAGTCTATCTACTATACAAAACAAAGAACAAGGGAGAGGCATTCACATGTTTAATGAACTTGTGTTATTTTAGGTAATCTACACAGAATGGTAAGAACTGGTGGTCTCATGGCTAATTCTAAAATATCATCTGACTTCCAAGTATCTTTCTTTCTAAACATTGAAACATAACGCACAATCATAACCAACCCAATGGAATGCTAACATTATCCTCCTTCTGACAGGTAGAGGGAAGTGCAAACAAAATTAAAAGTAAATACTGGGACAGTTGTAAGTGATCTTATTGCAGAGTTGGAATCATTCATTCTACATAGGACTGCTGGAGATCCATCCTCCCGCTTAGAGAGGATCAACTCTGTGATCAGACTGGGCTGTTCACTACTTCATCTAGTCAGACAAACCTCAGAGGACAGCGATTATCTGAGTTTCCAGGCATTCTGTTAGTTATCCTTGTTTAATGTCACAGTGATTTTTTTCCTTATGTAAAGGTGGCATCTCAACTTTCTTTTTTTTTTTTTTTTGCTTATTTTTTCTTTTTAATTTTTTTTGGCTTCATCTTGTTGATAACCTCCCCGTGGGAACTGGAAATATGCTATTAAGTCCCCACAAAGCCTTCTTGTCTTCATGCCAGGCAAGCTCTTCTCTCAGCCTCTTCCCTCATCTGTCATTTTGCTCCAGTAAATCACATTTGCAATGTGCATAGAGAATAGAAAAGTAAAATATGTATGTAATGATTTAAAAAGATCCTATCATAAAGGAAAAAAAACACATAGCTAAATCAGACAGCAAGAACTTAGCATGACTGACATTTGGATACTACTTTAAAGTGTTTTGTTCGGTGCTGTCAAGCTTGCTATCAGTCTGTTAGGAAGATGATTCTTATCAAAACCAAAGAAATGGAACTAAACAAAAGGCCTCAGCATTTAGAGCAGAAATGAAGAAATAAACAAAAATACTTATAAGAAGTGGAAGATAGGAGATGCTAATGCTACTGAATATCAAACATATACTAAGAAGTATGGGAATCTAGTGACAAAGATAAAAGGTGCAAAAAGAAGGTTTTGGTAGAAAGTATAAAGGTAAGTTATTATCTAATGTACATTAAAAAATAAAGGATTTGTACTAAGTCATCACTCATTTTCTTTATAAATAGACACAGGAAAGAATTTGCTGTTAAACATTCAAGGGATCTGTCTGTTCAATAACTGTTGAATAACTAAACCAAATGATCTGCATATTTACTGGCACACCCATCTAACTTTGATTAAAAGTAAAATAGAAAGTACTTAAAACTAGACATTATTAACAAAATACTTGGTGGGGTAATCTAACAAATACCAGTCAGAATTGATTTATAAATAATGACAGCCATATATATTTACTGAGACTTGTCCTTATGAGCTAAAAGCAGGGTTTGTAAAGATCTTGATGCATTGTTTGTGGTGACTTATTAACTGTAGCACCATATTTTCATGAGGTGGGTTAATGTGAGAGAAATACCAAGAGTTCAGCAGCTTACAAATTACAGACCTGCAACTGCTGGCATTTCTAATGAGATTTTACATGAGCTCATTCTTAGTTCAACACTTTCAACATATTTTATCAATTATATGGTGTGAAAGTACCACTGACAAAGCTGTAACCATGACAATGGCAAACACTTACAAATGAAACACTTGAAGACAAATCAATGCTATATAAGAATTTAAATCATTTAACAAACTGGATGCCATCAAAAGATTTGTGTGAAGTACAACCAAGTATGAGGTTGTGTCTCTGGATGAAAAAGGTTGTGTGCTAGAGGTATAAGAGGCGAATACAGTCATCCAATACAGAGACTTAAACTGATTCTGTCACAGTGAAAGCATATACCTGAGTATGTGAGAAGAGCTCAGGCAGCTGCTGGATACAAAAATCATTAAATTTGTTGCAAAGAGAAGAAAGACCATTTTATATCACTCCCTTTGGCATTGTGTTACTGGAATACTGCAACAAATTAGGGAATTAATAGTTCAAACAGGAAGTTGAAAACTCAAAATTTGAGAAAAAGCCATGACAATTCTAAGCAAATGCAGGTTTTATCTCCTATTAGAGAAGACAGAAAGACGTTGTGACAGTATGTCTTTCCTCAAGGTAAGTTCTTAATGATAAATAATAAATCTGTTCATGCTCTTCATTCCAACAGCCAAAACAATACTATAAATCAAGAATGGAATAAAATAATAAACACATGTCAGTAGCGAAAATAATTTCTCAATGGAAAAAATTACTAACGTATTTTGTTGGTATTTTCTTCACTTGAAACTTTTAAACTGAGGTTGCATGTGATAGAAAGAGAGATGCTGTAGCTCATGTACAGCTTTTTGACTGGATGCAGTAACTGGCCCAGGTAATCCTCACAATTTGTCACATGGGGCAGGTTAAAGATGAGCAAAAAATCTTTCATAGCCTCAAAATAAACTTAATATGGTGATTCAAGCTAGCAGGTCCATATGGTGTGTTCATTAAGATGAAGATGTTGATCTGTGTTGTTTGTGGAAGGAGTGCTCTTTACTGTTCCATTGCAAATTAAAGTAGCTTTCTATCATGTTTTGATACTGGTTGCTGTAGAACAGCAAAGCTGTAAATGCTGTGCCTGTTGCCTGTCAAGAAATTCAGTGTGTACCTTCTCTGTTACTGATCGTGTTTGCCTGATGAAGAAGGCTGATGTATGAACAGATGACAGGGTTTTCTGGAAGTTGACTTTGGCACATACTTACTTGATTGCACAAAACATAGTCTTGTGGACAAGTTAAGAACTATAATTTTGCTGGATGATTGAAAGAACAAATAAGATTTTGAAGCTTCCTCTAGGATTTTTTTAATGAAGTATGAGAATGTGTTTTTTAGCTTGTTTGATTTTGAAAGACTACATCATCTTATCTTTGGGAACTGAAATTTCCTATTCACTAAGGGATAATTAATTTAATTTTGTAAAGTGAGTTCCTTAAAGTATTTGCTTTGAAGGTGGCTATTGCCTACCATCATTTGGTAATGAGGTTATGCTTCTCTTCAAGTCAGATGCTGGGTCAAAAAGCATAAAAGCAGTATTTTGTGTTTTTAGTTTAAGTGAACGAAAAAATGTATGTGAATTAAATATGACAGAGAACAATAGCAAATAAGGGTAACAGTGCAAAAAACACTTCTCACAGTGGTAAGGTGGAAATTTACTATTTTTTCCAGCAAACTTAAATAAACTAAAAAGGTAAGAGGGAACACTGCTTTAGACCAGTTAGAATCACCACTATACGCCATAGACTGAAATGCCTGTTACAATAAATAAATAAATAAATTTTTTAAAAATTCCATATAGAATATACTTGTTCGAAATGAATTTGTTTAAGAAGTCTTAAATATTAGTATTTGATTATAATAAAATAATACCTTGCTGCGCTATGAACATTTTTTGCTTCTTAATGAATAAGGTCAGAGTTGTGGTTAAATTTTCTAGGACAACTTGTATTTCATTAAAGATGGTATACCAACAACATTGGAAAACAGTTAACAAATATACTTTACAGACTTAAACCATTTTGCTTTTCTTTAGGTTTTCTTAGTGTATTACCCTACTTTTTAAAAATTAAGCTCCTGTGTATTGCCTTTGCATGACCAGGTTTGGGTACTGGGAGGGTAAGGGGTGGCTTCTGTGACAGTCAGGATGACTCTCCCTCAGTGTCCAACAGAGCCAAGGACAGACAGCTCTGCTTCTGGCCAAGGACAAGTACATCAGCAATAGAGGTAACACCTCTGGGATAATTGGTTTACAAAGGGGTAAAACTGGGAAACAGCAACTGGAGAGAGGAGTGAGACTATGCAAGACAGAGCATGTTGCAGATCCCAAAGTCAGGGAAGAAGGAGGGCTAGGTCCTGCTGCACTGCTTAGGGTAGGAGGAGGTATTGCAAACTGGGAGTATGGCTAAGCCCAAGAGGATGGGAGGGGTGAGGAGAGAGTATTTTAAGATTTGGATTTATTTCTCATTACCCTATTCTGAATTGCTTGGTAAAAAATTAAGCTAATTTCCCCAAGTCAAAGCTGGTTTTGCCCATGACAGCAATGGGTGAGGGATCTCTCCCTGTTCTTGTGTTAAGCCAGGAGCCTGTGGTTGTGATTTCTCTCCACCACCCCATGGAATAGAGGAGGGATAGAGAGGCTTGGGGGAGCAGGCATCTGGTGTCTAGCTGGGGTCAACCCAACACAGTCTTGCTGAGGAATCATGTATGATTTTGTACTATTGTCAATAAGCTGCAGTATGACAGAATTTGATTATAGAAAATGGAAATAAAATTGAGGGCATCAAAAGAACTGAGATGCTAAAAGCAGAAAGCATTTTAGAGCATAAAGATTTGTATTACATGAGTAATATCACTAAATGAATGCAAGGTTAGTGAAATACATGTTATCTTGAAAATTATTCGATGTGTATATATGACTAAGTGCTCCTAGGTGAATGTCCTGCTAATTCAGGGAAGAGCAATCAGTATTTGTGACCTGAAATATGACCCTTGAAAAGGATGTTGCATAATGATACATGTATACAAAAAAAACTCAATAATTTGTTATTTGCTGCTTTGTGGCTATCACGTGAACTGAATGTATGATGATAAGAATTGCTGGCATTTGACTGTATGTTTAATGTATGGATAATTGCCAGTTAAGAAGGGCTTGCTGGAAATGTGAAAGAAGGCAATCACTGGAAGACTGGATAATGGGACTAAAAAAGTATTTGCCTGAGGAAACACGGTGTTTTACTCTTTGCATTCCAGTCACCTTATCTTGCACTTTGATAACCAATACTAGTGTTATGCTTGCTGCTTCTGGTATACTCTAGTTAAGAACCTCAGTCTGATCACAAGGCAAGCCTTAAAAAGCATTAGACACTGAAGCACAATTACAAGCAGACTTGTTGGAGGTAAATCACTAACTGTCCCTTGTGATGCCTCAAGGACAGTGGAGTTCCCTTAGTGCTCAGATTGGTGAGTGTACACCTGCTGCATATAAAGAAATGTACCTGCCCTTTTCTGGGACTTCTTGACAGGTAAGTCTTCCATTCCCATGGAAGTGCTTTATTAAAAGAGTATTTTAAAAGCTATTGTTGTCCTAGTTGCATTAAACACATTCACTGTTGGCGTGAATTATGTGGATGTTTATGGATGAGTATATGATGATTTTGAAACAGCTTAAAACTTACTACTCCATTTCAACACAAAACAATCAACGCACTTCGAGCTGATGTATTTAAACTCACTCCAGATATTCCTTCTGTGTGCCATACTCTTTGCACATTGGAGGTGGGTAACGAGTTTTTCTGTGTTTGCTTTCTAAAAGGGCAGTAGTTCTTTTGTAGATAGTGTACAAACACTTCTCTTGAAGATAAGTTTCTCCAAGATAATAAATGTTTATTTTCTAGGCTAACTTCCTCCCTACCAAATTAGTTCCAAATCAAAATGACTATCAAAGGCAATATTATTTTTAAAGGTGGTATAATTTACTTAAGTTGAATGACTGTTTTTGTCTGTGCCCTGTCAAAAATTATTATCCTGTGAACTTCTACCTACATAGTATGTGATTTACGACAGACGTTTTCTTTATAATTGCTCTCATCAGAATAGAACTCAGCAAACATATATCAGACATATTGGGTTTTGCCAAGGAATTTTCTTACTCTACCAAAAATTAAGAAAAGGATAGGCTGTATATTATCAATCACTTCCTCAATTTTTCAATTCTTAGGAAATTCACAGCTCAGGAAACCTCTGATGTGTGCAAACCAATTAAGCAAATTTACTACAGCTTCCCAAAACAATCATTTATATGCCTGTTTAGATAAGCTTTTCATGATCTTTTTTCTAAATTCCCATGCACTTGAAAAATAATAGTAATCCAAACAGCTGGAAGTCTTCTAGTCAACTATAACCAAAATTAAGAACCTTACCAGTAATTCAGCTTAATAAAGTGCGTTGGAAATATGTTCTTTTTAGGGGAGCATCATAACTGCATCTGAGATATATTCTTGTTAAACTACACTTTCTTTTCTCCAGCTGAAGTAATATGTCACAGTTGCTGAAATGATAATAAACAGCATCTGAAGAGCTAAGCATATAAGGTAAGTTACCATAAAATATATTTTTGACTCAACAAGTCAGTTTTATCTAAATTATTATCTTCACTCAGTTGTTTATAACTTATCAGTTGTGGTCTTTTGCAAGCTGTCTGTTTGTACTGTGTTTGCATGCAAAGAAATTTTGTTTCATCATATAAATTCTGAAAATTCATTAAGCGATGACAAGCCATTCATTTAAGTGTTTGCATACAAAATACCCGTCCTCTTATAGGTATGCATTTTCATGAACTTTTAAATTCAATTTTGTATTGATATGTATGTGAATCAGTGCAATGCATATGTAGTAGTTACTAGAAACTGCCTATTTGTGGATATTGCTACTGTACCTATTTAATTACAACAAGTGTTGCCCTTCTGTGAGTCTTTAGTTTCGCTAGTTAAGTCCTGAAAAAGACATCTTAATTAATTTGCAAAAGAAAGGGGGAAAATTAAAACCACAGTACTACATTGCACCATCTGAAATCTAGACCCTAAAATGGGTTCATGTGGCTTCTTCCCTATTATCTTACTTCTTCACTTTCTGCATTCTGATTTCATGCACCCATGCCATTACTATTTATTTCAATGGGATTTTCAACAGTGGAAAGTCCTTCAGCAACTCGAGTTTGACCCCTACTAATCAAAACGATTGTTGTCAGAAGATAACATACAATGGGGGCTGGGTTGACCTTGGCTGACTTCCTGACACCCGCCTAATCGCTCTGTCACTCACCATACTTGACAGCATGAGGGAGAAAATAGGATAGAATAGGTGAAGATACAGGTGAAAATAAAGATAGGAAGGTCACTTGCCAATTATCATCCCGGGCTTAAAAGAATCTGGGAAAATTAATTTTTTGCCAATTAAAATTTCAGCAGGAAGATGAGATACAAAGACCAAAACTAGACCACCCTGCTCTTTTAAATTTTATACACTCTGATTAGTGCAAGGAGATGGGAAATGGGGGTTGCAGTCAGCTCATAACAGCTCCTCTCTGCAGCTCCTTCCTCCTCACACTTCTTCCCTTCTGCAGCATGCATTCTCCACAGGGTGCAGTCTTCAGGGTAAACCTTCTGCAGTGTGGGCTCCTCTCTGCAGGCCAGTGTTCCTTCAGGGCATATTCACCTGCTCTGATGTGGGGTCCTCAACAGGCTGCAGGGAAATACCTGTTCCACCATGGCCCACTCAATTGGCAACAGGCAAACCTGCTCCAGCACCTGGGGCACCTCCTCCCACTCCCTCTTCTCAGACCTTGGGATTTGCAGGATTCCTTCTCACACATGTACTTCCTCAGTCCTCACCGCCTGTGAGGTATTTTATTCTTTCTTAAATGTGTTTTCTCAGAACTGCCACCAGTTTTGCTGACAGGATCCGCTGTGCCCTGGGGAGAGTTCATCTTGGACCTGGCTGGACCCAGTCATGTCTGTCTTGGGGCAGCCCCCAGTTTTTCACCTACTCCATCTCCCTCATTGCCAACACCTTCATACCTACATCTAGTGCAAATAGTACACTAAAAATGTCTAATGAGCACAAATCATGAACAGGGTCACTAGGCAACTATAAAAAAATGTATGTGTTCAATCAGAACTATGACTCTAATATTTAATCTTTATTTCTCTCATCATATAATCTGCACTATATATTCATAGGTTTTAATTATGTTAAATGTTATTGAAATAAGGTTTCATTTGGTGATAATAATGCAAATGGATTTGTGTTCTCTATGGGAAATATTAAATTGCCTCAGTTAAATGTGTCTGTGATAACTTCACACAGAATCCCAAAGGTGCCAGAAGCAATGTAAGAAGTGATGGTTGGAAACTCAACGAGGTCGACTTAATCTGTTTTCACCGAGACTATTAATTAAATATTACTAATATTTTTGCAAATTACAGAAATGACCTTAGGAAATTTCTGTTAATCCCTGTAGACACCATGACCTCAGTTACAACAGTTCTATTTTTCCCTTTAAAGAAAAAGAAATACAGGACAGAATGGAAAAAAGTATTAGTCATCTCATCTTACAAATTATTTCTATATTCATAACAAGAGTAACCCTTTCCATTTTTTGTATGTATATGTCTAATTTAAATTAATCTTCTGTCTTAGAAGAGTAATAGCTGCATCACAGGGTATGGTTTGTTGTCATTGCCTCTTAGAGGGATATGTAGTTCACAGAAGCTGGGGTTTTTTGTAGTATTATTAGATCTTAGTTTCTGGAAAAAATAGCTGTCTGACTGTGTTTATAAATACACAATGCATCATAAAATAATTATTTGTTCTTCTTGTTAGAAATACTTTACAAAACAACTATTGATTTATTTATTCATTAAATCTTTTAAATATATTTCCCCCCCCCCCCCCCCACCCCTTTTTTAGTAGTTAGCTTTTCAGCTGATTTGAGTTCTTCTTAAGGTACTGAAGGGTGTACTACCGGACCAGAGTAGACACCATCTTCTTTTTCTCTTCTCACCTGAAGAAATTCAGAAGTGGCAGTTTTTTTGCTGTACAGGTGTACAAACTATTTAATTGACACAGATGGTGATAAAGAAGTGTGAAATATCACTGCAGACTTCTCAGCAGAAATCAGAAATAATTCCCTGAAATTAGAGTTGCTTTCACTTTACACATATGAGTGCAAACATTCAAAAATTTCTGAGGAGAATGCACATATTATCATATCCCAAACATGGCTTAGGTTTATATATAAGTGGGGTCCCCAAATGGTGTTCCAAAGAATAAAGAAATCAAATTATTTGAAGCAGTCATCTCATTATAGGGAGACTTTGACTTAAAAAGTCACTGAGTCTTGTATTTTCAAGACTAAAGGGTACATAAATCAGAACTTTTCAAGAATATTGACACGATATAATCAAAGGATTAGAAAATATACAGTATATGGAAATCCAACTTCTATGTAGTTGCTTAGCTACAAATAATGTAAAGTGCCGATCACGAATTTAACAGCAGAGCTTTTCTCTTTATTAAGCAAATTTAGAACACTGTGTATAGGTTAACACCAGGAAGAGAGATTGTAGAAATATCATATGTATTTTTTGCCACCACTGCAGTCAAACTTCTTGATCACTAATATATTTTATAATAATTTAATTTCACATAAAACTTAAAAAAATATTTTTCTAAATTCATGTGCTCCAGTTCAGCACTAAGTTACTCTGAAATGTCATATGGCTCATGTCACACAAGTTCAACCATGAGGCAGAAATGTCATATGGCTCATGTCACACAAGTTCAACCATGAGGCACGTTTTCTGGTTTTACAGACAATAGAGCTATAAAGGTCACCTTATAAGTACTGTAATTTCAAACAAGATTCTTCAGAAAATCAAGTGCTACTGTACTTTATATGCACAGGATTGTGCAACTAGTTCAGTATTTATAAATAACTTTTTTCTCTTAAATAGGCAACACTGATAATAATGGGAACTGTGATTTATTCAAAGAAAGACGGATTATCAGGCAGAAATAATTATCAATTAGAAAATGTGCAATGAAACATTTGGTTTTTTAAAGATTATAAGCATTTATTTACAAGGGTGGTAGAAATCCTACCCTGCTCTTCCTGAACCCTACCCTGTCATGGAGATAACTTATTCAACACCGTATCACAATAAAAGTGTCAATTGTTGTCTGCTTCCTGGTTTTATCTTTGTGGAGGCAATGATATAAGTCTGTATGATTTTACTGCAAAGGTATTCAAAGCATTTCTGTTCAGAAACAGGTAAAATAGGTTTGTGTATGAATGGACATAATAGAGATAATTGAGATAATCTTTATTTTTTTGCAGTCATATGTAATAAGGAGAAGCTTAATTGAAAATTGAAAAGAAAAAGATCATGCTTTGCTTGAAGATAGATCTAATGAACTTCAGATGCCAAAGAATGATGGGTAAGTCTTGGGTACTCACACTGAGAAAAAAACCAAGCCATTGAAAGAAAGCTGAAAGGGATAAATAATTTCTGAGGGAAATTTGTAGCTAGCATAAACATATTAGTAACCGGACTATTTGTTCAATTCACTGTTCTTGTGTGGAGCAGGTATATAGTTTCCAGAAACTAGCAGGAACATCATCTTTATGTCTTGATGATTTACTAATCCCTAATGTTGGGATTGCTGTTTAGTCCCACTAATGATTTTTATGTCTTGAGTGGTAAAATAGGTAACTCTTCCTGTATTATTCTCATTCTTAAGAAAATACCTGGGGTTTTCACTAAAATGAAGGCTAGTACATATCTGGCAATTCTTGTAACTTCTGTCTTTTCCTAATTTCTCTAAATCAAGATACAAACCAATAGGTTTTTTTATCATTCACCTATTGTACCAAATTTCCATTAATTTTCTTATTGGTAATTGTGAATAGTAAAACTATGAAAAGTCAGACATGTGAAAAGATAAACCTGTATTCAAATCTGCAGCTAGGTCAATAGCCACACAGTTCACAAGGATCTTCATAAGAATTATTACATCCAGAGTCTGAATCTTAAACTTGCTTTTCTTAACTAACAGTTCAAATTTATCAGGGAGAACTCTAACTACCTGTCTCCCAGAAGCTCTGGTATGCATAACTAGCATCCATAAAAACCTGATTTAAAGTACAGTAATTTCACGATTATGAGGCGCACCATTTTGACTAAAATTTTGGTCCGAACCCAAAGTGTGGCTTATAATCAGGTGCGGCTTATATATGGACAAAGAACAAAAAGTTGCTGTTTTAGTTTGGAGGACAGGTGTCTGCTGAGAAAGGCAGGAGCTTCTCTTTGAAATGGAGAATGTAAACCCCCTCCCTCCAAATTATTGTAATTTTGAAATCAAGGGGCTCTCAGGCAAAGATATGGGAATTAGGAATAACAGTTCTTTTCTAGGGAAATTAAAATAGAAATACAGTACTACAAAGAAACAAACTCCAAACCCTGACAAAGTCAGAGTACAACCTGACACCCATCAGGCAGGGTGTTGGTAGCAGTCCCATTAAATGGTGGCTGCATCCTCCTGCAGTGACAGATGTGATTCAGTTGAAGCAGTGCTCCTGCAGAAGGTGCAGTTTCCCTCTGGAGGTCCAGTGGTGATGTGGAGAAATCCGGTTTCCCTCTGGAGTCCAGTGGAGAAAGGGGCTACCTTAGTGTCCCAAAACCTCTGTTTTTATCTTGGTAAGAAATGTTGGGGTCTTCCCCCTGGCTGGAGCAACTTCCAATGGGATGCAGTAATTTTGTCAGTCGCACAGTGGGACTCAATGGGCCATTAGCAGAAAATGACTGGCTGGAGGAAGGATGGGTTGTGAAAAGATAAAGAACAATGCCCCGCCTGGTTTCAATGGATGGCCCATTAGCAGATAATATCTCCCATGGAGATAAGGATCACTGCCCCCACCCTCAAGAGATGGTGATAGAATAGATACCTTTTATCACACTCTGTATTGCAAAGTGCGGCTTATAATCAGGTGCGGCTTATGTATGGACAAAGAACGAAAAGTTGCCGACACCCGGAGATGCGGCTTATAGTCAGTGCAGATTATAATCGTGAAATTACTGTATATTTGTGTAAATATGTGTTCCTGGACTAAGAGTACCCAACCTAATATCTCCAGAAAGGAGGCTATGTATTACCACTAGTCATGTCTCATGAAATACATTAGTGTAGCTAATGTAAAATTTCTGACTGGCTTTGCTTTATCCAGTCTCAGCATCCACATGGAAAGCACATTGTGAGTGAACCTCATTGAAGCTGTTTTCTGTCTAATAAAAATAATCTTCTTAAGAAGCATCTAAAATATTTGTTAGACAGAATTATTAATTATCTAAATATTTTTATCAGGTCAGTGTATTAAGTTATTTTTATGACTGGAACACGTGCTGAAGAGATGCAGCTGGGGGAATAGGCAGGGGCTCTACGCAACCACAGTGTATCAGAGGTGATATTATATAGTGCACAGCTAGTAAGGGTCTGCCAAGAAGAAAAGTAGAGACTAAAACGCTCACAGCTTTTAGTCTTCTTCCTTCTCCCTGTCACCAGAAAATCCCTACATGCCGTCACATTCTGGAAGCTGTCCTCACTCCATTAGCTGTGCCTCTCTAGCTCAGCTAAAGCTACCCATCTTCTTTGTCTAAAAGTTTCAAATCTTTGATTTCCTCTGAAGTATTTTACCTTTTTCATTAGATTTGCAGCATGCTAAGGTTTCTCTCATGCTTCAATATGGTTGTTGCCTTTCTTCGCAGCACCAGCAGCCCATGTTTATAACTGAACAGTTCAGTTTGTTTGCCCAACTCTCTTTGCATTCCTGGGACTTACAACTCACTGCAATATTAGTTCTTGTTGCCAGGGCACTTTGTATAACACTTGACTCTATTTTAATGTACACCTATTTTTGGAGCAGAGCAATGAACAGAGCTTCGTGTTAGTCGTTTATTTTGCTCAGACATTTATTTGGAAGATATTAGTTCTGTTAGGGTATCCACAGATGACAGATTTCTCCATTCATCGGTAGTAGACCAAATATGGCCAAGACCAGATGCTCATGGCTTAAATGTGAGCACAGAAAGCCTTATACCCTGTGTGTTAGATTAGTCCCAGATAATCTGCACTGATAATACGTGTTCTCAGCTTCCTCCTTTTACACTGTGTTCAGTTGCTTGTCTGTGAGAACAGATTGCCTGTAAGGTACTACTGGTGAGTAGAGTACTCTGGTGCCACACTGTACCAGCTCTGAGCTAGTATGCCTACTTAGCTAATATTCACCAGTACAAAATGGTGTTGCTCTGAAGGATAACAAAAGTTTCTAAGTCTGTACTGTGCATTTGTATAACCAGTATACTAATGCTTGCCTGTGGCTGAGCTGTCTGATCTCTCCTGCACATACTATACAGTCTTAAGTAAGGCTGCCCCAGGCTCTTTTGAGCAGAAAGCCATGAAATCTCTGGCTACTTTAGCATGTATTACATTGGCTGACAAATACATTCTCTGTATGCAGGCAGCCTGGGCTGGAGGCTGAGGTTGTCTTTCCCAGCCTTGTGGTTTAAGTCTGAGAACAGACATTGCCACCAGGGGAAAAAGCAACCAAACACGATCACCAGTTAAACAAACTTTCCTTCTGTATTCTCCTGGGAGTGTTTTGTGCTGCCAGTATTTGAACAAGGTTTGGCTTTAAATCTCAACTGAAGTGAGGTACCTTACTGCAGAAAGCAAAGCACGCCACAAAAATGGGAATTGTATGTCTTAAATGCATTGGGTGACAACACAACGGTTACATGGAGTGAATGATACCTTCATGGAAAGATTAATTAATGCTCATTAAAAAACAAAGTCAAATTACAGGTGGGTGAGGCAGCATTGGGAAGTTAATCTGTATTTTCACACCATTATACAATACCTAGATTTGCTTCTTCAGATTTTATAGAAATAGCACAACAAAACTTTTTGAGCATTCACCACTCTTAAACTTACCTTAATCACACAGTCAGTAATTCCTGCTTCACTTTCTTTCTCCTACTTTTTCTTTGTCTAGTGTTTTCTCCCTATTACCTCAGACACAAACTAGTATGGTAAAATACCCTGCTAAAAATGGAATATTTCTTCTTATCAAGAGCAGTCATTTACCACACACAGAGTTATATCCAGCTTTTTCTGTTATTCAATCCTCGTCTCTGGTAGACTTAATTCAGTGCATTTCTGCAGCTGCATAGATTGACTGGTATTAAAAAGAAATGCAAAAATGAGTACATAAGGAACTTCTCAGGCCAGTTTTTCCCTAGGGGATCAAGGGAGGCATGTGGATGGAAAAGGGTTTGGTTCATCCATATGGGATGTATTGTTCTGTTTTATTTCTGTACAGCAGTCTTATACAATATGACTGGAAAAATAATTTTCAGGTGCAAGTGATAACTTCTGGTGTCCATATCATAGATGTGAATGAGAACATAATATCTGAGCAGTAACTCATTATCCTCAAAAAGGGATAAAACCAAAAATATTTCTAGGCACATGAACATGGTCAGTACCATCAAACTCTTCCCCCAACAGCTATGCAAAGAAAACAGTATTTTCTATCTTTAAACCCACTGTTCCATGTTGTACAATGATGCTGGAAGTGTTCAATACTCCTCCCTTTCAATGAGTGCAGTGCATCTAATAATGGACTTCCATGTAGATGTGCTGAAAGGCATTCCTGAACCTAGGGAACAAGCATGCTGCTTTGCACAGTTATTTTCTTAAATGAAACATAATTGTTAGCGCTAAGCCTTCCAACAGTCTTGGAGCGTATATTGTCACTACATCTGTCTCTAGGGAGAGATGGGAAGATGTGCAATACCACAAAAACAGTAACCGTGGAAACAAAAAATACCATTAACCAATATAACTTTCAAATACATTTATGTTCATGTAAACGTATTTTATTTGGGTATCTGAGACAATTATTCTAAAATGCAGACCAAACAGTGGCATATTCTACTGTTATACTCAATACTCCAACAAAGGTTTTGGCAGCAGATAACTCACGTGTTATCCATCTCTGCATGTGGTAATACACCCAAAGCATGTCATTTGTCAGCATAATGACAATTCCTGTATTCCCCGAATGCCTAGAGGAAAAGGTTTAACTGCAACATTGTTTCTGGCTAAGGGGCAGTCATCTAAAAAGCTTGAAATTTAAGCCTCTTATTAGTTTCACAATATCTGGGAGATCTGGTACAGTGTGTTCCTGCAGAAGCCCTGCTTAAATCTGTGGCCAGTTTCTCCCAGGCTATGTTCAAGACAGAGAGCATGCATGAGTTGTTTTATTTAGGTTCTACAGCAAGGTATCAAAGGACTGAGGTAACCTGACAATTAATAATTTTAAGAAAATAGATTTAAAGTTAAAAGTGTAAAGTCAGCTGGGCTCTGCAAACTCTCAGGACTCTCAGGACTTCAGCCTTCCTGAATATTGCAATATTGGAGACCAGCTGGTCAGAAGTGGATACTGTGATGTGTAGAGAGGAGCAGACTCCTACAGTTTGCTTTCCTCTTTTCTAATGTTTTTCAAGGGTTATTGGTATAGAAAGTCCATAAACCTCTGACAGAGGTATGATTAAGAAATAAAATGCAATGTGCAATGAGCTACCTAGTCTTGGTGGAGCAATTTGAAATAAAAAGTAGGTCACAAGTCAATTCATTTTGCAGCCTTGACCTTGTACTCAGTGGATATTTAATCCCATCACAAAACCACTGAATAATGCTGTAAATACCAATTTTGAAACAGCCCTTTTGGGACAATATCTTTATCTTGGCAACTGGTTTCTGCTGAAAAGATACCAAGACTTAGGATAAAAACTCTTCTAAAATACTATTCTCCTACATCATGTGCACTTGCATACTCATAGGTCAACAGCTGGATGTTTTAATTATATGAATTTCTTAGATGTTTGAAAACTTATACAGAAAATGTTACTAGAAATACAATCAGGGCATGAAATCTATCTTTCAACTCTACAGCTCCTTCTTAGTTTAAGCAGTAATTGTTATTTTTTCTGTTTCTTATACCTTTTTTTTTCCTTTCCTTCCTCTGTTATGGTCACTGCCCTGTCCTGCTACTAAGGTTTAGTAACAGCCAGTGACTAGCCCTTCTAAGTGAATAGCATTAGAAAGGATTCCACTATGAAGAGTTCACACTACATGGAAGTACTTGTAGTGAAGGATAGAATCTGTCCATTAAACTTTGTATTTATGATCAAATATTATAAAAGCAAGAATATTGAGATCTGTGGTGATTTCAATGATGAACTTGTTCCTTGTCCTTAACCTGTGTTCTTACTAAGAAGAAAAAAAACCAACAAAACAACCCTCCCTGAGCTGAATTAACTGTAACTGGAATTCTTGGCAGCTTTAAAGACAAACAGAGTCAGACAGGCAGTGCTTTGTACCAACAAAGCATTCCATATTGAACTTCTTTGTTTTCTTTTACATGTATTTGCTTTTGTTTCTATTTTTAAAAATAAAATGTTTGAGGATAGCAGTTTGACATTGGGGTGTGGTCTCTTTTTTACCTTTTCCTCTACAAATTAACGTAGATTGGAAATTAAGTGTGAGGTTAGACTCTTTAATGCTATCCCTAGAGAAGTCAACCCCAAATTTTAAAACTCTTCAGAGTTGTTCTGTTAACAGGAGAGCGCACATGATATAACTGGAGTAAGAAACAAATTAGTTAAATTTTTCAAGTTTTTCATTGAAACTGTGAAACTGATTTTAATTTATGTTATAGAAGACCAAGGAATCCCTAGTGACATTTGAGAAGCAACCTGGACCTGTGACAGGGCTGGCTACAGTATTTTGGCTTTTGTGGCAACTTCAGAGCATATGGACCATAAGGACCCATTCCAACACTTCCTTGTGGAGAATTGAGGTCCCAACAAACAAGTCCAAAAGGGTGAATAAGTTTTACCAAGAATCCAAACAGGGTTGGAAAGGAGACCCATACATACCAGGAACTTCTGTGAGAAGGAAAGAAGTTATGAGGAAGGTAGGTTAAAAAAAAAAAGTTAGATAAGTTTAAGTATTTCACTATTCAAAGCAGTTGGGTACTTTCCATCAGATGCAGGAAATCAAGTAATGCATTTTAATGAAGAAAAAAGTGCCTTCAGTAGAAAATACTGCTCGTGTATTAATAATATACTTTATGCTTTAGCTTCAGGCTTATAAATATTTTGTTTGACTGCTGTTACTGTTGCTTTCCACTTTTCTCATTAGCTATTTTCTCCATCTATTTGTTTTAATAAAAATTGAATAACAATTGTAATTTAGCAAGTGATTTGTCTTTGATAATCTAGATATCTAAAAGTTAAATATAAAATTAGACTTACGTAGTTGTTCAGGCTTTCCCTGTAACTGGCAGAGATAAATAGACATCTTCAATTAATGACTCAATCCCTTCATAACATATGTATTAGACAGATGGAATTAATTAAACCCATTTTTCCTCTTGCTCTCTCCACTGCAGAGGGAGTATGCATAAGGACTGTACACCTAGTGTCCATCTTTCAGACAGTGGAAACTAGGCAAAGCTAATTCTAATTCTGCTGCATGGCTTGAATAATCCCCCATACAGTGGAGTCCTGAGGTGGCTGATGTCTCCAGTAGTTATTACAACCTAAATAAAAGCAATATGTTTAGCAATATTTTAATTGGAGAAGAGTGAGAAATGTCTCTATTTTGTCTGCTGCTGTATAAGTAGTTCACATCAGACCACATATTAATGCTGAGAGAACTAATAAATAATAACTCTGATCCCAATATGTTATATGATATTCAATTGCCTACCCCCTCAAGAAGGAAATGTATAATTTTTTATGTGTTTGGCTAATATCTACCATTTTTTAATGGAAATACCTTTTATGATGTAATTTAGAATTAAATATTTAAATGGAAAGGCATTACTTTATGTAACCAAACATTTTTGCAGTTAAACTCTGCTTTGTCCTTATGAGAGGCCCTGGTGCCTGTTCTTAAGATAAAAATGTGTATTGTGACAAAGCATCTGCAGAACAGAGCTGTGGAATAATGCACTAGATCACAAATATGCTTGCTTATTCACTAGGTAAATGAGCTGAAAAACTGGTTTTGTATCCCTTGGTAAAGAGCAGAAAAAAATCTGTTACCACAACACATTCTGCACTTACTGCCTTTTTCTTCAAGGATCATTAAATGTTTCAGATAATAATTGACCTAATTCACTTTAAAACAGTTAAGAACTCTGGTTTTCTAACCAATGTCAAATAGGTAAGAAGAAATAAGGACAAACTCTAGACCATATAAAAATACAGCAGTTCAACAGTGCTCTCATGTCTGTTCAGCAGGGATCAATAGAAATTTTTTGCTGGTTTAAAGTGGTGGGTGCTGATTGCCTTTAGGGCAAATTCCTATGGTGACTTCTTTTGCAAAACATTGCATAAGACTTGTGGGAAAAAAAAGTGACACGTTTTATCACACCATATGATATAACTAAAATCAGGCAAGGTTGAGAGTGCATGATGGATGAAATAAAAACTTCTGGGTTTGCTGTCTAACAAGAGACATTACATCATATTATATCCTGCATATCTATTAAATAGGCATTTCTTGGCTTCTTTGTCCATTCCTAGGCTATGACCTTAAGAACATAAATCCAGTATCATTGGCCTCTGAACTTGGTGAAAAGTTACGCTTGCCTAATACCTAAGATAATGTACAGCACAACACTTAACTGTACCCTGTAACAAGGAATAACTAGACAACACCTGGGTGCTCTTCTAGATACTTCATAAGCATTTCCACTGTTACTGGTATTTTCTGAAACATTGTTAGTTTCATCAAGTTCTTTCAAAGCATCAGGAGGTTACAAACCAAAGAGGTTTATTAAATGATATACAGGAAAAAGTAATTATGCACTAAGAACAATAATAGGCTGTAGTACTTCAAGGACTATTTTAGGATTTTCTCTTTCACACCAGGAGAACCACAGATGTGCCTAGCTTATTGGTGGATTAAAAGTTAACCACGAGCCAGGAGCACCCTTGCAGCCAGGAAGGTCAGTGAGATCCTGGGGTGCATCAGGAGCAGTGTGGCCAGCAGGTCGAGCAAGGTGATCCTGCCCCTCGACTCAGCCCTGCTGAGACCAGTCCTGGTGCTGTGTCCAGTTCTGGGCTCCTCAGCACAAGAAAGAAAAGGGTCCAGTGTGGGCCACAGAGGTGATTAAGGGGCTGAAGCATCCCTCTTATAAGGAGAAACTGAGGGTACTGGGCCTGTTTAGTCTGGAGATGACTGAGAGGGAATCTTGCCAATACATATAAATATTTCAAAGGCAGGTGCCAAAGAGAATGGTGTCAGACTCTTTTTGGTGTTGCTCAGTGACAGAGTGAGGAGTAATGGCCTTAAACTAAACGACTAAAAGTTGCACCTCAACATGAGGAAGAACTTCTTCACATTGGAATAGGCTGCCCAGTGAGGTTCTTCACATTGGAATAGGCTGCCCAGTGAGGTTGTGGAGTTTCCCTCTCTGGACACAATCAAACACAGATGGACATGTTCCTGTATCACTTGCTCTGTGTGACCCTGCCTTCCCAGGGGGTTGATCTCCAGAGCCCCCTTAGTTTAAAACAATTGTCCCTTGTCCTGTTACTACATACCTTGGTAAAATTATCTCTCCATCTTTCTAATAAGCCACCTTCATATACTTAACAAATGCAACAAGGTCTTCCCAGAACCTTCTCTTCTCCGGGAGAAACTACCTTAACTCTCTCAGCCTGTCTTCACAGGAGAGATGCTCCAGTCATTTGATTATTTTTGTGGCACTCCTCTGGAGCAACACTAACAGAGGCCATGTGTTTCTTGTGCTGCAGACCCCAGAGCTGGATGCAACACTCCAGGTGGGGTCACCAGAATTCCCTTGACCCGCTGCCCACACTGCTTTTGCTGCAGCCCAGAATGCAGTTGCCTTTCTGCTTCAAGCTCATATACTCAAGTTCGTGTACTATTTTTCAATCAACCAGTAGCCCTAAGCCCTTTGCAGGGCTGCTCTCAGCCAGGTCATCACCCAGTCTGTACAGACACCAGCATTTCCTGCAATCCATTTGCAGGACCTTGCACTTGGCCTTGTGGAACCTCATGAAGTTTGCATGGGTACATGTCTCTAGACTGTCAAAGTCACCCTTCTCTTCCCTCAAGCATATCAACTGCATCACTCAGATTGATATAATCTGAAAACTGGCTGAAGATGCACCCAATACCCCCATCTGTCTTTATTAAAGACCTATTGTCTTTATTAATAAAGATTTATAGTATCTCGATGAATGCAATTCTGGAGATATAATTATGCATCAAGTTTCTGTGGAAAATCATGTCAGCTTCCATATTGTCTGTAATTGTAGTCTCATGACACCCATGACATTCTGTGGACATATTCTGGGCAAAATTTAGGCAGCTGGACCTCAGGAACAGTAGCCTTCCTGGGATACACTCATTCCCTGTCTTACATCTGAGGTAACATGCCACTGCACAGTGGGAGAGAGCACATGGAAGGGTGGGATCTGCAGAGCACATCTAACAGGTTGGGGTACAACTCTTTTGGTGAGCCTAAGGTAGCAGAAGGAGAGCAGAAATAGAAGTATCAATCAACAATCACTCTAATGCCTACTTGTCCAGCACAGGCTTGGATCAAACTTCCTTTCCTTCAAACTCCCCTACCATCCAGTTTTGCGTACACTGCTGACAAAATTCGGTACCTGCATCTTTATGCAGAGGGTGAGTGAGGTAGGATCTTAGGGGGAGTTTTAAGAGCAGGGAGCATGGTTGCCACCTGCTGTTCATGGTAACTGAAGCATCCTGAAAATGTCACTAGAGTACTGTTACTGGGCTGCACAGTAAGTTGCCTCTCCAAAAGGATAAAAAAATTATGCCAACATATACTGTCTAGGCTATCTTTCTAGGTATTTGCAGAGCATCTGTGAAAAGTGACTGTACATCAGAGCAGATAAATAACTCAGGATTCTTAATGCCTATTTTGGCAGTAAGTTTGAAGCTAAAAGCCTATTGTTAAAGGAGACAGAAAAAATTTGAAAAAGGCAAGAAGCAGCCAAAAGAAATCTGAGTAAACTGTAATAAAAGATACTGGAGTATTTTTTCTACACACACTTATCTGCCAAACTTTTATTAGGTTGTTTAATTATTACTCAGGAATACTCAAGACAACTCACTAGGCTGTAGTCCTAGTTTTACTTTCTTTAGCCAGAAAAAAAAGCAGCAAATTTTGAGAGGTGAACTCATTTTCTTGGTTCCTCTCAATTGATCATACGCTTCTTTCTGGTGAAATTATTTTCAAGACATAGTCTGTCTTGACATATATCATCTGCTGTGAATAGAGGTACTTTAATCTGGAAAGGAGAGAACAAATCTAATACTCTGCAGTGTTAACCACTGAAGGATAAATTCTGTCATTATAAGCTCTATTGTCTCATTTACTCGCTCCATTGATCCTTATTTCCCAGCCTCCACCAAATGCTCTGTGAAGGTTCTGCTTTTCTGGCCACATCTTTTCTGGCAGATGACCTCCTTCTCCTTATCTCTCCACAAGAACAGTTTATCAAGAAGTTAATCTTGTCCAGAAAATCTCTGAAATGTGTGTCTGTCCCTCTCTTGTAAACTACTTCTCCCTCCTGCTCCTTTTCAAGGAGACTTAACGAGTCTATGAAGAAAACCTTCCTTTGTGATTTAACCTAGTTATTACTTTCAGCAGAATTTTTTAAACATTAGCATTTAAGTTTTAATCATTAAGCACCAGAATTTTAAGGCTTAGGATTGATGGTTACCCAATTTAAGATAACTTAAAGAATTTTGCCTTTCAGAAAATGTTGCTGTTCCATCCTAGGTGGAGGCAGCATCTCTTCCCCAGTGATACATAGTGACAATTATTCTTTCCTTGGACTTACCGGCCAGAGGTAGTACTAAATATGGTGGTAACAAATTCAATGTATTTGTTACCCAGAGCTTGGCCCATGGGTGTTAGCTGGGCACAGTTTGACAGCTACTGAGTGTATACTGTCAGTTTATACCACCCTGACAGTAATTTACTGATATAACCAAATTTGACAAAAAGGCCCAATCAATACTGCACATACTGGTGGCTGCACAGACCAGTCCTTGAGGCAGGAGTGACAACCTGGCCACACAATCAACCACAGTCCTTGGTAGGCTCATGGAAAGCGAAATTGTATTGCTCAGATTAGAGTCTTATAACTAAAGGAATCTTATCATGACATGTTTCCCATTAATTTGGGAGAATAAATCTACCAATTTGACAAAGTTGGATGGGCTATTCATACTTGGAAAAGGGACATATAAAAATTGTACGTGTTTGGTAGTTAGAAGTTGCAAAGTTCCCACACCCAGGCAGTTGTGAATACTGCGGTGTGAGTGGGTTGGTGCATTATATGAGTAGCCAGGAATGTTAGCTTTAAATCAGCTATGCTAATGAAGGGAGAATATCAAGAGTTTCAAACTCCACTTTTCATACTGGCGTCTGATGACTCAGTAAAATTCTAGGTGTTATTCTAGTGGGACTCAGCATTTCCACTGTGATTCAGCTGTCTGACTGACTTTTGCGGCAAATATTGGAAGGGATAAAAAAAGTGTCCTTAGTAAAAAAAAAAAATAGTAAAGAAGACTGTGTCTCTGAAAGCCGTTCAAATTTTTGAGAGTGTAAATTAATAGTAATTTCCTTTTTGCATCTGAAAAGAAAGTTGAAGTTTTACATTTACAAAGAAAAGAACACAGTTGTTTCAGTCATGAGTTGTAAATAACAAGTAATATATTTATAAAAATAACTATTAAAAAGAAAAATTTAAAAACTAGAAGTATTAAAAATTTGGTTATGAATCAAGGAATCTTATTCATCTTATTAGTTAATTTCCTTAGTACTTTGAATTCAAGCTATATATTAGCACACTCTAAAATAAATGTATTGTACCAGCAGCCCTCAAACTGTGATCTCTGAGGTACCAGTATTCTGCAAAGCCAAGATAATAATTCAGTTGTTCCATTTGTTTAGTATATTTAATATCAGTCACTAAAGACACATTTTAAATGAAGCAAGTCTGGTCTCCTTACTCCAGAAATAGTCTAGTATAAAGCAAAATTATCTTCCTTGCCTTAGTGTATGATATGCTACTGACCTTGTCTTCCTCTGATGAGCTGAAAGCATGTAAAAAATCTCCTGTAAGTACTCAGAACTCAGCTAGATGTGAACTTTTAGCTCTTGTAAATCTCTCAAGATTTAGAAGTTTTTCCCAGTTTGCAGTCAGTGGTCTGCAAAGTTCACACCAGACACATGGTGTGACTTCCTTTCCTTCTAAATAATAAATCACATTAAATGGCACTAAGGAATAGAGAAAGTACTATCCCAATATTATTTTTCCATATAAAGACATGCTGCCATTGCCATAAGGTTGTTGTTTAACTGGAGACAGATATGATCTGCAAGTCACATTCCAGTTTAAGTATGATCCATTATGCAGAAGTATTATCAAACACTGATGTTTGTTTTGCAGGGTAACATGATAGAAAACCTATAAGGGCATCCTTATGTCAGTGTGATCAATTAAGCATTGTTTGTCTATCCTAGCTCTCACTGATTTCATAAGACTTTGACATCCACAGAGAATGCAAAGCGGAGAGCTAACTCACAGAGGATCACTTCAAGTGTCCTCAATATGGAAGTAATGGGCCACAGTAGCACTGCTTGATTTCACTGCATTTTTTTTGTGGCTCTCTATATAGAAACCTTAAATTCTTTGTCATCGTCCTAACTTTTCTAAAGTAAAAAGAAGTTTGCGTTTAAAAGGAAAACCACAGGTTGTTTGGAACATTAGCACAATAAGTGGCTAGGACATTTTGTAAAATAGAATTTAAAATGACCCCACTTTCTCTGGAGCATTTAATGGATCTAATTTAATTATTTAAAAAAAGAAAAAGAAAAGCTCTATGAGAAAACAACTAATCAAATTTAATAAGTGGACTACTGAACTGAAGATTAGTATTACTCATTTATTAGTTCTGCATTCTGTATACAACACAGAGAGTGTGCCTGCGCTGTGCAGACAGGTGTTCTCTAAGCAATTTTGGCAAAGATTATGTGTTACAGCTACCATTGCTTGGCTGTGACCATTTTTGTTATAATCAAGCTGTGACTGAGCATACCTTTTGAAATTGAATTTATGTTCCGTCTTCTTGAGATTCTCAGTGTTACCTAGAGCAAGAACTACTTAAGGCGAGGAACATAGTCCTCAGAGCTTAAGCAGCATGTGACTGGAGATTTTATTGAAATTGCCAGTCCAAAGAAAGCTTTCATGGGTGTCCATGAGTAATCAGTTCTAGAAGCGTTTGACTAATTTAGCTTACCCTCACATTAAGATGATCATATGGGCACCTATGTTGTACACCCTTGTTTGAGTCTATACAAAGAGAGGGCCAAGTAAGCCAAGAATATTTGCAAAATAAAGAAAGCAGTTCTGGAGTAACATATTTATTGGCAACATGTTTGCACCACATTTCTCCAAACTTTCATTTTCATGAAAGCATCCTTATTTAAGTAATGCCATTACAGTGAAACATACTCAATATGAATTTGTCTGTGGAGAGCAGATCCTAATGCAAAAACCTATTTCAGTACTGCCTAATAGGCAATTTAGTGAGAACTAGAGTGGTACAATGATACAGTTCTCAGAAAGTTAGCCATTACTAATTTTATAGTAATGGCAGGATTATTAAATTTCACCACTTTCTGGGAAAGTTTCAGCAAACATTTCAACTGGTCAGGTTTTTTTCTAGATACTATGATAATAAGCATCCTTTTAATTCCTTACTCAGCACATAAATTAATTAAATTGGAGTTGATTTCCTCATGTAAATGTGTGAATGCCACAGGCCTGCTTTTATGCATCAAATCCCTGTTTTTATGCCAATTTTTTATTCAGCCCATGATATACCACCTTATAAACCCTTCAGGGGCTACAACTTCCCAGCATTTCGTTCACATACATCCCTTTTTAGCTGAGGTTCTACACATCTCTGTGTCTACTCATCTGAACTCACTGCCTATTGCTTTTTCCCACAGTTTTTTCCCACAGAGTTTTCCCATACGAGGTGAATTGCCTTGACTCGGCATATTCCAAGTTCCCTTATCACTGCACCATTTCCTTCTTACTACTTAGGCATTAACTTGAAACATTAGCTTCCCTTTTGGCCACAGACACTAGGTTAAGGGTCTGCTCAGGGTACTTCTATCTCATACAGTTGCTGCATTGGTTTTTGAATAAGTTGCATTCCCCAGAACAATTGACCTGAAGGGAGTCTCACCTTAGTGCTGCTGCAATGTCTATATAGAAAATTTGTTCCATGTCAATAAATGCCTCATTATGATTTATATAATATTTCATTCTTTCATTTTTTAAGTTCCCTTAAGATACTAGAAAGTGGCAATGAAGTCTTCTCAAAGCCTTCTCTTTTCCAAGCTAAACCCCAGCTTTCTCAGCCTGTCTTTGTAGGAGAAATTGTCCATCCCTCTCATCATCTTTGTGACCCTCCTCTGGACTGGCTCTTGCAGGTCCCTGTCCTTCCTGTGCTGGGACAACAGAGCTGGATGCAGCCCTGTAGGTGAGGTCTCACAAGGGCAAAGCAGAGGGGCAGAAGCTGACCACCCCTGCTGACCACGCTGCTTTGCTGCAGTCCAGGACATGGTTGGCCTTCTGGGCTGCAAGTGCACACCGTTGGTTCATGACCAGTCTTTCATCCACAAGAACTCGCAAGTCCTCTGCAGGGCTGCTCTCAGTGACTTCTTCTACCAGTCTGAACTCATGTTTGGGATTTTCCCTACCCAGATGCAGCACCTTGCACTTGGACTTGCTGAAGTCCGTAAGATTCTCATGGATGCACTTCTCAAGCTTGTCCAGCTCCCTCCAGGTGTCATCCCTTTCTTCTGTTGTGTCAACTGCAGAGCTCAGCTTCCTGTTACCAACTCTGCTGAGGCTGCAGTGGATCTCACTGTTTGTCATCAGTGTAGGTACTGAAGTGGAATGATCCCAAGAGAGAGCCATAAGGGACGGGACTCATCACTGGCCTCCACCTGGACACAGAACCATTGACCACAACTCTCTGTCTGCACCCCTACAGCCAGTTCTTTATCCATCGAATAGTCCCTCCATCAAATCCATGTGTCTCCAATCTGGAGACAAGGACGTCATGTGGCACTGTGCTGAAAGCCCAACAGAAGACAGATGTCTTTGTCCATCATACAAGGCCACTATGTTGGTCAGGCACAATTTGCTCATAGTAAAGCCATGGTGGCTGCCTTGGGTGACCTCATCTTTTACTTGCCTCAGCACATATTCTAGGAGGATCTGCTCCATGGTCATCTCAGACAGACATGTAAGACACACTCATCTGTAGTTTCATGGTTCATCCCTTCTCCCCTTTTTAAAAAAGGTAGAGATGTTACCCTTTTTCCAGTCAATGAGGACTTCACTTGACTGCCATGAATTTTAAAATATGATGGACAGTGGTTTGAAAACAATGTCAGCCATGTCCCTCAAGACCCTAGGTTGCACATCATCAGGTCCCATCAGTGGTCCTGTACCTGCTCTTCACTTATAGTGGGAGAGTTCCATTTGGCCCCACCCAGAGGACTGAGGATTTTGAGAGAAGCAGGAAGCCTAACTGCTAGTGAAGACTGAGGAAAAGAACTCCCTGAGTATCTCAGACTTCTCCGTATCACCAGTTCACCCTTCTTGCTTATCAGGGGGAATACAGTCTCCTCACCCTTTTTTTTCTGACTTATGCCTTTAAAGAATCCTCCTTGTTATTCTCTGGGTCATTTGCCAAGCCATGTTCCATGTTCTTTGCTTTCTCTTTCCTGACCCCATTCCTACATCTGAGCCTCTCATCTGTACTCTCCCCAGGTCACCTGTGCCTGCTTCCACTGGCTGTGTATTTGCTTCCTACTCCTCAGATGGAGGAGCAGATCCTTGCTTAGTCAAGCCAGTTTCCAGCCTGCCTTGCTCAACTTCCTACACACAGGGGTAGGGAGCTCTTGTGCTCTAAGTGGCCTTTAAGAGCTCAGAGGTCTAGTCAGACACTCTGTACTTAATGATGCAGAGTTTTATAACTACTTTTTTTCCCAGGAAGTGGTCTGAAGAAAGAGTTCTTAGGTGTTTTAGTAGTTCAAAGCATTAATATGCGCTTAAGACAACCTTAAAAATATAAGCCTACGTTACATGGACTGTAAGAACACTGAACAACTTTGAAATGGCATGATGCATTCTCAAAAAATTAATTAGCTTATCCTTCTAGCCTTTAGCAGAATAAAAACGATCAGAATAACCCATTATGTCAAACCATTAAATTCCCTGTCCTTAAAAAGTTTTTATGATTCCTCATGCTGGATTCTTACTTTATTTGTACTAATATCTCTCTGAAGAGCTTCATTTGAGACAGGAGATTTACTTTGGGTTTACACCACTTGAAATTAAAAAACTGTTTACAAATGGATTGGATGAATCACATATTTTTCCTGGTATCAGGTTATAATTTGATCCGTTTGCCTGAAAGCTTTCAGATTTGTTTATAGGTAGATTTTGGACAGAATTGGAATTGTACTGGCAATTATTTTCCTTGAAATGTCACCCTTCTGTGGATTTCTTCAAACTCCAAATAATTGAATATCAAAAAGGTAATTTTGGAGATGATGTTTGAAACAGGCCATTCTTGTGCTCCTAAACTTCATGGAAACATTTGAAAATGTTTTGTTGTTGTTGTTGTTCAAAGTTGAGATGTTGTTGTTCATAGTGTGGATGGACTGCAAATTATACTAATGGGTAAAATGGTTAAATGACTCATTTTTTTCAAGTGCTTTCAACATGCAGTTTCAAAAAGATTAATATTAAACAGAACTAATTTTTTAATATGAAAAACTGGCACACATATTTATCACGTGTTACGTCAGTTGGATAATTTATATTGAGAGATAAGAGTACTCACAGACATAGGTGTTAGTACAGAGCATTTTTGCATCCCTGTCACATCCCATTCAAATTTTTTCTGCAGTACAAATTTGAGGGGAAGAAGAAAGAACAGTGGAGACCATCTTTTTCTGAATGTTGCTCCTCACAATATTGACAGACAGGTTTCTGTCCTCCCTGGGGTAACAACCAGCATTTTGAAAGCCACTTGTACATAGGTATAATTGTCTTTGGACTGTTTTAATGGCAGAAAGTGTTGGGGGTTGGAAGGAAGGTGTTCACAGATGCAAAACGTTTTGTGTAACCTTTCCTTGGGTAATCAGTGACTCAGTGAAAGAGTCTGTAACACAGAGCTGCATTTTGTCTTGAATGAATTTGAAGAGTGGAAAATATAAGTTGCTTAAGAGCACTGCTGAGTTTAATATTCTCGAAATAAGAAATCTGTGTCTGCTAATGAAGATGTGTGAATGCTCTGGCAAGGTATAACTGCTGGCAAAGCTACGTGGACAGCTGCAGAGGGCCCTGGATACTGCACTTGCATTCCCTGGGCCAGAACAAGCCAGCTGTGGTATGGAAGTCATGCACATTTCTTGCAGGAGACATTTTAAATCAAAAGCAGTACTTTGATAACATGACTGTACAGCTTCTGGAGTAGAGGTTTTTTACTGCTGTTAGATTTGGGGTTTTCACACTTGATTTTCTGAGTGTGTAGGCAGATAAACTTGACTCTTACAGGACATGTCCCTGTCTCATGGCTGAAATTAGGCAGAAGTCCTGTGGGAAAAAGGATGTGATCATTTAACTTGAGCCTTTATTATAATCATGTGGATAAAAGCCTGAATTAATGTTGCACAGGCAAAATTAATATTGGCATTTTCCAAATCCCTTTAAAGAATGATGTTGCAATTTGAATGAAATTCTTTGTTCTTATTATCTCACACACATATATAATCAAATGGGGTTTTTATCTCTTTAATTGTGTAATGCTTAAAAAAATTCCTATTTAATCTTTGGTTTAGCCATAAATTCAAAGCAGTGGTCCGAAGAATGTAATTAATTACATGTTATGCAAAAAAAAAAAAAAAAACAATCAAACAACCAAACAAAAAAAACCAACAAAAAAATCCCTTACCTCCATCTGCCAGCTTTAAATGAGATGCATGACAATATCAGTGATTGTCTTTCATTCTTGATTTTGGAGGAAAAAATGAAAGAGGAAGGTCTGCATTCCCAGCTGACAGCCAGTCATTAATTTGTAGAATTGCAACATTCCCATTTCTTCCTAAGGAAATATCTTATTTTTTTCCTACTTCTCCCAGTAATTATCATTATCTCATCCAAACTTTGCTGTGTCAGATATTGTTACAAAATACTGGCATGGCTGAAATTGAACTTGGTACTGTAGATGATGTCATACTGTTATTACATATTATGTATTGATAATGATTGCATTATTATTTTTATTTATTTTAATGCAGACAATTGTTCACAATTGGAATACCTGATATAAACACCTGAAAGCAGAGTTTTTCTTGATGTTTCAAAATATTTTTATAAGCAGTTATTATATTTAGAGTCCCATTAATGCCCATTAGTACTTCATATCATTCTCTTTGGTGTACTTCCTTTTGAACTGGCAACATGAAATTTCAAATTGAATTAAAATTCAAAAATTTCAAATCTGGTCGGTGAAATCCTAGTAAACTTCTCCACGTTGTGCAGTGGAACACATTATGGATCCTTTGCAAATTGGTCTATTGTATTTTTCCAATTATATTTTGCACTCTTATAAAATGCGTACAGAATCAATCACAGCACACTACTTCAAAATATTTATTTTTGATTTAAAAAATAATAATACTAAGTCCTGATATATGCTAGGCATTCATGAAATCCTTCTCTGTGCTGACCAGTGACAGGACAAAAAGGATTGACCTGATGTTTTGTCAGGGGAAGTTTAGCCTGGATTTTAGAAAAAAGTTATTCAACCAGAGAGTGTTTGGGCACTGGAAGAGGCTCCCAAAGGAAGTGGTCACAGCCCCAGCCTGACAGAGCTGAAGAAGTGTTTGGACGATGCTCTCAGGCACATTGTGTGACTCTTGGGGTGTCCTGTGCAGGGCCAGGAGGTGGACTTCAATGATCCTTGTGGGTCCCTTCCAATTCAGCATATAAGGAAGATTAATATAATACCTTAAGCACTTGTCTGTATTAGCCACCTTTGTGTAGCATTGTCTGTTTATTAAAGATGGAAATAATAGATAAAATGCAAGCAGTTTTACCTTTCCTTATTTGATAATTTTTAATGTAATAGTCTCCATTATTGTCCAGTCTTTCTCTGTCTTTATTTTTGTTGCTGCACAGACCCATTATCATTGTCAAATTTGTAGCAGCAGAAAGAGGTGGAAGGAAGAGCTGGGCTTGTAACCTTTTATTAGCATCATCCACCATAATGTGTACCTTTTAAAATATCCAATAGCATTACTCTAAAAGTGTTTATCTTGGAATATATAGATTATGTTCAATATAGTCTTCTAAAGATCAATGTAGTGCACATGGAATTTTTTACTTAAATAATTTGATTTTTTGAAAAAATGTGACATATTTTACTCTTTTTCTAGTCTAATCCAAAATTGTTGGTATTAGTTATTTTGACTGATTGCTTTTACAGTAACATTAGTTTGCTTAGCACATATCATAAATATACAGAGAACATACCAGGAGTAGTACAGAATCCACCCCTAGTATAGAAAATCCTATGGGTTAACCCATCAAACCGTGAAGAAAAACACTGAAAAAGTCTCTGTGCCCTAAACAAAGTAAATTTGTCTTCTGCGCTTTAAGGAGTGTCAAGCTGGCCCCTACTGACCTGTCAAAATGTGTTTGTTTCAGCAAGAAAATATACTATTGGAAAGGTCAGGTCACAGAAAATTCAGCTCAAGAATCAGTAACGAGTGAACCTAAACAGTCATCAGATCCCAGTAAGTTGTCTGAGGAAAGGTTATCAGTCAAACCAGCACAGGAGTACACCATTGCTTCAGAGTGCAACTCTAACAAATGACTTTTCCATTCCAAATGTTTTTTTAATTGTGTGGCAATAATTACTCAAGGGGATGTTAAGACTGGAAAATATGACAACAGCAACTGAAATGTACAACAGAGAATGAGAGAAGGGCATGAAAAACTTTTTTAAAGAGACATTCTTTCCCTCCTTACTAGTAAAGCAGAGCAAAGTCTTATGTTTAACTCCTTAAATGAATACATCAAATTTGGAAAGGGAAACAGCTGTGAGTGAATTAATTTCCAAGTCTGAAATTTGGTGGGCATATTCCAATGCATTTCAGTGACAATATGTTTCCTTCTACACATTTTTTAGCCATATCTAGTTCAGATTGTACGGGGTTCTTACATAATCTCAATGATTACTTGAGTGATGTAATCAATGACCCTCCGTGTGCCCAGTGCAGAACACAGATACAGATCTAGCTCATTTTAGCCTCTGGTGGGAGTGAAGTTGCTCCATGCCTCATGAAATCAGTGGAGAATGAAGAGTCCTTCAAGGCATATCTCCCAGTACAGAACCCAAAATCCCTCAGTATATGTGTCTCTGTTTCTCTAAATTCTCTAAAGAGACTGAACTCCTGATTCAGGCATCTGGGTTAGATAGGACAAGTCTTGCCTTAGGCCCCTGATTTTGGGTGCCTGAGTTGAACTCAACTTAGATCAAGTAGCCTAGATTAGTTTATATGAGTATTTTGCACTGAAGAATCTTGCCTAAGTTATGTTGGATATTTAACATTACAGTGGCTAAGAATTTAGACCAAATAGTGATGGGGACCCTACATTAGAGGTGGGGAAACTCAGTCAAAAAGACTGAGGATTCAATGGAACCTCTTTCCTCTTGTAAGGATTTAAGTTCTTTACACAATGTCAGTCAAAGCTGTAGATCAGAGGGAGAAAAATAATGAACTTTTGAGACTCCCACTTTGTTCTTTAAGGACAACATTAGCCTTTAAACTGTGGAGAGTAGAGGAGAAATTCTTCAATATCAACATTTTTTTTGCAGTTCTGGCAACTTTATTTTACATTTTTTGTTTTGAATGGAGTGTTTTAATCAGAGTGCAAGGTCTGTGCCCATAATTCTTTTCATTAAGACCTGCTGTTAAATAAAAGATACAGTTGTTGTTAATAGGAATGAAAAGCAGTTACTGTGAAAGCAATTACTTCATCAGTGGTAAGACAAAAATAATTCTATCCTCAGCATTTATATTAACATTATTGAAGCATAGTTCTGGTCATCCTTTACTGAAAATTCCTTGGCTTATAATACTGGAGTCCCAGCTCTCTACCATGCTCAGTGTTGTTAGGACTGTTTTGTATATCCAAGGAACGGGGCTCTGTTAGCTGGCACTTCAAAGCTCACTGTAGTAGACATACGTGAACTGGAAGACTTTTTTTTTCTGCATTTCTGTTGGGGCAGATTATTCTGTGATTACATTAACAGTTCTATTGTGCCTGACACAGTCTGGAACACACTATTTTACAGTTTATCAAAATAATAAAATGTTTATATGTAATATCCTTGGTTAAGGGAATAAATAATAGGCAAGTTCCTACTTATAATAGGAATAAAGGCTTAAAATATAGTTATGGTAAAAGCTTTAAGCCTTCTTTTATTTTGATGGTTTTTGAACAATCATTGGGGTTTTAGATATGTGGATGACCAAATTTTGCTTCTCTTTTAGGTAAAATAAGTAATTTACTGCACTCTTCTCAACAAACTATTGAGAACTAAAGTAAAAATCACTTAATTCTACCAGTGCAAAAATATGTGTGTATTTGAGATAGTTTGGGTTCTTTCTTCTAATCAGTTTTTCTGCAAATTATGAATTGTAGAGTCTGTAACATTTAGAGCTGTTTTATCTGTTGTCACTTGAACATAATCTTTACGTCTGTAGAATCTATTTCCTTTTTAAGAATATGTAACTACTGATTCCAAGAATCTAGATACTCTTCCAGCTATACAGGACTTTGAAAATGAAGAAGTTCTAATTTCCAAGGAGAATACAGGATTAAGTGGGTGATCATTGCAAAATGTCACTGTGTGTTAACCCTGCAGTATTAAAATAGAGATAGATCTATCTCTAAAAGGACATGGGCATTACAGTATCTTCCTGCACTTTTAGGCACAGGATATTCCTCCAGAAACTCTACCCTAGCTGCTGACTCAACAGTTGCGTTCTGCTGGCTCTCATGTTTCTACCACTGCTTGTCTAGAGTGCTTAGGCACACAGAGGAGCCTCAGATATCCCAGCATGGACTGGTTCCATGTTTTAATATTTATTAACTGGTAGATTTCGTCATAGTCAGGCACCTTTTTCCTTTGCATGGCACACTGCTCACATTGCAAAGTAGATGACATCTAAATTACCCACAGACATAAGATGCTTCGTTCACCTCTGGGATTTAAGTGTCTCACGTAATTAAGACTTAGTAGTTAAACAACATTTGTCAATAATTAATACAGACAAGTAGAATTCAGATATTATTTCTGAGTTTTACCAAAAAAATTACCCATAACAAGTCTAGAAATTAACTTGTGCTTTTTGCTCAGTTAGAAACCCATAGAAGTTTGCCTTAATTCTCATATTTGGTGAAAACTTCATAATTTCACCCACAATAAGATACCATCCAAAGAAGGCACACACTCCATTACACTGTTTGGACTGTGTTTGGTCTGTCTCCTAAGGTAAAAAAAAATGTTTAAATCACTGCAAGTTATGTTTGAACTCACTCTTTCCCGAGGGAAGGTATGATCATTAGCAAGGAGGTGACTGAAAGAAGGAGAGTTTTCTGCATTTTAGGACATTTCTTGAGAGAACAGACAGAAGATGATGTAGGGCTATTAGTCCTGACTAGAGTGGGACACATTCCTACAGAAAACCCTAGAGAGAGACAAACCTGAAGTTTTATTGCTGTTCTTTGTGCTGGCTGTTGGACAGCTGTGGTAAGACACCACTTGCTCTGTTGCCATCTCAGATATCATGCTCAGAAAATTAGCACCTTCTGTTTCTTGTAGGGGCAGCAGATGTATACCGTGGGAGCTACTGGTGTGCAGAAGATGTGTGTGAACCAAGGGGAGGTGCTTGTCCTGCAGACACTCTTGACCTTTTGCAGCTTTCTACAGCGCTTACTCCACATTTTACTCTGCTCAGAAAGACTAGGACTTGGTGGGGAGATACAATTGTCTCCCAAAAATAACAACATCCAGCAGCAAGCCACCCACCCAACCCCCACCAGCTGCTTCTTCCTTTAACCAACTCCAGACAACATTTCTTGCAACAGGCCTTTCCTGAGTTCACAAATATCTTATACTCCTGGCACTTTCCTGTGAGCTAAGGGGGCAGAGTTCTCTCCCCAGAGCTCTCTGACCCAGGCATAGCCCCCTGAACTGTGTCATGATTGGGGTATGCCTGAGGCTTTCTCTTTTGCCTCCTCAATAGTACCAGTCTTTGTTGCCCTACTGGCCTGTGCTTGAATGAATCTTTTGGGTGAATGACGTATTCCTTGACATTATGTATGCTGGTTTCACAGAGAAGGATATTAAAATGACCTAGCCTTATTATTCACATGACACTCACTGATAACCCCCCTGTATTTTCTAAATTATATTCACTACAATTCTTGACAGACCACATTAATTATTAGCAATATGTTGGCGTTTAGAAAATGCTTTCTCTTTTCTAACCGCAGTGCTTTACAGGCAGATACACAAATCTCTGCTTTGCAGTTCCAAAAGTTAAAACTACATAGAGAAAGAAAGGAAAAGTCATGAACACACAATAGGTATCATTGGAAAGGTCTTGTTAGAAAGAAGCAGTAATAAACTTTATTTATGCATCTTAGTGTTTGAAATCAAGTTATTGTGCCTTGTATATCATCACACACAAAAGTTCCATCTTTCCTTCAAAAAGTAATACTTTGCATCACAGAGTGCATAATCTTGGTTGCTAAACTGGCAAGCGTGACAGAGTGGAGAAAATTATTAATGGCTCAAAACTACCGAAGAGTGTGTTGAGGTGACAGGGACATGCACTGTTCCACACCCCACCACCCTGGAGCCTCTAGTCCAACCCAGAATGCTTGTCAGTCACTGTCACATCTGGCACACCTGAAGCCATGCCCCACACTCCACCTTTGGTACCACAATCTAGCCCCAGAGTAGCCAGATGACCAGATGGTCCAGCTGGGGGGAAGGTGGCCATAGGGGGCTACAGAGCAGATAGAAAACATTACCCTGATATGCACCTAATTGTCCTTGGATTTTATGGCAGCTGAGTTCATGGTAGGATCTAAGGCTGTAGCTGTATCTTGCTTTTCTCTCTTTCTTAGTCTCTCTTTTCTATTTATAATTTTCTTTTCTTGAAATATGGGTAATTTAAGGTTTGATGGGTAGTAGAGTCTGTGAAGTCAATGCTCAGTGAAATGTTTTATTGTTTTATTTTGATTGAATTTTTTTTTTTAAATTTTGCCAAATTACTGATTTTCTAAAGTTTGTCAGAAAAGTTTGGTTTTTAACCCCCTGAGACCATTTTAGCGTTTCTCCTATACATCCACCTTGGAGAAAAGTAGTATCTCAAGCCCTTTTAAAATAAACTCACTGGGTGAGGACTGCAGCTCAACAGCATGATACACATATGTCTGGAACTTCTTACTCAATACTCAATAAAAGAATTATAATGTGAAAGACATGGAAGTTGTGTATTTTCCTATTTTTAAAAAAGGTAAAACTGAAAAAGCCACAAACATTGCTGAATTGACACCAGTATGGTTAAGCAGGAGACTGGGAAACAACTTCTACATAAAAACTTGGCCATGTGGGCCAAGCAGGCAATGTACAATTTACTCATGATTACACCATAAATCCTTAAATAGGGAAAAGGTACATAAACACATAGCACTCAGTTTAATGCTGTGATAGATAGTTCCTTTGGATAGATCTATGACTAGTGAAATACATTCATAGAGAAGAAACAGAAGACCTTTTTCATGCATCAAAAGTAAGAAATGTACAGTTTTCAGTATGAATGACATATGTATGGCTAGCTCCCTTACCTGCCCCTTACCTGAGAAGTGCCACACAAAGTGGCTTTCTTGTGAGGGAGACGAAAAGATCATCCCATGGTGAATTGTTTCATATAATGAACTGAGGAACTGGGTCCATATAATGATCTTAGTCATTAATGCCAATTTATCTATAAAGTGCATGCTAGAACTCTAGATGAATTGCATAATTATGTAATCATAAAGAGTACAATAATAAAATGGTACACACATATATTATAAAATTGAAAACAGAAGTAACTCCTGATAAAGCTCTCCTAAGAATTTTTCTGGCTGCTTTCAGACAAAATGAACCAAAATGCTGCTAAATATTTGGGTATGCAAACTTGCTATGGGGTATTATTGAAGCTGTGTGACTCCTAGGAATGGTTGAACACTAGAAGTCTAATGCTTATTTTAGGGTCAAATGAAAGGATCAATGGCATGATTATTGACATCCACAGAAGAATAGAGTAATGAACTCAGAAACTCATATGTTGATCTGGTATTTCTCTATGAACCCTTGGTTTCAATTTACATTGGCAAATTATAAGAGACCTACAAGTGAAGCCCACTGGTGTTAGCTGAATGATCTCCTAAATGTTTCAAATAATTACTTAATAATGGTGTGAATTTATCTAGGATGTCAGTTTCTTAAGTAACCAAATAACTGGGTTAGTTCAATAAAGCATGACAGGCAATTTCAACTGCTATCACCAAAGAGAAAGGCTTTGTGTAAATGATGGCAACAAAAATCACTTGCCATCTGAAAACTGTGAGAAACCTAAATGGTTCAATCTGTTTAGCCTTTAAATACTACCGAACAAATCAAACAAATAAAATAGTGATTTTTTAAATTTTTTTTTTTAGAATTTAAATACTCTAGCCATGAGAAACAATACAGTGTGAAAGACTTTATCTTAAAAGATAGATTATAAGTACTTGTGACTGGAAGTTAAAAGGTGGTGAATTTGCAATAGAAACCATGAAGTGACTTATGTTTTTATAGTCATTAGACATTTTCTCTTCTGTCATCAAGCCAAAAGTAGATTCCTTTTTGAGCATTTGGGAATCAATGGTATCTTAACCCTTAATTCCTATGAATTAATACAGGAGTCCTCCAAAGAAGATATCATTAATGAGTGTATGAGCCCGACATTTTACTTGTGGATCTCAGATGTTTTCTGACAGCAGGGCTGACAGCAGTAAGGCTCCACTGAAGATTATGGAACTGAATGATTTTTAACTAGGACCGATTCTTCTGCCCATTTTCACACTTTACTTCTCTTTCCTTTCTCAACCCATCCCTTTCTCCACCCTTTTTCTTACACCATGTTTTGGCTTAGTCTCTTCAGCAATTTCACTTCTGCCACAGCAATCTTTTTGAGCTTGCTTTATCTCATTGCCCAGCATCTGTTCTAGTTCTTTGCTTTCTTCCTCCTCAGGAGGAAGCGTTCAGCTTTCTAGGCCAGCTCATCCCAATGGTTGTACCACATCCCAGTTCTTGATGAAACCCCAGCCTCTCCATATATTAACCCACCAGTTTTCCATACACTGTTTTCTAATTTTATGTTAATAAAAAACCAGGTGCTGCTACTCCTATCTCCTCTTCTGATCAGCCAGCCGTCCCATCACTCCCTTTCATTTCTCTTACTGCCTTACAAAACTAGATGTAGTCCTCAGCCTCAACACTTTTTGTTACCTATTTCTTTTTCCCATGAAAAAGATTTTCCAGTCCTCATAAGGGTGTCTACTTCCCAGAGTACCACAGCCTTGTGCTTTCTGATGTCCATATGTGTACTTGTCCATCCTAGTCTCTTTATATTCAGTTATTCTGTGTAGAGATAGAGCAAATGCAGGCTTGTCTTATGTGCAAGTCTCAAGGTGGCAGAATATAACAAATTCTTCTTTGGTGATGGAACCAAATGAACCTTTTGAGCAGTATTTTCATCAGCTAGGGGATGTAATATGCCTCATGAGCATGAAGATTCAAACTTTTAAAATGGAAGTCTCTACTGAGATTATCCAAATTCAAGATCTTTTTACTGAACTAAATTTAGGAGACTAGGAAGAAGAACCACTGCTTACAAAACTTTTAAAGGTGAGGAACAAAGCCACATGTGCTTCTCCATTTTTCAAATCAGTGCAGATTATGGGTAAGATTTTCTGGCACCATGAAATTGTGGCAGACATTAAAAGCTCCTAATGTGCCATTTGGATAGAGTCCAAGGAGAATGCAGTTCACTTACATCCATTTTCATAATCAGAATATATGAAGATAGATACAAGGTTTTGACAGGTCCTTTCCTGCGAGCATTCCCAGTTTTGAGGGAATCCCTCCCTGGAAAGATGTGACTTCTGACATTTCTTTGCCTCTTTTAAATCAGGTGAATAAACAACAGACCATGTCAATGTTGCAAGATCGTTTTCAGCTAAATGCTACTACAACCATTTCTGACATTTTTTTAATGTTTATTTTTTGAAATCCATCCCTGTGTACAAGTAATTTCCTTCTCTAACTTGGCACCATACCAAAACCACTTTCATCTCTGTTGATTCTCTAAACTTCTCAGTGACTGTGTCAGCTTCCTGTAATTGTTCCTCCAGTATAGGATTTCCTCCATCCCCTCCTACCGGCTCAGGCAATGTCCTTCTGGTTTATGCTTTAAAATATTTGGACACACCACATGGACTAAAAGAAGAGACCAGCATATATTGAGTGCAGATAATCTTAAAAACAAATGGGAAAAACAGACACTTGAACTATACTTGCATTTGTTGTGCTTGATCATGATCTGTGAGCAGTCTATTGGCTTTAAATGGTTGTTTTATGATGACGTCTCAGGAAAAGGAAAAGGAAGCATGAGAACACTGATGAGTAGCTAAAAATAAGATAGTGATGTAATGAATAAAGGGACTAGTCAGACTATGGTAACTTCCATTATCACTTAGCATTTAGGCAGTATTCTGCAAATAAGAACTAACTCTCAAAACTTTCAGTCCAGCTCTCACAGGGACACCTGAGTATCATTTTCATTATACCATGAAAGTAGCATAAAACCAAAATCACCAATGGCATGAAGTAGTCTTAGTTCCAAT
Source organism: Catharus ustulatus (assembly GCF_009819885.2). Taxonomy (NCBI): domain Eukaryota; kingdom Metazoa; phylum Chordata; class Aves; order Passeriformes; family Turdidae; genus Catharus; species Catharus ustulatus. The sequence continues at coordinate 42,422,592 of NC_046224.1, read as the reverse complement.
CATCATGGCAGTAGGAAATTTGATTCAAAAGCTAGAAGCATTTGATTAAAGTCACACAAAGCATCTAAAGAAAACATCCTGCACTCCAACTTACTTTTCAATCTTTCATTCTGTGCTCTTTATTGAGGATTTCACAAGTTTGCAGAAATGCATTTTATTTTGTATGAGGAACTGGTCCTCAAGAGCCAGTGATATAGATCACAAAAATACTACATCATCCAGGAAAAGTGATGACTCTTCTAAACTTCAGTATATTTGAAAAATACCTAAGACAGTTACGTTGCCTCAGTGTACAGCCCTTCAAAAGAGTTACAGAAATTATTAGCTCAATGGGAAAGAGCTAGCAACAGGTACAGTGGCTTTCCTGTGATATGTGTGGGTCCCACAATCTATAGTCCTATTCAATCTCCTTGTCCAAGACTCCTGACTACTTTACATGTGCTGACTATTCTCCTTACCTGAGGATGATCAATGTTCCTCAGTGGGAGAAAAACGGCCTGCCTTCCAGCAGGCCCACATCTCCTATCAATTAGTGAGGGGATTGTACTCACATGGAAGTGACTTGCTGTGTATGCAAGTTCTTAAGCTTAGTGATTTCATTTCCAAAACCTCAACTAGATTGCCATCTTGCACTAAAGATGCCCAAAGTACAAAGCATTTAAAGCTTCCTCAGTAACAACCCTACACGTACAAGAACTTCTGCAATAATGGTCTTCTTGGAAATACTGAGACAGTAGGGACCTGAGCTTTGCTGAGACTCACAGACTGTGTATTCTTCTACTTACCCACCTGCATGGCCAGGTCAGGTGGCATTTTCTGAAGAGCTCTCTCTGGTCAGACCGTGCACAAACAGTGGAAGGGGCAGTTATTCTCCTAGCATCCCCATCCAGTAGCCAGGTAACTAGAAAATTCAGGTGGGTTGTGGGAGATGTGAATTTGCCACCACCTTCTGCCTATGGGGATGCAAATGTACAGGTTTAATCCAGGAGACCAATGTTTCAGCCAGCTGGCCAGGATGTTCTAGACAGTAGGAAACTGCTGCAGTGTCCCGTGTTAATATTCTCTTATCTCATAGTGAGTAACTGAAGAAGAGGTAGAAAGTCCTGTATCCCATCAATAAAATATGTAATTCTCAACCATATCTATTCTTACCCAAGTAATTTCTTCCTGTCTTTTTTCCTACCATTGCTTTTCTTCTATGAATTTAAATGTCTCATCATATAAATAAATTGTAATATCAGATGGGTCAGATCTCACCTGTATGCATCGAAAGAGAAGGAAGGTCAGTTGTGTGAACTTGTCTAACTACAGGATATGGCAAAAAGTTAAGTAATTAAAAAGAAAAATCAGTTCCTTTCACTTTTACATGTACATGAGAAGAAAATACGTGAAGCTGTTGAATGATAACTCCTGGATTCTCACTGTAGGGGAAAAAAAAATTACGCATTCTGAGCTTTATATCATACCCTGGATTCTTATAATTTTAACTCTGAAAGAAACAGAGAATGTTTTATGCTTTGATGATCCTCCATTGACCACCCAAATACAATTTTTTTAAAGAAGGAAAGACCATGCTCAAGAGCTTAAACGATGAAACAGATTATTACATAGTGTATTTTACTTGAAAGTGCATAAGTGAAATCTGCCTGGAGGATGAGAAATTCAGGTGTGAAATGGGTGCGGCTACAGTTGCAAATTTAATAAGACATGAATTCGGTTTTTCCTTCAGTGTGTAGTATTGACATGCCTGTGGCTGCAGGCACATTAGAGACTGAATATAATTGAGGTGCTGGCAGCAGACAAAAATTGTAATATATTACATGTTTCTTTGTAATTAATAACTTTTGATTATACCTTTTAAAAATGTATTGGTGAATCTCAGGTTTCTAGAGGAAAGATCAAATGTCCTATTTCACTGTATTTGGTTCCTTTACAAATACTTTCCATACCATCAGGAAATTCAGGACATTAGTAGCATTATAAATACTGTGTCATACTCTGTCAAATACAGTTTACTTTATCTCTCATGACTAGGGAAGAAATCCTGTTCTCAGCAGAGTGCTTAGATTGGTTTGTTTTTGAAAATCCAGGATGTTCTGAAACGCCTCAGTGAGGATGACTAAATTACATTGAGCAGGTCAACTGGAATTATAGACAACACTCCTTAACCCAGACCACAACCAAATCTTTTAACCGCACTAGCACGAAATGTCAGAGTACTTTGCATGGAGGGACTTAAGGCTAGGTGAATGAAATGGTGGAGATATCTGAAGATGAAATCTGAATTTTCTACTCTGTTGTCAGCTGATATAGGAGATGAAAATACATTGTGTGATGAGAAATTACAACTGTGTTGAAAGTGGGGGGTATTTAAGTTTCCTTCTCTATATTCAGGTATTTTCTGCTATATTTCTGTGAATTATAGCAAAATTTCATCTGAATTAAAATCACCATTCCTGAACTGTCTAGGTAAAAATGAACAATATAACCAACCTCAGCCACTAGCCGTACATTGGGTGAGCCTTTCCATAAATCTCTGATCTTCCAGTTTGTGTTTTTTCCCTATCATTAATCCACCAAGCTCAGGAACCTGCACTTTTTGTGCATGTACCCTTTTTGTGCCTTCCTATAACTCAAAGAATAATAAAGGATTTTATACAAAATTGAGTAAGTTGAATGAAAAAATATACCAAGTTGAACATAAAACATTGGTCAAAGATACCCTGTAACCTGCAGGGAAAAAAATCCTCATTAATGGGTCAGAAGAGCATGGTTGAGATCTCTGTTTGTGCACATGAATGTAGAGAGAAACATTTTCATCAGAGTGCTGGAGACAGGCTAAACTCTACAGTCATAGTATGAATTTTAGAAGGAAAAAAAATTATATTCTTTCTTGGTACCTTGGTGAGGGTGAATATGGGAGTTTCTCTTATGCTTTTGCCATCAGCTCCTTTGAGTCAACTGTTTGAAATATGTTGATTTTTCTGACCTTCATCCCTCATGGGAAAAGGAGTGAGGGTGCATGACCCAGAGTTGCTCATTCCATACCAGAGAGAAAGTCAATAAAGTAAGTATTGTAATGAGGACTGAGGCCACTTTTTTGCAGAGTCTAAATATTGAACTTGAACTTGACCTAATACTTCAAGAATGTTAGTGCAGGGAGCAGGTTATCTTGCTGTTGTGCCTGGTGTTTACATTCCTGCTGTATACCTAGGCTTTATAGTGCTCATGGAAGGCAGTGTTCAGCTTCAAGGTTTTTAGGCATGGGAACATCAAAGATGTTGGAACAAATACAGGTAACTGCTGTAACTGTAAAATCAAGTAAGCATACTGAAGGGAAGCAGTATATTCAGTCATAATCTCTTCTCTACCATAAGTATATGAGATTAAGCAAAATCCTCCAAAAAGAATTTTAAAAGATTAATAAAGTCTATTTGTCCTCCAGAAAGAGTAAACTCGCAATCATCGTGACACAGGCCATTTACCTTTCCTTTCACTCCCTTTGTGTCTGAGTACCTTCATAGGTCCTCTGAGAAAATGAGCTTTAAGAGCAATTCTGTTATCGCCTCTGCCTGAAACAGGATCATTAACTTATGTCCTAACCAGCAGACATGAAGTCAGAAAAACACTTTTCCTCTACTTACAGCCTCATGTATTCTTTGAGGCCCAGGTATCTAGATTCTGATTGCTTGCTGTTTGTTAAAAAATATTGACTTGAGGAGGGACAAGAAAAACACAAACTGAAAGGTCAAACAATGGGCAGATTTTGATAGTATCTCAAGAGCCTTAAAGACATTACAGCAGATCCCATGATTCTTATGTAACAAATAAAAGCCACACCTTCCTGCCACCTCAGCACGATCCCCACATAACAACAAAAAGTGTGGAAATTCCTCAAGTAAAGGGTGATTTTACAGGGACAAGAGGGCAATGGTTACTATAAAGGAAATAGATACTAAAACATTTTTATAGATCACAGAGGGTGAAAATTCTCCAATGAGAAGAGCTGAGAGTCAATGAAACCATTGCACTGTGCCCTTGGCCATCCTTCACAAAATATCTGATAGGAACAGGCATCCTCAGTCGTTTCTTATTACTGTCATTTTTCTACCTGTCAAACAGAACGCACCTTCAAAAATCAGGCATGAGTCAGCCCTGTGTGGAGGCAAGAGTAAATAATGCAGCTGATAGCAGAAACACTAATCTCCTGCCCAAACTGGGTGTGTCCCAAATTTTGTTGCTAAACTTGCAGTTGCAGGTTTGCAGTTGCTTGAAGCTTGCGAGTGCAGGTTCTTCAAGGCAAGAACTGCTTTTTATTATGAATTTATGCAGTAGATGTACTTATGACATAATGGGTCTCAATTTCTTTAGGCACCTCTAACTGCCTTTATAATATAAATCTTAATTATAATAATAAGCTTTTTGGACAGGAGCCAAGGGATTTATCTATTTGTGGGGAGTTTAATGTATGCCCCAGCGTACTGGTCCCCAAGTCTAATTGTGACCTTTAAGCCCATTGGTACTGAGATGCAGCTGAAAGTCAGAATAACAAGACCATTGATAATAATAGCTGTGTGAGGACTCAGCACCGTGTGGTAGAGAACACACAAGAAGGCTGCATGGTTTTATGTGTTATGATAATGCTGCCTGGTTGCTGAGAGCTATGATTTCTGTCCACACACCCTGAGTTTAAGCCAAATCAGACTTCTATGGAAAATTAACTCTTGCTGAAATTTACTTGAATAAATTTTGGTACTACTCCATATACAAGGCAATTTTTTGAAAAAGTAGTTAAAATTTGTGTGTCTCTGACAGAGATTTTGGGGTAAATGAAATACAGGGCTTTACAGAGGGAAAAGTCTGGGGATGAACTGCCTTTGAGATATGGGGATGTAGGGGCTGCTCAGGGAATGTATATTTTTCATATAAGGGGTGTGAGTATTTTTCTTTTCCATAAAGTCACACCTCAGTTTAAGTTAAGGCCATCTCTGTTTCAGCCTAGAATGACAGGTCGTAGTGCTTGGAGGATTACTAGAGGAATGTGTTAATCTTTGCTGCTTGCTCCCTCTGTTCAAACAGAAGTTAGTGAGCTGTCAGTGCACTGACCTATGTGCATACCCTGCAGGTGCCTGTAGAGCAATGACAGACAGCACTGGATTTTTCCTTCCCTTGAGCTCCTCTGTGTTTTTTAGATAAGATCATGTTGCTTCTCCTGTGGCATAATGGAAAAGGAACCCTTTCCCCTGTTTTTCTTTATGTCAAAGTTTAGCTGCGGTTTAGCCTGTTTGTTGCCACAATGCTCTCTAGAACCACTGAGAGCAATACATCACTATTGCTAAATGAGAAAGGAGTAATTTTCTGTCCCTCAGAGTGGGTACCCAGCCTGACCACAGTTATGATACGTAATGTTTGGCTGTCTATGAACCTTGAGAGGTATCCTTCTAGGACTAAAATATAACTATTTTCTGTGATTTTCTTTTTATTTTTTACTACAAAGCATGTGAAAAAAGCCAGGCATTTTTCTGGGATGTCATCAGAATTACATTTTCATACGTGAAATTATGATGTTTTCATACATGAGATCTATGTTTTCATACATGCTTGTCTACGTTCCTTGCTCTAGGGTAAAGCTTGAGGAATTTTTGGATATGCAAAGCTGGAATAATGTTGGAAGACTGTTGAGGCTGGAGGGAACAAAGCCTGGTGCCATGGTGTCTAATACTGCCTACTGGAATTGATCCCTGCATGGGCTATCCCTCTAGCCAGGTTTAGGCACTGCTTCCCAAAGAATTGGCATAGGCCAAAGCAACCTGGAAGCACGCTAGCAATTAAAAAGTGCAGATGATCATCAGACCAGTGCTCAAGCTTGTTCCTTGACCTTGTTTTATTTAGCAGAATGGAACAAGCTGAAATACCTACACACCCTAGGATTAGGTTTTCAGGGGAACTGGAAACATTTGGTTTGATTCACTAGGACACTTGACAGCACATTGCTTTAACACTACTGTGCAATATTGTTTGTCAGTAGATTGAGAGGTCAGTCTTCATATGTGCGGGGGGGTTAAAATGAAGAACTTGAGAGGCACATTGTAGCCATCAATACCCAGGGTTTTGGTAAAGTCTGAATACACTTCTTGTCACTCCTTTGCTCAAACAGATGTTTTTCTCCTCTCGAGCAAGACCATGTCTTCTCTCTTACTCCTTCAATTCAGAAGCCAGCTTGTCTTTGGTGAAAGCTGTACTGCTGTTTCTGTTGCTTCTTACAAAAGGAAAAGCTCTTTTTCAGACAGTAAGAAGTAAAAAAGAGAAGATCTCAGCTTACTGCCATATGCCCTGTTTATGAAGGTTAGTATGACACAGAACATGGGAACTGTGGAAAAAAGAGCTGTGATCTTCCACTTTGTCAGGTCTTGCCCATGGTGTTCACTGCTTGCCCTGAGCAATAATGGATGTGGTCTCTCTTCAGCTGTTCAACACATGGGGTGCTTCTGCACTCATATGGTCTTCCAGCCATTTCTACTATCTCTGTCCTGAGGGGTAACTGAGCACAAGACCATGGAAGGATTCTGACCTCAGCTGATGTTTAAAAGCTGTGTGTACTCTGAAGGCTCGTATGGATGCATTTCTGCCTACATGAGTCAAATTGGGCATTTCTTCCTGTTTCTGCACATATTTTTGGCATTGCTGTCTAACTAAAATTAATTTTAAGAACTCTTATAGTTGAGGTCACATGACCCTTCTATATTTTTCTGTGATTATCAGTTTCTGATCCTCTCATTACCTATCATTTTGTCCTGGTTTGGGGCAGAGGGAATGGTTTAAATGGTTAATACATCCTGAAACACTTTTCCTCCGGTATATTCCTTCAAACCCTATGCCTTCAAATGTGTTACAAAGTTTAATTTTTTTTTAAAGAGCCAAAAAGCCCCTCTAACTGAAAAACAGGCTTGAGTAGAAATGAACTTTCTGAATTCACTTTCATAATTTAAATAATGGACCATTTGAGAAACACACCAAAAAATTTCCTTTTATGTGATAGCTGTGTTTCTGATATATTCATGACTAGTACAACTGATTTCAATGGAAGTACTTCTTTTAAGGAGAAGAATCAGACAGATTTAACAGTCAGAAGAAGAAGATGATGATGGCTTATGCTTCTTAATCTTTACAATAGAAGGAAGAATGACAACACTGGCATACATGCTCTTCCATGCCCACATACTAGCAATGCTGCGAGAGAAGGCTGAGCTGGAACATCATATCTTTTCCATTGTTTTTAATGAACTTTAACCTACCTGGCAAACACAGGAACTTTGAACTAAAGAATGGCAGAGGGAGAAATCATCAAGTAAATCTTGATCCTCCCTTTTGTTGCATCAGTAACAAAATTTCAACATCTCTGACAAGACCTGCAATTTAGCTGCGGGATTTAATACTGGAAGATTGATGTGTTTACTGTAATGGCAGTAAATTGACTATCCTGAAAGAGCTATATATCTTTGCAGCACAGGAAGTGTCTGAGGGAGATAGAGACAAGTTACATCAAAGAGCAGACAATCAAAACAAAATGGTCACACTAAAACCATAAGAAGTAATTAGAGAAATAGATTGTTAAGAGAGAAGGAAGAATGGAGGCTACTTCAAGGCTCACCCTTTTTGTTTATATTGACCAGAAATCATGGTCTAATATTAGAAAATTATGTGGTCTTGAGCCAAGCAAAGACTCAGAAAGAATAAATTGCCTTGCTTTTATTGAATAAAAAAATCTCTCTTAGTGACAAGTAATGTGGTTCAAAGCAAAAAAAAAAAAAAAGAAGAAGGAATATTTCAGAAACCTCTGTTACAAAATTCTTTAATTTGAAATAGGAAATCTTCACAATTGACAGAGCAAAAATTCATTACTGAGATTCTTTTCCATCTGCATCTCTGACATCATGCAAGATAACTGGTGGCTTCAATGTACAAATATTGACTTGTTATTTGCAGATTGGTACATATATTTCATTCAGCGACATCTGAAAACTTACTTATATACTTATATATATATAAAACATATATATATAAAAAAGTCATATAGAAAACTTAGAGAGATACTAAAAATGAAAATTTTTCTACCCCCCTTTTCCTCTTTCCCCTAGATTGTATACAATACGAAACCTAGAGGAAAAGAATGATGCATGAAGTACATGCTGCTCAGTACTCCTTCTAAGGCATCTGATATGTACATTCCTTGCTGTATCATATTTTCAATGCTGCTATGAAGGAAGTTGGTTGCCAAAAGAATACCAGAAAGTGAAATATTTCTGTCTATTGTGCAATCACAAGGAAGTGACCTTGGGCAGGACCTTGGAATGAACTTTCTGTGGCAGCACGTGTGTGGTCACAGTAGTCAATGTGAATACAGAACTTATGTCTTATCTGCTGGTTCAGCCCTTCTGTTATTTGATTTCTATATCTCCTTTTCTCACTCGTCTAGTATTTTTTGAGTTTTGACTATTATACTTTTGGGCACCATTTTCCCTCAATTTCTGTGGTTTACACACTTCTCCCTCTATCTCTCAGATTTTTATCTTTTCACTTTTATAAGTACCACTCAGTGTCTTTGGCAACTACACTATAACTGATTCAACTTTATCAGCATTAGAGAAGATTCTTTTTCTGCTGTTTATGTTGAGATCTGTGCAGTATGTACAGAATTTTACCAATTAGTTTTCGTCTTTAATACTGAAGGAAGAGTCTAGGTTTTTTTCATTGCCTTCACCTTTTTGCCCATCTCTTTTCAGTCATTTTTACTCAGTAAGGTGAAGAAGCAGACTGAGGGTCTATTGTAAATGCACACTCTTAAAGACAAATCCTTTCATTCTCTATATTGTATCTATCAATTATTTTCTCACGTTTCTACAAGAATATTTCAGCAAAGCCAAGATGATGGGACGCTAGCAATTATCATCACCCTGTCTGATAACAGGCTTCCCAGGGACTCAGCTGGCAGTTTGACAGTCTTCTACTGTAGTTGCTACACCCTGCTGATAAAACTGCTGTTGCTACAAATTGATCCTGACAAAAACAAGTTAATCTCTGTTCTGAATTTCAGACTTGACCTTGCTGTGTTTGCACGTTTAACCATCATAGTAGGCACAAAATATGTAGTACAAAAGCCATATAATGAAAAAATATCCCGACCTCTCTCTTTTACTATCTGTTTATTCTCTCTTTTACATGATTATTTTAAACTGTTCTGTGGTATGACCAAAAGTCAAATTTGACTGTTTTTTAAAGCACAAGAAAATTACCCACTAGTAGTTATAAGGATTGTTTACCTAGGCACAGAAACTCCGTCCTTCACCAATTTGTCATTGAGATACTCTAGCCCCTACCAATGGTAGTCTGGGGAACAGTGCTGCAAGGCAAAGATTGGAACAATGAGGGGGAAAGCAGATGGAAAAGCTACAGATAAGCTGGCTCATTATAAAATACTGCCAAAACAGAGGGACTCTTTGTTTTATACAGACACTGTAAATACAGTAAATGCTGTTTAAATACTGTATAAATACAATAGTGAGGAAAGGGCTGCATGGGGATCCTTATATGCAAACCATCAGTCCTCATCGATTTTTCAGTATGTTTTACTCAATTTCTGGACTTAAAGAGAATGACAAATAAAGACATCCCCATGATGGCACTTTTGTTAGCACCAAACATATTTTTGACTATGTAGATTCAAAGTATTGTTGTAGACAGTCACAAGCAGTAGGGAAAACTACTTGGAATCCCCATTTCTGGGAAACCTCACTGGTACTTAAATTTTGTAGCCATAAAGTTATTCAGTATGCAGATATAAGTATGGATGGGTGCATGTCCTTGACTCTTTCTGAAGCTCCCAGAATTCTATCACTAATTCTCACATGCCATCACCTTCCGCTGGCTCTGGCCAGCATCTCTGGTCTATCATCTGGTTTTTGGACTCATTTCTATGATACAGGAAACATTGGCATGAATTCCTCAGCAGACAGAATTAAACCCAGACCTCCCACATTGTGGTTAGTCTTATTTTGTGGATTAATTCTGAAAACACCCCGAGCAATTCAAAAGAAAGGGACACATGCCTCTATATTTTGTGAGATCTGAAGCTTGTGTTTATAGGTATACTGAATTGCTCACAACTCAAAACTAGATTTAAATAGTAGTGAGGCTTGTATCTGCAGAGCTTCAAGTCTGGAACACCTGAAAGAGTAAACAGTTTAGAGGTCCTCAGAATTACATGGCAGCTGACAAGTTTTCAACAACACAATATTGGACATAGGCACTTAAATGTCATTCCATTACATGTTGTCTGGTATATAAAATTCTGTCTGCTTATGCAGTTGTGATGCTCGGACATATCTGGGACTTCTAGTTCACCTAAAATGCTTGCCAAAGAGTCATTAGCAATCTTCCCAGCCGTCAGCATCCAGGCAGGAAGACAATGGAGCATCTGAGAGCCTGCGGAGGCAGTGCCTACCAGCAGATGTATAAAGAGAATTTTTTTCCTGGTGGCACCAGCAGAAAAAATGTTGCAACAATGGGGAAGAGGTACAGTTTCTAGCTAGAGACAGGAAACAATTGTGTTATATCAAAAAGGAGAGAATTTGAGCATTAATATGGGCAGAATACAGAAGGAAAATAAACACTGATGAAAAGGTATTTAGAAGAGTGAGAAGCAGAGGTTAACAAGAGAGAGTAGGCAGGGAGACCATATATATATTCAGTGGAGATGCAGACAGCTCAATGGAACTGATACAAGCCTGAGGAAAAAAAAGGGAGACCAGTAGTTCTAGTGAAGTGAAAAGAGACATAACTGTGCATGGAAGAGGGACCTTGAAGCTTCAGAACCTTCCCTGCTCTTTAGGAAGAGTGTCTCCAACTGCTTAGAGGCTGTTTCCAAGTCATCTGAGCATTTTGTCACTTTCCTTATCACTGCTGGAAACATCCCAAGCTTAACATCATGATGTCACAAGGAAAAATCTCTGATTTACTTTGCAAAAACAACATCTTGTCTATCTCTTAGTGACAAGTACTAATGGGCAATCCTGGAGCATCTGAGCTGCAGCATTCTCGTTTATAGACCATCTTCTCTCAAACAAGATCCATCCAAATGGCCTCTGTTTGGCCAGACCTCCAGGCGTGCTCTCTGGTGTGTGTATTGTCCAGGCAGCTGCAGAAGGCAAAATGCAGAGTGAGGGCAGAGGGGAGACAAGGTCGTTGTGGGTAGGTTTGTGTGCAAGAACATCTATGAGTTCTGAGGACTAATATGCAGCATTTCTATTTGCTGATTTATAGCCATCAAAGTACTTAGGGCTCTTGGACCAACCAAAAACAGAGAAAAAGAAAAGAAAGAAAGGAGCCCCAGATAATTAGGGTAATTCTGCTGCATGCAGAAATAAAGGTGTTTGGTGGCAAAATTGAGATTAAAATCACTGGTTGGATACATTCAGGACAAGTCACAGCTTTGCCTCAGAAGCCACATTAATCAGTTACTTTGATCACAGCTGTTTTTCATAAATTCGGTCTGTGGATAAAGAAGGTGTGAGAGTACATCAGTGCAATTTTCTTACAACCTTAAAGAAGAATGAAATAACACAAGACTTTAAATACCTGAGGTTTTCAGACCAATGCTACTACTTGAGAAGAACAGAGTCATAGTTTAGGTTTCCTTTACACAATGTCCAGTGTCGCAGGACAAAGGATATGTCATTTGCTGTGGGAAACCTAAAAATAACAGGTTTTTTTAAGACTCAGCTCAGAAAAGGACTTTATTCTGTTAGCCATTTTGACCTTTTCTTCCTGTCTTCTCCCTTGTGAGGGATGAAATCATGGGCTGCATGCCTGAAAAGGGTAATAGAAAAGCAGATTTTTCTGATGATCTTTTTACAAGAATGTTTCCTTATATATCTGTTTGCAGAAGAGCTTAAAAGAGAAGATTATATTATACCTGTATTTAGTCTAGGCATGTTTGTGATGCTCTTCATGTTAGTATATCGCTCATTCCACAAATTATCAACTACCTCAAAAAAGTGGTTTCATCAGCCACTTTTCCTTTCAACTAGTTTCTTACAGATAAAAGAACTTCTGATCCATTCCTTCTGTATCAGGGATCTTTTTGTGTTAATGCTTTGTTTAAACAGATGTTAAATAAAATTAGAAGAATATTGTGTGTCTACAAACCAGTCCTGTCAGGTTATAAGCACTGATAATTCCCACTAAAGTGAGAGGATACCTGACGAGACTTTGAAGACACCCCTCAGATCCTCAAGAGCTTACCCATGTCCTTGGGCATCCTTCGCAACCTCCACTCATCTGGATAAATTTTACTGAGGTTAAGTTAATGGTGTACTTAAGGCTATAGCTTGAGTTGCGGTGTTCTCTTTTTATCAGTATATGGGCACAGCTCTCTTTGATCTGCACTTATGCATCACCTTCCATCTCAAGATCTCAGATGGCTTTTCAAATGCTAATGAGTTCTACCCATTCTACCCTAGGGAAACTGAGGTGATGAGAAATTACAGGAGATACTTAAGTTCACAAATACAACCTACAACTAGGTTGAGAACAGCCCAGTGAGACCACTTATTCCCCTACCATACAGGTAGTACAGGTATCTGTTGCATAGTCTGGTCTTAAAACATCTCTTGCCATCAAAATGTGTCCCCAGTGAACAGAGATGTCTGGTGCTGATGTGAGAGGAATTTTGTTCTTTCTGATGCTTTCCCTAGGATATGGAGCTCATAATTACTGAAGAGAGGAGGTTGGTAATCTTTCAAGAGTGATGAGCCAGATCATAGTTTTCATTCGCAAATTAGTGTTTCAGTGTGACAACTGAAACCCAGCAGGATCTGGAAGAAGATGGTGCTCACAGAGGCAAGATGAGACCAGTAGGCTGTGTGAGGTAAGAGAGTAGGTTCTCAAAGACCTGAAAATACAGGAGTGCTGGAAATACCTGCCTAACATTGACACTGATTTGGAGATTCCTTAAATTGCAGGGCTCAGATCTACTTAAGAACCTGCTCAGGTTTTGGGGTCTTTAAGCATCCAGCCCTGGTATAAATAGTTGGAAAAGTGGTCTCCAGCTGTGGGAGTATGGGCGCACTTCTGTTTGAACAAAACCCTGGTAGCTAGAATGCATTCATTATGCTTCATCTCAATAGTTTCAGGAAAAAATAAAGATCACCCTAATTGTTTGAAATATTCTGAAAGAAAAATCTAGACTTTTCAATCTCTTGCTCTTTGAATTTTAGTGTTGTCCTTTAGATGTGTGATATCTAAGGAGTACTTACACTGTAAAATAGCTAATGAATGAATATGGAATGTTTGGTTTATGCAGATTTCTATGTGGGAGAAAACCATTTTAATTTACACATTCACTTGGTTGCATCATTGGTGTTTTTTGCTTTCATATACATGAGAAGGAATTGGGCAGTTCTTTTATCACTGATTTTATGTTGAAGTGGCAAAATCAAACTCATGTAAATTACTTTCACATAGTTATCTGGCTTAACTTCAATGGGCATTAAATTTAAATTTCACAGCCTACATTCTCAAGTGTTTGTTCGTTTAAAAAAAAAAAAATCAATTTTTACACTTCAAATATTTGAATGAGAGGAAAATAATGTAATGTGTGACTGGATGTGCCACAAACATTACATCTCGCAGTTATCACAGAATTATAGAATGGTTTGGGTTGGAATGAACACTAAAGATCACCTCATGACAATACCCCTGCCATGGGGATATCAACTTACACTAGAACAAGTTCCATACAACTTGGCCTTGAACACTTCCAGGAATGGGGCATCTACAGCTTCTCTGGGAGACCTGTGTCAGTGTCCCACCATCCTCATGGTGAAGAATTTCTTCCTAATATTTAAGTAAACCTACCCTCTTTCAGTTTAAATCCATTACTGCTCATCCTGTCAGTACATACCTTTGTCCAAAGACTCTCCCCAGTTCTCTCATAGGTCCTTTTTTGTACTGGAAGGTGCTATAAGGTCTTCTCAGAGCCTTTTCTTTTTCAGCCTCAACAACCACAGATCTCTCAGTCTACTTTCATAGGAGAGGTGCTCTGGTCCTCTGATCATCATGATGGCCCTCCTGTGGACTGGCTACAGCAGATCCATGTCTTTCTTATGCTGAGGACCTCAGATCTGCATGCAGGTGAGGTCTCACAAGAGCAGAGTTGAGGGGCAGAATCCCCTTCCTCACCCTGCTGGCAACACTGCTTTGGATGCAGCCCAACATATGGTTCACTTTCTGGGCTGTGAATTCTGGGGCAGGTCATGTCCAATTTTTCAACCAACCAGTGCCCTCAAGTTCTTCTCTGCAGGGATGGTCTCAGCCACTTTGTCAGCCAGCCTGTTCTTGTGAGTGGGATTTCCCCAACCCACATGCAGGGCCTGGCATTTGGCCATGGCAAGTTTGCACAGCCCCTTCTCTCAAGCCTGTCCAGGTCCCTCTGGATGGCATCCTTTCCTTTCTGCACGTTGACCATGCCACACAGGTTGCTGTCATCTGCAGACTTACTTGATCCCATTGCCCATGTCCCCAGCAAAGATGCTAAACAGTGCCAATCCCTGAGGAACCTCACTCTCCTGAGGATCCTCACTTGGACACAGAGGGGTTGACTGAAAGCCTATGAGCATGACTATCCAGAAATATCTTTATCCACTGAATGTTCCATCCAGCAAATCCATGTCTCTCCAGTTTAGAGACAAGGATGTCAAGCAGGAGAGCATCAAATGCTTTGCACAAGTCCAGATGGATTACATCAGTTGCTCTTTCCTCACCCACCACCACTGTAAACCCTGTCATGAAAAGTCACCATATTGGGAAAACACAATTTGCATTTAGTGAAGTTGTGCTGGTTATCATCAATCACCTCCTTATTTTCCAAATGTCTTGGCATAGTTTCCAGGTGGATCTGTTCCATTGTCTTGCTGGGCACAGAGGTGAGACTGACCTGCTTGTAGTTATGGGAGTTTTGATTATTTCCCTTCCCTTTTTAAAAATTTGCATTGTATTTCCCCTTTTTCAGTCAGTGAAAACTTCAGTGCACAGCCATGACTTCTCAAACATGATGGATAATGGCTTTACCACCTCCTCTGCCAGTTCCCTCAGGACCCGTGGATGAATCTCATCAGGTCCCACGGACTTGTGCAACTTCTAGGGTGTTTGCAAACCTGATCTTCTACAGCAGGCAGTTCTTCAAAGCCAGTTCCTGACTTTGTATTCTGTGAGTTGGGGAGGTGTGGCATAGCTCCTGAGATTGGAGGAAGTGATCCTTGCATATTAACGAGGTTTTTTGGGCCCCTCTTCCCTACAGGGTTTTATCCATGGCAGTCTCACAAGCAAACCCCTGAAGAGGCCGAAGTCTGATCTCCTGGAGTCCAGGGCAGTGAGCTTGCTGTGCACCCTCCTCGCTCCCCTAAGGAGTTTGAACTACACCATTTCATGGTCACCGCAGTCCAGGCTGTTCTTAAGTTTCATATTCTCCACCAGATCCTCCTTGTTGGTGTGAACAAAGTCCAGCTCAGTACCTCACCTCTTTGGCCTCTCTATCACTTGGAGAAAGAAGTTACTCATCAGTACCTTCCAGGAATCTTCTGGGTTGCTTATATCCTACTGTGCAGTCCCTCCAACCAATATGAGGGTGGTTGAAGTCCCCCATGAGGACCACAGTTTGTGAATGTGTGCTCCTGTCTGCTTATAGAGGGCCTACCCAGTCCTGGTCAGTTGGCCTGTAGCAGACCCTCAGTATGATGTCACCTTTGTCTGCCCTCTCTTTAATCCTGACCCATAAGCTCTCAGTGAGCTTCTCGTACACCCTCAGGCAGAGGGAACACCATTCACTCCAGTTGGCCACTGCACAGAGGCAACATCCTTCCCTTGTCTCCTCTGCCTGTCCTCCCTAGAAAGCCTGTACCCTTCTGTTCCAATAATCCAGTCAAAAGGACCGCATCTGCATGGTGCCAATATGCTCATAGTCCTGTAGGTGTGGGTACACCTCTAACTTCTCATGTTTATTCCCCACACAATGTGCATTTGCATAGAGGCATTTAATTTGGGTCCCCAATGAAGCAGACTTTCTGGCTAAAGTGGAAGAAGTCCTTTGTGCTTCTCCTCAGATGCTCTCTTGAAGATGTGTGATTCCTCCCAAAACTCTGGGCACCTATTGCTGACACTAGAATTATTTTAAGCAATTCCAATAAGCTGAAAATTGAACTAATAGCTCTGTATTTTTGCTTAGAAACAAGTCATAAAAAGGAAAAATAACTAATATTGTAACCTACTGCCACAATAGTCTATGTTGTGCAGCACTGCAGGCTGGAGACAGTGTGGCTGGGCAGTGGTCAGGCAGAAAATGACCTAGGGGTACTGGTCAACAGTAGCTTGGACATGAGCCATCAGTGTGTCCACATGACCCAGAAAGCCAATGGCATCCTGGCCTGTATCAGGAACAGTGTGGCCAGCAGGAGCAGGGAGGTCATTCTTCCCCTGTACTCAGCACTGGTGAGGTCACACCTTGAGTGCTGTGTCCAGTTCTGGCCTCTCAGTTTAGGAAGGACATTGAGATGCTGGAGCATGTCAAGAGGAGGGCAATAAGGCTGGTGAAGGGTGTGGGACACAAGACCTATGTGGAGATGCTGAGGGAGCTGGGGTGCTTTAGCCTAGAGAGGAGGAAGCTCTGGAGAGACTTTATCACTCTACAACTCCCCAAAAGGAGGCTGTAGCAAGGTGACAGTCACTGTCTTTTCCCAGACAACCAGGGAAGGATTAGAGGGACAGGACAGGAAAGTCTTAAGCTGCACCAGGGGAGGCTTATTTTGAACATCAGTAAGACGTTCTTCCCAGAAAGAGTGATTGGTCATTGGAATGGGCTGCCCAGGTAGGTGGTGGAGTCACCATCCCTGGAGGTGCTCAAGAAAAGACTGGACATGGCACTCAGTGCCGTGGTCTAATTGACAAGGTTGGGCTCGATAATCTCAGAAGTTTTTCAACCTAGTTGATTCTGTGATTCTATTATTTCTATATCTTTTATCTCTTATCATAATACAGCATTTAAATGAAACAAATACCATGGAATATAATAAACTCTGACTTTCTTATACAATAAAGGAATAGCTGTAATAAATGAGATAAGGAAAATAATGAGAAAATAATAAGTATTGTTACTCTCTCCTCCAAATTTTAAATCAATTACTTTTACACTACAGTGGGACCAAATAGTCCCACCTAATCATACAAATAGTACAGTACAGTTGCAAGTTTTAGAGCATTCACTCTTTCCAAATACCTTTCTTTTAAAGTATCAAAAGTGAACCCCGGTTTAGAGAACCTGAAAATGAGGGCAATCCAAATGAGTGTATACTTTTCAAATTTTTGTTCTATGTCATTTGTAACACTTTCCTAGCTCTGCAAAGCTTTTTTGTATTATAAACTGCAGGACAACAAACGCTAAATCTTACCACCTCTTTAGTTTCAAATCCCATTCAACACAAATGCAAAAACAAAATACCAAAAAGAAAAGAGCATTTCAGTATAAATTAAGCATTCCACATTCATCTCATGAAGAGGAAATAAGTTACAAATAATCTCCAATATACTGCTGCAGTGAATTATCTGGAATATTGAACTCATTAGTGTTAGAAGAGACCACAATATGAAAGGACTCCCAGACTTTTCTCACCTTAAATATGGCACAAGTGACTCATCAATTAGAGAAGACTAGAAGTTAAAGAGATGGGTATGTGTAGAAAAACTACCGCATTGAGTAAAAAAGTAATAAAAATAGTTCTGTGGAGAGGACAGGACTATGAGAAAAGAAATGTGGTTCTAGAAATATTTCTTAAGCATTGTCCTTAATAAATCATTAAAAATCCAAAACCAAATTTTTATGTGGTTAGAAAGAAAAATATTGCAAAAACAAATAATTTCTCCCTTTTTTTTAACTAAATGATTTGCAGCCTAAGGAGAAGAAAGCTCGATGGCTTTGTTACAGCATCTTTGCCAGTGTAAGGAGGCCTTCTGGTGGTCAAAACAGTAAATATTTCTTCTAGAGAGCATTACTCATTCAAATGTATGTGACCTTCTACTCAAATTTATACACATAGAAATTAAAATTCATCCATTGCAGAGAAGGCTGTTTTAAGGATTTAAGCAGTGATTGTTTATTCCTTGACCTTTTGCTGTCGCTTTTGTCCTTTTTCAGTCAACAAATGGGGAATTAAGGCATTTAGTTTGAGTACATAGGACCAAAACTTTGCTTAAGTGAGACCATAAGGGTCTCATATGCTGTTATCAACCACCAAACCTCTGTGTTTTATTTGAACAATTAAAAGTTAAAGAATTGCAATAAAACATTTTTCAATAAACTCTTTGTAAATAACTTATTTAACCTGAATATTGATTATCTGAACAGTCACACTTCTTATTTTTAAGACTCCTAGGCTCTTTTTTTTCTCAGCCTGGAAATTTTCCCCTTCATGAAGTACAGCCAGATACTCATCATGATATCTATTTTGGTATGCTTTACTTTAAATTTATTTTAAATTAGGAGATTAGTGGTATACAACCCAAAAAGTGCTAGAATATGTATATTCTCCTTAAATTCAGAGATTACATTATGACAAGAGATTTCTTCGATGCCAGTGCTTCATTTAGAATAAATATTGCCAGCTGACACATAGAGAAAGGGAAAATTTTTGAGTCCATTGATAGTGAAAGTGTCTTTCAACATATAGCAAGCTGCTGGGGGATGCAGTTGAATGAAAAAAAGATATTCTTGCTAGTTTTCGATCTGATTTGTACTGTGCCCTAAAGCATGAAGAAATTGGCATTGGTATTTTTTTCTACATTCTCAATTGAGCTTTTAAACAAAGAGCATTAGATTTTAGCAATAACTGGCAAGGTCATCAACAGCTTGTACCAGTTTTTTCTGCACTGAACTACTTTACGCTTCAGCTTTTGAAGAATAAGACACCTGTCTACTTCTCAAAGAGCCCTAACCTGTGTTACCAGGCCTGTCACCATTACCTGGGCTCTGCCCATTGTGAGAGACCCTTTTTTCTGATATTCCAGAGGTGGGTCATTAAAGCCTGGTTGCAAGAGGTGATTGTGTTCCTTCCCGGAAAATTTCTCAGCCAGCCAGACATGCATGAGTTACATGAATCCTGGAAAATTCAACTTAAAGTCACAGCTGCTTTGTAGAACCACACTGGAATTTCCTAAACATTCTTCACTGTAGTGAAAAACCTTTCAGAGGGATGCTATGGCAAATTTGAAACACTATGCAAAAAATTTAATTTAAACTGTAAATCACCAGTCAAAAGAAATTCATCCAGAAGTGTTATATGAGGACCTTCCTGTGTTTTCATTAAGCTTGGCTTGGGGTTTAAAAAAAAAAAAATCAACATGTCCTTCAGCATTATTAACTACAACCATCAGATGGCAGTCCATAGTCAAGAAAGAAATATATTCCCAGTATTTGTGTAGAGTTAGGTGGAGTGCAATTTGCTTTCAACCTTTTCCTTAAATCCAAAGAAGAAAAACTGATTCCAAGCTTCTCCTCCCTTGTTTCAGGTTTTTCAGTGAACTCCGTCCTTTCTTTTTGTTCCAAACTTGAATTGCAAAATCACTGTGAATATGCAAATATGTCTCAAGAGTGAAAGTCTTTTCCCTCCAAGTCTTTCCAAAAGTTCTAGCTCTCCAACCTGTACTTCTATTGATAAAATATCTGGAAACTTAAAAGTCTCTTCTACTTTTCTATTAGGGAATTATTAATAAACAAACAAAAACCACAAACAAACAGAAAGAAAACACAAACAACACCCCCCCGCCCACACACACACACACACAGACAAATAATTATTGTAAAGAAATCAGGTGCATTGATATAGAAGAATGACAATTTTATGCAATGCTTGCCTAAAAAAACAGTCTTGTCTGCAGGTGGGAAATTGTAGTGATCATTGATAATATTCTTTGTTCACTGGGAATTAATTTTAAAAAGCAGATATTTGTTCACAATTTTTTTAAAGCATTGCTTTAAGAGTGGAATTAAAATCTGAATACAAATTTTATCCTAAATTTTTTTTCCAGTTCTGGAAACTTAAACTTTCTTTGGGAACCCTGCAGGACCAGAGCAACTCTAAAGCTTCAGTTTAGCCTGACACTAGTACTGCTCAGTACCTTTTAGGAAACCTAATAATAATTCAGGAAGAGCTAGTGATAAATCTTGCTTTTAAAACTATGTTAAAAATTGGTTCCTGTAAAACTGTGCTTTTTCTTCATGTTCCAAGGACTCCCTTTGTCCTTGTTTGTGCACTACAGGAAAGCTGGGACAGGGATTAGCTTTTTGAGGAAAAAAATATAGGTTTGATATAATTTCTGCTTTATTGGGAAAATTCAGTGGGCATTTCTTGTCAAGTCAAGAGAAGGACTTCAGAGGTGCACTGACTCAGTGTGTCTATCCCAAAGATGCTATCAGCCAGTGATAGATAGGACTGTAAAAACTGAGAATAGGAAATGCTTTGTCTTTTGATCCAGAACAAAAGATGTCTGAGATCCATTCCAGCATCTTTTTTGTAACAGTAGGGCCTGTAGCATTTTACACATATTTGCATCCTAGCCTTCCAGATTCCCTGGTTACACTGTCAGATCAGACAAAATTTATTAGTGCCATGAATATTTTGTTAGTTCCAGTGTTCAGAGTATGCCTTGTCTTTAGTTTATCCTCCAATACATCTTCCTTTACAGCCAGCAGTGCATAACTTTGTGTAAAATCTACTAGAAAGCCAAAAGCAGCCTTCTTCAACGTTAAGACTTTGCTTCTGACTGAAAGCCAAGTTAAGAAGTTTCATGAATCTCAAAAATACAGATTATCTTAACATGCATTAGCAAAGACCCTTGCTGGCCAGCTCTCTGGATGGGAGATTTATCAGCTGGTAAACAGTCAGTGGTAGTTCATTGATCCCAGCTGTCTCCTAACATACTGGCCTATTTATTCTCTCTAAAACATGATATTTTTCCATGAATTTGATAATCATGTATTTGGCAGTCCCTTTCCTACAATCACACAGGACTAACCCCACTTTATTGAAGATTCTTACCATGATCTTTCTACCTGTCAGAAAATGTTTCTGATCATAAAGCCTTGTTGTTACTCTCTTTGTTCAGGATGGAAGTGGAAGCAGAACAACATCCTTCTTGCCCAGTGGTTACATAAAACAGAGAGGCTGTGTGCACAGACACTAGCCTTGTTATTCACAAAAAATATCACCTATATCCAGTCACAGTCTTACCTCAAAGTACTTAGAGGTTTTTAGATGCAGGCATGCAATAGATTCAGCTTAAGCTTATTACAATGGAGTCATCTCTCAGGTCCCTGTAGGGGTCTAATGAGCAGCCCATGGAGATCATTTGCAGACTTTTCATGTCACATAAGGGTAAGTACATTTTTGACAAAATAGTGATATTTTGGTTTGTAAAGGTCTTTGGTAATGCTGTGTGACAATGCCAAATCCTCAGCGCCTTTCCTTGTGATGTCTGTAAATACATTTTCAAAACAAGAAAAAAAATTAATTTATAAGTATATTAATACCTCCAGGGTCTGTTGTTCATATGTGGTTAATGACTCGTTTGTTTCATTGTTGTTTTGGTATTCTGGGCTTTGTAATGAAATGGCCTTGCTCTCCCCATGAGGAGAGTTAAGGACACATACACGGCTCCAGTGAGCAGAGGGCAGGCCAAGAGACTCTGAAAAAGCATCAGACACATGCAAACTAATAGGACTTGTAGAAGACAACCTGTAGAATTTGGATTCTTGTATGGGTGAGATATTTCTCTTCTTAATCATTCATTTATGAGTATGGGGACTCCATTCCAAGGAGAGTTTTGATTTTGAGAGTTTGATTTGACAATGTCTATGTACATGAAATAATGTTACTTGTAATTACTCCAAGGGAATGCTTATATTTTATTCATTTTACTACTTAACTATAAACAAGTGGTTCAGTTTTTGAACAGGACACCTCCACACGGAAATTATGAAAAATTGTGCTATATTAATGCTGCTACTTAACATGTAAAATAATATTAAATTACAATCCAATCACAGATGTAGATGAGTCAAACTGTTATTTTCAATTTCTTAATAACTTTTAAGATGGTTTATGCCGTCTTGTCATTTGCTTCACTGACTTACCTCTTCCTACATTAAAATCTTGGGTTTATTGCATTAAGACGGCAGCATTTCCAAGAGACTTGATTTTTCATTAATTTGATATTCAAACAGAAGCTAGAAACTTATCTGTTTAGAAATGACTATATAGATTGTTATCAGTTACACCTATAAGCTAGCAGGTCATAAGGACTCTCTAGAAAATAGGCAGGACTTGCTTTTTAAAGACATATTTAAAGAGTCTCTTTTCCTCCTCTAGAGTTTAATTTTTTTCCTGGCCTTTACTATCCAAACCCATTTGGGCTCTGGACTTGCCGGAAAATGTTTCTTTTTAAAAGTTGTCTGAGGTGAAAATGGAGTTAGAAGTTAAAGCTTTTCTGTGTCTTTCACAGTAATTTTGCTAGCAGCTACTTTTCAAGAGTAAAAGAAATGGTACAATGAATGATATTTGGATGTTCTTATATAGGTGTCTAATGGAATAATGGTTCATTTATAACCTGAAATAAGTAAAATACATTGACTAATTGAGCATCCTTACACAGTCTTACTACACCTAGGAGAAGTATTCCTGTTGCATAGTGCTGCTGACACATCTCACACAGGAACAGCTGCTGATCACTTGTGAGTTGTTGTCTTAGTGCAGCTCTGGAAGGCGTCTGTGTAGAAAATGAATACCTGGGTGTATAGCTCATGTAAAAAAAGATCCATCATGTATGTATGAAAAGTTTGTCTGTATTGAAAATAAAAAAATCCTCTTTCGATCTGTGAAATTAGACTACCTAATTATTAATACAAAGTGATGCAGGAAGAATCCAACTCTCTGTGTTCTTCTCCCATCTTCTCTCCATGCAGAAAGTATATTTTTTTGGCAGAATGTGCCAGAAATTTGTTATTCTTGACCACTCTGACACAAGAAGCATACAAGAAATGGGCTTTTGCTATGTGTGTTGCCACATGCAGCCTGGTTGAAGAGCTGAAATTTGCAGTGTTATTCCTTATATGGCTCTAAACCTGTCCTTGCTTTTATGAACACCCAAAGTCAGCTGTCTCACCACATTGCAAGAGGGCACTAGGCCATCTGAACAGGTGGCCATGAGCACTGACACAGAAAGATGCTCCTCACGTGTGCTTACCAAGGGCACGATTTCCTGCTGGACCATACTGAGCTCATGCACAGCTAGAGGGATGTGCACTCATTAATCCAGCTCTGAGCTGTATTAAGTTTAAAAATAGCTTTTGTGACAGCATGGTGATAGTTTCTGACCCACTTAAATTTAGCAGAACAGCATATAAGCAACAGAGATTTCTGGTAAGCCTTCAATGTGCAGCAGAACAGATCAGAGTAGTGCAGACTAATTTAGTCCAGCTATCACAGAGAGCATTACTGGTCTTCCAGAGTGGAGAGGAAAAAGACCATCAAGATTTGACAGCAACCTTGGTATCCAAGCAGACAAAGGTCATCCCTGAATGAGTTTATGCCTCTCAGCAAGGAACTGAGTGTATTATTAATATGAAAGCTCATCCTGTAAATCTAAATATAGTTTAGATGTTAAGGAGTAAAAGTGTGCTACAAAATAAAAGCGTATTTAAAAAAAAAATACATTCACACTAATGGAGCAGTTTCCATTCACTAAAGGAGCCGTTTTGTACATGTTAAAATATCACATCACAAAAGGTTAATTCAGGTGTAAATTCATGTACCATTGCTTCCCATACTGCTGTAGTCTAGCCCTTAGCAGTAATGTAAATCAATGTAGCTTCATTAGAGGAAACAGAGGCACACGTTTACATGCTCAGTAGCAGCAGGAGCAGGATTGTCTGTGGCAGTCTCTTTATATTGCAATAACTTAGATGAGAGTCCTTGCCCATATCCTTAGTCACAAATATTCCATGACGGAATGACAGGAGTGTGTGAAGGTCATTTCAAATTATGCTGTGCCGTGTAAAGCACACTCAGGGTTGTTTTGCTATATTCAGTAGGCCCAGTTGTGCCAGTGGAGACCCGTGCCACACTAAGTAGAGCAGCTCCACAGAGACCACTGTTTCAGAGATGCAGCAGTGCCAAAGGTTTCCAAAAATATTAATGTAGTTGCTTGAATGAAAGGAAGCCGGTATCAGAGAGGCCATACCTACTTGGAAAACATTTATCCTTTTGAAATCAGGATTGTCTAGAGTTGCTTCATACACATGTACCACTGATCTCTTACACATTCTTAATAGAGTATGTGGCATTTCACAGATGTTTCCCACCAGAGGCATATTGACATTTCAGAGCTTGCTATAATAATAGTAAGTGACTGTGATCTAATAACTTCTCAGTTTCGCTTAGCTCTTTTGCAAAGCCTATTCTTGGCTAAAGCTCTTCTAAATTCAAGCCACTAGAAGGCAAACAAGAAACATCTGGTTTTCCAGTGCAGGACTGAAACAGTTGCCGGAGTGGAGTGCATGTATTCATTCCTGCTAGCATTGTTTCCATGATTTTTCTGTTTTCTCTCTCTCTCTCTCTCTCTCTCTCTATGTACATGGTGCATACTGATATTCAAGTACAAAAGAACCAGTAAAAACACAAATGCTATATATTTTAAAGTGCACACATTTTCATTTAAAGTGTTTTGTTTCATGTAAAAACTGACAATGCTTAACAGCATTCAATAAGAAATATTTCAGTAACATCCAACTCATGTCCATGCAGGAGTGCTAATGAAGAGGGTGTCAATGAGAGTATTTCTTAAAAAGCAAATCCTTTGCAACTGGGACGATGTACACTTGCACTTATCTGGTGTGAGCAATTCTGGAAGTAGAAAACATATTAGGATTATAAGGGATTTTCCTGGTCAGACCTGCAATATAGAATTCAGGAAATCTCTCACTTCACTCACTGATTTCAATAGTTGTAGTTAAAGTAGAGAAATATATTTTATAAATAGGCCCATTTGAGTTGTAAGATTGTGAGAAATCAGTATCTATTCTAAAGCTGAAAAATTGGTTCACTACTTAACTACCTGCACTTTTTAAATTGCATCTTATCTCTAGGCCAAATTTATCTAATGTTATCTTCCATTAGAGGCTTTTACACATTTCTTGGATAGGTTGAAGAGTTGTCTCTTCTAATCTTATGCTACAGGAATGTATAGACTACATTTCTGTACCTTCTTCCTTTCTTCAAGAAAGTTAAATGGACTGAGCTTCTTAGGCTTTATATTATACAAATATTTTATAATTCTTTATCATTGTCATGGCTCTTTAAAACGTTTTTTTTCATCCAGAACGCAGGTAAAGGAATAAGAGCAATTGTGAAAGTGTGTTTGGTAGAGTTAACTGATGCAAGCTGTTAACAAGCTGAGCTTGTTGCTATATTTGGATAGACATGCTAATGATCAATATTAAGGAGAAAGTCAATGATGTAGGCATGCAAAAGAAAGGCAGCAAGAAAGCAGCTGCTGTTGTCCTATACCAAATGAGAAGGCAGCCAGGTGTGTGATTGAAAAGTCATGGTTTCCTGTGGGCCTCAGTACACCTGCTTGTTGGCCAACAAGTTAATCAAATTACTTCAATGACCACTAGTCTAACATCTCCATTGCATACAACCTCAGGATTCTTTGTATGGCTGAAAATTTTTAGTGATTATTTTTTTCCATTCAGTAAGAAAAATGTGAATGGAACATGGCTAAAATTCCTGTGTATTCTTCCTTATACTCTATCTAGGACTGTCCATGCTGAGGAAATGAGACAACAGCAAATTTTAGAGCAATAAGATGTCAGGAACTCAGGCTGGCACAGTAGAATAATTCTGCTCTCCATCTTGATGTTCAAATTACTCCAAAAACCTGTTCTGTTGTCATATGTCATCAGATTTTGCACCAATTAAATTATAAAATAAGTGAGTCTTTTTAAAACTTTTAGTTGATCCTTTACTTTCTATGTTTGTGCAAATTTTAGGCACCTCTTCTGTGCCTGACCATTGTTCATGACAGCTGTTAATCAATCAAGATTGAGTAGCAAAGATTTCTATGCAGTCAACAGTCAGCTTCATTCATACTAATTGTAGGAAGAAGTCGAAAACAGCTTAGGAATTTGGGTAAATGAGGAGGAGAATCAATAGACAGCATTCATAACTCTAATAAGGCAAACATCATTAAAAGCTTTATCTTGATCATACTGCCTGATCTGGTTTGAGTTCTCCAAACAAGCAGCCCACGTGTTGCATTGCCAGCGCATCCATCCCAGCCCTCTGGCTTTTCCTGTGCCGAGCAGGGAGCTGACACGCACTGCCGGCTCCACCAGGGACAAATTGGCATTCCGTAAGGGAAAAGAGCAGTGACGTATCAATCATTTACTGTTTGCAACTGAAAGTGGAAAATATTTCATTAAATAAGGCAGTAGAGCTATCTTTCAGACCTTTTATAACCCATAAAGTTAAGTCACAGAGAGCAGTTTGTCACACACAGTAGTACCACACTGGAAAAACTGAAAAAAAGAGTTTGTATAAGTAGGGCTAGTTGCTTGCCTCTCACCATAGACATCCTTTATTACAGTAAGATCATCTCTCAAAGAAATCTGAAGCCTGTTTGCAAATGTTCTGTGGAAACATTTTCCATATTAATTTTTCATCTACTTTTTTATGAACTGCTGAAGCCTTCAGACATAATTCATGCTTGTTAATCAAACCACATCCTTTTCATGAGAGTATAGCATTGCCAGCTGCTTCTAAATGTATGCAAGCAAAATTAGAGGTGTTTGTCTGAAAAGAAATTTCTGAAGATATTTCATTAAAGAATCCCTGGAATTTCTTTTAAAGCTAATGCAAAGAACAAATCAACTCTGAATTCAATTAAAGAAAATTACTGAGTTCTCACAAGCTACTTTTAAAAATTTTTTCTTCAAAGACTTTTTTTCAAAAAATCCAATATCCCACACATTAATCACATAAAAACAATTAAATCTTTACCACAGAATACAAGACTGTGTGTCAATAATCTAAGTACTTTGACACACAAGTTATGTGGTAAAAAAAAAAAAAACAGGTATAGATTACTTGCATACTTTGTTTTCTTATCATTTTGCGCACATTAAATCAACAAACAACTGATGTGTGTTCACATTTTATATCAACCAAAATACCAGTTGCAATAGATATGTCTTTGTTATGAGCATACCAATGGCTATAAAAAAAATATAATCAATAGCCCTCACATTAAGAGAACTTCTAAATTGATGTTTCATACATATATATAAGATGTATAAAACACTTCAGTACTTAAGGAACTGTCATGGTTAATTTTTACATGTTTAGTCTAATTATATGCAGACTTTAAGGCTGCCACTTTCTATATGTTAAATATTCTAATACTTATGTATTGTGACAATTAGAGGCTTTTTTGGGGGGGATAGATACTTGAGATGTATTTTGAGTTTAATAGTCCTTGCACCAAACAAGCAAATCAATGAAAAGTTGTGGATATGTGACTCCTAATGCCAAACATTGATTTTAAAATTAATTATTTTATGCATGAGTGTAAGCAATGCATTTTCTGAATAGAAAAATTCTGAAGAAGTCATTCTCTCTCTGCTAAAGTCAGTGGCATGCAGCAGAAATACAGCTACCAGAAGTTTGTTGTACTTTGATGTACAGAAGTGCAATTCTGTGTGCAAGTAAATATTAACACAACAAACAGCAATTTGTTTGGCTGACACAGATGCCATGGTACCTTCCCTTCTGCAAGGTCCTTCTTTTCCTTTGGTTGCAGCCATGGTACTGACAGGAAAGTTACCAGTTGTGTGTCTCATACCTGGATCGCAGAGAGAGCAAATGGCTTCTAAGTTCAAATTGTCAGCACTCAGTTAGGAAGTGAGATGTTCTGGGTGAGACTAAAAGCAAGATCTATTAATTTGTGGTTCAACAGTACATTTGTTTTTTCAGCCTTGTGCCATACATGTGCTCGCTCAACCTCCTTCTTCTCCCCCACTGCAGTGGAATGGGGAGGACAATCAAAGCAAAACATGTTTATTGAGACAAAAACAGTTTAATAAATGAAAATAAAGTCAAATACAATAATGATGATAAATAATAATGATTGCAATAAAAAGGGGGGAAAAAAGTGGTACACAATGCCTTTGTTCACCATACACTGACTGATGTCAGAATCCCCTTCCCAAACCTAGACTGGCCACATTCCCTGCTCACTCCTCCTAGTTTATATACTGGGCATAATATTCTGTGGTGTTAAATATCCCTTTGGTCAGTTCAGGTCATCTACCCAATTGTACTCCCTCCATTTCTTTTGTGGACCTCCTTACTGTCAAAACAAAAGACAAGAAAAAAAGTACTTGACCTAGGATAAACACAGCTTAAAAAATAAAAACAGCAGTGTGTTATCAAAATCATTCTCATCCTGAATCCAAAACACAGCACTGTAACAGGTACTGAGAAGAGCCTACCATATCCTACCTGAAATCAGGACCTTCCTGCAGTAGAAATAACACTGGGATAAATGCTCTGCCCTTCCCTTTGCTGCCTGCAAAACACAAGGGGAAGCTGCACTGCAGGCCTGGAGCTGGGGTGCCCTGGAGGAGTAGGGACCAGGATGGAGAAAATACTCTTGAAAAACCCTGCCTCCAGCAGTCACCTGCCAGACAGGGAAAGGTGGAAGGATAAACTTTAACCTGCAGAGAACTGACTGTGCCACCACTGATGAAGAACAGCATGAAGCTTACCAACACAAACCAGCCCCACCCCAAAAAAGGTGGTTTCTAAGTGAGGAAAAAATAAATTTCCACTGCTGCAGCAGGGTTTGCTCTGCCATGCACTGTAGCTCTGTTCTGGCTGAACACAACGATATCTTTCAGTACAATCTGGGAGGCCCAGCTGTCGAGGTGGGAAAATATTGGAGTTTTTTCTATTTTCAATGTTTTCCCTGCTGTATTAACAATCTGAAGTTACTGTTTTACAGTGAGTATATTGTTGGGTTTTCAACTGACACCAGTCACTATCACTTGAGATTTCATTTGAAGTAATGTTGTACAGCGGAATTCCCTTTCATTCTGACAAAAGGTGGATTTTAATCAGTTTACAAAACTCTGCTTAACTTCTGAGGATTTTTTAAGCATTTTTTTATTTAAAAAACATCCATAAAAGCATTAAGATCACCTTCTAGCTTTTCTTTGAGATGAGTGCCAGTAATCTGTGCATTTCAGCTCCTAACATCACCAGAGGTATTAAAAGGAAAGTCTTTCTAAAGGTGTATAGTGACTCATCTCCCAGTGGTGTTGTAAGAATTAATTAGCTAATGCCAGTACAGCATTATATAAATGCTAAGTACTATTGTTGACAGATTAAGGTTATGAGTGCCAAGTGGCAACAGGAGCTTTGTTATTGAGAATTGTCTCTCACTCTTGAAGCAGAAGAGACCCTCTCAGGAATGACACGCTAAATCACTCTTCCTGACTTTTCAGCCTCTCTCTCTTGCAGAATTTCTGAAGATGACACGAGTCATGCTGGTGGGTTTGTGACAGCAATCCAGGAAGGAATTGCAATAAGCTAAAAGTCAATTAGGTAGAAGTTTCCTCTACTGTTAACTGAATCATAGAGCAATATCCCACAGAGAGAACTGTCAAGTTCCATTTGTCTGCAGCTCAGCAACCATGCACTATGTAATCTAGGATCAATAAACCAGAACCTGGAAAGGGTATAAGGCACAACACTTATTTCTGCTGTACCAGTCATTTAGAAACCTATGCATTTACAGTTCCAGCCCCTAGAAGGAGTCAATGCAAGCAGCTATAAATGTGTATTCAGCTCATTTTGCACATAACACAAACAGCAATCATCAATCTTAAATGACAAGTTTTAGCCATGACTGCTTAACTACTCTGATTCAAGTAGCTGCTTTCCAGTGTGTTTATATCTTTATATTCTAGAATGCATGTGCAGAGCTGATTTTCTTCAATTTACATTATTTTAGCAAACAAAATCAGCAGAAGTGATGGACTGGTTAGTGAGGCAATTAAAGAGGTTAAAATCTGCAAAAAAAAGGTATAAATAGTCATGTGCACATGAATTATAAGCAACATCACCCTTTTTCTCTTGTTCCAGTGTACACAATGTTCTAAAACATAATTATTTGAAAACTTCCTGACTTTCAGTGAGGAGAAAACAATGAGACTGAGCATCATGTAGAATTCAAACATGGCAAATTCATCATAGGTTACTCTCTTTCATCCCTTTCTAAAAGTCTTAATTTTACATAGTTTCAATGCCTCAATCTAAGTTGCCCTTTTACCAAACACCAAAAAATTATAGCATATGAGGGACATCAGCATCTCACAGGAAAAGAGTAATCAGGTTTTAATTTTTTGTCTGAGAAGACCCTTGCAAAAAAGTAATTCATTAGCAAAACTATTGCTTAAAATTTCATTTTACAAAACTTTCCACCATATTTTACCTCAGCTAGTTCCCTGTCACAACAGAGCAAAACAAAACAAAACAAAACAAAAACAAAAACAAATAAAAATAGAAGCAAAACCAAAAAAACCCCACAGAGCTAGTTAGTCTAAGTGAAAGAAAACACAGATCAGACTAAATTTTGCCTGACCAAATAAAAGTGCAGATGAGACCTTACCCCTATGATTACCACCTAACAGGCTGCTCAAAAAGGGCAACTCAGACAAGCAAGCTGCATTATAAGTACATACATAATAAATGTAGAAACAGGATGTGATGAATAAAAAGGCTCTGACCAAATATAAAATTTTTCTGCTACAATAGCATTCACTTTCAGAAAACGGTGCTTATTCCCTGACTTCTATTTAATCCCTGTCATTCCCATAATCCTGTGTATCATTTCCTTGGTGCCAGGTTAGCTGCAACACTCTCCACCCTCTTGATCTTCAAAAATTCTCTTTGGCAAGGTATCTTGTCCAGATTTCTATATAAATCTTGTATTCCAGGGTTGCTCTGTAGTCCAATAATTGTCTGTCGTGACTCTTATCTGCACGTGATTCTCCTCAATTCATTCAAACAAAGCCTCTTATTGCCATTGTTTTCCTAGAACTTGTATAGCACTAAACATGCTAGAATTAATTTCATTTAATGCACTATTTTGTTGAAAACTAGAGTGTTGCTATATGAGATTATTTGTTTGTGTGCAGCACGGTGACTGACCACTTCTTTAGTTGGAGACTGGAAGTGAGAGCCTCAGTGATACATTACCAGGGGATGCAGGGTGAATGTTTTCAGGATGAGAGGAGGGAAACAATTTGAAGAATACTTCTGTATCACTCACAGTTAGCGTGTAGGCTGCTGCCAAATGCTGGTTATTGTCTTCCTTCCTGAAGCACTAGTGAACACTGCAGCACAGTGCTATTTTCAGCTCCTTGACAAGATGATTACAATGTAAAGTCACGCTGCGTGACCAGCATGCCAGGTGTTCGCTGTTCTAGCTCTGCTTTTATTACTTTGGGGATGAGAGAATGATGAAGGGAAGGATTGGAGTTACTTAGATTTTCCAACAGCAGGTCAGCTTGGATAGCTGGGCTATATTTACTCAAGGCATTGGCATACTGTGTCTGTCATTTTCTTTGTTTTACTAATAAAAAACAATTGGAACAAAATTAGCCAAAATAAAATGCACTCTGTTAGGAATTTCCAAGGCAAAGTTGGCACTTCTGAGAGGTTAAATAGTGCCAAGTTAGGTAGGTTTTCCCTGAGTAGAACAGGTGTTGAGAAGGCTACAGCTGAGCAAACTCCCCAAACCACACAGCATTCATGCTCACAGGCACACAGGGGTTGCAAGGCAGAGGAGAGATTATCACAGATACCTTTTCCTTCCAGGCCTTAAGTGCCCTGCCAAGTCTATAAAAACTAGAAAAATTACAGGTGGACCTTGCAATTGTGTTTTTTAGTGTGCTTTCTTTTCAGTAGGAATCTAAAAGAGATCAGATACGCAGCCTCAAAATCAAATAGCTGTAACAATTGCTAACTAACAGCTAACATGTTTTCTCCTGAATGTTTTTTTTGTATAATTCCCATTCTCATTTCATAGCCACAACATTTTCCAAGGATGTCTTGCAACTAATTAAGAAATACAAATATGTTTCAAGATACCTGTTTAAATCCAAAAAGACTCAAGTCTGACTGTGTTGTTGGATCCAGATACATTTTAAGATATCTGGCCTAGATTAGCAATTTCCCTTTCTGATGGAAATGGGTCAAAGAACAGTATGAATGGGGTAGCAGTAGATCTTTACAGTGACTTTTTTATGGCTTAGGATCTTACATGTAAGCAGTCCCAAAGGAAAGGAAGGACTGATGATATTAGCTAACAAGGACTTCAAAGAGTATTTAAAAAGTTATCAGTCTAAAGGCAAAGTGATAAATAGCAAAATAAATGTATGACGCTACAGAAAATAAAGATACATGTAGAAAATTAATTAGTCCCAAAGCCGTTTGTGATAAAGTAAAATAATATCAATAGTTTTCTTAAATTTGAGTCACAAATTTTGATTGCCTTTGAAAGAAATTCCTGGGAAGTTTCCTCATAATTCTTAGCTTGAAAAGTCCTGTAGGTCACAAAATTATCACACAAGTTAGGAAAAAGCCTTGTGTTGGTAGAGTCAATCAGAGTAGAAATAAGCTCTATCATTTGACCATGGCCTAATAAAACGACACCAGTGACCCACTTCTCACTGACACAAAAAGCTTCATTAGATCAATTGTATGCATTCAACAGGTCTCTGGCAGCGACCAAGCCAGATCAGCAGCCTGAAACACCTCTATCTAGTCTTAGGCTCAACTCAGTGCAGATTTTTGGTCTTCTAATCTTCCTTAACTATATACAGCAATAAAAGCGGGAACTGTCTTGGTAAGGATTGTGACCTAAGGAGAAATTCACCAAAGCTACTAGAATTTGTTTATTCACACATACAATCATGGAGATGATTCATCTGACAGATTTATTCTGTAGCTTCTTATGGTGAAAAAGGAAAGGCAGGCTGAGCTCCATGATGCCTCAATTCCCTGAGCCTTGCTGAGGCAGTCACAGACATGAACTGAGATTCTCAAGGTAGAAAACATCTACAATCTCAGTAAACAAGCAAACTTTTTAAAATATCTTCCATTTTCAATCAACTGTTTCCCTGTCCCAACATTTAGCCCCCACTTACCATCTTGACATGTTTGTTTTCATAGGAGATTTGGGGCAGCTGAAGTGTCTCTGATGAAAGCCTGTGTATTTGCAAAGAATGTACACAAAGCTCCATTTCCCTGAATGTGGTAGAAGCAAACAGCAGAAGGCTATTTCCTTGCTCAGAAATCTAGCTCTCCATTTTCAGTAGGTACTCTACTCAACAGAAACTTTTTGTCTTGGCTTTCTCCCTGGGCCACCCACATTGCATATTTGTTTTATCCAAGTTTTCTGATTATTTCTAAATGCATAGGTCCTATCAGTTAATGTCTTAGTCAGTGAATATATAATAATTTCCCAGAAAGTTCTTTGTTCTTCACAAATTAGTTCATACTTCAGCTTGTCTTTGTTGGCTAACTGCCTGGGTGGTGGCTTCTACTGTTTTCAGCAAATTTACTTCATACAGGAGCTTAGCTGCTGCTTCTTGTTTAGACTGAATGGAGGGTGCCCCCATAACCAGGGGATTAATGAGGCTTGGAATTTTCTGCAGATCAAAGACAAACTTTATGGCAGCCATTAACATCTTGCAGCACTTGAGCATAGCATTCTTGAGAAAAAAAAAAGAAAAGCCTATAATGATCAAGCCACAACATCACCTAATCACCCATTTCTCCTCATTGGAGTATTTCCCTCAGGGGAATTTATGTGATGTTACACTTCAGACAGAAAATTGAATGAAAAAGGGGAAAAATATTTTAAAAGATAACAGAAAAAGAACACTGAAGGACATATACCATAAAAAAAAAAAAAATAGACCTGAGAGGAAAGGGAGAGAAATAGTAGAATTGTATATGCCCACAGATAAACTTCAGCATCTATGGGCTCTGATTTATATAGGGCAATAAATGAAGAATGGATGGCTGCAGCATGTATTCTGATTCAGGCTTATGCTCAGCCTCTCTTTGACTATGATTTCCTCTTAACAGCTCCTAAACTAGTTTTGGGCTTTGTGTCCTGCAATCAGTAGGAATTTGTATTTGTTTATCATTCTGTGATATACTCCAGCAGTTCAGGAGCTGCTTATGAAAAAATTAAGTCTTATCCTCTTCAAGAAAAACAGCATCCATCAGAGATATGCAGCAATCATTCAACCTTAACCTTCTGGAGTGCTTCTATCCGAGTCTTAAGACAGATATTTCCTGGTAAATGAACTGTGAACAGAACGATCTCAGCCATGGGAAACAAATTTGTAATCTCGGCACAGAAGTTTCCCTAGGTGGAAATGCAAATTATATTCACCAAATACTTCTTATTTGCACAAATGTAACACCAACAAAGACTGAAATTATGCTGATGGATGCGCCAATTTTCCCAAACCTCGAACACAACAAGCACGAATCTGTACTCCACTTGCGTGCACAGCACTTTTGGCAGGCTGGGCTTGCCAAGCTTGCTCAGATATTCTGTGCCCTAGCAGCTGTCTATCAGGTTATGGAAGCTGGATATCACACCAGGACCTGGGGCCTGAGACCTTAAATCCCAATATTGTGAACAGAAGTGAGTGTGGGCACAAAACTGTAAGGTGTTCTGAAGAACGTGCATGTGCAAGCTGTCTCTGAGTACCTTCAGAAAAAACCCTGCAGAAATACAGACTGGTTGCTCTGTGATGCAATCCCAATAAATGTCATCATTTTTCAACACAGTTAATACAAAAGAAATAATAACAAATGGGATCATTTGTCCACTGTTACACTGACAACTTTTCTCCTTAGCAAATTAGTCTGGACAAAGTCATAATGGTACAGAACTGTGTTCAACTAGCACTAGTTCATAAGACATATAAATTACTCTTTTACCAAGCACTGCATTCATGTAATGACAAAGCTTTCAGGGAACTTCCTGTCTAAAGTGATAGGAACAGTCTAGATAAGCCTATGAATAAAACGGGAAAGCAGGCAAATTAAATTAAGTGCTAGCATGGCTTACCTAGGCACTTTTGCTTAGTTTTGTATTGCTATTATCTTTTTACTTAGCCAGGGTTTTGTGGTTTTTTTTCCAATTAATTGTGTAGTTTCTCTTCATATTTGCAAAGAATTCAAATAAATAAGAGTAAAGTAACCAAAATAATTTAATTTTAATCCTTATGTTGCAAATTACTCCAGTTTCAGATTTGAAGACCAAATGGATAGGCAGATGCACAGATTCTAACTATTCACAGCAGGAGAAGTCTAATAGGGTTTTTCTGAACCCAGCTGAGTGCCAGATTTTTTCCCAGTTTTGAAAACTAAAATTATGAACTAAAGCCATCTTTAAATACTAATAAACATATAAAATAGTTAATTGACAAATAAAAAAAAGGTGAATATATGTTTTTCTAGAACAGAATAAAGAATGTTCTCAATAAGAGTATTCAAGATTTTATTATAAATAAAAAGATGTCTATGTCTAGCATTTTAGAAATACAGTGAGGAGTTTCAAATTTCTGGTTTCAGCGGTCTCAAAGAGAAATAACTTTGATCTTTGCCATAATTTAATTTTTTTGTATTATCTTGACTCCAAAGCAGGCCTATTTAAAAGCCTTGGCAATAATTTTTTGCAAGAATTCCAAAATTACTGAGGCTCAAGAAGTATGAATTACAGTAATTTCACAATTATAAGCAGCATCTCCGGGTGCCAGCAACTTTTCATTCTTTGTCCATACATAAACCGCACCTGATTATAAGCTGCACATTACAATACAGGGTGTGATAAAAGGTATCTATTCTATCATCATCTGTTGAGGGTGGGGACAGTGATCCTTATCTCCATGGCAGATAATCTGCTAATGGGCCATCCATTGAAACCAGGCAGGGCATTGTTCTTTATCTTTTCACAATCCATCCTTCCTCCAGGGAGTCATTTTCTGCTAATGGCCCATTGAGTCCCACTGTGTGACTGATAAAATTACTGCATCCCATTGGAAGTTGCTCCAGCCAGGGGGAAGAGCCCAACATTTCTTACCAAGATAAAAACAGAGGTTTTGGGACACTAAGGTAGCCCCTTTCTCCACTGGACTCCAGAGGGAAACCAGATTTCTCCACATCACCACTGGACCTCTGGAGGGAAACTGCACCTTGTACAGGAGCACTACTCCAATTGAATCACATCTGTCACTGCAGGAGGATGCAGCCACCATTTAATGGGACTGCTACCAACACCCTGCCTGACGGGGTGTCAGGTTGTACTCTGACTTTGTCAGGGTTTGGAGTTTGTTTCTTTGTAGTACTGTATTTCTATTTAATTTCCCTAGAAAAGAACTGCTATTTCTAATTCCCATATCTTTGCCTAAGAGCCCCTTGATTTCAAAATTACAATAATTTGGAGGGAGGGGCTTTACATTCTCCATTTCAAATAGAAGCTCCCGCCTTTCTCAGCAGAGACCTGTCCTCCAAACTAAAACAGCAACTTTTTGTTCTTTGTCCACATATAAGCCGCACCTGATTATAAGCTGCACTTCGGGTTCGGACCAAAATTTTAGTCAAAATGGTGCAGCTTATAATCGTGAAATTACTGTATATATGAAAAGCAACAACAAGAGCATCTAAGGCTGCCACCATGTGAATCCTCAAGCTTGCTGAGCCTCAGGAAATCTATTAATGTTGACAGGGCAATGGTTTGGCTGACTGCCTGAGCAATAGGTAAGCTGAGCTGTAAGCATGCCAGAAATGCATAACTGAGGCAGGAGTCATCTGCTGGCCAAGTACATTAGTGTTCATTCATTGACAGCTTTAGTTGTTGGATCAGAATGACAGTTTTATGGTCTTCTGCAGATGGGTTAGGTGTTACAAGAAATAATCTACTTGGGATGAAGGAAAAACATGACAAAAAAAGTCCAAGTTGTTATTTCTCACAGGCAATAGAATAGCGACTTCATGCTCCCAGATTTATTCATAAGTCCATGTGAAAACCACTCTTGTAAGCATGCATTTCCCACTGGAGGGACAAGAGGGGAAACACAACACAGAGGAGCAGCAACACACTTAACACGGGGTCTGTTGAAAAGAAAATGCAATTTTACTTCTGCTAAGTGTCTGAAAATCAGCAAGATTTCTTGGGCTGAGGTAGTGAGAAACATGAAGTTTTACACAACCTTCAGAGAGCTGGTGCAATTTCCCTTCACAGGCTGAACTGCTGAGTAGACTGCCCATAATGCAGTACATACAAACTCATTCCCCTCTTCTGCCAGGAGGCAATTCAACTCCCTCATAACGTCTCCCTGAGCAGCTATGTTTGATGGCTGCTAATTCCAAGCGTTTCTCATTTTAGCTGTTTCACTTTGCCTGGATTCTTTACATAGCTACAGAGAGGATATGAATTAAACGCTTGTCTTGGTCACATTTAAGGCGCTTAAAAGACGTGGGTATTTTCTTCAGTCAGTCATTACCTGCCTGGTTGAAAACTTTAACTGACTCTATGAATCCCAAGAAAAAATTAGAAATATTACATGCCTCCATCTAATGGGCTCTGCCCATCCAGAAGCCTCTAAGGCTGGCTGCTGGGCAGCTTGGTTTGAGCCTTAATGGCCGAATGCTAAGAGCATTTCCAGAAAAGCCTGCCTGTGCCTGCTCAGCAACCTCCTCATGCATTTTGGGTGACTGCTGCTGAGATGCTTTGAAGCCCCTTCTTCCCCAGCTGTTTTAGGAATCTACCTTCAAAAGTTATTTTTTAAATTAGAAACTATTCTTCGAATTTGCATCCAGATGATTGACAAACTTAATTTTTAACATGAAGTCGACCCAGTAAACTTCTCAGCTGAGTGTTTAATCTGATCCAGTGCCATACACAGTGATGGTGAAAAGATGGAAAGGTCTTGTTCCCCAGTGTTCACACTAAATACCTGGAAGAAGACCACTGCATGGACAATTTTTTGAGTCTAGTTCTCATTGTAACCTACAAGTAGGACCCTAGGCTGTCCACGATCTGAAGTGTATTTTGCCAGACTGCTATCTGAGAAGATTGTGTAGGAATCAGACCCAAGAACTGTATTCCTCACATTTATACATGTAGTGGATGTCTGACGAAGGCATTCAGGCCAATGGAAAATTAAAGACTGAAACAGTAGCTGTTGGAGAAACCTGACAGCAGTTTTTGTTTAATGACCCATTTCAGGCCAACCATTCTATTATGCCTCATGATATTAAAACTGGACTGTAATTTTCCAGAGTGTATGAAGGGCAGAAGTCCTCTTTTTCCAAAGGACTTTCAGCCACACGCAGCTTACCTATTTTTATCACCTCATTTGAGCATTAAGTTAATTGATATAAACATATAAAGCCCTAGAGATTCAGTTAGAAGATGATGGAAGATTCCCAACACATAGGAATTTTTAAATTTTCTTTTTGTATACTGATGTTTTTAGGTAGTCTAGGAACAAAACTTACTTTGCCAAAGTACTGATTAAGTTATTTTGTGTATATAAAAGTGTTTTTCTTGGTGCTTATGCTATCTATTCTCTTTCATATAGTCTTCAGTCAAACAGAATCTGAAATGTATGTGATTATTGAATTATTTAATAACGTACTTCTATTAAGACTAATCTGACACTTAGAAGTAATGCAATATGAAGCCTGTCATGCATCTAAAAATCACTTCAGAAATTCTTTATCTTTTTTTTTCCAGAAGCTTCAGGTGTGGGGAGGAATCAGGGGAGTTTATCTCCTGTGTTTAGAGCACATAGATAGCCTTGCTCCATTGTATGTTCCTGTGGTCCTGGAGTCATATTTTTTCTCTGAGGAGTCTGAAAGTCTTGATAGGATCAGCATTAATTGGATGGTGTAGGTAGAAGGATTAGGTACAACAGAGCCTGAAATTTCTGTGGCTTGAAAACTCTACTTATGCATATTTAGACAGTGCATATTTAGACAATGCAAGAATCCGAGACATTGCTTAAGAGCAAATAAAACAGGATGGCACATTATAAAAACCTGTATAAATCCATTTTTTCCTAGGTTTTGTGCATTTTTAGGGAATCTACTGAAAGACAAGCATCTATTGCAAAAACAGGGGA
This sequence comes from Catharus ustulatus, assembly GCF_009819885.2. Lineage (NCBI taxonomy): Eukaryota > Metazoa > Chordata > Aves > Passeriformes > Turdidae > Catharus > Catharus ustulatus. Next base: position 42,383,216 of record NC_046224.1, on the reverse strand, counting down.
GTAAATTTTTATCTGTAAGAATTATGCCCAACCAAGTAGCTTATGATTGTTTACTACTTATCTTTTCTCCTGAGAGCTGTTTGAAGATGAGAAAGCTGTGTCTCCTACTGTAGGGCAGGAGAGCACATAGTTGGCACTCAGTAACTGGTAGCTAATAATAGTGGTAGGCAATTAAATCTTCAACCAGGCACGTGCTAGCCAGTAAACATTTAGCTGCCAGGTAGCAGACAGATGGCCTCACACATAACAAGTGAAAATACCTGCTCTCAGGGCCTTTTTTCTCCATTTGCTTGTTAGCATGTGTCGCTTCACACTGGTTTTGTTGGGAGGAACCAGACATGGACAGACAGGGTGCAGGCTTGCCATTACTGTCATTGGCAATGAATACCAGCAGTGGGAAGCTCAGGGATTCCAAGATCCCCTTGCAGCTGAAATCACTGTCAGTGTGAGGTTAAAAATGCCTGGAATGAGAAGGTTATCCTTTGACAAAATACTTTATTGTCGGTCCTTGTTTTAAGCCACTGCAAAAGCCCAGGCTGGGATGTTTAATCATCAAGTTACAAAAAGCCAGTGGGGAAGAAGGTTGCAATTCCCAGTGAGATCTATCAAGCAATCTGATGTTTTCTAACTGCAGAGGAAAAATCAGTTGCAAAACTCTTTGTTTTGTTTCAGTCACACAGCTCCTGCCTTTCTCACTGGCCATGACATGCACATCAGACAGAGGAACAGGGAGATCTGGGGTGCAGGAAGCAGCTGAGTGGACAGTTGAAAAAATGTGACATGCATTAAAAACTGTGCTTCATATGGCAGAGTAAAAGCAGGAGGACTTCAAGAAAAAAAATTATCTATTAATTGCTTTCCTTTTTGATTTGCTCAATTTTCAATGCTTTTTTAGTCCTGGATAACAAACTTTCCTGGCTGGATGTGTAATATGACAGAGCCTGGTGTCCTGCATATGCACCCTATTGTGTGTCCAGCTCTCCCTGAAGCAGCACACCCTGCCATCCATGCATGTTATTTACTGCATGGGATTTACTTTGCATGCATGCATTTCCTACCTGCATTCCGCTACCTGCTTCCAAGTATGCAGGAAAGAGGGAGTGCCAAGAACAGGCTGCTGTAGCTGTCAAAGTAATTTTTGCAAGATAAGAGGAACCATTTTACATAGTTATACTGCCAAGGGATCCCAGCAGAGACTGATGTCCCACAGACTAGGCAACATAAAAGTCTGTGAGGAGAAGGCGGCCGTGTGTCCAAGACTTAAAAATATAATTTAAAATAATACAAAGTGGTTGGAAGAGAACAAAAAAGCTGGATGTTCTGCAGGTCAAATAGGTGAGCTGTTCCACATATATTAGTGAAATGCATCAAAATATCATTTTAATTTTTCAACAAGTTACAAACAATATCTCACTCTGCAGCTCTGTTGTGCCACACAGAGCAGATTTTTGCTTTACAACATGAATTCATTTTGCTGTGAACTTCAGGTCTTAACTACAGCACAGAACAGGTCAGAAATCTAATCACAAATCTGGTTTCCAAAAATGAGGTAAATTCAACATTCCTCAGTCAAAAGGCATAAAAGCCTCTGGCTTGCTCAAAGTTTATCACTCATTTCTTTGTAAACATAAGCAGAAAGTCTTATTGTGCTCTCTTCTGTCTTAGGGTAAAACTAAAGTATCTTTACTACAATCATTTCTTTTTCTCTGCTGCTCTCCTGGAATGCAGGAATAGTTTTTTATTTATTTACTTATTTATTTTTAATTTCAATGACATTTTTACTCAGCCTAGAACATGGCCACAATCATAACAAAACTCATTAAGTTACCTCAGAAGGATGCATATAAAATTTCACCCTAACTAAAATCTCTCCAGAACAAAGTGACATTGATAACAAGAAATAAATTACAAGACAAAGGTAAGATTCTCTAGTGTTACGCAGGGAGACAATAAACTCCTGCTGGTGTCCAGACCATAGAAATCATTTAAACAGAAAGGGAGAGGCTGCGTGTTCAAGAAGTGTGCAGATGGGCTCTGTGTGTGTTTCTTATAGAGGTTACTTGTGATTCTGTCCCACCAAGCCCTCCCAAAAAAAGCAACTGTAATCAAAGCTTGTGTCTTAACATCACAAGCTTCTCAGTAATAAAATCACATTAAGAAAAAATTTTTTTAAAAAAACCTAACAGCATTTATTCTAGTGTCTCCTACTCCACATTGCTGGGTCTATCTAGTATGTTTGTAAAGTGAAACAATGTCCAGGATAAATTACTTCCAGGGACCTTAATCTGTAAATCTAAAACAGGGTTTCCTCACTGAGCAGAGGTAGTTCAATTCCCAATACCACCATTTCTTTCAGCAGAAATGCAACCACCAGATGGTAGCATTTCCACTGTATAAGGTACTGTGATGACACTTGAGTCTGCATGTAGTTAACATGATTCCCCCCATGTGTAATTTTCTGTGTAAGAGCAGAGGTGTTTTAAAAGGATCTATAACTATAAACCAGAGGACAACACTCTTTCAGAGCAGGCTCATATTGTTTATTCACCATTTCACAACACCCAGCAATACTAGGAAGGTAGAATTTTTGAATTAGAGAAAATGGACTCTAGGAGCTAGCAGTGACAGGCAGAGAGGAGCATTTTTCTCCTGAGTTCCCTGATAAAACCTGGGTCATTCCTACTCCTGCAGATATCTTCCACTTCATCAGTAATTAGTTTACAAGCAGCTTAGGAAGAACGGTTGCTTGGGATACAAGAAGTACAGCTCAGCAGCGGGGACAAGGGGGAAACTCTATACACCTGCAGTCGCTTTTATTTCTTTTTCTTGAAAGTCCATCAGTGGATGTGATCCACAAAGGGATGTGTTGCTGTCAAAGAGCAGTTGGATACTGCTCCCTCTGCAGTGTTTTGCAAACTGCCACAAGCTTTCCCTTAAAAAGTAATTTTATCCAAGTGATTTCAAGCTAATTTCTTTCATTGGTCTTATACAACAGTACTTCTGCCTTTCTAAAGTCTTGCTGTCTTCTGTTGTAACTTCTAAAGTGGTTTTGGGAACTTAGGTCTGGAAGGGTCCTCCTGAGTCATCAAGTGCATTGGTGAGCAGTATCCTACTGTCAGTCTCTCAATAGCTTAAAGTTCTTGCCACTATAATTTTTCTACTGAGCAGCAATTACATAATGCTAATCCTCTACTGGTCAGTAATATTTCCATGTTTTTCAGACTAAATTTTTCTGTGCTCAGTTTGTACCCAGTTATTATTGTGCTTCTGTTAATATTTGGGGTATCAATGACTCACTCTTTCCTGATTTTTCCCTCCTAGATTATTCCATGAGATGATACAATTCTGTCTCCATACAAAATATAATTTGGCAGTAATTTACAAAAAGTAAATTCCAGGTCTCTAAGAAATCCTAAAGGACAACTTTCATTGCTGTCTCATTGCTACCACCCTTCCACTTCTTTTCCTCATACACGTATTTATTCAGTAACTTGTTATACAAGTTACAGTACAGTCTATACACAGTAATATTGAAGTAGTATTTTGCAGTTTTCAGTTCCTTTTACCTCTGCCCCAACATAGCTGCTTATCAGCACTCTCTAATTCAAAAATTGTTGAGCTAGAAAAAGGAATTGTTTTACTTCCACTGTCTCACTGGTGATGGGTGCCTTTCCACAGTTCTGCTATGGTAGTCTGCAATTGCATGAAAACCTTTTGCCAACAGAGCACACCAGTATTCTCATATCAGCAAAGAACTTCTTGTGTAAATACAACCTTGTTCAACATCCTGGCAACCCTGGCACAGAATGAATAGAGCAAACAACCTGCTTCCTCACCCTTGAAAATGTATCTGAGCACATTAGCTGGTGCTGTTGGGCAGCTGGAACAGACCTTTCTTGCCTGGTACTTCCTGTGTCATTAGTAGGTAATTTCAAACTCCACGGCTGGAATGTTACTGTGCATTCTGCAGAGTGGATTGGGCAATTAGAAAAAGGCAAAACTTTCTTCCCCTTCTTCATCTAGCATGGAAGAGAAAAGTGCTCTTAAGACACTCAATAAAATTAAGCTTAACTCGTCTGGACTTAATACATATATTGCAGTGCAGAACTTATTTTACTTTACAAGTGGTAAAATGTCACATCTTGGTAGGTCATTACTCTCAAGTATTATTCCAGTAGCACGGGGTTTAAGTCTGCACTTCGAATTATCACTTACCCTTCCTCTGTCTCTTCTCATAGACACATGATATGCCTTTCCTACCTCAAAAAAAAAATGGTTATCCAAGCTTTACAACAAGTGTTGAAGCCACCTGTCCTTATCTTTTATGTTTTGCTGCTTGACCTAGAAAACCACTGCGCTTGAAAAAGGGCCTGTTTTGTATCAAACATTCCAATGAAACAGTAAAATTATAAATGAGTACAATTTAAGTCACAGGAAATCATGTTGTCTTTAGTGGGACAGGATTTCTTCTTCAAAGGTTTGGCTTTGGCAGTTATCTAATCTTCTCTACTTTATTATAATGGAATTAGGAATAAAATGTCCATCTGGGCAGATACTGATGAATGGAAAGTTCTAGTTGAACTTAAGGAAGAACTTTATTCTGGAGAGCTCTGACAGAGTCTGCCCAGAGAGGCTGTAGACTTTCCTTCACTGGAGATATTTAAAACCTGACCGGACATGATCCTGTGTAGCTGCTCCAGATGAATCTGCTTTGAGGGGCAAAGAGGATTGGATTAGATGATCTCCAGGAGTCACTTCCAACTCCAACAATTCTGTGATTCTGTGATGATCTGAACCTACCTTTAAAAATTGTATTTGAAACTATTAAACAATAAAAATTCTCTTTGGACTTGACAATCTATCTGGGATGGAAACTAGATAAAGCTCATGAAAATAAAGATTTTACTAAATTTTTAATATAAAAGAAGCAGTGGTCTGGAATATAATTACTATAGACACATTTACTGGCAAAAGCTAAGTAATATTTCTCAAAGACAAAGAAAAACAATCTGTAGCCAAACCTAAAAGTCCATCTTTTCAGGTGAACCTGTACTGAGAAATCAATTAGATAAAGCTGGAAGAAAAGTCGGCTTTCTTTGCTGCTAGATGTGAAACTAGAAAATCCTAGGTAATTGCCTCATTTAGAAACACACAGGAGGTATAGATCAAGAAATGTCACAGAATTACTCAGTAGGTATCTGGGTGGGGAGAGAGAATATTTTGTGCAGCAGCTGGAGGATTGTGTTCAATTTGGGTATGAGAAATGAACAAACAGCTCAGTAGGCAACCGAGAGGAGGAGAGGTTTCATGACTTGACAGAAAGATAAGGAAGAGGGACACAGATCCATAATCCAAATAAAATTCTGCTAACACAAAATAGAAGAAAAAATACTTCTTGTTTTCAGCACATTACTTTCCCCCCAAGATCTGCACATTTTCCATGTCAGTAAAAGAAGAAGTAATACCTTGTTTAATCTCATGTAAGATGTGTGTGTGTACACCTGCACACACATCCTTGAGAAGTGAGATCATGGAGTAGTGATTCAGGGAAAGGTGTGCCTGAGAGCCAGGGCAGCCATCACTGTTTGCAGGAGTGCAATCAGAGCTTTCTCCCATGTAGGCATAGCCTCGGGATCCAGGTTACAGGAAAAACATCACTGCTGTCTGCCTACTGACTGAAAGCTGAAGATCAGGAAGGTGGGGTGGAGTGACACCTGTGTGGCAGTCTGGAAAGGTTCCAGCTGAACAGATGAAATCCTTACCTAAGGTGATTAAGCAGAGTCCCATTTACTTCAGCAGAGCTGTGACATTTTACACTAAGGGAGGATGTGGCCCCGTTTTCTTCCTTTGTGTCGTGTTCTTATTCACACTGCACAGGAAGGCAGAGATTGTGATCACATTACACCTCCTTCAAGATGTGAAGACCTGTACACCTGCTATTATTCACTGTACACCTTCCTTTCTAGTTCACTGGGATTTCAATTGTGTGCTTTCATTTCATGCTTATGCAAGGACAAATATGTCTCTTTAATTCTACCTATTAGCATTGTCTTCTAATCCTATCCTTAAAATAGCAGAACAAATAAGTAAAATCTGTTTTGCTTGAATGTATTTTTTAAAGGCAAAACACCAGATTTTCATCAGCAAAGCAGTGAGTCACCCTATCAACTGTACCTAGAATAAATAAGAACTGCATCCATTGAAATTGAAACTGTGTGCTTTCTCTTAATGGGCAAGTGTCTCTGAGGAGAACCTGGTAGGGGAAAGTTATCCAGTTTTTTGGGATGTTGTTCCTCTCTCCTCAGCTGTGAAAACTAATTATTTCTTTTCAATTCCTGGAAAAACAAAAGGTACACAAGATGTTAAGCAATACTCTGTTCTTAGTTGCTAGCAAAAAGGGTCTCTATCACAAAAATTTTCATAATAAGGGCATTCCTACAGTCATGCCTGATATCACATTATTCATTATCCTTTTTGTTATTGATGGTATTTTTTTTAGTGCAGCAGTTTTACTAAGAAACATTATGCATGAACACATAGAATGAGAAGATAAAGACAACTAAAACATGAAAGCAAAATAACAAAACAGCATAGTAGCAAAGGGACAGTCTCACACACTCAATTACCTTAATTAAATGCCATAGTCCTACAATAGTCCCATTAACCTCACAGATAAATGGACACTCAAGACTTATGAGCGTAAGAGAATTTGGCCTAAACTTTGGATTAAAATAAGATGATGGAACACTGCTCTGCATCAGTTGCCTGTCGGGGATCAAGGCTACCAAGCAATCACACGAGTTCTCCAGAGCCAGATTTTGTCAGTCCTTTACTGAAATTTTCACTAACCCATGTTGTGTATTATAAGCATTTGGGATGGGATTTGACTGAAAGAAGGGACAAATCAATGGTTTTGTGTCTTTATCTACTTCCCTTTTTGGTATCTGCTTGTGTGTTTCAGAAAACAAAGCCCCATGAAGTTGCTTACACACTTGCAAAAGTCTAGGTCTCCTCTGTTTGATGACCAGTCCAAATGATTTACCTAATATCTTGTAAGGTTATTTAAAATATCCTTCTAGGAAGCCCAGCAGCTTCTGACTATTTGTGTATGCACTTGCTGTCATAAGAAACCTTGCTGGCTGCCAGGTAGTGTATCAATTCCTTGGAACAGCAGTCAGACAGGAAAACCTAGGGCAGTCAAAAGGTTACTTTGTAAATGGGACACTTATTTGGCAAACGACTCCCTTAGTCAGTGCTTGCTATTCTTTGCTCTGAGTTTGCCACAGCAAAGGAATGTCACCATTCCTTTAGAGGAGGGGAGTCACATTAGAACCTTATTTTAGCATAGAATAAATCTTACCTGTTTATTTATAGAGTTTCAGTCAGTCTTATGAGCACCTGCAAATATTCCAGAGGAAAGTTGTTGTGGTTTCGTACAAAAAAACTCCACTGCCTGGTATATTCCCTTTATTAGAGAAGGTACTTCTGCTCATTAATCCATGTTAAATTTAATTCTCCTCTCTATATAACAAGTCTGCTTAGGAGGGCTCTGAAAGTTTAGGATTCTCTTTATGGTCTGAATTATATGGGAAGGCTGGATTCTTCTAGGGCTTTTGAAAAAAAAAAGCCCCTCAGCACCGACATTTCCTTCATTTATAGATAGGTAACACTCAATGACTAGGCACACTAATCACACACAAACCCTGATCAGATATATGACAGCTTTAGCCATCCAGAAACTTTTACTGCAGGCGTACACAAATGGATGCCTGTGCTGAGAAAGCATAGATTTCTCCAGAACTGCAAGCTATCAGCACCACAGCCATAAAGGTAAGTGCTCAGCACCTGTGTAAACCAGATCTTTGCTATACATCAGGTTGTATGCTCATTACCTGGAGCAGGGAATATGTATAGGTGTATTTGAAAATGGCAGACTTTCCTCTGTTGTACTTGCAACAAAATTGCTCTGACAGCCATTTCTTCCTCCTCATCTGTGAAGTTCTCTCCAACATAACCTCTAATCCAGTTAGGGTTTGTGGCACAGATGACTGGGAATTCAGTGCAACAGTCAACTCCCGATAGCAACCCAAAAAGAATTCCTTCAGGTCAAGTGTTCCCACAGGTATGCATACACAAATCCCTCTAATAGCCCTCCAAGCCTAAAGGAAATATTTCAAGTGACAGAAGGAGGGAAACTTTCATGTTCTTCCCCTTACAAGTCATCATTTGAGACCTAGAAATTGCAGAGTATATTTCTGCATTTCAGAATAAATCTTACAAATATTTCATCATAATTTAAATTTCAACAAAATTGGACTATGGCAGAAGACCTTGATGACGAGATTCACATTGGGATCTCCATGCTTTATTTCTAGTTCACTGTCTCTTAACATATTTATTAGTGACATTTTGCAATATCTTACGTCACTTGTTACTGCAAGCCAAGACATGATGTGACTAACAGAAATGGGAAATCACACATAATGATATGTGGCTAAGTATAAATACCTAAGTATAAATACCCACCTTACTTCAAACAAAAAAGAGGAGTGGAAAAAGGGGGAAAGAGATTCTCTGTGACATATATTTTTAGCCAGATTCATGAAAAAAATCCTTTTTGGAATGGTTTCCATTACTCGTTTTAGTCTTGCAGAGTTTCAAGTACATTGTTACAAGCTGTCTCCATCTGTCAAATCTCTCTTCAGTGCTGAACAGGTCTATGCAGATAGAAAAAGAAAGAAACACCAGATTTCCCTTAAAAAGCTCTGGGCTGAAAGCTAACTATTTTTAAAACTAAGGGGCCTGTAAAGGTTTGGTTTTGGGGTTGGGGTTTTTTTTCCATTGGTGAGGTTTTGGTGGTGTTTTTTTGGACAGACACTGCTAGTACAGATAAATTTTCCTGCATCCAGACACAAAAAGAAAAATGCTGCCAGAGAAGCTTTACATTACAGGCAAATCACCTCTCCTGTATTTGCATGTCCCTCTTAACTCACTCATGTTTGCTAAAAGCCAGCAGACTTGCATTCATTGCTAAAAGAAAATCTGCTTTAAAGTTGAAAGCAGAGGTAGCTACTGGGTCATTCCAGGTTGGAGAAAATAAATACATGAAATGTTTCTGTATATAGTTCCTGTGTCTTTGACTGACTTTTTTTTTTTTAATCAATAAATTTGAAAATTAGAAATATTTTTCCAAGCTTTATTGAATTTTCTAGTGCTGCCTACTTTCAAGCCTTCACACTGATACTGATTTCTGACAGCCTGCATACGCAAGAGATATGTGCACTTCTCTGCATGAGTCAGTCGACAAGAGAAAGAAATTCGAGCAGTGGTGGGAACTCCGACTCCCACCCCATGCCTATGCACTAGCTGCTGAATGCATTTGCAAATTGCTGCTATGTCTTATGGCATAACAAAAGAAGCCCCAAAAGCAAAACCAATCAAACACCCTTCAGTAAGCCATCGCAAAGAAGTGTTTCCACATTCTTTGATTAGCATCCACAATATTAGTAGAAAAAAGGCCTCTAAAAATATGTACATGAGGTCAAGCTACAGAGGCGTTTAACTTGAATCTGAAAATGTGAAGCATCCAGTACCATGCACTGATACTCTTCTCTTAGTGTTTAATAGCCCAAGGCAGTCACTACTGCCTACTGCTGGTATCTCCTTCCTTTTCCTTTTCCTTGAGCTTTTCCTTATCCCTTTGAGGTCTCTTGTAAGAACAGGTCTCTTCTTGCAAGAACAAGTCTTAAATTCAGCATATCTCTGCCTGAACAATGACTACAAGAAAATAAAGCAGTTATTCCATTCAGCATCTCTGTAATAACTTCTCTGCTCCAGGGTTTTCTGACCACGTAACACTCATTGTAGTTTTTTCTGAGAGCATCTATTCATTCAAAGAAAATAGTATGTATATCAATGGAGAAAACAGTGTGAATATCAAGGGATGACGTTTAGACAATTTTAGCAAGAAAGAGAGTCAAATTGTTTCTATTAAGTTGTGGTCTTCTGGGTGATGTAGTGACCCGCAACATACGCTAAAATCTGATATTCAGCAAACATTGAGAAAAGGTTTCTATATGATAGATTACAAGGAAAATAAAGGACTGTCAAATTCTGAAAGAGAAGTGATGTGTATTTATTCATTATCAAGGTTTTTTTGCACAAACCTCTCTTTCATATATCAAAATTAATATCAATTTGTCCTGACTTCCACATCCCAATAAATAGCTTTGGAACTGCTGTAATTCTTCAGCTGCGTTTAAAACATTTGATAAGCCGCCCTTTTCTTATACTAATATACCATTTATACGTCTGTTTATGTGCCTTTAACACAAATCAGAAGTGACGGGATCAAATAAATCTCTGGTATAATCACAAGGCTTCCAAGTGAGCTAAAGTAAGATGAATTTCACTTGAGGCTTTATATTTAGCCTGGAAACAACCAGCCCGGGCATCTTGAATCAGGCAGACCCAGCACACGTGCAAACGCTACAGCTGCCACCGTGATGCAGATGCTAATAATTCAGCGGCTTTGTACCCTGTGATTATGCATGTGCTGTCTAGTGGTTCAGATTAAAGAGTTAAACAAAGTGCTTCTCCCTCCCCTCTTGGCGGAAGATAATTCAAACCCATCTGATATTCGCAGACAGTTGGACAGCAGCTGAGGTTTCATTAGGAATCCCACGTATGGCCAGAAGCAACATACACCTCGGTGTTTCCGGGAGCCAGAGGCAGCCAGAACAGATGGCAGAAATCATCATCCGCAGACAGTCATCAGGGGAACCTCGGGCCACATGCCTGGGTTTTTCTCAATGGAGGCAGGCGCTGTGTCCGTGCGCCGGCAGCTGCGGGCGCTGGCAGCGGGAGCGGCGGCGCAGGAAGGCTCCCGCAGGTTACTGACAGGTCACGCTGCCGCACCGGCAGCCCGGAAATATCGCCTCTCCCGGGGGGCTGAAACAAAGCAAGGCTCCTCGTAACTCAAACACAGTTCAGTGCTTACAGATTACAGCACGTAATCTGCTTGGCAACAGCGCAGAGCACAGAGACGCTCCGCTGTCTGACTTCCCTCGTTCTGCTAGCTGCTTCCTCTGGAAATGTCAGAAGGAATCCTTGATGCGGCAAATGTCCTATGCAAATCTCCAGGGAGGAAGAGCACAGCTTCCCTGCAATTTTCAGAATGAAACCCGGAGGCAAGGCTGACGGTGACAGCTCAGCTCCCTCATTCAGATGTCCTTAACCTTTTTGTTCCATTTGTGACATGCTATATGCAGCGCTCCTCATTGATCATCACTGCCTCTCTGAATCACCCAGTCTCTTCTGCGAGCAGTGAGACTTGCTACAACTGTCAGCCTCATTACAGGGAAAATTTCCTTGGTGACATTTTTGCAGGAAACAAGGCATTTGGAGGAATAGACTTAGAATATTGCATTTGACAAAGTGGATTTAAAAATCATTGCCCCAGCCCTACAATTGCCTACCTCTTCAGTCTCACCACAGCTCTCCTGTACACAGCCAGCCATGCAAGCCAGTCTGCAGATGGAAACTCTCCAAACCCCAGGCCTGCTTTAAACCTTCTTTGCTGACAGGTCAGGACCATGGTGCTCAGCCAAGCACTCCAGAATTACATCCTCGAGAGCACAGTGATATAAATATACACATGCTGTGGGCTTCTGTGTACAGAAATAAATGGGTGAGGATGTTTGTGTGCATGCATTTGTAAATACAAATAAAACTACTTCATTACCGGAAGATACTTCCTTTTGGATTTCTTACACATTCTAAATATAAAACTGAGTTTATCAGGATCTGAAGTGGACAGATTTTCAAATTAAATATGTTTTAAAATTTTTGTTATGCTAAATTATGTATTTTACCAGTCCTTTCTCTGTTGAAAAATTACCCTCTTTGTAAGTCTTAGGACTTTCTAATTTTAGGGAGTTCCATGGTTTCCTGCCTTGCAGAATAGACAGCCCCCAGTCACACTTCTGGATCCTGCATTTCCCACTCTCTTGCTTGCCTGTTCATTCCTGGTAGCTCCTATGTAGATAAATCTCAGTTGATGCTTCTCAACTTCTCCAATAAAATTCAGTGCTCACTGGACTGTTGGTTGGAATTAAAAATCCTTTGTCCTATCCCAAGGATCCTTTGCATTCTTTGCGTTGTACAGGGAAACCATGAGTGTGGACTGTGCAGTGTCTGGTACACTGGAGCTTTCCAGTAGCCTTTGCATACGACCCGACCAAGCAGCAGAAACCCGGATTTCCCTTGCAAACACTGAGCATTTGCTCAGGATTTCCAGGAGCCAGGAAGACTGGCTAGGAAGTGAGAGAACTGAAGCTGTACAAGATATTGCAAACTGATTAGAGTATTCAGCAGTCTATTAAACTCTAGGAAAAGAGCCAGGAAACTGACTTTAGGCCATTCAGTCATTGACCATCAATTTTTATTCCATCACCATGTATCCATTACCTTCTTAAAATATTTCTAGTTTTACATGGAAAACCTTTAAATGGAATCCTCGTTTTATGAAAGGATTTCCAGAGTCATAAATATTTTGTGTTTTTCCTTTTTAAGACTTGAAGTTTTGCCTTAGAAACAGGGGGGAAAAGCAATTACTCTTTTCAAATGAACATTGCACCACTGACCTTTACCAGATGTGAAGATGTGCAGTTATGTCTATTTTCATTCTCTGATTCAAGCTGACAGCTCAGTTACTTGTCCACCCATCTCCTGCAGGTGACAGAGGAAATATTGGCCAACAATGTATCAAAGGGAATTGATGTATTCATGGGAATCATCAAGGCTGTCCAGCAAATTCTACTGTGTGCCACAGCCTCTCAGGCACAACAGCACAGCATGTCTTTCCTACTAATATGAGCCAAATGTCCATGTTTTATTCCAAGAAGAACTCATACAAAATCAATAACAGCAAGGGTAAAAATCTTAGCTTTGTAAATAATACCCACATGAGGTTCTGGTAAGAAAAATTGTATTAATGAGGCTGAGATGTTGAAACACAGCAGAAGTATGCTGCCACATATCATATATTAAGGTAATAATCTGTGCCAGTCCTGTGGCATTAGCACACTATGAACATCCTCCAGCAGAGTCACGACCAGCACATTCTCTTTGGCTCACTGTGGAGTATAAGGACAGGGCTTCACCAAAAATGTATGGGCTCATTTGCAGACAAAGCAGGGAGGATATTACAGCTTCTGGCAAGGCGATGAAAGATGCAAGGCTGAGAAGGAGCAAATTAGACCACAGCAGAGAAAGCAGCTATCTCAGAGCAAGCTTATGCTATTTTCTTACCCTGGCACAGTAGTACAACAAATCCTCGGAGTGTCAGAAATAAGCAGGCTGAGAAAGGTGATGGGAGGATACTGGAGATGCAGCATTAATTCAGTGTGATCAGTCACTCAATCCCCGAATTACTGATTGCCAAACATAACCCTGCACTTTCAGAGAATACAAGCCCGCAGAAAGAATTTAAAAAAAAGCAAAGGTAATTAAAAGCATGCATGAGAAAGGCAAATACTGAGAAAACAGTAAGGACTGAGAATGACAAACAGAAAAGGAAGCACAGAAATAAAGGCAAATATGCACAGGAAAAACAATGGACAGAGAGAAAGGTAAAGACCTAAGTAAAAGTAGTGATTAAAAGAAAGGTTATCCCACAAATCTTTCTGCATTTTTTTTAGCCTCTGAAGAAGGAATTCAGTTATAACAATTACCTTTCCAGAAGGAAAATGAAGACTTGCTTTGACTAACATCTATACAAAATTTATAGTTATAAATCATAGACTTCTCTTCTTATATTGATGTCTTTCACAGCTGCTGCAACAAAAAACTGAAAATACAAATGACAAAGCATCAAAATCTACCAAACATGTAAAAAAAACCCTGGAAAGGATACTTTTTTGATTTAGTGAACTTCAGGTGGTGGCAAAAGTGAAAATTCTATAACCTTGCTTTGTTATCACTGTATCAACTGTGCCAGGTTTTTGCATGTGCAAATATTTGCGCTGATTGCCTGATGTGAGAGCAGGAGTAAAACTCAGTCCTTTGAAGTCTTCTCTCAGTTTAGGATTACAGGGTTACAGTTAGAGATTTAGTAAAGCAGGATTTCCCTTTACAAAAGGGTGCAGTTTACACCAATATTTCTTGTTGCCATTGAAATTAATTTCAGATAGCATAACCCAAATGCCAAGGAAAAATGGTTTCTGTATTTTTCTAACAGTGTCAACCTGAAATATTAATGGTGTCTGAAGAAAAATCGTGTTGCACTTCTGAAGGACCTCCCACACATATTTGTAAGTATTTTCTATATCTGAATCAGCCCAGCAAACTTCTAAGTCAGAACTCAATATCTCAAAAAATACTCTTGGCAATAACAAACACATACAGTTGCTTTGTTGCATCTTTAAAAAGTGTAACAAAGCTGTCCCATTGAACAGTTGGCTTTGACAGGACATTACTTTCCAGGAGAAGTGTTAGGTAGTTAAAGATCTCTTTCAAAATTCCCCTGGGATTATTTCTATGGACTTAAAAAGCTATAAATGGGACCCCTGTTTCTCCACCTCCTCACTCAGTGTTCACAGCAGACTTTAGTGACAGAAGAAGTGGAAAAGACTTCACTGAAACAAATGAGGACACATGCCACTTATTGCATTAGGATTGCATTAGGTAAATCTTTATAGACAAACATTGGGAGGCTTCATGAGCTCTAGCAAACAAGACAATAACAAAAAGTACTACATGTCTTTTTCTAATTACTGAGCTAGGAACCTACCATAAATTATAGAACATTAAAATAAAAGCAAGCAAGCTGCTCTTCTTCTTCCCAACAGCAAAGTCTTTGAGACATGAACTATAATCAAGCCCAGCTTATGTGTCATATTGCAGATTTTCATTAACTCAGCACAGAATCACTTCTTACCATACAACGTCTTGTGCTACTGATTCTCCTGTCAAAACTACGGACTGTGATACACCCAGGTAATGACTGTTGCTCTGAGTGTGCTCTGTGAAAAGTGGAATGCCTCAGAAAAAAAAAAAATACATATTTTTAATATTTTTTTTCTCTGAACTTGGAAAAACTCTGCTGCAGCGACAAAAACAGCTCCCAGCTGGAGCCAAAATACACCTTTAGCCTCAAACATCAGTTTTCCAGCAGCCTGAATGACACATAGCAAGGTAAGGAACTTCAGTGAGGTAGCAGTGAAGCAAAGATGAGGCTAATCTCCAACAGAGGTGATTGAGAAAGAAATACCCTAAGTTCTTGCAGAGAGCAGAGGAATGCCACTCCAGGAGCTGCCACTGGCTCCTTCCTTCCTTCCTTCCTTCCTTCCTTCCTTCCTTCCTTCCTTCCTTCCTTCCTTCCTTCCTTCCTTCCTTCCTTCCTTCCTTCCTTCCTTCCTTCCTTCCTTCCTTCCTTCCTTCCTTCCTTCCTTCCTTCCTTCCTTCCTTCCTTCCTTCCTTCCTTCCTTCCTTCCTTCCTTCCTTCCTTCCTTCCTTCCTTCCTTCCTTCCTTCTTTCCTTCCTTCCTTCCTTCCTTCCTTCCTTCCTTCCTTCCTTCCTTCCTTCCTTCCTTCCTTCCTTCCATCCATGATGTAAACCATTTTAATTCAAAAATTCTAATTAGCATATGCTGTACAGCAGGTGTTCTTACAAAATCATAGGCATCTGAATAAAAGCTTAAAGGCCTTGGATTATCTTTTAACACCAGAACGGAAGACTTTAATCAGGTCTGCTATGTCTGGCACATACTGAGAGTTAATTAGGTTTAGCAGTAGTAATCATAATAGAAATGCTTGGATTTGGGGGTCTGGTTTGGGTTTTTTTCTGTTTTACATTGATAGCAAGACATGAGGAGAACTCGGCTTATTCTTTCAAGGTGATTTCTATGCTACCTTGGGGCTCCGAGGTTTTATCTTCCTCTGGTGTATTCTGGTTGCTAAATTCCAGATTGTGTTACTGTCCCTGACTCTGCCTTCCAGATAATTACTTAAATGCAAGGCTGTATCAAATCTAGAACATGCTACTTGAAACTGAGACACAAGACCTGTACAGCTGTAAATTAACATGCAAAGCACCCATTTTGCTTCAGGAAAGAAAATATGTAAGAAGTGGCACCTAAGAAAGGACATGTGTGAGTAAGTGTCTCCAACATAAACTCTAGTTAACCAAAAAACCTTCTGTTCTGAGAAGTATGTTTTGTGTTTCTTTATTTATTGCCAGTTGGTACATGACCCAGTCCCAGAGACTTAAATCTCCTTCGTTTGAATAAGGATTGCAGAACTGTTCCCTTAGGTTGCATGTTGTTGTCCTGAAAAATCATTAAAGCTATTGATTATCTGAGGTATTAACTTAGCTTCCTCACATTTCCAGTAAACTAGTTTGCAATGTATTATAGGAAGCATTTCAACTCAAGCCAAAGAACTTCATTTCCTTTCAGTTATTATGCATCTGTATTGTAGAGTCACAACTTACCAACTTCCTATGAAAAATTTATTTATGCTTCAGCACAGTAGCATCAAAAGCAGCCAGCCAAACAAAAACAACAAAAAAGCATAGAGGCCATAAAAAAATAATGCAGGGGGGTTGAGCAGAAGGAGCTAAGCTACTTCCACACTAAGAACTGGCCTCCCAGAAGAGACATTGAGTACTTGCATGATTAGACCAATGAAAGTGATTTCTCTTTGGAATGAATTTATGACCCACTTTCAAATCCCTGAAGAAAACAGGGATTTAAAATGAGAAAGCTGAAAAGCCACAACAGCAGCAATGCAAACGTCTGTTCTTTTTCTCAGTTTTATAATAGTGTCATGGCCCTGATGTTAAAAAAAACCTAACAGTGTGTCAGGAACGTGCTGGAGGCAATGAAAGTTATCAATCAATAATATGAAGGCGATTTAAGCAGCTTAATTGAGGGCAAAATTCAATTGATTAATGGTTAGGGAAGTACTCACTGACGTGGAGGTTTCAAGGAATTACAATCTGATTAAAATTCCATTTTAGAAATGAAGGGATATAGGATGCTAATCAGTTCTAAACCACAGATTATTAGTGCCAGCTATTTGAAACAGCTGGGACTATTGTGATAAAAACAAAACGTGACTCAATTTTTCTGAGGGAAGATAATTTATTTCTTTTGAGAACTGGAGCACATCAGAGTAAACAAAACCCATGCACTAAGCCTGCTGATCTCTGGCTGTCATTTTACACCTGAAAACCTAGTTGTCTTTTGATCAGCTTTGGTTAGAAAGGGAAAATCTCAATCGCTTTATTCATCTACAGCACAATACGGTTCTGTATGTTCACAGAAGCAGCTCGTGAGGTTTGAAAGTCTTCTGCAAAGCACTTCAGATTAGGGTTCTTTTGGAACAAAAGTGGATTTAGAGACCCTACCAGAAAAACAGAACTCTGTAAGAATGTTTCCTTTAGATATGTCATGGTAAGATAAAATCAGCGTCTGTAGTCCTTAAGGATTTCCTTTTCCTTTTTCTCCTCATTTTAGGATGAACATCTATTTGGGGTAGGAATTCAAACACTCAAAGAAACCCTATGGTAAAAGTAACTGAGATCTGCCTCATCACAATTCTGTCCCCACAAAGTGGCAATTTCATAGGATTGCTTGAGAAAGAAAGATTCAAAGCAGTATTTCTCATCAGTTCCTAAATTAAGCAGAGTAAGACTGCACTGCAGGATTTATATCATGGTTTTAGTGGCTTCCAATTTGAGCTTTTCCAAACCACACTTGTACTGTTTCTGGAATGCACTGTCTTGTGCTTTGTGTGTTTTCTTTCAGCTCTGCTATTGACAGCATTGGTTTGCTCTGGCATGGCTTTTAGTTATGAATACAAAGAGCTGTGACATTTCAAAAGATGTGGAAAGTCAAACTCCTTTCACTGGAGCCAAACATCTGTTATCAATTGAAGTAGTGAGCACTGATCTTAATTTGGAGTTATTCTGGCAAATTAAGTCAATTTCTAAAGATTTATCAAGACAACATTTAAGTAAGGAGATTTGGTCTGGATAAGAAACAAAGAGAATATGTGAATAATTCCTAATTTCCACATACTGATTCTCCAGACAAAATCAGTATTTGGCCCTGAGAAAAACCCCACAATATTTCTAAACTATTTCTAAGTACATACCTACACCATTAAACTAGAAAAAATTATTCATCACTTATGTTTTTTAACTTGTTTAAAAAAAAAAAAAAAACACTTCCCTGATCTTGAATGTAAGTTCATTTGGGGGAGATATCATTGATACAGAGAGACAATAAAAAACCCAAAGAAATAAAAAATCCAAAGAGGAAAATAACCCCACAAAACATAAAGCCAAATTAATTTTCATCCAGCGAAGATCCCTAGCTTCAGACTTCTATGGCCTAATTTAGGCAATTTTTCACTTCTGGAGATGACCTCATACTATGAAGCAGAAAATACCTGGGGCAAAATGAACATCTGGTAGACTTGAAAAGATTGCATTTTCCTCACAGGCTTGTTGTTTTCCTGCCTAAAATAAAGAATGTGGATAACATTCTAAATAGAGCTAACAAATCACTGGGAGAAAGTCAGGAGCTCTTCAGATGTTCCTAGCTTCACAGCTTACCTTTCCAGGTAAGGAACAGCCCTTTTATGTGAGAGACAAACTACATTCACCTTCATGCCACCAGAGAGCTTCTGAATGGACACTGCTCCTGGCTTTCATCCCTCTCTCTGTCACCCACTGACAGAGGCATGCTCCTGACCTAAAAGGCTATTGGAAGGGACAGTACATGGTAGAGGCGTTTCACAAGTTGGGGTGAAAGCTGGGGCTTAGCAGACATTATTCAATGACACTAGATGGCAGAGCAGCTGTTTTGAATTTGTTAAAATGGCATCTTCCTGAGAACTTTGTTTTACTGTGTTTTATGACATCACAGTTTGAAACTGTGTTGACTTAGATATCTACACTGGCTTTTGACTTTAGTGAGTTTCTTGGTTGAAGACTGAAGTCAAAAGAATAAGAGGATCAGAATAAATGTTATCATCCAACCTAGGCGTGACAAAAGATTAAGAAAGGGGAACAGAAAGGACAGCTCATCAGCCCTTTGGCCACATCAGCTAAATCTCTGTTCCCTTGATAAAGGAGGATATAAAAGTCTGGGGTCTGAGAGAAGCCGTTGAATTGTGAAGCTAAGAGATTTTGGACAATTGTCTGAAAGAAATGTTCAGAACTTTGATGTCATTAGAAGAGTGCTAATTCTGGGCTTCAAGAAATAGAGAATAATTCTTCCTGCTTCCAGGGCCTGACTGGGGCATGCCCCCCCCAGCTCAATGGGACCCTCATCTCAGAGCTCCTCACATGCACTGCTGTGGAGCTTTCACTGGCAGAACCTTCCCACCACCAGAAGTGCCAGCAGGTTGGTTTTCACCTTGTAGTTATCACTGTGCAGAATAGGTGCTCCTCACGAAAATCCAAATCAGGCCTAAGGCACTGCTCACCATAGCCTTTGGAAAGATGGACATGCTGTGGCTGTTTGAACCCTCCATATCCCAAAGAAGCACAATGTGTGCTAACAAGACCAATTGCTCACCCAGCATTGCTTAACCTCTCAACACAGAAATTTTACAAGTGTCCTTGTAGGGATGAAATTGTTATTGACCCACAATGAATTTCCAGGAGCACCCATATTTCCTCTAAAATAATAAAATTATTCTGAAAATATGAAAAACAAAATTATGGAAAGAAATAAAACCTTTCCTGCTACATCACTTTTCACTCAAGTCTCTGCTTATAACTTACAAAGAACTTATATCCTTGCTCCCATCAGACACAATGCAGATGTATTTGCAAGCATAAATTTCAGAATCGCACCTTTATACCACAGAAAAGATAGAGATAAAATGTAAGCAAGACAGCTTTTACAGAAGTGTACCACGAGATGAGAGTTGTCAGGGCCTTCTTTCTGATGCTTTTGGGTCAGCCAGAGCATGAGTCAGAATGCAAAAAAGAGAGCAGTTTACAATTGCTGTCCTTTGACTCTTGTGTGTGATAAGGGCCATCACCCTTTCCCCTATTAAGAGCTGTTTCCAGCAAAGAGTCACAGAACCACAGAACGGTTTGGGTTGGAATCAACCTTAAAAATCACTTGGTTCCAATACTCCTGTCCCCTATGGACAGGGATGCCTTTCACTAGACCAGGTTACTCAGGGTCCCATCCAGCCTGGCTTGAGCACTGCCAGGGATGGGGCCTCTCCAGCTCCTCTGGGCAATCTATTCTAGCATCTCAGTGCCCACTGGGTTAAAAAAAAATAAAAAATTCTTAACATCCAATCTAATTCTCTCTCATTTTAGTTTAAAGCCATTCCCCCTAGTCCTGTCACTATCTATCCATGTAAGAAGGCTCTTTCCCTCCTTTTCATAAGCCCCCTTGAAGTACTGGCAGGCTGCAGGGAGGTCTCCAGGGAGATTTAGGATGTACCCTGCTGCCAGAACAGGCTGCAGGCACACATCTGTAAACACAAGAGGAAAGATCATTTTGCAACTCTGCAAACTGGACAAAGCCCACAAAGAGAGCTGATAGAATAAATTAACAAATTCAAAGACATGCCAGCATGGGAGTTGCTATGGAAGCAAAAAGAAATATTTTTAGATTGTTCTTGCATCACATATTCTCCCACACAGAAACTCCCATTCCCTCAAATTACCTTTAACAAGGATTGAAAGAGGAGTGTCTGTTCACCTCATCATCCATTCTGTTTCTGAGCTGGTAGTGAGCCCATGTTGGACTTACATGGCAATCCCTTCAGAATGTGACAGTTGGTAAAAGACAGAAATATGTATCTGGCTGCTATACAGAGAAGGTATGCAAATTTTTATAATTTGAAATCCATGGTAACTTCTCTGCATTCCCATAATGAGCATTCATTTGTTTCTTTTTTCTGCAACTTCTGGAAGTGTGGCTTTCATAATATTAACTCAGATATACAGATCTACTGTGCAAGAAACAGGAAAGATGCCTTAGTTATGTTATATGCATTATGCTGGGGACATAAACAGGCCCATGTTTCTGCATAACTGGAAGATTCCCTAGGGAGTAATCAGAATTTTGGCAGAGAAGCTTGCAACTATTTCTGTTCTTCTGCCAGAGAAATTTGATAGGGAGAATCCTGGTTTTGGTTACTAAAAGCAATTTATTGTACAATATTTTAGTGTAGCTACAAGATGTAGTACAAGGTAGGTAAGGTAGCAAACTTTGCTATTGTCTGTTTGCCAGTGACCTCCTCCCTCATATTCTCTTGTCAGCTTTAATGAGAATTTTAAGATTAAATATGATCTGGAAAGAAAGGGAAGTGCTAAAGGATGGTTGTTCAGAAGTATTGCCCCAATCTTAAAAATCTACATTTTTAAACAAATGTATTATTAGGTTGCTCCACAATAAAATTGATTCAAAGTATCATTAAGGAAGACATTCTTTCGGGACCAGCAGATATATTACCCAGAGGAAAGGACTCCTACAGCCTCTACAAGCCAGTGGGTTGTGGGGCTGTACAAAGACCTACAGAGCTGCCACGCTGCAGATAAGAATCACTTTCACAGAGCCCCTTCAGCAAGTGGCAGGATGGTGGGGAGAGAGCCCGGGACATCCGGTCTGCACAAGTTCCTCTTTATAGTCACGCTAAGAAATGCTGCGCCTCAGATAAACCTTGCCACAGCAGACATTTCTTCCTAAACCCAGTGCAGCGCTTTAAGAGGGTGTCACCAAGCCCCCCAGTGCAGCTGGGGATAGGTATTCTCAAAGCCTTAATGTTTGTTTCTACAATAGACTTCTTTAGCTGAAGAGGGGAGTAATATTCCCCTCTTTGGCTAAATGTCATATGCTGTGAAACAAATGGGGGATCCCACACTTGTTCCTTTCACTCTGCAGCTCTACGTCATAACCAGCCCTTTTTTCCCATCCCACAGGAGAAAAAGAAGATGCTGAAGCAGCACACAGGCGCCTGCAATTTCTGTGTTTCCTAAGAATTTGGGAGGAAGGCTCCTGACAGCCTTTCCATACTGACAGAAGTACTGCCACCCACTCTGCCAAAGGCAGTGAGATACACCAGAACAGCAGGCTGGAAATGGAGGATTTGCTCCAGCAGCAAACAGGCAGAAGCTGAAAGGAAACTCCTGAGAATGAGGAAGGAACTCTGTGATGAAGGGAAGTGAGTTTCAGGAAGAGAGCTGCTGATAGATGTCCAGTGAAACCAACCTCATCCATTGTAATGTCAGGAGACTTCATTTGTTTATTATGGCCTCATCCTCATTATGTCAACCACTGTGCTTTATTAACAAAGTGAATTATCTTACAACTCTCAATAAATTACTAGCTGACATTATGTTGTGGCTGCTTTTGATTTGATGTAAGGAAGAAGTTGCAACAGAAATCACTGAAAGGAGCGGGTATCACCATCCATCACATGACAGAGTGATTGATGGTACTGCTTTGACGTTTTCCAGTTAG
Source organism: Catharus ustulatus (assembly GCF_009819885.2). Classification (NCBI taxonomy): domain Eukaryota; kingdom Metazoa; phylum Chordata; class Aves; order Passeriformes; family Turdidae; genus Catharus; species Catharus ustulatus. The sequence goes on along the minus strand of NC_046224.1, from coordinate 42,360,715 downwards.
CTCCAACCAGGAAATAGAAAAGCAGCTTCTCTCTGTAGCCCTCCTTGGACACATCTTTCTTAGAATCAACAATGCTGAGGGGAAGCACATCTGACCTGGCCTCCATCACTTGGGAGGATGGGAACAGATGGGCCACACCCATCAAAAAGATGTAGCTGGGAGTAGAAGCCCATAAAGCTTTCCTCTGACATGGTAGGAAGAAGAAATACTTAGAGAGGGGTAGTTTGAATCTTAAAGTAAAGTTTGAAGTAAAGTTTGAAACTTTACTTCTCTGAAGCATGGTGTGCAGAGCTGGGGCTAAGATTTTTAAGTGCAAATGACTTTCAGTTTCAAAACAGGATTTAAAGTTATCCCTACAGTACATGCTCCCTTTCCAGGGATAATTTGCAGAAACTTATGAGAATAGAAAATTTGTGGAAATCTTTACATGGTTTCTCCCTGCATTACTAAAACTGTGTTCCTCTTTCAATTTTTGTGAGTCCTGTTTTTCAATGGGCTGTTTACTGCCTCGAGTTCTAAGGTTTTCAACTTCCACACTGTTTTCTGAATCTTAATCATTATTTTCTCCTCCAATTATGCCTTCAAAACAGAGTTAGATCCCTCAGCAAAAGCCCATGCAGCTGGCTTGGGACAGGAAGAATTCCCACCTTGCTGAGCCATGTCTGCAGAAAATATCCACCAGACCATCTCCACTCAGGGAAGGCGGAAAGCATGAAATGCTGGTGGACAAAATCGATTTGTTTGTAGCAACATAAGTATCATTTGAGACAACAATTGTCGGTCCAAAACCAAGATGGGAATGGGCAAGGTGGTTCTAGACTTGTAAGTAGGCTAGTGGCAGGAGGACAAGAAATGAAATAAAACTACAGCTGACCATTCTTCAGCATGACAAAATTGGATTGATTGATTGATGGGAACAACTGAGATCTGCAGCGGTGAGACTGATCTGGAGAACAAATAGTTTTAACTAAGTGGTTTAGCAGTGACTAGGAAATGAGCATCCAACAAAAAAAGAGTTTCATCAAAACTTTCAAAAAGTTTGCAGCAGGAAAGAACATCAGTGACTGCAGCAAGTGATGATATTTTATTCCACAGAGACACCTGGGTTGGACAAGGGCCACTGGAGTGATTAATCAGGTGAGAAACATTATCTACCTTCCTAGGCTATAGAAGCTGGGAACTCTGTAATACTGCCAAGGATAGTATTGCTGGGTAAAGTGTTTGCTCAAGACAGAAAAAGGCTGCATTGTTCTAGAAACAAAGAGTGTGTTGTCCAGTTCTCCTACTGCAATGCTCTGCTACACCTTTCTCACAGCCACATCATGGAAGTAAAAATGGATCCTGTCTGGGAAGTATTTGTCCTTCAAGCAGCCCAGAAAAAAAAAGAGGAGAATCTCCTTGAGACACAAGATATGTTTATTCCTGGGGCTGAGACCTTGCTTCCCTGGCAAGATATTTTGCTGGCAAGAGACAAGAAATCACTGCAGGTAAGTAAAATAGTAAATGGGTTTGGATCCACTAACCACATCACATCCATTTAGTCAGTTCCTTCTGTGTTCCTCTCCTAATACATACAGGACAAAACTTCAACAAAACTGCACAGAAGGAGCATAATGTGGATGAAGGCATGTGGTGCTACTGCATGTAATGCAAGCACTGCTGAAGCACAGGGTTGCAGTGGTGTGGGAGGCACACAGGGCTCTGCCTATGCTCCACTGGCCCATGCCTACACTGGGACAACATGCACTGCAGCAATAATGGCAACAGGGGTAGGGCAGAAAACCAAGGACTCATCTTCCTCATTGTAGCATGGGCCAAATAAACCTAGCAGAAAACAAGGAAAAAAATTTGAGCAATGTATTTCTTCCCTGGGGCTTTCAATGTGGGTAGAACAGATAGAGCTGGGATATGTATTTCACAAAGAATTTTAGCAGAGCAGGATCAGCTGTGCCAGTGAAGGCAGAAAAGAAGGGAGTTAGCAGGTAGGATATAAGAAATATGATTTTTCTGCCTTAAAATAATTGCCTTTTTTCCTTCTTGTTTTCTGCTAACTCTCTTTCCAGTTGGCTTTGTGACATTAGCTTTCTCTGTTCACTTCATCAGTCATAATGTAGTAAATATTATATCAAATAAAACTGTCTGCAGTGGAAGACACACACTCTTCTGTTTTTACTGTTGTGAGAAAGTTAGTGTCAGTAATCATTCCTTACCCGGTTTATCTGCCTCAGTGATCCTTCCTTGACTGAAGTGAAAACTTTTGTTGTAGTTCCAATTCTATTCTCTCACCTTAGTGCAGTGATGAAAAGGACTCCATAGTTGTCACAGACATTCAAAAGTAGTTCTCATTAAAGATCCTGTTAAGCATTCTAAGGAGTTGGACTGTAATTTAAAAAACTTTCCTTTGCCTTACAGGCTTTAAAAAATCTCTCTTCTTCATTATCAATAGAAATGGTTTTCTCCACATCAAAGATGATGATCTTAACATTGGTTTGTTGCCTATTGTGTGTATATTCTTAGTTAAACCGTGCCATACATATATTTTTATGTAATGTCAAAGTAATAAGACGTTAAAAAAAATCTGTTACTCCTGAGGACAGACATGCTGCAGGGCCTTAAACCAGTGATCACAACAGGGAGCACCAGGGCTGTAGTTAGCTTGAGTAGCATTCACCTTCAGATTAAGACCCCAAAATGAGGGAGCCTACTTGTGTATCAAAACTCCCATCACACTCATCAGACATCTAGACAGGTGGGGGAGTGACACCCTGGGATGGACTGAGCTGCACAGATATAGAAGTCTAATGCTATTTTGGTTGTTGTGGGATATCCTCCCTGACCTCTAGCAGCCACACCAGGAGTTGAGTATGTGCTATAAGTCATAGGTCATTTCTACCAGGTGCTCTGAGGATTCTACACTGTTTTATATGGGCAATTGAATTGCATCCCTAATGGCTGGTAGACTGAATATCACTCTCAGCTCCAGTGAGACTGTGCTGGTTAGATGCACCCTGACTGTAAAGGACCACAGAGGCAGGTTCTCAATCTGGAACTCACCACTTCATTAACAAAAAAAATGCTGATGGGAATATAATTTCTAAATAATTACTTATTGGTCAGTATGGTCATTCAGGGAACCAGGGACTTGATGTGAAGCTATGCTATATACTACCCAGAGGACAAGGATGATGTCCCTCCCTTCAGGATGAAGAGCTTTGTACAATGTGGGGAAATGGAAAACTGTATAAGGAGGAATTTGTCTGTGAGATGGAACAGCCACAGCTTACATCTATGTAGGATCTGTCTTTTGTATTTCTCTGTCCCCAAGGCCTGCTAAAAGACACAGAGAGGAACAAGGTCAGGCTTAGAAGGTTATACAGCCAAGATCCAGCCTCACTGAACAACTTGGGCCCAGGAATCCATCACATAATCACAGACTCATACAAAGTTTTTAATCATGCATCAGGTGTTAGGCAGAACTTCAGGGTCACATATCACAGGCCATTATATTTTGCCTGTATCTAGGTCAAAAATTTGGGATTGATTAAAACTTGATCTTCCAGAGTACATAAATTGTTGCTTCTCCTGGAAACCTCTTTTGAAGGTTAACTTAATACTCATGGCTAAAAAAAAGTGCTCTTTTTTTAGGTTGAATTTTTTCAGCTCAAGTAGAACATCCATTCATGTTACGTTTTTATCTACTAGGTTCAACAATATTTTTCCAATCAAATTTTCCATGCTGATTCTAGCAGCCAGTAAGTGAGACATTTCTTAATCTCCTTTTTTAGTAAACTTTGATTTGTCCTTCTTCATCCTCACTGCAACTCAACCTTTCTAGCTCTGAATGGTTCCTGCACCCTCTTCCAATATGGCTGGCTCATTTTTAAACTGCCATCAACTGACTTGCATCTGCTCTGACCTAGGGTGTATGAAAAGGCTAAGCCATGACAGATCTTTGATGCATCAAGCATTGGCCAAAAGGTTGCTCATTTGCAATAACTTGTTGCTTTCTTTTACCTCTCTGGCACCTATGTCCTTTCCCAGGAGTGGAGACTTCTGAGTTTGTGCCTAAGACAGAAGAGAGGAGGAAATAAAGGAAGAGAAGCCCTCTAAAATTGGAGGATAATCCATGTGACTCTTAAGGAATGAAGCAACAAGGGCTGATAGTGGTGAGCACTGAGGGGTTGGAGTCCAGAGGAACGTGCAACAAAACCAAGAGAATAGCTTTGTTTAAGAGCGGATTATAGTTTTAAAAGCTGGTGGAACTGAATGGTTGCTGATACAGATCTCCCTCCCTATTCCTCTTGTTTTAAGCTAAAGAACAAGTAGTGTTACAGAGTGGAATTGCCACGATCAACCCCCTTGCTACAGCTGCTAACAGGGAGATAGCTGATGAAGTGCATTGGATGTACCTGATGAAGTGGCAGCACAGGCTAATGAAATTGCTGTTCACTCAGGCATGTGAAGATTTTGACTATAATCCCAGCTCTGATCGTTCTTCTGCTTCCAAAAGTAACTGAATCATAATTCATTTCCGTTTCCTCAATGTCTTTTCCTCCCATATTTATCTACCTCTGTAAAACCAGGACTTCAAGTTATCATATTTCTTAATAAAGAACTCTGAACCCACTTGCAATCTCTAGGCATTACTTTCATCTCTTTCTTATTCTCTCAGATCAGCAGTGACAATGGAATTAGGTGCAATGTTTCTGCCTAATTCCTGTGGATAAATAATCATCTTATATCCAGTTTTCCTAGTGCTCTTCCATCCAAGTATACAACAGGGCCATAATTCCCTACCCTCTGGCTACATGTCTCTAGGAATAGCTCTAGTTAGCAAATATTATATTCACCCTGACACCCAAAATGCCACCAGTGTCTTTGATGTGATACTGTGGGGACAAAAATGGCAGGAATGTAAGAATCATTAGAGTGTAAGTTAAATGCTGTGCTTTCTAGAACAGACACTTCATGCAGCTGCCAAAATAACTCTGCTGAAAAGCAGACCAGCATACCAATTCTCACCTTTTCAGATCTTACACTGTGCATACCAATGCATTTGTAAATAATTTTTCACTTCTACAACTGTATCACTATACATGCAAAATCTGAATTTATTTCAAGAAAAGACACCTAAAACTACCTTGTAAATAGTTCAGTTATGTAACCCTATAGGAATGTTACTGAGCTCATAAAGGTTACTGATTTTAACTTTTGCCTGTATGAGACAGAATAAACATTTTGCTTTTTACACCATGCACTATGAACAAAATTAATTTTCCTCAAGGGTTTAATATATCAGACTTGAGTTTCGTGTCTTACTATGTCTAAGTAAAACATCAGTTTCATGTCTCACAATGTCTACTAAAACTAACAGGGTTAGTTTTGCTGGATTCAAGTTACCAACTTGGTCTCACACCAACATCTACAATCACATTTTGGGTTGGGATGGGTATTAAAGTTTTGAACCTCTCAATTTTTCATCATAAAATACAAACAGTATTAATAGCTACTGGCATTTCCAGTATCACACTTGATTTCTGGAAGGGGATCCCCTGCAACCTTCCAAAACTGATGTCTGCTGGGGGCAGCCGTCTTGGTAAGTGACAATTGAGTTCCTGCAGGGAAGGGCTCACATCCAACATCCCATCTATCAAGCAGAAGGCGGACAGAACTAGCAGTAGGGTAGAGAATAAATGTCAGAAAACCTTGAAATGAACAGGGCATTCCATTGATGAAAGAGAAGGAAGATACAGAAAGAAAAACTCAAGCAGCTTTTGGCTTGTATGTAAACAATAATTTTGTCGTTTCACATGTTTTTATTTAAAAAATGTAATGAAGATTCAAAATTAGAGGGGGAAAAAAGTATACATATTTTAAAAGTGTTCTGCTTTTGCCCGCCAATAGTAATTCTCCTCGTTCCTTTTCAAGTCTTGTATGTTTGTAATTTTACACATCTATTTATGGGTAGAGCGGTCTAATGCAACATTCAAAGAATTAATCTTATCACCACTGAGGAAGTACTGGAAGATAAAATCAGGATTGCTCTTTGATCATTAAATGGCTTTAGAATTCTGCACACAAACAGATCTCTCTCTCCCTTATCAAATGTCAAGACAGAGCTACGACTGCTTGTGAAAGATATCTTTTTTCCTGCTCACACATAATACAGAGATCTTCAGATGGGACACATGCCCTTTTATTTTCAAGTCTTTAGCAGCTAAATGACTTGGTTTCATTTGTAAGCAGCAGGATGGAAATTTTTTAGTTTTTCTTCTGTGGGGGAGAAAAGAAAGAAGTATAAATTAAAGTAGGGCAAAGTAAAAGAAGGGTCTGTGTGTCATATGAAGGTGCTTGTAATCTTGGAGCACAGCTACCCAGCTGCAGGAATGTAATCTCAAATCCACAGTATGCACCATGTTCAAATATGTGGGGAAAAAAACTAGTAAAGTATTACCATAATGATTTGCAAGTAAATCCTTAAGCTAACATGGAATTTTTTGGGGTGATGTTGATATGCATAATGAATATGGCAGTTAGGATGCATTTTAGAACATAATACACATGTTCACTATATATATGTGTTCATACTAAAGTGGAGCATCTTTATGATTCACTATGACCAGCCCCACACTGGGCTGGGCCATGGTTTGTGCAAGACCAGCCCGGACAGTGGCAGAGGTGGCTGGAAGAGAAGGGGCTCGGCAGTGTGTGGAGAAGGGAAATGGGGGCACAAGCCAGGGAAGGGAGTCTCAAAGTGGAATGTTAAAACACCAACATAACCAATGGGGATTTTTTTCTTTATTCAATTATCAGCAGCAATTAGGATCTGATATTAACAATCTCATTAGAAATCTGGAAAATTGGTTTGGATTAAGTGGTAGAAAGTTAAGTAGAAAAGAGGGTAGAGGGATTTACAGATCACCTCTTTTGCATCAGCCCCTGTGATCCAGGTTTACTGATCACTACTGCTCAGTTCCATGCACTGGGAAATAAGATAAAACCTCATTTTGCTGAATGAGAAAAAAAAATTTTGGCTGAAATATATTTTAGAAAGAGATACTTTATTGCTTTTCTATCAATCTGTGCTTTTCCCAAAGCCCAGCATTTTCCTTGCCCCCCTCAGACTCTCAACAGACGCGTTTCCTGTGTCCATTTTGCAATGGAGTATTTCAGAACTTGGTCACAGACTCTGTGGGGTGCTGAGAAACATCCAGTCCTAATGTGCCCTAACAGAATGATGCACAAAAGCAAATTGCTGGTCATTCTTTGAGGCAGCTTAAACAAATTATTAACTAGCATTAACTAAACACTAGATATACTAGATCCTTTCTTTAAATGCCTTTTGTTTTTTTCTGGAAAATGTTTTCATTGAGTGCATTTGACTAGATAAAACAGATAAATACAGTTAAGCAGACCACTTGAGTCAATAAATCAATCAATGAGAGGAAATGCCCTTAGAGTTAATGCCTATATGTAACTTGGCATGCACATACACATACACACACGCACTGCTATTGCTTACTTAAGGCTCCCAAAAAAACAGAGACTGCATAATACCCTGTAAAATTTTCTTCATTTTCTGATAATAACAAAGCAACACCTTTTTGTTTGTGGGGAAGGCCACACACACGGTCAATGTCTGTAATCTGAATAAACCTGACAGAAGACAGCAGGATCTAGCTCAGCATAGAGCTCAGGAGTGGGTCATGGCATAACAGGTCATCTTAAAAGTGACACTTCCCAGCATGTGCACAGTATGTTGAGGTACTTATTTCAAATCTTTGTACAGAATGAAGTCAGTGAAATTACACTGGGGATGAAATTAGCCTCATAACTTTTTCTGATCTATTTCCTACAATTCTCTTAAGTATTTAGTTGCTTCCTGCTAATTATTTTTGCATTATTTTACAGCACGCTAATATGTGCCACATGGGGCTTACGTAAAATGCTCTTTAATCATTGTCGCTCAAAATAATTTAAGTTTCTGAATGAGATTATGCAGTAGTAAAGGACCTGTTAGAGTCCTTTCTGTTAGAGAAAAGTTTATGGTTCTTGTCTTATGGGTTATTAAAGTGAAGCACATACTTTCCATAAAAATCTCCGGTAAAATATTTTGCTAAAGCTCAACCCAAGTTGAATTTCTGCTTTGGTGAATTTAATGGAGCTCATCAGATTCATAAGAGTCTGGTCTGGATAGATATGCTTGCATATTTAAGGAAAAAAAGACATGTTCAGACCATGAACTAAACTTGCAAAAAACAGCTTTCATTTTTAAATTCTGACTCCAAAACTATTTTTATGTGTCTCATATGGTAAGATTTCCTATTAGGTAGAATTACATGTGCATCTTAAATGCAGGACCCTTCAATTTTTAATCAGTTTCATACCAATGGGGAGAAGGTCTGGGGTATTGTGAAAATATGTGAAAACATAAAGACAGTTGCAAGGGTCAAGAATATCAATCTCCATTAGGGAAAAACTGTTTGTGCAGTTTGAACCTGGCACATGGACCAGTTTCTCTAAAATCAATGCTATGTAAGACATGAAAACAGTGTGTGTCTCAGACACTGTGAGCAAGATCCGTTTACTTCAGGTATCCTAAATCAGGTATAACATGGTTCAGCATATCCCTGAAAAAATAGGAACAATCTCAAGTTCTTTGCTTTCACCTGCATGTAGCCTTCTCCAAGTAGCAGACGCTTTGCTGAGTCATCTCCTGTGTGGATTAATATTAGAGTTTTCCAGATTCCTTGCAAACTATTCCAAACACTGCATTTACTTAAACAAGCAAACACATAAAAAATAAATAGTAGCTTCAGGGTCATTTTCAAAGTTGGCCAGGCCACGCCCAGGATACCATGAAGTCAGACTCAGCCAATTCATACTCCAGCGTTTTTTCAGCATGTCTATCTTTCTGAAAGATGTTAAAATATGGTCCTGCAATCACTCCAAGTGTTGGGTAGGTGGTTTTGCTAGTAGATTGAACTAAGCTGTCAAATCCTTTCTCAGAAACAAATAAAATGAGAGAGTGGAAAAAAGAAAAAGATGGTCTTTACCTTGTTAATGCCATCCTTGTAAAACATCTAAAAGGTATCTTAATTTTATATGGCTAGTTCTCTTCTTATGTAAATTCTGTATTTAGTTGGAGGTCTGCCATGTTTTCCATGACCAGGCCAGCCACTCTTTGCTATTGCAATTCAAGGTTCTCCTTTAATTTCTGTTCCAGCCAGTCTCATCACCACAATGACAGTTGCAACTCCACAAGACATCTCAGCTGAGCCACAGCCTGAATAGAGGCCAGCTGATCTCCTGGCTTCTTTTCCAAAGGCTGCACGGCTCTTATTCAAACATCCTCTCTGCATGGGTTATCTGGTGTCAATCTATAATTCACCCCACTAGACATCAGCCCCTTGAGTATTATTTCACAGTTAGACAATTATTCCATTCAGCTTCTTTAAAATATTCTCTGCTGCTTTGAAATAGGAGAGGCTGGGGTGCCTAGTGCATAGTCTTTAAACTCTTTCTATGCAGCTGAGAGAAATGATTCACACTGCCAATGTGGATTTACTCATTAGGTCTGTTGTGCTAGTAGATGCTCTGGGGAAGCTGACAGTGACCAAATATTTCCTTTTTATCAGTGCAGCTATTTCCCTCTCATCTCGATGCAGAGCAGCTCTGGTTGTCACTGGTATGCGCTGCAATCTTATCAGATCTGCCTTCTCTTTCTTTCCTCCTTTGCTCCTGAAGAGTTACTCTACTGACTTTCTCAAACTACATTACCAGTGCTGTTTCACAACCCCATCTCTTCAATTGTCAAAGGCATACCAAACATTTTGGTCTCAAAGGAAATAAAAAATATTCAGAGGTGAAATGAGTAACACCCACGTATTTTAAAACATCCTGTCCCTCTCTGCTCTGCACTGGTGCAGCCTCACCTTGAATACTGCATGTAGTTTTGTGTGCCACGACATAAGAAAGATATTTAACTATCAGAGAGCATCCAAATGAGGCCAGTGAAGACAGTGAAGGGCCTTGAGGGGAAGCCGTGTGAGAAGCAGCTGAAGTAATTCGGTCTGTTCAGCCTGGAGGAGACTGAGGGGAGACCTGATTGTGGTTATAACTTTCTTATGAAGGAGTAAGGAGGGGGAGGCACTGATCTCTTCTCTGTGCTAACCAGTGACAGGACTTGAGGGAGTGGCCTGAAGTTGTGTCAGGGGAGGTTTAGGTTGGATAATTGGCAAAGGTTTTCCACCCAGAGGGTGGTTGGGCATTCCCCAGGGAAGCGGTCACAGCACCAAGACTGACAGAGTTCAAGAAGTGTTTGCACAATGCTTTCAGGCACATGGTGTGACTCTTGGGGTGTCCTGTGCAGGGCCAGGAGTTGGACTCAAGGATCCTTGAATGTCCTGTCCAACTCAGCATATTCTGTGATTCAGTGATCCTCCTGTACAGACTCTTCTTTTTGTTTTTTATATGGCTTCAAAAATTAATTCCATCCCAATCTGTCAAATCATTTACTGACTAAGAGCCATAAACCCTCAAAATAGTTGGCAAATTTAACTTCTCAAATCATACCTTTTTGTGTGTGTGGAGCTGAAAAAACTTTACCACATTTTTCACCACTTTTTGTATTTTGTCTAAGAGCATTGATGAGAAAAACTTCCCAGCAAGGAATTCAAGGACTGATTTTGACATAAGCTCCATAGTCACAAAAATAATCTTCTGTCACTGGAGTTCCAAAGCTAGGGGCTTGACATTAAGGACTTGATTTGGTGCTGCACATGAAGAGTCTGTGGTGGCCCAGACATTGTGCTGCAAATGTTCCCCAGTTCTTCTGCTGCTCCTCTTAGAAACCACAAGTTTGTGTATTCAGTTAATCAAATTATAATATGTGATTAAGCCAAATCAGTTTTGTCACGAGTAATTACTCATTAATTATTAGTAAGTGAGTAGTAATAGCCCATCATCAATGCAGTTGTTTTTTCCAGGTTAGGTGCGGAATGCTTCTGGAAGAGGAAAATATAACTGCTCTGGAAGTAAAGATAGAAAGATCTCAGCAGCAGCATGCCCCCTTTAGATAATGAATTTAAATACTGTGGTTGTCTGTGGGTAAGAAGAGAGTTGACAAAGTGATAAAGTGCTATCTAATTACTTCAAAAAGATGTCTGGTATTAAGGTTTTAGTACATTATATAAGCAAGATGATAATTTATATCAAAGTGAAGGGGTTTTACCATGAGGAAGGATTGAACATTCCATTTAATAAAAGTACATCTATAACTTTGTGCAGAAATGAAAAAGATCTAGACTTACAATAAGTGATATGCTTGACAACAAGCCTTCTAAAAGTCAAGCAGAAACTTGCTTGACTTTTTTCCTCTGGAGCAGGAGAAAAAGGCTACAGGAAATGGTTTTTAATGAATTGTCTTTTCATCAGGATAGGGCTGATATAAGCATTGGATAGCTCATTCGTGTTCTTAATTACTTTTAAATTATCCCAGTGTTCCACAGCACTTAATCAAGGAGAACCTCTCATATTTATGCAACTAGACCATGTTTCTTATCTCCATGGTTCACTCACTACACTCTGCATGTAATTCATACACAGAAGTCTCTCTGTGAAAATGAAATGTGCATGGTGTTCATATGTCTGTTTTTCTTCTTCACTGCACGCTTATGCCAATATTACAAATTGTCTGAGTGACAGTTTCCAATTTAACTACCTGGCTTCATATGCTCAGTCAGATATAGAGCAGAGCTCTTGAGATAGGAACTAGAGATATACACAGAGCATTAGAAGCTGCTCAATTATCGTTCCTCAATAAACAGTTTTTAGGGTCCTTAGATTGCAAAACCATTTGGGCTTTAGAATCTTTCCATGTGAGCAAAGCTATAGCTTTTTGATTTTGCCTCTGGACCCTATGGGATGGGCACCAGTCTGTAACAGCATGAGCTATTTTATATATACTGTGTTGAGACTTTCATAGGTGACATGGACTTGGTCTGAGTCAATAGAATAGAGGAGCTGGAAGACCTTAAAATCTTGTTAACCAAAGGTTTGAAAGTATTTTTCTCTCAGTCCCTAAATAACAAAATGCTTGCCCCCCCTCACCCCTCTTACTGCATATTCATGTAAAGAGACTTAGTCTAATAACCCTGCCTATTTCTTTTAGCAACTCTTTAGAACAAACGATCACTTTCATAGAGAAGTGTTCTGCAGTGAGCTCTGAGGATATGTCTTCAGTGCTAAGTAAAAGCCTGGGAGGCTGTTTGAGCACTAGTGTTCTCACTGTCCAGACTGTTTTGTTATTTGCTCTCTGCTGCCAGTTTTCTTCAAGACAATGGTGCTATAGAAGGGGCAGGACATGAGCCAGTCCGTGTGACTGTCCCAGGACCAGTAATCAGCCCTGAGGCAAATTAGACATAGCCTGAAAGGTTATAGAACCATCCTTTCTTCTCAAAATAGAAAACATGCAGTAATTTGTTCTGTTTCTAGATGAACCAAATATAATCAATGAGCTTTGTGGCTGAATACTCCAAGGTTGTTCTGCCCAACAACTTCCAGTATTTCTGAATTTTGTTCTGCTCCCATTGATATAAACAATTCCTCATTGTCACAAATGAGCATAAATAACTTGCTGCCACCTCTCACAAAACTCAATTTATAGTATTCCAAGAAACTATAGTATTCCAGGAAATTTACAGTAAAATAATAATTTGCATCACTTCTCAAGCCTTAGGATAGAAAGACAGTCCTAATTGTAAGGGGCTGTAATGCCAATTCACTGCACTCCTTGCATAGACACCAACCCACATATCTCCATGGGAACAGTTGGAAAAACCACTCAGTAAAGTTCAAAATTCTCCCTGGGCTGTGAACCTTGGAAAACCCTTGGGCATGCAGGAGGTAATCCCTTGCAGAAATCCTTGCAACATGTTTGTTGTGTGTGAAGTATAGCAGAATAAGCCTGTCTTAGATGGTGATATATGGGATCAGTGCTGCAAGGCATCAGTGACGCTAATTTCTCTGTTAGACTGCAGTACCTCTTAACATCTTCAGTAAGGCTTTATGAAATTGAATGAGGGCAGAATCTGGCCTGGTAATTCCACTCCCTAAGCTGAATAAAGCCCAATTATGATCAGAAATATTAATATTGTTACCCTGATTCAAGACATCCATCCACTAAGGGACATAGGGATTACTATTCATCGTTAAGGCAATGTAGATAATTTTGTACAACTATTCACCAAAGCAAATATTTTTAACTGTGTGCATGTGTGTGTGTGTGTGTGCTTGTGTGTGTGTGTGTGTGTGTGTGTGTGTGTGTGTGTACATAGATTTCTCCTTTCAGGTTGGCTGGATTTTCTTCTTTCTTATTTCATTTTTCCTAATGCAAATAACTCACAGGAATAAAATGGAATAACTTTAAGGAAAGTGTCATTTCTACATTCATAACAGACAGCAGTTCTCAGAGCATGCTATATCCCTACACAGGACTTGTACCTGCAAGTACCATCCAGTCTCAAGTCCATTCTGTTTCCCGGGCCTGTGAGTTAATGAGATGAAGAGCAGTTGGTGTTAGGATAAAACCCAGCAGCAGAGAAAGACGTAGTCCCCTGTGCCTACAACCATCATGAGTTCCCAGATCCCAGAAAATAGTTATTTTCACCAGGTTGATAGCCTAAGCACCAAAACCTTTTGTCATGTCAGTAAGCCGTGAGCAGTTCAACAACTGTCTCCACCTCCTCTATATTTATCCACAGAAGTCTTGTCGATGTCCCAGGATGCTTCTCAGTTGGTTGTGCAACACTCAAAGTCTCCGTTGTTACAAAAGACTCTTTCAGTTCCTCTCAGCAGGCTGCTATGCTATGGGCCTTCAAATCAGAAACAGATTAGTCTGGGCTTCCTCTTATTCTTTTTAATGTGCCTTCTCTCTAGAGATGCCGCCCCACATTTAAAATGCCTTTCCTCTTTTGCCAGTGTTAATGTTATGCATTAGATATTTGGCACAGATGCAGTACATGTTTCCTTCCTCCTAACTTCAGCCTGTGTTTTGTTCCTAAATGAAAGCAGACTTCAGAGCATCCACCCCATGTGGCCAATGTCTCTGTGCTACACCTGCTTTCACCTCATGCAAAACACAGGGAATTATGAATGAAACATCTCCAAAAATGAGTGTGTCACTTAGTGACCCTTAATAAATTACCTGGGAATGTATGGCACTGCTCTGGGGCGCCTGCTCATGTACAAGCAAAATGTGCACCTGACATGCCAATACTTGAAAAGGATTTTTCTGGACCATATCTTTCTGTTTTTCAAACTGTTCTTTAGACTATTGAGACATTTTAGTTCTATTTTACCTTTCAGAATATGGGCAGCATGATGTCCTAAGCCCCTTTTAAAGTCTCACAACTTTAGAAAGAAGGTGATTATTGTCTACAGAACACTTTGTTTAAGAATTTATTCCCCTCTTCATGCTCCCCCTGTGGTAGGAAAAGGAGTAGGAGTGGTTGCAGACAAAGTCAGTCTCAGACAAGGAGAATCTGAGGCAATAGTGGCAGCCACTGTATCATACCTCTCCATGATGTCACTGCTGATCTGGTAAATGCAATACCTCCACCACATTTACCATAACTGAACACATCAGGATTGTTACAGCTATTAAAAATGCTGAAATTTATCAAAATTTCAAGATTTCTTACCAAAAACACAGTTTTTTTTCTTATCCCCTACTTCCAGCAGCTTGCAAAAAAACCAAACATACAATACTTGCTTTTGGTAGACTCTGCAGGTGTGTCTTTTCTGTTGTTAGTATGGTGTTTTGCTTTGAAAACAAGACCTGTATTACTGTTATTGACACTTTTTGCCTTTGAGGAAGTTCCCACTGCCCTCACTTGCATGGAGCAGGATACCACCATGCTGTTCACAGACAGCATGCAAAAATTAAGCTTTTATTACACAAATTGACAGGGTTGCCAGTGTGTAAGAGGAAGGGAGTAAGCCTCATTTTCCAGATGTGAGAAAATTTATTTAGCTGTAGTACAGTTGAAGGCTGATCATATTTTCCTTAAACAGCAAGAAAAAGGACATGGTTTCATTACAGATGCATGGTGCATCACAGAATCACAGAATTAAATAGGTTGGAAGAGATCTTTGAGATCACCAAGTTCAACCTAGATCTAACATCACCTTATCAACTAAACCACGGCACAGAGTGCCACATCCCATCTTTATCAGTTTGTACACATGCCCCTTGCTGTATTGAGGAGGCAGAAGACAAAGGTCCCTTGGGGAACTCTAACACCAAAATCCTGACTTCTGGAGGTTAATGCTACAGCAAACTGATTTCACTAAAATTATAGAGCCCCAGTGAGTGCATGTGCCCACTTGAGCTGCTGGAGGCAGGGATCAGGGGGAGGAGGTTAGTCACAGCTCAGTGGGAAATCAGGGTCAGGCAGCAATGAGTCTGCAGCAGTGCTCAAGGATTTGGTAAATGATCTGCAACAGCTGGAAACTGGAAAAAAATAGTGTCGATACTAGATTTCAGAGAAGTACTTTAAGGTGAAATTTTTTGAGATGGAAAAATTCAGATTTTAGTTTTTTACTTCTCATGTAACAAGGAGATGAGCAGCACAGCTGGTTAGACAGCTTTTCTCAATGTTTGTAAGGTAATAAAAATCCACTGAGTGTGTTTGATCTTTCCTGTTAGTGTCTTCATGTTTCTACTGGAAATATCCAACTCTTGAAAGTCTTGAGCCAAATATTATTTGTATGAAACCTTTGTCCTAGTACTTTATCGTCCCTTGCAACATCATTCACATGTTCGCTGTTCTGTTGCCAAATTCTGCAAAACTCAAGTAACATCCCTTTTACTGACTCTCAGCCAAATCAAGTAACTGAATGCTTGCTGTGTTCTTTGGATTCAAGTTATAAACTGCCATACAATGCTACTGACTAAATTTATTTCAGCTCTCCCATTTCCTCTTTCCCTCCCATATGGGCCAAACTTCCCCTCCTTTGCTGCTTTCCCTTACTCCTTGGGTGAATAACAACATATGTCTCAGTGAAGCACAAACCCACCTGTTTTTAAACACTGTCACACCTCCTCCCCCAAACTCAGTGTCCCAAAGTCCATGTGTTTGATGTAAGGTAAAATCTGGTCTTGGTTTTGAATGGCTGGTCACAGATCTAGGCTGGCATTATGATTGAGACAATTGGCATAAAAACAAAGCCTTTCATTCACAAAACAAAACAACAACAAAAAAACAACCAAACAAAAAAAAAAGGGGGCTAAAATTTGCCATCTCAAATAACACAGGACTTTAAAGGAAATAAATCAAAGGCCATTGAAGTAAAGTGCAAGTTTTCCACCAATTAAAAGACAGTCAATCCTTCAGTGTCCAGAACAAGCTCAATATTTGGAAAGAATAGCTAAAGCTAATTTAATGAGACTCTACATATAAAAAGTGTCAAGACCTAAAAGAGAAGACAAACTAGTTGTTTTTTTTTTTTTTTTTTTTTCCCTGGGATGAGAGCAAGAACAGTGGCAGTCCAACAATGCAGGATTATTTCAGGAAACAAGCTCACCTGGGGGGAATACTGTTTACTCAGGTGTCTGTGACTTCTTTAGTTGCTGTTAAAACTGCCCCAAAAATATCAGTGTGTTTTAAGAAAAGTCCATTTCTAAGACCTTCTTATAGGAAAGTATCAGTGATAGGGACCTCTAAAAGGACAAACCTCTTCCTGTTAATTATTTAAGGGACAAGGAAATACAAAAGCTGCAGATAAGGACGCAAAAAGGAAGGAACTAGTCTCGGAGCATTACACCACAAATCTGTTGTAGAAAGGAATATACAGGTCCAGTTGGGAGGTTTGCCTCTGCAGATATGCCAGAAACAAGCACCAACACTAACACTATTACAGCTCTCTTCAGATTTAAATAGTGCAAAATAAAGCAGTCTATTTTTTCTCCTCCAGAAATACTACTACTATAGATTTGCAAACCAAAGTGGAAAGGATGCTGTTGGAAAAGGCAAGAAAACAGACATTTGTAAAATATTGGATCCAGAAAAAGGAATGCACATTTTTAGAAATTTCTTCAATTAGATGGTAGAATTTTGGATTACATATGTTAAGGCACAGGCTGAATCTGTCAGGACTGTAAATACTTCTGCACTTCAAGTTCCTAAAGATGCTTTACATGTGGAACACATCTCTGAGCTTAGGCCTTTAAGCCTTGATTTTTGTGAGCAAAGATAATATATGGAACTATTGGATGTGATGAGCAGATGTTTCAATCATATTTTGCCAACGTGTGAATGATTGTAAGGGGACTAAAGCAGTAAAAAGCATGGCTGAGGTATGATAAACTGGAACAGATATATGAAAAAGCCACCTTGTATAGGAAATCCATACTGAGCTTAGTGTTAGCAAGCAGAATGCGGTATTGTCCAGGCTCTAACCTCCACAAGTACACAAACATACCGATTTTAATGATGTTTACAGCTTTCTAGACACACCTTGAAAGATTCATCTTCAAACATGCTAAATCCAAACTCATTTAAAATTCTGTTTGATCCAACTCTACCCATAGACTGTTACAGAGCTGTTCGACCTGTATTACCCTAACAACTTTCATGCTTCAAAAATATAACCATTTTTTGAGAAATGTGGGCTAAGTTTGCTCACATCTAGATAAAAACATGCAGATGAAAAAGCAAATTATACCACAAAAAGTATCACGAATCATTCCCTCAGTGATTATTAGGTTTTTTTCCTGTTTGTCAGGCATTCAGGTACACTCCCTTTCTGCCCGTAATTCTGGAGGTTTACTGCATGGTTTAGATGGACATATCCTGCTCTGCAGATAATCTGCCAAGAGAGCACTTTCAGCATTAATCACTGTGTGCTATTAGTGGTAAACAACTTGTCATTTAGGCTACATGGTTTACTTTGTACTATCTGGTTGTGCAATGGCAACGCTGAAATAATGAATGATGAACATACTTCCCAGATGAAGTTTCAGATGAATGACTACTCATGGTAGCTACCATAAGAAGTTAATGATTTACTTGTGTTTTCCACGAGTATGCTTCTACTCATCCAAGCAATAAATTCAATAACCAGAAGAACAAACTTGTTCTGCAGATTCTGAGAAACAGAGTCAGGTCAAGAGTTCCCTAAACTTCAAGTCCTTTTCAATATGCGGAAGTGAATTTCAGCAATTACAAAGCAGATAAGTGCTGCATTTCTGCCAGGTTTTGGTTTAGTTTGGTTTGGTTTGGTTGGTTTGTTTGTTTGTTTGTTTGTTTGTTTTTGTTGAGGTTTTTGGGGGGTTTTTTTGTCCCTGAGGGGGAAAAAATTGATTTAAACTGTTGGGTTTTTCCGTGAAGTTACACAGGAAGGGAAGTTTGTGAACAAAGAACTGGAGGACAGAAGCCCCTGAATTGTAAAACCAGCTCCAATAACAAATTTTTCTGTGACTGTTGGTCAGTTCTGTGATTGTTGATCAATTATATGGTGTGACACACCAAGAGTGTCTGTTTGTTTCAAGCAAATAATGGGTAAAAATAGCATCTCTGATAAAGCTGGCCTTTCTTTTGTGAAAAACCTGTCATCTGTTTTCAGTTTGTTCACACTATTAAACTTATTCCTCATTCTTTTCTGGATTTCAGGGGGAGTATTTTTGTAATTGTGAAAGGAACACAACATGGCCTTTGGAAGGCTTTGTGGTCAAAGGTGTTGTATAACCACCAGTTATTTATTATGAAATGAATGCACGCTTCTTCAAGTGAATTCCAGAATGAATATCATATGACATGGCTGAGAGGAAGTTTGTTTATCCTACAGACCAAAGTAGTGTTTGTCTTAATAAAATGATAACATTGTTCATTTATCTTTGGAGAATTAATCTGGTATGTCTGTCAGCTAAGCTTTAGGGC
This sequence comes from Catharus ustulatus, assembly GCF_009819885.2. Classification (NCBI taxonomy): domain Eukaryota; kingdom Metazoa; phylum Chordata; class Aves; order Passeriformes; family Turdidae; genus Catharus; species Catharus ustulatus. The sequence goes on along the minus strand of NC_046224.1, from coordinate 42,341,774 downwards.
CATATTTTTCCACCCTGATTCACCTTGTCAACTATTTTTTCATGTGAACAGGCCTACATAAAGTTCAGGTCATACTCTGTGTGAAAGAAAAGAAGGAACAGCCATGTCTTAGGGTCTATTCTGGGCAGTCCAGAGTCTAGCAATGACATTGACTGGGAATATAACTGAAATAATCTAGCCAGTAACATTCTTACATTGGAAATAAGGCAGTATCAGCCAAAAGAAAAAACAATTGGATTTAATTAAGGTAGTATATAAGAAAGATTAGAGACAATGGTATTTCTTCCCTTTGAAAATAAAATGTTTCAAAGTGACCCTAGCAAATTCTACATAGAAACAACTTGAAGAAAAGGATGGATGGATAATTCAAATAGTCTTCTAACTATTTAGAAAACTAGAGCAAACAAAGAGTAGTAACTTTGGTGACAGTCTGCTATGAGAGTGAGTTACAGCACCTTCTTCTTTGCTCAAGTGTCTTTGTGGGAAACGATTGGAATGAAACAGACTAACATGTATAGAGTAAAATGTGCTTTTCTTCACTAAAGTGTATTCTAACCTGCCAATACTGCTTATGCAAGACCCTTGTGGAATACTGTACCCATAATAATACAACAAATGCCTTCCATTCAACAGATATTGAGCATGATATGAGACCAAGGGCCACGGCCATCCCAACAGCAGGTATGAAATGGCATTTCTCACTAAGCAGAGGCATACAGATCACAAAGGCGTGGAACACATGATAGTCAAGACATGTCTTTCCACCTTCCTCTGAGAGGCCATGTCCAAGCCTGTGCTTGAGCCAAGACATAAGGCTAGCCAGACCAGCAAGGTCTAGCTCATGTAGCAAATCAACATTTTTTCTGGATCTGAAGTGTTTTTTCCACACACAGCCTGAAAACAAACTCACTTTTAGTACTGTTTGTCATTCAATTATCAATAATAATGGCATCTCCTATGTGCTCTTACACTCGAAGCATCAAAATCAAGTAAGAGAGAAAATAAATATATGAAAACAGAAAGGAAAGCAAAACAATCTGGAAGAAAACTTGCATGTCTTCATCTTTATTTTTGTATTTTAAAATTCATTACGTAAAAGTCTCAACTTTTTCTGATTTCTATGCATGTGTGCAAAATATAGCTCCAACTGCACCTTACAAAAACACCCTCTGATAGCCTCCAGACCAGTCCCCATATTATTTTACTTCTTCAACTGAAAAAGGCTCCAAATAAAGCAATTCTTTTTCTTTTACATTATTTTGCAGTTATTTGTGCCTCTCCACTCCCAGGAACTCCACCAGAGCAATCCTATTTTTTTCAGCATTACAGATACCGTCCAAATTTCTCTACCCTCTATTTTTAAATTAAATGCTTACCGAAGAGTGACTAGCACACTCATAAACACTAAATCTGCATGATTTATAATATTTTACCAGCTCTCTCTTCGAGGACTATCTGGATGCTGGTATAACTCCTGGAATGATTAGTTCCAAATATTTACAGTACCACAATTCAAACTGTGGCTTATGAGTTTTGGTTCTGGAGGTCCCAGGTTTGGCTCTCTACGTTTTGTCTACCAGGTGACAGCCATGCTGTAAATCCAACTGGAAATTTATGACCATGCAGCGACACAGTCATGACTGTGACTATAAATCTAAACCTGAATGCTGTCAGCAAGCTTCCCTTCCTTCACTGCTGCATTTTTAATGCCTGAGCTAACTATGATTATTCGAATTGCTTCAACCATTTAAAATATTTATGCTGCTACGGAAGTCTTAAGGTCATAAAGAAATTGCTTCTAATAGAAGCAAGTCAGTGTTTGCGATTCTTAACTTTTTCCTGTTCATGACTCACCCCATTCAGTTATTTAGAAGTGCACATTTTTTAAAAGGACTGGCTCCCTTACTGAAAGGATTCTTTGCTGAGATACAGTCACTGCAAAACAGATCCAAGATTTTGAACTGAGGGAGTGAAACAAAAAGAAAAGTGTAAACACTGATTCCTGCATTATTGTTTGTATACATTGGTATTACACTACCAATGATCTGCCAGAGAAAGTCAAGGGAAAGACAGCAAATACAAAAATGTTCATTCAAAATCCATTCAAGACCTGGCCTGGAAACTCAATTTCCAAAAATGCCAAGGCCAGAAGCATCTCCACACTTACAGCTGGAAGCAACTGAGAAGAAGCTGCTGTTTTTTCTACCACGCTGATTCAGAGGGAAAAGAAGGGGAAATTTGCCTCCTGGTGCAGACCTGCATTTCCTAGTACTCCCCCTGATTTTTACCTCTATCACACCTAAATCCCAGAGCTTAAGAGGTAAGCAGAAACCTGGTTGTGTACAGGCTCCGGATCTGGGCATCTGCATTATCTGCATTTTGTATAGATTTCTGATTCCAGGGAGGAAAATACTTAGAGCAGGCTTTAGACATGGATAACACTGCAGGTTAACTTATCATGACAATTTTCCTAAGGCTTTTCAGAGTACTTAATCTTACTTTCCTACCTTGTCTCTCTTCCTTCAGCCCCCCAGCTCAGCAAGCAGGGCAGGGCACAGTTGTCCTGTTCTGCACCTCTCTATCAGTATAAATCAATTTCTAGTCAGACAGCTTTCAATGGGACTCAAAGTCCTAAATTGTTTTGGTGCTCCTGAAATATTAAAAGCATTTGAGTGGATTTCTATAATTATTTGTTATTAATGGAAGTTTATTTTTACTGGAGAAATAGAGTGATTTCTGATAGTATAGTGTACTTTGTTTATCAGCAGATTATTTTTGTAGTAGAGACTAAAGAGGGCAAAGTGTGATGATGGTTTTTTCATTTATTTTTCTAAATTAAAAAAAATTAGAATTTTGATTCTACAATATGAAATTTATGGAGTTAAAATAGTCATAGCACAGACACTTCCCCTCAGTGCAAAGTTTCATAATTTCAAATCTGTTTCCTAAAAATTTTTTCAAAGCTCAAAAACGTGGTACATTGCTGACATTTTAGATAGTCTGACATGAGGCATTTGCAGCACTGTAAACCTTTTTAATGTTGGCCTGTAAGGCTCTGTTTATTTTTATTTAATAATGGAAACCAGCATGGAAATATTTAAATTTTTAGCAAATATGCCTGTTTTTTTAAAGTCTGTAGCATAAGAGATAGTCCACGGCATAATATTTTCCTGGTGGCACTGCTGTTTTTAATGAATGTGTATGTGATGCAACCCATCAGGTCACTGAAACCCAGCCTGGCTTGAAAAGTTTGCACTGCTGGAACTTCAGGGACTGTGTGCCCACAGGTGATCTCAGAGGGCTGATTACCACAGTGACCCAACGTACCCACCCCTGGAAATAAAACACATTAACCAGGTCTGACTGTGCTTCCTTCTTTGCCTTGCAGAATATACAATATTTATGATTAAGCCTTGCAAATGAAAATCAGAGCAGTTTCTGTGCTCATTCGAGCTGCACAGTCTTATTCTGGGTGATTCATTCATCGAGTCAGGCAGCCATGCATGCAGTCATTCATAAGTAATGCCACGCTTCCCTTCAGCATGCAAGAATGATTTACCTCCCTGCTGCCTTTCAGTGTTTGCTCAGCAAACACACTAAGCTAGAGAGTTGCTTTTCCAGGCTTTGTTCTTATTTTAAAGAAACAGTGTTACCTAAATACATGCGTACAGGGTGCTGTATGTGGAAGTGAGCACATACCTCTGTAAGAAATGGTTGCAATCCATTGCATCCCTCACTAAATATTCAGTCTTTTCTTGGCGTGCATGAGAAGAGGCTTGTATTTACAAGTAAGATTTCAGCTTTTTATGCTCATGCCTTGCCACAAGTAGTCCTATTAAAACAGAGCCTTTTAAACCTTAACCAGGACTCCTAAAAGAGGACCAATAACATCCCAGCCTCATGCAAAGAGACCTGATGCACCAACAGCTTTTCTGTTATCAATATTTTTTGCTAATTTCAGCACCTAACAGGAAATAAAAACATACGGTATCACAGACCAAGGAAGAGCCTTTGACTTGTGCAGTTTTGAGGGGCTATGAAGAATGAAGATCTGGCAAGAGCTGAAGATGGGCAATAATGTGTGCTTGAGTCTTTTAAATTCATAGTGTAGGGGATTGACCTCTTTCAACTTTACACAAATAGAAGTGATAGTGTAGGCTAATCCTTTTAGTATTTCAGTATTCTCCCCACTTCAAGAGGGGAGATGTGACACTGCCTGAATGATTCCTTAGTCTTCTGGCACTACCTAATTTCTCTTTATAGTAAAATTACAAGATCAATGCAAATAAATGTCAACAAATACACAGCTCAGGGCATCACTCACAACTACCAAAATTCAGAGTGCAGACCCACTGAGTGAAACAGAAGGATTATGCAGCATGTGCTTTCTCCCCTTTTGGGAAGAACAAGAGACTTCCTCATTTCTAAATAGACTTCTGAGCTGTTGAGAGAGCTGGCCTTTGAAAACTGTTTTTTTTTTCATGTACATCCAGAGGGGAAAAAGAAGTAAATGAAAGCTAAGAAGTTTTCTAGATGTGACATGTTCATACCTCCCAAATACCTGGGGTATCACAATTAGAAACGCTTTGTGAATATATTTTCATTAGTCACAGAAAAATACAACTCATTTTTCCCATTTTCTCAAGATTTCAAAGCTCTACACAGTATCCTTAAACATTAGTCATTAAATTATGTCTCAAGCTAAAGGAATTTCATGCTTTGAAATTCTTTTGAAGTTGGCAGATTATTTTGTCTGTTTTCCTTTCTTAATTCTGATCCTTAAAAAAGGAACTTCATTTTATCTTCCATTATTGTTCTCTTTTTTAGCTCATCAAAGCACACCCTTATGAAAAGGTACATATTCATATTAAAGAATAATATTTGAAATTCTCTGCTGTATTTTGAAATACCTAGTAACAGCAGAACTTTAAAAATATCTATTTAACTTATTTACCTTCCTTTTTTTTAAACGGATTTTCAAGGAAATTAAAATTGTTTTGAATTTTTGTTTCTTTGCTTCACAATGTATGTAACAAAAAAGAAGTAATACTGGATGATATTTTCTTCTGCCTTTTAAGTTCTGAAGAATTTTAATTCTAAGAATTTACACTATGTAGGACACTGTGTGGCCATTTTTCCAGGTAGTAGTCTGTTGCTGATCTTAACAGTTTATAAGAAAGAAAATTGCATTTGTAGATAATATAGGCATTGCCATGTTATAGATTTATTTAGTGTCTGACTGAGAATTATTTTTAAAGGAAAAGTGAATTTTTTACTAAGTTATAATTTCTATAGAGTGGTTGGCTGATACAGAAAATTTTTATTGTTTCTCAAAAGAATCAAATGCCCCAAAATCTGAAATACTTTAGTAGAGGTACTTGGTTTCTCTATACTTATGAATTTTGAATCAGATTTTGTCCTAGTAATTAAATGGAAGTTGCATGCTAAAACTGTGAATGTTTCATTTTTACTTCAGAGAATTTCATCCTAATGTTGTGCTGGAATGGCAACCTTCCATTGCAATCAATAAATGGACCTCTCTGAAAGAGATCTCAAACTCAATCACAATGAACCAATTGAGGGATGTGGCAAAGGCAGATGCAGATGTGGATGGGGTAGGAGGAAGATATGCCTTGTAGCGCAGCCATGATCATGGGATTTCACTAGTCTCACTTGGACTCGAGATTTATAACCCTATGCATTTTCTATAAACTTCTCTGGACTCTGATTGCACATTCCAAGCATTAAAGTCCATTATGTTTAACCACTTGTCCAGGACCCAGTGCAAAATTTTGCTCCACAGAAGTTATATGTTTAGTTCAGTAATACTATTATCTCATATAAAGTGAAAAATGCCATAGTAAATGCAGTAGGTCCTTTCCTGGATCATTTTTTTTACCCAGCCTGGTTACTTTTCTATGTAATTTCACAATTATAAGCCACACCTGATTATAAGCCCCACGTCACAATACAGGGTGTGATAAAAGGTATCTATTCTATCACCATCTGTTGAGGGTGGGGGCAGTGATCCTTATCTCAACGGCAGATATTCTGCTAATGGGCCATCCATTGAAACCAGGCAGGGCATTGTTCTTTATCTTTTCACAACCCATCCTTCCTCCAGGGAGTCATTTTCTGCTAATGGCCCATTGAGTCCCACTGTGGGACTGATAAAATTACTTCATCCCATTGGAAGTTGCTCCAGCCAGGGGGAAGAGCCCAACATTTCTTACCAAGATAAAAACAGAGGTTTTGGGACACTAAGGGAGCCCCTTTCTCCACTGGACTCCAGAAGAAAACCGGATTTCTCCACATCACTACTGGACCTCCGGAGGGAAACTGCACCTTGTACAGGAGCACTGCTTCAACTGAATCACATCTGTCACTGCAGGAGGACTGCAACCACCATTTAATGGGACTGCTACCAACACCCTGCCTGACAGGGTGTCAGGCTGTACTCTGACTTTGTCAGGGTTTGGAGTTTGTTTCTTTGTAGTACTGTATTTCTATTTTAATTTCCCTGGTAAAGAACTCTTATTCCTAATTCCCACATCTTTGCCTGAAAGCTCCTTGATTTGAAAATTATTGTAATTTGGAGGGAAGGGGTTTACATTCTCCATTTCAAAGAGAAGCTCCTGCCTTTCTCAGCAGACACCTGTCCTCCAAACTAAACCAGCAACTTTTCGTTCTTTGTCCATATATAAGCCACACCTGATTACAAGCCGCAGTTTGGGTTCAGACCAAAATTTTAGTCAAAATGGTGCAACTTATAATCGTGAAATTACTGTAGTTGGGTACTGACCTACAGTTAGAGCATGGAATGTAACCTCTTCCTGATTAAACAATAGTTGTGAAAAAAATATTAACCTGAGGGGTTGCTACACTTGTTTTACATATCTACCTGATCAAAGAGACTAATGTTCTCTCTTTGCCTGAGGCAGAACAGTGGAACCACAATCAACTCTCAGTGTCTCTCCTTTTGTTACTTGACACTAACGCAACTATTACTGTTAGAGTAAAGCAGAGATAATCAGCTTTGGGGTTAAGTTCACTGTGTCCTGGCATAGAAACAACCGGGCAAGATTTCAGTCCACACAATAAATCTCAAAACCATAAATTACAAAGAAGCAGAAGATTTTTAATTGTATTCATTTTTCAGAATAGGACATGAACCAAATCAACCTAAAGTGTGCGTCAGCATCAAGACCTGAACCCAGAAAATGCGATTTCATTAAATCACTGTTTGGCAGGTAGAGATCTACCAGACAGTCTCATTGTAGGCCAGTGAGGTCTTTTCTGCTTCATTTTCATTCTTTCATTCACTTTTCTGAAACCTCATCAGTGACCCACTCCCTCTGTTCTGACCTTGTGCTCTTTGTAGCATGGATGTCTGAGGAGAAGTTGTCTCCAAGTTAGCTGAATGCAAATCCACTGGTTTTTTGCACAAAAGGGAAGAAGCCAGACATGGCTGAAACATAAAAACAGACAATAATTCTTTCCTCACAAAGGGCTTGCTCCTGTTCTTTATGGGCAAATTAGGCTGTCTACACTAACCTCTTCTGCAAAATAAAATCTCTGATTTCCATATTCTGCATAAAGATGAGTATTGAAAACAACAAAGTCTACAAGATAACATTCTTCAGCAGGATTGAGCTGGTGAGAAGTACTGACTATTAAAACTGCTCCAACTTGTCAGTTTATCTTTGTACTTCAGCAAGTGTCCCTTTATTAATTCACTGCATGCTATCTAGGTTTCAGTTTGCAAGTCTTGTGAAGCTGATGCTGGTTTAGGATTATTACTCAGGACAGCACAGAGGGCATCATATCCTCTTCAGTATCCTGACCACAAGAAAGAAAATGAATAACAATCATTCTCAGTCTACAGAATGAGCATGTTTCATATGTTAACCTCTGTAGAAGCACAAACACCTCGGTCATAAACATGCTGTTCATCCAGGCATTTCCAAATAACTACTCCTCTAAGAACTAGGATATTTTGGGTTGAATAGCATTTCTGCTCTACTTTTCCTTTTCTCATTTAGGCACCTTGAAGCCACATGTAGAAGTTGCAGTGACACTCATTGGAGAAGGCTGAGCTGATTACTTTCTGCTTCGTGCTCTGCTGAGACTCCAGGCACCAGGTTCTTTTATGGCACTGATTACCCTCACATTTTAGCCCATTAAGCACAGCATATCTGCTGAGCTACCCAACTTTTATTCAGAAAGCTAAAAACTTGTGCCATCATCCAGCACTCTGCAGATGTCCCAGATATTGCAGCAGCACAATCACTCTACTGTTTAGAGTACTTTGTTCCTGTCTCTGTGAATTATAGGGTGTCACATCATAGCATGTGTTGCTAAAGTAGGAGGTAACCCAGCATGACGTGACATAATGGGATGCAGCCTGTGGGCTCAGGGAGAGGAGTGGGAAGGGAAATACAACTAGATCCATATCTGATGAAAAATCAGTGACCAAAATTTCAGCTAAGCAGTTTTTAGTATCTTATCAGATTACCCAAAAAAAGAATCAACTTTTTGTTGCATAGTGACCTATAAGCAATTACATAGCTATAAAAAGTAGACTCAAAATCTTTATTTGTATTTCAGTTATCTCATAAATTCTGCTGATTCTAAAGATGCCCCACTTAGTCAGCATTAACAGCTTCTGTAATTTGAAAAATTCTGCAGAAACCCTTTAGTTTCATCAGTCTGAAATAGACATGGAGTGGGGTTCAAAGGCTGTATGTTTCTGTCAAAAACATGTTTATGATTTCCTGTCAAGCTCATCTCTTCCCACTCCTCCCAACCTTGCAGCTCCTTGGCATCAAAAGGTTCCCAAAGTCCATCAGTCTGTCCTGGGTTGAAAATTCCCTTGTCTTTAAAAAATCATTTTAGCACTTTTATTTCTCATTCTATGTCAGATCAGAACCAAATGTTACAGTGACAAAATTCTTTATGGAAAGGCTTTACCTCTCTCCACACAACTCTACTCAAAAGCTATAGAAAGAATCAAATTAACAGCAAAACTGCTATTGCCATGACACATAAAACCAATTTCTTGGGCGACATTTAGGGTTTACTCACACACCAGGTTCCTGTCCCTCTTTTTCTCTCTCTCTACCTACACCTAAGTATACTTAGCAACAGGCAATGAGGAGGAGTCTCTCAAGAGAGGGATATATTACCCTGCAGCCTTATTGTTCTCAAGGGAGAAGTACTTTCCCTGTCCTAGGATAATTGTTTGTAATTGCAAAACATCCTCTGACTAAATAAAGACAAGATTCTCCTTGGCAAACCCAGGCTATTTATTGTTTACAATCCATTCGACATTTGAACTCAGTCATGAATCAGAATCCTAAGGCGTGCCTTGCTACATATAGATGAATCTAAATGTATGGTTCTATATCCGTCTGTTTCTGACTAAGATTTTTATAAATGGGTCAGTGAATTACAGAAATGCAGACAGCAAAAAGCATTGGAAAGACATTTCAGGCAAAGTGCTTGTCTTTTATTAATGTGGTACTTGTTCCATTGAGTGTTTTTGAACAATATGAACAGGGTTAGTTTCTGAAAGCAGAAAAAGGGAACTGAAGAAACATTTTGAATGACTGAGAAAGAGAACAAACCAGTCTTTCACCTGCTAATTAAGAAAGTGCATTATATACTGTAGCTGTATTGTATGCAAATGTTTATGTTCTTATTAGGTGCAACCCATGTTTCAGCTCTAGTTTTAGTATTTTCTGTTAAAGTCCTGAACAAAAATCAGAATTCCCTTCCATGACTGATCAGATTGCTGGCACCCAACCTTTTCTTGCAGCTGTTTGCTTGTTTTTGAAAGGTGACTCACAGAATAAGAACTATGTGTTGGTGTGCCCCTGCACATTTAATGAGGACCTTCATTCTTCTGTTCCAAACCTGCTGGTTTGCACAACAGAAGGATTTGCTGTAGTTCCCTTTCTAACTGCCCCCCTACTTCAACAGAAAAATCTCTTCCTAAACATGGATTGCATTCAGAACAAAGAGTTTAGTCACTGTATGCTTTCCCTGCAATCTGAATGTTTGTAAAAATCAACCTAAAAGACCTACACATCCTGTCTGTAAGGGCACTTACATGACATGCTACAGATGAGAACTGAGATGGAACAAAGTCAGCAACTCACTGCATCTTTGCTGAAGATGTCATACCTCTGAATATGAGAAAACACAAGCAAAAAAACCAAAGTACGTCTCCCTGCTCCCTGTAGACAACCAACTCCACTCAATTTTAAAGAAGTATTAATGGATGTCTTCCTAGATGCATTTTAAAGAATAAGAGGTAAACTCAGCAGTGTTTTATGCTTCCTGAGTTAACCCCATTACTCTTGAGTTTACTTTTGTGTGAAGGTTTATAGTAGATATAAAATTTGTTTCTCTATATTTTCTTGCCTATTCGCCAGGTGTTGTGTGAAACTTTTCTGTGTTTTGAAAAAGTGATTTAGCAAGTTCAAACAGATGTTCCTTCTGGTTTTCAGCTTGAGCAAACAGAGGATGAATTTTGGTCTCAAGGTTCTGAACACATTTCCATCCTTACTTAGACACAGTCCCTCCTATAGTGGGGAAGGATTATTTCCTCCCAACAAGCATCTGAGACAGACCACAGAAAGGGGAGAGGAAAGAATGAATTTTTATCAGATGCCTGATCTGTATGTATTGTTCACAGGCCCAGGGACATGCAGCTCCCCAAATTTTGACTCAAGAAGGGGACATTTCTTGGATCACTTGGAGGAAATACTAATTTACCAGGATGTGCCCTTTCCTCAGGGTGACAGGTTATATAGAGAGGTTTTTCATCAACGTGCTTTATTTCCTGCCAACCATATGGAAAGCAAGAAATCTGGACTTAGTGACTACTGGGAGACAAAATGGAGACTGAAGGGAAAGTACATCCATTGTAAGTGTTGTTTTTAAAATACAGTTTTACAAGACCCTCAAAATATAAGAAATTGAAAATTATATTCAAAAACTAGCTAGTTTGTAAGCATACACAGTTACAAATATTATATTTTGTAGATATATTTGTGGATTTTAAGTTTAGAATGGGCTTGATCACTTCTCTGATATCCTGCATATTACAGATGGACAGTTGGGTAGGAGGAATCCACTCTTTCTTTAAATCTAAATTTATTCAGAGTGGCAACAATTGGTCCTATTGGTACCTGATGATCTGAAGAGTTGGTTGGTTTGGCAAAAGAAGTACGTGAAATTTTACAACTGGTTTTAAACTGGCCTTTACAGTATAGAGTGCCTAAAATAATTTATTTTCCCCCCAGAAAGACCAGCTTAATCTCAAGTGTTTCTGATAATGGTGGATCTCTGAAGCCTTCACTCAAATATGTATGTCCTGCCAGTTTTAGTGATGTGGCCATTAGTAGGTTGAGGCTTTCATTTCTCAGTAGAGACTTTTTGTTTTGGTAGATCAGTATTTTTATTATATAGTACCAATGATGGAAAAGACTTCTAACTACCTGTTTGGGGAGTGGGGTTTAAATGCTTGCTATAAATTTATCCCAGACAGTGTGGAAGAAACACATGGCAAAAGATAAAAAGCAGATCACATTAGTGGGTTTGAGAGGGTTATGTGAACTTCCTTCCTTCTATATTTTGACCAGATATTTTTGTTTGTTTTGTTGTGAAGTGTGACAGACTTGAAAAATATTTAGACTTGCGTTGAGAGAGAAGGAATACAAAAGAGAATTTTAGATCAATCCATCAATTATACAGCAAAGGTCTTTGCGTATTCTCTGGAATTTTCTTGTGTATTCTGCTATTACTTTTTTAATAAAGAATGAAAATGCACATAAAAATTTAAAGATTCTGATACAAAATCAATAAGTGTGCTCACTTTAGGACTTTTCATTTGAGAAACTAAGAACTCTGGATAAACCTCATACACATAACCCTGAGTCTTGTAGTGAAACTACACCTCAAACAAGAGTCAACAGCACTTGGGTCACTATGGGAGAAAACAAGGATTTCTAACTCCTGGTTATCTATGGCTTAGCATATGTGATTCTTCTGCATTTGAGACCTTGCTCTCATGTGCCAGGAGGGTTGCTCCATTCCTCCAAGGAAGACTGTTCTGAGAGGTCACCAGCAGTGGATCATTTCCATGTTTCTCATGATCCCTGTGCTGTTTCATCTTTGACCCTCCCAAGCTCCACAGATTCCCATGCATGTCAGACATGCAGCAACTTTGTTCTGCTCAGGCACTTTGCTGGATAAGAAGTGAAACCTGGTGATGCAGTGGGGCTACAGTACTCCTCAAGGTCAGGCTGGGCAAAGTGGCACTAAAGAGAAGGCACTACAACAATGTCTGCCTTGTAACACTATTTTGTTTTGGTAATGTGCATCTTGTAACTCATGGGACACCTGACCTAACAAGTATCTACGACATTGCCTCTCTCCATTCTGCTTCCCAGTTATTACCAGCGAAATTCCTTGGATCCTTCTATAAGATGTTCTACAAATATGTTACCCTGCAAAACAAAAATGTTTCTTTCTTTGCCCTAATTTGAAGCTTTTTTCATCATTCAGGTCAAAATTTGTTCCTCTTTCTCACAGGATCAATACCATTCACCAGGACAAAAGTCCATAGCAAAGGAAATATAAGGCAAAGTACTGGTGAACACGATGAGCTTGCACACAAGGCCATTTTCACTAGCAAGTGAACAAAGATCTCACCTTGCAGAGTATCCCAGCAACCAAGATAAAAACTTTTCAGAGACAAGGCCCTAACCTGTTTCACTAACTTCACTGGGAGGTGGCACTTGCCTGCATCTGAAAAAAAAGTGGGGGTGGATTTGAACCTCAGGGAGCAAGTGGTTTAAGTCACCTCTGTTTATTTTGCACCTGGACCACTATCTTCCTGTGAAGAAGCTACCTAAGGTAAATTGTTCTTCTGTGAGCACACTATTTATCTTAAGAGTATTGCTCAACCAAAGTTAAAGTTAGGAGACTTAAATAAATATAGAATAAAATAATAATAAAGAATAAAATATATTAATTCAAATAATATTAGAAGTTCAGAAAGTCCAAGATATGAACATCTGTGGATGAACACAACATTTGAGGTTAACCGTCAGAATTGTGTTCTAAGTTCCACTATTGGCTCATGCATTGGAGCAGCAATCAGAATTCATGAAAAATAAAATAAAAGGTCAACATGACAAATGTTATAGTGACAGTAACTTGGGCTCAGTGGAAAGCTAGCTAGCTATTTTAAAAGCATGTTTTTTTCTGTTCCTCATTAATATGCAAATATTAGCCTTAACAGCTTTAACAGCTTCCTGAGCTGGAAAGTCATAATCCTTAACAGAGAGATTTTCCCAAAATGAGAAGTTTCCCACATTGTGTTCCAAGAGCATTATGAATAGGAACCATGAAAAATGTTGTATAGTAATCTACAACCAGTCAACCCCATTAATTTATTTTTATTTCTTCAATGTAAGGCTCAAACTCAGTGTTTTATATTACAGAGATTTCTGAGAGGTTATGGTATCAGTGCCACTGTGTCTGTATATGCTAAAAGCACAAAAACTACAGGGAGTCATTGACCTACTAAAAGGCATAAGAATACCTGATATAAAGTGCTTTAGGGCTTTGAATATTTTTTAAAACCAACACCCAGATCTACCCTCAGCATGAAAGCCTAAGGCAACAAGTTGTCAATCCACATGGCAGCAGTGGGAAGAATGATTCCTAACAGCAGCCCAAAAACTGGGACACAGACTTTTGGAAAGTCTTTCCCCTGGGATGCCATGATAATATATCTTTATAGCACAGCTTTTCTGGGTATCAGAGAAGGCTCTGCTGAATAAATGAAGCCACAATAGCATAGCCCATGCATGAAATCTAGCTTGCTTGCCCAAATTATAATGAACTGGGCATGGATAGGGGCAGGATTTGTGAATTTCTCCCATGGAAGAAACTCTAGGCAAATTTCCTGAGGTCTATCATTGTTACTGAAGCCTATTCCTGCTTCAGGATTTTCTGTTGGAGAGGGGGTGAAAATATGTACCCAGAGTTGCTGTCGTCTTGTCCAGCCCCTGCACAGTCAGTGTAAGGAACCTCACCATTACAGACAAACCCACCCAGCAGGCATCATCCTCTCTGAGAAGCTCAGTGTGGAAGGAGGCAATGGGGTCAGATGGACACAGATTGAGAGACACTTCTTCAAGGCAGCCTTGTGTTTGTTGCCTGAGCAGCTTTTGAAGAGCAAAAGGGCAGAGAGCCTACACACATGCTGGGAGGGAATGGACAACAGAGCAGTTGTGGTTTTGACAACACCAATACTCACTGTGGTAGTGACTGTTGTTCACATCTCCTCTCAGGACTCAAACTATTTGACCTGGTTTCAGCTATGAATGCAAAACCTCACTCTTCACCTTCAGCACTAAGAAAGTCTATGCTTGTAGGTGGCTTCCACATGGTAGGATGTGCCGAACTACCTTGCAGCATCAGCAGCATGGAAACAAAACATTGTACTTCCCTGTTCTGGAATGAACTAGGTCCCACCAACCACAGATCCACTGCTAACAGCCCCACAGTAATAAAAGGTTTCTGTTTTCATAAGTGACAGTGTTTGAGGCTTTGAGTATTTCTGAAGAGAAACCAAATTTTGTTTTAGGTAGACAAAAACAGATGCACTAGCATATTCGGACTCTTAGTTTATTTTCAGGTCTTTTGGGGAAAAATATTAATAGTTGGAATTTCAATGCCACAATTTTTTAGAATGCTTTCTCCTGACTCATTCCTATGCCAGGGTTACTCTGCCTGCTAATAAAATTGCATCACAGTCTCACAAGCAAATTAGCAGCCTGTTTCTCATCTTCAGAAGTTGTTTTCTGTGTCTTTTAGCAAGTTATGCTCTATCATAATTGCAAAAAGAGGCTTTATTCACAACTGAAGCCCTGGTATACCCTCTTCTGCCACAGATGTACCTCAGCATCCTGCTGTCTGGCCTGCATTTTCAGAAGGGAGAAAAAGGAATAGTTTGTAAGCAACAGCAAAACACATGGGAATGCTGGAACAGGGACAATTGTGCTAAGGATAAACAATTTTTTACAAAGCTAGTGTATTCATGTACTGTAACAAGGATTTTTCAAGCCAAACAGGACAATGCCTTCTGGTCTAAAAACACATTTTACATTGTAATCAACATTTGAATATTTCCTACAGTGATCATTGAGAAATACTGGTGCTTAAGCATGAGGGAAGAGAGCAGTACATAAAATATTCTGTTTGGGAATAGAATGAATATTTATGCTAATAAGGTGACATGATTTCAGGGACTGGGTAAATAATCCTAAGCATTTCCAGAAGAACATCTTTCCAGTCATACAGACTTGTCTTAAATTGGATGAGCACCATGTCAACAAAAGCTCACTATGTCCCTTTGAAAATCACCCTCCAGTCAATGGTTTCCAGTGACTTGCAGACCTAACCACTGCAGTAGCAACTCCCTGTACAACACTAACACAAGAAAGAAATTTACAGATTTTTTTTTTAATATATGCAAGTATTTTTGATTGAAATTTACTTGGGATATTGTGGTCATTTGAACAAGGTGCTGAATTTATAACTTATATAGCACTCACTCTGCCACACAAGCTGATGTTTGATCATTGGCCCGTGCCTAAACAGCAGTGTTAACCTAAAGCCCCTGTGTTCTTTTCATGCATGATTCTTGTTCACAGAGCTTCATGCAGAGGAGCTAAAAGAGGATTTCCAGTGGGGGGAAAATAAAACCTTCTAGAGGCAAATTTAGAGTTTTTAATACCAGAGTTGTCATTATAAAATAATAAACCAAACGAACCTAGGAATATTTTATACAATTTACAGTCTTAATGTTTCTAATGAGGCCAAACAGCATTAAGAGACATGGTCCACATATCCAGTATTTCAGTTAACCTTCTATGAATGATTAGCTTACAGTTCCATATAAGGAAGATATCCAATTGATCTAAATTTACATTAATTTGTGTACCCTAAGCCATGAATATCTGATTAAACTCTGAAAAGGTGTATGATCTACCAGATAAAGCACAGGACCAGGATCCAACAGAATTGGATTCTGCTCCTAGCTAACTCCAAGCTATCTAGTCTCTCATCTGTGACTCAGATACTCAGTTGGTAATTCAAGAGAAGAATTTTGCCTGAACTATACTCTTTAATACAAACCAAATCTCAGTGTTGCAACTTGCAAAACGTTTAAGGTGCACCTGCCTCTGCAAGTCAGAGAGTGGCAATGGGATGTCTTTGTTTCTGGAGCAATTAGCATTAAGTGCAAGTGCCTCTTTGCTGCTCCCCTGGGCATGAATGAGTAAGCATTGAGATACCAAGAGATATTAACCTCTTCTGCTCTCTATCAGCAATGCAACCTTTTTCTTTTCTGTCCCTAACCTGTTCCTTGTTTCAGGAAAACACCCTCTTTCTCCAGTGCCTATAATCTCCTGCAGAAGCAGTGAATGTTTCAGGGTTCAAGGTATGGGGAGCTCAGAGAAGGATGAAATAATTAGATACATTCATCTAGATGAAAATACAAAGCCAAATGAGCAGACATTTTTTACTCAAGCTAACACTTGGGAACAGATTGTTGTATTATGGTCCTGCTGCCAAACAAACACTAGGAACAAGGATTACTGGAGATCACTTAATCACAACCTAAGGGTCCTTTTACACTTCTACATCACCATCAACCAGTGATAATAGCCACAGAATGTGCCTCCATCTCTCTGTTGTAGGATGCCTGCAGATTGCTTTAGCCTGGCTTTTCTCTGTACTGAGAAACTAGGAGCACTTCCAGGTTTAAGGGAAGGTGGAATTCAGTGCACAACTTTAAGCATAGTGAAAGTTTTCTTTTAAAGATGTTGTTTCATCTGTATCACACCCTTTGTCCATCCCTTCACTTGTTCTTCTCTCTGTACCATCTCAACTCTCTTTGGTTTTTTTTTTCCGGCCCTGCTTGGCCAATATGCCTTATCCGTTATAAAGACTGCTGACTTAGTCAAACCAGAGAATATCAGCAGCTTCTTGCATTTTTTAATCAATACTCTTGGGTTTTTTTTCTCTGTCCACTGTGTCTCACAGGGTGGAGGTCCTTTAAAACATCCTACAAGAAAATTCATTATCCAACCTGAACTTCCTTTTTCTGCCTATCAAAAATGTTCCACTTACTGTGCCATTCATTTCAATGCCAGCTTGAGCTTGCAATAGAGAACACCACTATGAAGAAAGGCACTTCCCTCCCATCCATACAGATCACTACTTTTCTGGTCCCCTGACATGTGCCAGCAGGAGCAGTTGTTGGCAGCACAATGAAGAGTCAGGAAGTTGACATGGATAAAAATAACTATATTTTGCTCTGTCAGCTCTTTTCTGCATCAAGGCTTGTGCTGGGCTAGAGTGGTTGGTGAAGGAAGGGTGTACAGAAATTGCAGAAGCCAGAAAAATCAACCAGAGAAGACAAGGCAGGGCTTAAACTGCATGTAACGTCATGGTACCAGCCCACTGGCCCCACTGCCTGTCATGCAAAGATGTTTCACTTCACTGTTCCCTTGTGCCCTTTTGCCTCCTTCTATCTTGTGCTTTGCCCTATGTTACAGTGGAATTTTGGAACGTGTTGTCTTCTGTATTGTGATTAGAAAAAGTAATGACCGTTGCAGTCATTGGAGAACACGCATGTAGTAAGAGAAATGCTTTCATTAACTTAAAATTCTTTTTACACTTTTTTAACATTATTTTACATGTTTTTTTTCTTACAAAGCAAGCATACTGATTCATGTTTCTTTTTTGGGCATAAATATATCTTGCTGAAAACTGGGGGGAAAAATTATCTGGTAATCAGATGTGCCTGCACCAAAAGCATTCCTAATACACTGCATCTCTCTGCTCAGAACTGTTGTAAAATATCATTCTTGCAGTTCTTTTTTCTAAATTTTGAAAGACCTACCAGCAGTTATTCTTCTGAGTCAGAATATTATCCTTCTGAGAGTAATAAGCAAGTCTTACTGTCTTAGAAAGTCCTTTCCCACAGTCACAGAATCCACCAGCCTGAAATGCTCCTGAAAGGGCTATAGTAAAGC
The DNA here is from genome assembly GCF_009819885.2 of Catharus ustulatus. Lineage (NCBI taxonomy): Eukaryota > Metazoa > Chordata > Aves > Passeriformes > Turdidae > Catharus > Catharus ustulatus. The sequence goes on along the minus strand of NC_046224.1, from coordinate 42,323,652 downwards.
AACTTCTTTTGTCACTTCCTCTCAGCTGTTGTCTCTCAGCTGCCTGAAGCTTTGAAGATGCAGAAGGTGAAATATTATCTTGAAGCACTTAGACATGGCAGTGGCAAGAGTGAATGGGCTTTTCAGGGTGAAATAACAGAAGGGGAAGCACATAGATCTGATGGAAATCCTGTGTAACTTGAGGCATCTCTAGTATCTTCAGTACACTCTACTCCCTTCCTTCCTGATGAAGAGAACACAGACTTCTCAGGTCCTGTAGTCCCTTGGGAAGATTCACAGGGATAAAAAGTGATCTATAAAATCAGCACAGACAGCCTTATCAACAGAGTTTCCTCATTCCCTGGCAACGATGCTTGGAGAGGGATCCCTTTCTTGGCTTGTCTCCTTTCTTCTCTCACCTACCTATTGCCTTGCTTGTACACTCTCACCTCATTGCCAAATAACCACAGAAATGGCCAGCATGAGTGACACTAAGAGAAGATGGTTGTGAAGTTCTTAGAGGTGTACAAGAATCTCTTTCCTGTCTTCAGGAGAGAGATGGACACAGGCCAATCTCCTTGGGTTTGTGAAGAGCCAATGGCTTTGTTGCACCACAAATAAATCAGCATAAAGAAATAATGCTGCCATAATATTGCTAATTTAGTGTATATTTTCAAGTGAAACTTGAAATACATTTCAAAATGCACTATTAAAATGTTTTCATTGATGTCTTCCACTGATGGTTGACAGTCAGTAGAAAAAAATCCTCTCCCTTTTACATTTTTTTTATGATTTTAATGGCACTCTCTTGCTTTGTTAACAAGCAGTTTAAAACTTCATTGGGCAGATTTGAGCATGAGTTATGCACATCTGGCTCTGTAATCTCTGTCACTAAGACTGAGTGATTACTTCTGCTGAGGTTTTTCCCTTGTTTTTTGGAAATCAACCAACCCGTTTCCCGTTCTTCTTGGTCTTATATCAATATCTGGTCTATGTTAGAAAACGCTCATAATTCTGTTGTTGCCTAAATGTCAGACCAATTCCTTTCCCCTTTAAGAAGAGTCACAAGCAACAGGCAGAATACCAGGAGTGTAAATAATATTTGTCTAAAGGTTGTCTCAGTTGAACCAGAGTGATAATACAGTTAACAGAATCAGCAGGCTGGTAGAAAACTTGTCTTTGAAGCTGTATGATATCACATAAAACCCAGCTACAGGACATTTACTGATGGCTCAGAAATATTTCTCACCTCTGTCTAAACATAGTACATTTGAAGCAAGAAAACAGGGACTACCTCACAGGCAGGAAATATTAAATATATAATTACTTTTTTTTGGCACAAGCTGTACAGCCCCAGCCTCTTACTAATGTATGAAATAGGGTACACCTGTCATGTTTTGAATGAACATGAAACCAGGACATGCAAAGTTAAACACATCTGAAAAAATTGTCTCAGTTTCAAACTGGAAGTTATATTTGTAGTAGATAGTCATGTAGCAAGATAAATAGTTATGCATATGTGTTGTTAGGTGAGTTTCAGTTTCCACCTTCTGTCTCAGAAGCAGAAATAGTATTTTGTCATTGGGGTTTTTACTGGGGATAAGGGAATCAATATTTGTAATTCAAAGCATGCCCATGGTCCCTTTAGATTGATACATAGGTATATTCTTTATGTGACATCTTTTGTCCTAAAGGTCACAAAAGTGAGAACTGGTGGTGCTGGGCTCAATTCTAGCTTGCATCCACTGTAAAATCTTGATCAAAACAAACTCAGTCCTTTTTTACAGTGCCTGAATCTGTTTTTGCTTCCAACTTGCAACAAGGGACATTTTGAATAATTTCTCCACAGTTCCATTCTGTTATGTTTTCTTTTCATTCTCAGGTTAATTCCGATTGACAACACTAATTTTGAAATATAAATCCTTCCCTGGGAACACAATGAGATTCAGAGTGAAATAGTATAGCAAGTTTTCAGTATATTCTCTTGGCAAAATAGGAAGTGGTTTCATAGTTTTTTTAATAATACCATGGAGAAACCATTGCCTCTCCTCCCACACAGTAGGGTCTAGCTAGAAGGAACTCATGTGTCATCAGTGGGAAGAAATGGCATCCTCCAGTCTTTGGGGAAAAAAAAACAAAGGAAAAAAAAAAAGAATTGATGAACTGTTAATTTTTTATGGTAGATGACACATGAGGGATCAGTGTTTAGGATGGAGCCAACATCACTCTTTTGTATGATTTCTTAATGCCAGAAAACCCAGGAAAAGCTGGTCCACTCCTATTGTTAAAAGCTCTAATGTCTGCTTTCGCAGAATTTTCTGGCTTCACAACTGTCTTGTAGTATGGCAGCAGTGTAAATTAAATAGGGGAAAGAGTCACCAGAAACCTGGGCACCCATGGCAAGGCAGGAAGCCAGGATAACTTGTGCAATCATCTAATTTTGAAAGAGAACAAATTCATCAGGAAATGCGAAGGCTGGGATCTGAGAAATGCCTGTGGGGTCTTTTTTTTCCCTGAATTGTTATTATTGCAGCTCAAGAAGTAAAGGATCACTGATCTCTCAAATATGTTGAATACTCTGTTTTAGTAGAAATGCTTATAGCTCAGCCATTGCTTAGCATTTGCTGTCCTTTTTGTCTATTGTATCTCAAGTATGTTTCAATTCTTTGAAGGATAATGAAAGCTCTCTCCTGGGAAAAGGGACGTCACGAGTGACAGAGCAGCTGAAATGGTACCTGAGGTTGGCTTGGCAGCAAGCACAGCTGGTGAGCTAATAAACTCGACATTTCTTACAGATTCTTTTCATTGTGGCCATGTGATGAATGTCATTCTATACCATCTCCATTTCTTCACAGGGGAAATAGAAGGTTGGAGTATTTTTGGAATATGCCTCTGTCAGAACAGGCTCACTGTCTACTCCAAAAATCCTTAATGGAATACAGCTTCAAAGCTTGGAACATATGACAAAGTGCACCTTGATTCTTTGGCCAGAACTGATGATTACAGGGCACAAAGAGAAGGTGTTGATCCATTAGATCAACACAGATGACAAATACTATGGGAGTGTTTTATTACTCAGATTGCATTAGGAAGGATATTAGAGCTTTTGACTCTTCTTTTTAGAATAATGGCAGAGTGTTGGCTCAGTTTCTGTGACATTGATAACATTGATAACATTGATTAGACAGGAGGCTTGAGTTTGAAATCATAGATTATTTAGGCAGGAAAAGGCCTTTAAGATCTTAAGTTCAGCTCCTAACCCAACACTGCCAAGTCCATCACTAAACCATGTCGCTAAGTGAGGTGTCTACAGATCTTTAACTACCTCCAGGCATGGTGACTCAACCACTTCCCTGGGAAGCCTGTGACTATTAGGAAGAAATTTTTCATAATATCCAATTTAAACCTCTCCTGGGTGCAACCTGCATTGATTTTCTCTCCCCCTATTGCTTGTTACCTGCAAGAAGAGACTGGCCTCCACCTGGATATACCCTCCTTTGAGGTGGTTGTGGAGAGCAATAAGGTGTTCCCTGAACTTCCTTTTCTCCAGATTAAACAACCCCAGCTCCCTCAGCTGCTTCTCATCAGAGCTGTGCTCAAGACCCTTCACATGCTCCATTTCCTACTGGCTCCATACTTCAACAGCTCTATTGGGAGTGGCACAAAACTGCACACAGTATTTGAGATGCGACCTCAGCCAAGCATAGGGGGCAATCCCTTCCTTTGGGATTGGATGACATTGGGTCAGGATGACATTGTCCTTCTTGGTCACCTGGGCACACACTGGCTCATGTTCAGCCAGTACACTCAGGTCCTTCCAGCCACTCTTCCTCCAGCCTGTTGCTCTACTGGGGTTGTTGTGACCAAAGTACAAGACCTGTCCCTTTATTTTATTGAAGGTGATGTGATTGGCCTCAGCCCATAATCCCAGCTGTTCCATATCCTTCTGCAGAGTCCTCCTTCCATACAGCAGGTCAACACTCCACCCAACTTAGTGTCCTCTGCCTACCAAGGATGCCCTCAATCCGCTCCTCCAGATCAGTGATAAAGGCTGACCCCAATAGTGAGCCCTGGGGAACACCACTGGTGACCAATCACAAACCACCCTCCAGACTCAGCCATCCAGTCTATTTTTCACCCAGAGAGGGCATTTGTCCAAGCCACAAGTAGTTTCTCCCAGAGAATGCTTTGGGAAACAATGTCGAAGGCTTTACTGAAGTCCAGACAGGTGACATCCACAGCCCTCATCTACCTTGTCATAGAAGGACATTGGGTTTGTCAGGCAGGACCTGCCTTTCATACACTCATGCTGGCTGGTCCAGATCCTCTGGTTTTCCTGCACATGCTGCATGATGGCACTTAGGAAGATGTGCTCCATGAGCTTCCCCAGCACCGAGGTCAGACTAAAAGACCTGTAGTTTCCTGAATCATACTTCCAGTCCTTCGTGAAGATGTGCAACACATTTGTTAGCTTCCAGTCAACAGGACATCCCCAGTCAGCCAGGTTTGATGAGAAATGATGCTGACTGGCTCAGTGAACACTTCCCTCAGCTCCCTCAGTACCTTTGAGGTGGGTCCCATCCAGCCCCACAGATGCATGTGTGTGTATAAGTATAGAAGGTCACAGAAACACAGAATATTCTGAGCTGGAAGGGACCCACAAGGCTCACCAAGTCAAGCTCTCAAGTGAAGGGCCCATATGAGATTGAACTCACAGCCCTGGCATTATTAGCACCATGCTCTAAACAACTGGGCTAATTGACCATTTCCCCTTGCATTACAGAGCTTCATTCTCTTCCAGATCAGAGGGCTGGGTACCCAAAGAACAACCAGTCTTACTGTTAAAGACTGAGGCAAAAAAGACAGAAAGTACTTCATGCTTTGTTACTCTGCCGTGCCTGCATTCCCCACCCCCACATTGTTTTTCCAATAAACTGAAGAGTCTTTGAGATTATCCGCAAAGTAGATCAAATGAGAATGGCTTGAAAGAGCAGACTGCAGCATCACAGGGTTTTGCATCAGCGAGTTTCCATGGTCACAATCAGGTAGTGAAGAAAGCTTTTGTAAGCACATCTCAATGTTCTTTGTCAACATCTCCCTTCCGGTGTTGTATGGCTTTCTTAAACATTATTTGTACTTCTTTATGAATTCTTTTCATCACACAAGTGAGGTTACAGATAGGTTAAAAGTGATGAATGTATCTTGCTCAGGAGTTAACAGGACTTTTATTTGTAGAATGCATGGCAATCTTGGAGAAGGCAGTGACTGCTTTTGGATGCTCCAGCTCAGGCTGCCTAAAACTGCTGGAATAGCCATGCATGGATTGATATCCTCAAGTGGCTGGACAGCAAGACTGCAGCTCAATGCAGTGTCTATCACTCCTCTGATCCAGGTCCTGGATCTTCCTGTGCTAGAAATGTGGTTCTTCCTGCACAGAAGGGATTGAATCTGCAGCAAGTTGTAGGGGCATTCACTGTCTCTCTCTGTGTCCATGTGCAGGCCCCTCTACCACCCGCACGGACAGTTTCTGTAAGGCACTGTGTGATGTCTTAATGCTCAAACACAAACACTGCCAACATTCTTTCAGTGGCCCCTTGAATACACACAGGCTTTGCCTGCCTCGATGAGGAGAGGAAAAGCAGGTTTGAACCTTCTTTGTACTTGGAAGGAAACTGTCAGAGTTTTCCTACTTTGATCCAGCATACAGCCCTATCAGAACTGAGGGTTTTTCAGGTAATGAAGATAAGTATAGACACTTTGTTTCCACCTAAATCCTAGACGAGATGCGCAATCCCTCATCTGATCTAAGCATCACACCTTCACACTCCTTGTAAAGTGAGATATGCAAATAAAAAAGGACAAGGACATGTAAGAAAAATATTTTCTGCTTCCCAACCACAATGGATCACATCCCATTGAGGAAACTGGTTGCCAAAAAAGTGGAGCTGGGGAAAACCCTGGAAAATCAGATTTGTTGATTCTTTTGTGAGAATAGGAGCAGTAACTGCTGCCTCTGGAAATTGCCATGCCCCAGCAGTACTGGCATCCACAAAACATGGATTAGTCACAAGCACTATAGCCAATTTGTTGTTCTGAGGTGCTGGCCTAAACAGCTGCCTATGCCTAGAGGAAAACCAGAGGCAGCCAGTGCCTGACACCAGTAAAGTTCTTCATTAAGAGGCAAAGAAATATTTAAAACTGTGCTGGAGGGATCTTTCAGGCCATTTGCATTCTCTGTACATGTGAGAGATCAGCAAAATTTCACAGGCAAAATTTTTCTTCTTGAAAAATGCATTTTCAAGTTGAAAGAAACAATCTGTAAAGCTGTGTTCTTCAAAGCATTCTAAGCAGGAAAAACAGGGGGGATGTCCAATAGCTCTACCTCTTGGGATGAATTTTTTCAGAACAAAACATTGGAACTTTTTTTCAAACTGTTCTTTTGACATTTCTTGAAATGTAGTTAAATTTTGACTCAGAAGAACTGACAACCCTGCAAACAGAACTTTTTGTTGTGTGGGATTTCTAGAGGTGTTGTCCTTGGGTTGTGAACCAAAGAACCAGCCCTCTGTCACATCTAGAAGCATGGCTTCCTTTCTCCAAAGATCAGGATTTTCTAGAAATTTGGTGCGCTCAGAGTAGCTATGACAACTCCATTCAGGAACTGCGTGCCTCCTGCCTCACCCATGGCTGTGGAAAGCAGCTGAAAATAGGTTTTCCATGAGTAGTAAATGCAGATGTAATCTGTACCCCGAGAGAGGAGACAGGCAGTGCAGAGAGCAGGAATGTGCTTGTGCTAGTGGGAAGGGCTGTGAGGTGAGACTGCTACTTTCTTATAACCTAACCTGGGAAAAATTACGCTTTAGAGATTTTCGCTCAAGTTTTCTTTAAGGAATTTCTTCAGGAATGTCAATGAAGTAGTTAAATATTCAAGAATGCCCAAACTGAAGCAACTCCTCCTGTTTTCAGTGATCTCAATGGGTTGGGGAGGTTGAAAAGTAAGGTTTTCCTTACAGAGGTGGAATAGCTCTTGGAAATGTTGAAGCAATTTGGGTGTGCTAGACTTCAGCGGCAGACTCTGGGATTTACACTGAAGGCTTAAAATTCTTTCACTGAATGCAAAGGGCTATAGCAGAATCTTTTTTAAAATTATTTTCCATGTTCCATAAATCATCCCTTTTTTTAAAATTAAAATGGATATAAGATATTCATTGTTGTTGAACTAAACCCAAGAAGAATGTTGAAGTGTTTTGAAGAATGCAACATAAACTAGTTGTTTCAGGGGAACAGAAGGAAATGACAAAATATAGAGGGTTTTTTCCCTAAGTAATAAAGTATACAAACCCCAAAGTCTATTGTGACTACTCCAGATGGACAAATTTCTTTTTGCTATCCTGTACACAAACTCTAAGAGCTACTGATAATGAGTGCAAACTTTGTTATAGCACACTTTAAATCTATAGCATGCTATAATTCTCTAATAAACTAAGAAAATAGCATATGTTCTTTCCTCACCTGCTAAACAGATGGCAAGGAGTGTAAATTCATTTATTTGACTTTCTTTTTTTTTATTGCTTTGGGCATCTTAAATTTAAATGATCAGACTCAGACTACTAACTTCAATCTAAAACAGGCATGCTTTGGAAAAAGGAAGGATCCTTTTTCAAAGAAAAAAAGGCTCTGGTAAACAGTAAGCAATTAGCCACAACATGCTACTAGGGGCTGTTTAATTGAGGCTGCCATACTAAATTAACCAGATACATGTCCTTGAAAGGACTAGTAAAGCAGAACTACTTGCAGATGTTTTTGATTATTCTGTATTAAACTATGTGCTTTTTCTTTGATTTCTTTTATTTGTTTTTCCACTCCAAGAAAATTAAAATGCAAATCAAACTAGCCCAGTCCTTTCTCCCTAAACGATAGGGCTTGAATGATTGAATATTAGCTGCCAAATTCTCTCTGGTCTACTCTCTGTGGGTGGACACATGAGACAGAAGTAACTTGGAGTTCTTGTCTGTCCTTAATGACTGTCTAATCAAGTTAATCTGCCCTAGTTTCAGGCTTTAAAGAGCAGTTATGACTGCTTAGCTCTGTATGTCCTATAGATGTGGGGAGCATCTGAAGATCTGTAAATGAGTTCATGAAGTGGTAGGGCAAATGTCCTTGGTTTCACTTCCAGATAGAATGCTTCAAGTACAGAGAAGCTCTCTCCCAGCTTCTGAGTAACTGAGTTATAGGTTTTTTGATTCGTAGTTAAAACTGCTCCTTGAACAGTCTTGCAGTCTTATCTCTGAGTTTCCTCACCTCGACTTTTTGGGTTTTGTGTAGATATCATTTTCAGGAAGTTATCATCTCATGAATTCCTGTATGCCATATGAACTTCATTTGCAGTCTAACTATAAATTCTCTGTCCCTGAGGGCAGTATGTAATTAGACAGTATATGTTTGCACTAAGGGTAGATTTAATGCACAAAACCAGACATAGTTTATAAAGGAAATTATCTTGCCTGAATAAGTCATCAATGAGATGAGCTCAGATCCTATCATTTGTTTGAAAAGCAAAAACTCTCATTTTAAACTTCATTAGCAGTGGTGTAGCTGGTACCTAAACAGGCTCCTGCAGCCTTATACAAGGTACCAAAGTCCCTGAGCTTATGTCCCCAGCTCTAGGCAGCCCAGTGGATAGATGTTCTGAGACATCCTCTGGGACACCACACTATCTCCATGCATCGCCATAATTTGTATAGTTCAAGGCTACCCACCTGAAATTCAGACATTCCAACACCACAACTTTCTGTTGAGTATACACCATTCCCAGCACAGTCCTTGAACACAGAACTAGAGGGTCACAGGTAGAGAGCATTGTGTGCAGCACAGAATCTGAAGTATATGGGGTCAACATGTGAAAGAAGCCAGCTAGGATGTGACTGTAACTCTGGTATGAGCACTCTGCAGGTGGACCCTGGACTCTTAGTTCATGCTCAGTCCAGTTCTGTATATTGTCTGATGGCTATTAAATTTAAGATATCCAGGCTAAGCAAAGTCTAAAACTTGATATGAAAATAAATTACATCTTAACCCCCAGAGTTGCTCAAATCAAGAAAAGATCATGTAAAGTTGGTATAGACTACTAACCTACAAGCTCTTAGGAGAGTGCTAAATTAGGAGTTTATTTGATATTAATTTCTCATCCAGTCAGTGGTGATATTTTGGGACTTCCGCATAGAGCAGGAAATCACTGAGAGCAGAGATCTACATAAACACAGGACAGGCATGAGATGGGTCTGGCATGGGACACAATCTGGACCCAACAGAATCTATAATCAGAGTCCTGTGTAAACTTATCTGAAATGGCTCAAAGTATCAGACTGCCATAAGCTGTTAAATGTATTATTTAAAAACATTACTGAAGTCAGATAGTTATATAGAATCCAAAAGAATGTAGTACATAAGAAAAAAAAGCTTTAATTATCTATTTAATATTTTGCTCCCTATGGCTCCAGAAATACATAGTTCTAATCTCTAGAATGAAAATATTTATATTATCCATTTTTAATTAACCCTTGCTCCAGAGTCCTGTATTTCACAAAGATGGTAAACTGTGTTGGTCAGTGATTTTTAATGCTAAGAATAATGATCAGTATGTGTATTATGTGACAACCAGAATACAATGACAAAGGGATCAGATGAATTCCTGTCAAATTATAAAGGTTGTGTGTCCCATTATTTAGTCCCATTCTAGTGCAATATCTCAGCTACACATTGTCAACCTAGGCTTTTGGATGACTTGCCACACAACTTTCCAGCTCCTGTGGGTTTAAGTTTATCCCTCATGTTATTTTAATGTATGCTTGTGGACTCTCATTTCCTTTGAGGATTTTATAGAAATAGAATTATTACCCCAATGCATTTAAAATATTAGTATCTGCAGAATGGGGGAGGGGATTGTCCTGAAGCCTGTAAGCAGCTCCTACAAAACAGGAAGCCATTAACTGCCATGAACATATATAACTGTAGATATATTGCGTGGGATACTTATGTTTGCTGATGGAGATAAGGGGTTTGGAAGCTGTTTTTGGTTATAGAAATACTGACAGCAGCTGTATTCTTTTCTTTTTTAAGATCTTATTTTAAAAATACTTACAGAGAGGGAAAAACCTACACTTCAGGGCCAGTTGTGAAGATTTTCAGAGCTTGCAGATTTAGAGAAGCCCACAAAATGGAAGGGACCTCATACAAGTTATAAATGAGTGCAAGCTTAATTGCCTTTCCAGTTCTGAGATTCACAGCTAAGGCATGGCCTGTCCCTGGTTCTCCTGACCTTCACTTTTAGGAAAACAGATAAATCAATGTCAGTGAATGAAACACTGGGGATGAAACACAAGCAGCCATTGAATAGACCTGGGAGATTTATGACTTGAAGGTGACTGGAATTTAACCTGAAGGTGAGTTAGTTACTGCAGTACCATGGGGTTAAAGATTCTTGCTAATCTGCTATGGACAAAACATTGGCATCACCATCCACGGCACTAATACAACTTTCTGAATGGCCAGAAGATAGTTAGCACTTTCCTCAGAGCTATAAGAGAAGCTTAAAAATTATCATATTTATACCATTATCATATTCATACCATTATCATATCATGGAAGATTACAGTTGGAACGGTACCTCTACAAGCTTGAAATTTTGATCTGTTCCCTCACAAGGGATCCCTGAGTTAAGCAATAAAGAAATAGAATATCAAAGCTAGACTCAGTTTCAAAGAAGAGAATGGGAAGCTTAAACCAAGAGAGAATTTTTAAAATATATCTATTAAAAAAAAAAAAAAAAGACCATGTAGATCACTGAAAAGAAAAATGAGACATTTATAGACAGCCAATAGATCATCAGGCAGTGCAGTCCTCCTAGCAGATTCAGAGCTTGAGATAGCTTGTCCTTTTCTTCATTAAATTTCCTTTAAGCACTGTCAGGCTTTAGAATTTTATTAAACATTTCTAAATTTAAGAAAGCGGTCAAACTAAAAAAATACACAAAGAAATAACAGCCTCATGAGATTTTGAATCCTGAGTCTGAGCAGACAGTGTGCTCCTGTTTCAAAGGATGTTTGTGCTACTTGTTTGCACCAGATTTTTGATGCATTTAATGCCATGTTTCAGGGATCTTCTGGTAACTTGAAAGAAAGAGAAGAACTTGCAGTCTTGCACATATTTGTACCCATCTTGGCAGGGTGAAGGAGAAGACAGCACTCCTCTGAGCATTCCAGGTTTGCAACAGCTGCAGATAGGATTTAGGCAAGGAGTGATACAACACGTGGTAGCATTCAGTTCCTGTTCTACTCATAAGACTGTCATGTTCAGGATCTGACCTGCAAACCTTTCTGGAACCAGAACATCATTTTTTCCAGGTCAGACAGGAACATGGTTTTTCTTTGTAGAATGTCTGCCTTATAAATTATCTAATGGAAGGTTGAGTGGTTGCATCCAGAGGGTAGTGGTCAGTGGATCACTGTCCTGATGGATATCAGTGACAAGTGGTGTCCCTCAGGGATCTGTACTGGGACCAGTGTTATTCAATATCTTCATTACTGATATAGACAAGCAGATCGAGTGCACCCTGAGCAGATTTGCTGATGACACCAAGCTGAGTGGTGCCTTTGACACACCTGAAGGGATGGGATGCCATCCAGAGGGACCTGGACAAGCTCAAGAAGTGGGTCCATGGGAATCTCGTTACATCTAATAAGACTGAGTGCAAGATGCTGCACCTGGGTAACCCCTGGTATGAACCAGGCTGAGGGATGAACAGATGGAGAACAGCCCTGCTGAGGACTTGGGGGTGCAGGGGGTGAGAGGTTGGACATGACCCAGCCATGGGCACTCCCAGCCCAGAAAACCAAATGTGTCCTGGGCTGCATCCAAAGCAGTGTGGGCAGCAGGGGAGGGAGGGGATTCTGCCCCTCTGCTCTGCTCCTGTGAGACCCCACCTGCAGGGCTGCATCCACCTCTGTTGTCCCAGCACAGGAAGGACATGGATCTGTTGGAGAGAGTCCAGAGGACCCCAAGATGATCAGAAGGATAGAGCACCTCTCCTGTGAGGAAAGGCTGAGAGAATTGGGATTGTTGAGCCTGAAAAAGAGAAGGCTGAATTCTCGAAGACCTAATTGCAGCCTTCTAGGACCTGAAGGGAGCTTACAAGAAAGATAGAGAGAGACTATTTAGAAGGGTATATAGTGACAGGACAAGGGGGAATGGTTTGAAACGGAAAGACAATAATTTTAGATAACCTGTTAAAAAGAAACTCTTTAGTGTGAAGGTGGTGAGGCACAGGAACAAGTCACCCAGAGAAGCTGCAGATGTCCAGTCCCCAGAAGTGTTCATGGCCAGGTTGGCTGGAGGTCTGAGCAACCTGCTCTAGGTGAAAGGTGTCCCTGTCCATGGCAGGGTGGTTGGAATTAGGTTGTCTTTAAGGTCCCCTGCTGCCCAAATCATTCTATTATTCTATGAGTCTAAAAATGTTTTTCAACCCTGTCAACTAGGCAAAGTGGTCTGAGAGGAAACATCTTTCCTGGTCACGTATATAGTTCTAAATACTGAAAATGTTGTATCTACTTTTGAGGCACCAACTGCCTTTTCTTGTCTCTACTCCTTCCCATTACTCTTTTAACAGTGGCTCTAAGCTCCAAATGCCTTGAATTTTAAATAATGTGGCAAAACAGTGGCAAATCCACCCTTGGGGCAGCTCTTTTTCCCATTTTAAGACCGACCAAATCCATTTTAGATATTTCCAGTTGATTTGCTTTGTAGTTTAGGAAAAAAATGTAGTAAAATCATTAACTCCAGGTTTGCACATCCAAGCTATGTGTAAGCCATCCCCTATAAAGACAATAAACATAAAAAATATCATTTCTGTAGTCACTGTTCCCAAGAAGGAAGGAGGAGCTGAGAGTAAGCAGCTGCGGCTCCCACTGTCCCTCATTTTTGGCACAACAGAAGCACACATCAGGAAGCCTCCTCAATAGGATGTAAATGAAACATGAGTTTTCAACATCAGTGTTCCTGTCCTACCAAATATTCACAGAAGCTGCTGGTAAAATCCATGCCTCCTCCCATTTCAGTGATGGTCCACAGAGAATGAAGCAACCTTCTCCAAGAACTCAAGTGTTGCCCACCTTTCTACAGCACAAGACCATTTAGAATTTGCCACGATCATCCAGAGCAACAAAGCCTTCCAGCATGAGGTAGGAGGGAAACTGAAAATAGGAAGGAGATTGGAAGAGACAAACCATGATGTCCCTTCCGGATCTGTGTTCTCCAAAGAAAAAAAATAACAGCATCTAGATAGAATTGCCACTTTAATTTTTGTAGGTTTTGTTGGCATAAGCCCAGTAAAGGAAGACAGAACCTTAAATTTTCCCTCCTTTCAATTAAAGTAAGGTTTTCTGGAAGTATATATATGTTGCTAAGATGGACATGGAGACAAACATAGGGTTCCAGTTTTATCTCCAACAAAAGTTGCATTTTGTAATGCATTTTGGATTGGGTTGACATTCCTCACCAAGGCATTTGTCACCACCAAACTACACAGCTATTAAATTGGAATTAAAACGTGAAGTGTACCATCTTCTTTCAAGTTCCACCATTACTTAACAATCCCAAGAATTTAGGGCATTTTTCCAGGCTGTATTAAGTCAACCAGAGTGACACATATTTTCAGGTCGCTTTAGAACTGGTTTTATATAATGTTGCTGTAAAACACACCCTGGTAGGACACGTCAGAACCAAAAGCACAAGGCTCCGTGTCCATAACTCAAGGAAAATTTGACTACAGGCCAGTAACAATGGGCATTTTTAGTCATACCTGTGCTGACAGGCTGCCAAATCCAATTACCTGGTGGTGGCTTAGATTTCAGGTTTTGTAAGGTTATGTACACATTATTAAAATGTATCAATGACTTCTTAAAAGCAGGGCTCAGTATTTCTTATTCTTCATTTATTTTCATTACTGTCTGAAATGTCACTCTTTTTCATAACATAACTGGATATTTTGGTTGTAGGAAAATACTCCCAGAAATATCATTCCTGGAGAATACATTACTGCTGCAAATAGTCATATTTATATGATTTCTCAATGGTCTACATTTTAAAGCATGGATTTTGACACTGAATGCTCTGTGTAAGCTCCCAACACTGACTCAATCCTCTTAACCTTCACCATTATTTCATCTTCATTTGTCTTGTAGCTGGGACACCCTGAGCATACATGGACTGTGTAGTTCATGTCAGACACAGATCCCTGAGTAGCTGTGATGAAGGCAATGAATTGCCATGATACAGCCTAACACAGAGCAGGTTGATATAGCCACTTTCTCAGGGTGAAACAGCCTGAGGGTCCAAACTGCCTTTGCTGGAAAGGTAAACTCTCCCATCCTTCATGTTCTCCTTCCGGAATTCAAAGTCAGCTCAGGATCTGCTATTAGGTACTATCACAGGGATAGGTACATTACTCTACATGCAACATAACAGTGGTGGCAACAAATCCACATCTCTTTTTTTTTAAAAAAAACATCTAATCTGTTCAAAAAACCAAAGCAAACCATTTGGCCCACACAAACAGATGATTAACCAGTAGCATTTGTTGTTCATTATTACAAAAAACCTTCACATCTTCCAAACTATTTTCCCCAGAATCTCCAGCTGAAATTGCTTCTTGTGCCCCTATTTCACTAGTCACCAGCACACTGGTGGACAGGGAAAGATGTGATAAAATGCAGATTTCAGTGTCTTCTACAATGACCAATATCTTCATACCCTATCTTCCACTGCCACACCTAATATTCAAGATGAAAAAATCTTTCTAGTGGAAAACAGCATGTCTTCCATGTAGTAAGCCAGGCGGTGTTACTTCTTTTAAGTATAAAGAGATTTTAAACAAAATGTTCACCTGAATGTGTGTCTGTTGCACAATGAACACTTCTCCATGCCTTCTCCAAAGAACATTGTCATCCGATTTATGTCTTGTGCTGCCCTGACAGCTCTTTGGGAGAAGCCAGAGACATAGCTGCAATAGCTTGGGTACTGCTAGAGATGGACCACTGCTCAAGTAAGATTCATCAGAAAGGAAGGTTAAGGTAAAAATAAAACCAACCATGATGTATTGTAATGAAAAAATATGTCCTAATGCTGGTTGGACTGTGATATAACTTCAGCTTAATTAACATCTATCTCTCCTTGAGAAGAGCTTTTATGGTCTCAGTGTTGTGTTGATAGTCCCTGGCTAATATTGAAGAGCTGGGGGTTAATTTTTAATGTGAGTGATTCAGACTTATCCCTGTGCTTACAGAGCAACTGATTACGCAGTTAGGTTAGGCTCTGTTCAGTTTGTCATCCTTTGTTACTGTTTTTGTTGTTCCGGGGAGGCATCACAGATGTGGGCGAGCTTTGCTGTGCGGTGGGATGAGCACTCTCTTCAAAGAGAGGAACTTGGTAGGAGACAGATTTGAGGTGGTGTGGGGAAATTAGTCACTCTGTTGTCTGGAGCACTTCTGTTAACTGAGGTTTTACAGATCTTGCTGTAGGGAGCATGGAAAGTTTCTTGGTCTCTTCCAAGAGGTGATATAACAGGACAATAATGATGTTTGAGATAATTTTCATGCAAGCACCAAGAATTGGCCCTTTTCTCTTACTCACTTGCACATTGCCCAACTTTTCTCCATTCTAATAATTCTTCTACAAGTCCAGGTTTTCTATAAGGCAACCATTCTTGTCTGTTCTCATAATACCCTTCAGATGATTTCTGTGACCTGAGGAAACTCACAAATATGGCAAAAAAAAGTAATCTCTGTCTCTTTTACTTCAGGTACTTTCACTGATGCTGCATCCTGATTTTATTTGATTTCAATAATTGCTCTCTCTACCAGTGTTCACATATGTAGTCCTTTTTGTGCTTTTACTGTTGATTGACAAGCTTACAAAGCTTACAAGAAAATAAGTTAATATCAGTAATTTGGATTCCAGTCCCCCACATTTTCCCTTTTGGCTTTTTGTTTTGCCTTTTATTTTTGGGTTTGGTTTGGAGTTTTGGTTGGTTGGTTGGTTGGTTGGTTGGTTGGCTGGTTGGTTTTGTGTTTGGTTGCTTTGGGTCTTTTTGTTACCTTTAATTATTTTTTTCATGCAGTACTTAGATTACAAATGTGAAGAACAAGTGCTTTAAGTGCTCTAAATACCAGCAATAGATTCATGACATTCTGTGTTCCTAGTTTTTATCCTTTTGCATTTTCTGTGAGGATTGCTTTTTTTCTGTTTAGTCAGTTTTGATCCCTGTGACCTTAACACAGCTTGGATAAAACCTGTTCATTTAAGTATTATCCAATTACAGAACTGGTTATAATACAGGGCTTATGTTCATCTTCTGAAAGTTCCTCATGGGTCTGTTTTTTCCAGTCTGTTTTTTTAGATCATCACCCTTTACATTACCCATACTGTAACTTTGCAAATTTTTGTTGTGATTACTTGGTTTTGATTTTGGTTAAATCAAATCCATTTTTCATTCAAGAGTTAGTTTCAGTTGCCCACCTTGAACAACACTTCTAGCTTCGCAAGGTACTTGGTTATGATTTCAGTATAAATCAGCTGTTTATTACAGCCAAGTGAGATGATTCAGTTTCCTTGCTGATATACTGAATTATTGTTATAGCAGGAAATAAATATTTTCTTGATAAGCTAAATTCAGTTTTTACAGGGATTGACTCACTGAGTAGTTCTTGAACATGGCTGCAGCCATTTTTGAATACTATTTTTCTAAGAGAGGAAGACAGTGTTTAGTTGTTTTAGTTTATGGTACAGCCAGCATATCTATGAGTACTATTAACGTTTTATATCCTCTAGAAGAGAACTGTGACATCCATACTAATATCACAGGATGTCATTTCCCATGACAGCTAGCAGGACATTGTGATCTCTTACTAGGCAGAGAAAACATATTTGTTCCAAAGTGAATTTACCAGTTCACAAAAGAAAGAGTAATATCCACACTTCTTTAACTCAGTCTTAATTACCTTATACTATAACAGGTCTTTTCCCTCTAAGAGATTGTAAGTAAATCTTTACTGCTAACAACTGTGGGGTCAGTGGCAAGAGCTGTCTTGGACTGAAATTTCTCTACAGTGTCTTCAGTACCAATATTTTTCCTCAGAGGCTAAACATTTGGAGAAGTGTTTAGATTTACATCTTTTATGGAGCAGATTTCCATTCTTACATTTTCTGTGCCAAGGCCTGGCTCTCAGAGGAGTCATCCATGCCCCTAATATGTAAAGCTAATAGCACAGATGCTGACAGATCCTTTCTTATGCATGTGCCAACATATGCTAAGCCTGAACAGAGGGGGAAACAAGATTCTGCAGCCTAAAACTATTATCCTTGAGAGGTTCATGCAAACACATGCATAACTATATGATCTACATCGTGAGTGTTTCCATACCTATTTGTAGGAGTTGTAGAGTCTGGCCATGATGTTTCAGGAGCGCATATCAATTTGAAATTACTTAGTTCTAGATTGTTCCTCTCCAGATCTCTTGAATAGAGCTGAGAGGTGCACAATCAGATATGACTTCAAGCAGCTGGGCTGAAATGGCCCAGAGGTGGAACTCCAAGACTCTCCAGTTGCCACTGTGTATCTAACACAAATGTGACTCAGGTGGAACTTGCCATGTCTCCAAATTTGGAGAATGATGAACACTTTCAATTTTAATATAAAGTTTTCAAAACACCAAATATGATTGACTGAAGGAAGTGGCAAGAGGATAGTGGCCATCGGTGGACATCAGGACAGAGAGAGAGAAAGGGAAATTTGGGCTGTTTGAACACAGGACAGAACAAGACTGAATGAGGAGGAAGTTTAAAAAGGGACCTAGAAGTAAGGAGATGGAGTTATATGCAGCATGGAGAGAGAAAAAGCAGAAAGGGGCAGCAGAAGTGGGATTTAGACTGGAAACCAGATGACAAGAAGGCCTTTCTCAACAGGCTTGTGCTCTGCTCCAAAGCTTATAAGGGCATCTTTCCCATGTTCTCACAGAAACACGGTCCTTAAGCAAAAGTTTCATCCTTACCTAAGCTGATTTTCAGAGACAACTACATACTTCATACCCTGGCGGTCTGGTAACATTTATTCTATTCATTCCAGAGGCTCCAGTTCCACATCCATTTGCATCAAGTTCCATGAGATAATGGCATCTGAAGGGACACTGAGCAGGTTTGCAGTGAGCATTGTAGATGCTATCTCTCATCATGGCCCAGTGGACTTTCACATCATCGACATGCACAGCAAACACTTCTGTGCAGATGTGACTCGCCTCTGCGGTTACAGTACATGTGGAAGTGGCTTTACCATTTTACCAGTTTATTCAAGCCTTCTTCTCTGTATCCTGCTCAAGCCTGTCTCCTCTGTCACAGTTTCCAAGTCTGAGAATGGGCAAATTCCTGTTGTTGAGCTAAAGGAATTACACAAGCACACTCCAAGAGAAAGCCAGCATGCAACTGTTGAAGCAATATCAGACATCTAAAAAACAGCCAACAACTTCATTCTAAAAACAGTATGCAAGCCTTTGCCTTATTCAGAGTTTTATCTTGTGTGATTGTATGTCAAAACTGGCAAAGATAATCTTTGTGTAGGAGTATTGTGGGGGTTTTGAATTAAATCATATGAATTCTTTCTTTTTTTTACATTTTTTTTTCCAGAAGAGTAAGTGGAGAGACAGTCAAGCTGGATGGAAAAGGTGTTACTGACTCATAAGGATGAGAAACAGCCAGCCTTAAGAAGACATTCTGGATTTATGCTTGCTGATTCATAACTTCCTACATACATGTGGGGAAAAAAAGTGTGGATTTTGCCCTGAGCTATATTCTGCAGGAAACCCGCCTTCCCTTCACTAAGTGAGAAAGTAGTTTCAAAATTGTAGGACTTAACTTCGACTCCCAGAAGATGTTCCCCTGAAAAATGTTTAGAATAAAGAACTGAAAACATTATCCCCAACCACCAAGTCCTATTTTCTCCAACTTCACAGACAACTTCACAGAGAAGTCCAAAACTAGTAAAAGCTTGAATTTCTCAGTTAATTTATCAGGTAAACCAAATGTACCAATCAAACAAATAACAGAAGAGAGTTGATAAGGAAGGCATTAAGGCATTTGGGGAGAACTGCTTTTCCTTTTCCATGCAAATGCTATTAGATCTTTATGTCTCAAGAAATTAAATAATATGAGAATATAAACAAAATCAAGAACAATAAGAAGACAACAATTAAGTAAGTTGCTGCAAATTGTGTTTCATTTCAAAGGGAGTTAAAACTCTACTTATATCCAAACAGTTTATTGATTACCTGTGTATTGTAAAAGGACCCAATTCACAGAGAGTTCAGGTTAAAGTTTTGATTGTAGCAACAACTTTTAAAGTAATTTTTTCTACCAAGAAGCCCAAAAGAATCTGCCTGTCCCCATAGAAATGGGTGACAGAATTAATTGGCTTAGTGAGCAGGATCCTTGGCTTAGAATGCTGGCTGATTCCCCTACTAAATGGTATCTATTGCAAAAGGTTTTTATGGAAAATGGTTGGCAAGATCCTAAGCGAGATAAGGAGTGACTAAGGTCAATAATAACTTTCACAATCTGAAAGTCCTAGTGAATGAATTCGACAATTGGAATGATATATGTGAAATAAAAACAGAAGAGAGGAAGGGATGTGCTGGCTGTTAGCTGCAATATAGAAAATTGAAAACTAGCAGGCTGAAAGGTTAAAAGAAGAAATCCAGAAAGGAAAGAGTGAATTTTCAACAAAGGGTTGAAAATTAAAGGTAAATTAAAGGCTGGCAGCAAGTTTGGTAAAAGGGTATATCTCAAAATAAACCCACCAAAAATAACACCAAATAAAATTAATGCCACAGGATATAAAGAAAGCAAGAAAACATCAAGAAACTGAATTACAAGGTAGCAATCTAGACCTCATAAAAATCTGCAACTGAGATGGAGATATTTGGAATAGTCTAGATGGGTCTAATGAGGAAGTCAATAAAGCAAAGTCAGTGATTAAACAAGAAGTCATTACTGATAGCACGTTTGGAAATGAACCAGAGAGGTGGAATACCACTAAAGTTCATTATTTTAATGCAGATACTCTGTGAAAAATACAAATAACCTCAGGAATCAGTCAATGGTTGTACCAACTTTGATGTGATAGGGCAGAAAAAACACCTGTTTGTGACAGAGGCAAAAGATTTAGACCTAGTCCTTGCAAGCTTCCTCACCCTCCAAGAAGATGCTATTCAAACATTATTGACCCTAACCATCAGATGGGCAAGTGAGGTCCAAGAGCAAGACTGGGGTGAGGATCTGTGTTGCCTAGGCAGGGCCCAGACGAATTGCAGGGAGAATGTCACAAGCAGCTGTCCTAGCACTGCACTGTGCCAAAGCGAAAGGAAATTAATCTAGTGTTTGGGACATTTCTGCTACTTGCCCCAAATTGAGATCTGTTGGAAAAGGGAATGTGGGGATAGGAAAATTAGTTTTCATACATCTATATAATGCAATACCTGTGGAAACCCCCTCTCTGCAAGTGCTCCCATAAACCATTTTGCAAATGTAAGAACTAAGCCCCGACATTTAAGACTCTGAGTGGTGCCAGATCTTAATAATTTTGTCTGGACCAAGAAGTTGTGCTCCATAAGCCCAATGAACTAATCCAAACAAACAAAGTAAGACTGTTAGAGGAGTTAGCAACCAAACTGAGAAAAAGCACCTGTCTAGATCAGGGGTGTCCTAACAAATCACTTTATGATTATAAAAGGTAGGACAAGAGAAAAAGGCCTCAAGATGCCTCAGGAGTCTTTCAGATTGGATATTAAGAAAAATTTCTTCACTGAAAGCATTGTTAAGCACTAGAACAGGCTGCCCAAGGAAGTGACTACCCCTGGAGGTCTCTACAAAATGTGTAGATATGGTGCTTAGGGATATGGTTTCATGGTGGACAGGTCAGCTTGTCAGTGTTAGGTTAATGGTTGGACTTCATGATCTAAAGGGTATTTTCTAGTCTAAATGATTCTATGAATACAATTACAGAAGAATTGTTATTGTTAAATTCTGGCTGTAATTGCATCTGTGTAAATCTGTTATTCACGAGCTCTGCCTGCAAGCTAACTGAATCTGGTCATGATTGGCCTGTGGGAATTTATTATTTATTACTGTGATACCTGCTACAAGTTTTGCTGGTGCCTTTGCAGTCCCCAAGGGACTGCATTTGTTTCATGGAGTCTGATAGCGACTTGGCTCCTATCACCACTGCAATGAGTAATCTTTTCCCATATGTGGCTACTCTTGGAGCAGTTAGAAGAAAAACTATGCTAACTGCATTGAATGGCTTTATGAGTGAAAAAAGTGGAAAGGATCTGTGATACCACTTCTGTTCCACAGTTTTCAGAACAGCATTGTCCTTTACAAAGGAGGAAGGTTGGAGGCAAAATGCAAGTTACAGATCAGGTTTGCAAGTTGCCACAATATCTGGGATTGTTAAAGACAAGGTTTTCTTTCAGGTACCTCTAGGTAAGAAATTATCTTGTTTACTTTCAACACTCCAGATGCCACCAAAGTAATTCTGGTGTTTAGTGGCTAACTTGAAAGATGTATAGTGTGCCAACAAAACATTTGAAGTGAACATGGTCTGCTTCAAAAATAGACATGAATCAATAGTGCCAGAGTTCATCAAGAAGAGAATTTCTTTATTATGTTAGGAAAAGCATGGTAGTTTCATTAGTAATAAAAGAAAGACTCCCTTAGATTTTAAAGCTTAATTTATTAGTGTTTATATTACTCCTAAGGAATTGATATTTAGATCTTTTTCTTGGCTTTATCATAGTTGCTAGGTAACAGAGATGCCTGTGACATGATAATCTTTAGAGATCAAGACAGAAGAAAATTTTATCCAACAAAGTATGTGTGAATGATTGCTTTTTTCTCAGCCCCACTCTAGGAAAAAAAGAGGAGCTGGAACAACACACTTTTAACAGGTCTTGGAAGAATGCTGTCAAGGTTATGGAGAATTCTTCCTGGTCCCCTCTATTAGAGTTTTAGCATCAATGGAAGTAATTGGAAGAATCAAATTATTTTCTCATATTCCTTGCAAGGACTGAAAGCAGCACAAAGGCAAATGACCCGTTTGTCCCTCTGTACTAAGTGCTGGGCTCATGGTCCCCTGTTGCTCTTTCAGCCGTCTTTCCAATCTGAAGGGCTTTGTCCCACTTGCTCTGAGCAGTTTCTGAAGTTCCTCCTCTCCTTTGACCATGGAGAAGGAGAGAGCACCAAAGTCACAGGTCAGGTGGCATGGCTGCATTTTTGCTCCCTGGTATCCAGCTGACAGAGTTTATCTTTCAGATTTACAGGTGAGGCAGCAGCGGGGGGTGGTTCTTTTTCCACTGTGCTCTGGTGACCTGTCAGTCACCCATCTAAGCTGATGAAATAGTGCTAGAAGCAGGTTTTAATATTGTCAAGCACAAGCCATTAGCCTTAACTAGACAAGAGGAACAGCCTTCAGGGACCCATTGTTATCTCTAAAGGAGACAGAGGAAATGAAAATGTAACATGTCTCTGTGGTGCCTGTAGAGATCTGAGTTCATTTCTTTTAGTGCCTTAGGAAAAGAAAAGAAAGACGGATTTCAGTTTTTAGTGCTTTGCTACTAGGACTAATGGCTTCTAGTGCTCATAACAACTATATTATTCTTGTAACAATAAGAATTATTATCTAATAGTTTTTGCACTGTTCTCCTCTTGTGCTTGAAGCCCCGGTGTATCTGTCACAAGCCTGGTTGGAACAACGATAATGTAAGGTTTCCTTGACAAATTTCAAATTTCAGCTGACAAAGAGCAAATGTCTTTCTTAGGTAAAGGGGTAAACACAGCATTTGGAGGGTTATCTCTACTTCTGTTGATTCTGAATTATATTGTCTCTGCCCCTTGTTCAGATGGCTTTCAGAGGTTTTCACAAAGTAAGGCAAACTGATTTCAGCAGACTGATTTTCAGCACTTAATTTGTAAAGAGACATGAACAGTTTCTTGAAAATACTGAAATGTGGATTCCATCATGTCCTTGTAATAGGTTACAAAAGTCATGTGTATCACTTTTGTTCCACAGAAATAGCAGTGCAACTCCAAGAATTACACTACAGTTACAAAGATTATTCTCACACAATTAAAAAGAACTGGATCGTTATTATTTTATAACATCCTGTATGTGAGGATTCATGCCCATTTGCAAGTAAACAAAAGAAATGGGGAAGGGGAGACTGAAACCAAATATTTTGTATTTGTATTTACATAAAATTTGAAAAAAAAAATGCAGCTAAATATAGAGGATGCAATTCATAAAGTGACAAGGCACATTAAGTCAGGTGTTGTAATGCCAGTGCTGTGTTTATGTCCCTGCTTCCCAGAGGGAAATCCCAAACTCAGAATTAGGTATTTACCTCTCCTAAGCAAGTGACACTCATTAAGATGAATCCCAGCTCAGGTTAGACACTGACATAAATAGAACCAATCAGAAACTGCACAGAAAAGTATCTCAACTCCTTCTCTTTTCAGAAGCTGAGATCCTACTTCAGAGCTAAGAGCAAGCAGTTAGAATCTGGAGCTCCCATTTTTTCTCCTACAGATGTCTTTTCAAATACTATCCTGATTCTGGCCAGGACAGAGTTAATTTTTGCAATAGACAGAGATGGAGGCATGGAGAGGACCTGGATGTTATTCTATACCACCTCACATCTTTTCTGGGGATGGGGAAAGGGCTCTTTTCCAGGTCTGGTGTTGTCTGTCATTAGGGAGGTTCCAAGTGATCATCTCTTTGTAATATGCTGTCATTTGTATTGTTGCTCTTACTGTTCATTTTCTTATCTCATTACTGTTTCCAGTAAGTTTGTCTTATCTCAACCCATGATCTTTATCTTTTCTGCCTCCAATTCTACTCTCCATCCGGGGGGGAGGGGAGGAGAATAAGTGGCACATGGTTTGGAGAGTATCAGTGGGAGCACCAAATTGGGGAACACAAGAGCTGGGGGAAAATTATTCTTTGTGTCTGTCTCCCTGCAGGAATGTGCAATGGAGATCACTCATCCTGCAGGCTCTGACCTAGGAAGTGGGAAATTGGGATACTAGTCTCTTCTACTCTGCCACAGTTAAAACCTCACTACTCTTCTCACCTCCTCCTTCTCCTCTAGACCCTCAAAAGTTTCACTGAAAACACAAAAACAGCTGGGCACATGTGGTTTACAGAAATCCCAGTCAGGGCACTGCTGTGAATATATCTCCAGGTGCCTGGGGAATTAAATGGATGTAGGGCTGCCTCTGCCAATGTTGCTGGAGGCAGCCCTATGGGTACCAAAATACCTTCAGAGTTCAAAATCCTAGGGCTTTGCCCTGTGATTTTAAATGTTAACCCACGTCACTTGGCCTCCTGACAGCAGGATGACAATTTGGGGTTTAATAAACTTCTGTCTACATTCTAACCAGTCAGAGGGTAACCACTGAATCTGGATCATTGTTTTGCATCTAATAAATACTGCTGGGGTCTTGGGAGGATTTGAATAAATTTAAATAGGTTGTCATAAAACTTGAAGGCAGAAAACTAGGAAGATATCTTCATTGTTTCCAAATAAGGCTAAAATTACACAGGATTGTTTCATTTTATAAAATATTATTCTGAGATTTTGATTTCTTCCTAGATTAACATAAAAGGTGACTCGGTTTAAAATTTCCTATGAGCATTGTTTTATACTTTACCGTTAGAAAAGATGGAACAGATTCTTTCTATTTGATTTATAATACATTTTTATGCATCTATGGCCCAAAGAGATAGATGAATAAACATACAGAGTGAATCACACATGCACAAGCCACTAGTTTTTTTCCAGCCATAAATATATATTTCACTTTGGCACTATTATTTACTTTCATATAAAGATAGTTCCTAAACAAAATTTTGTTTTGCATTTGAAAATGCAAATTTTCTATAGGTAATCAGAGTGACATGGAGTGAAATCCTGAATGATTTAATGAACTGCATAGGGCCATTCAATCTTATTCTCCACTGTACACCACAAAAGTTACCAAATGAAAGTGACTGAAATCATAACTCAAGTTTTTTATGCTTGGCTTGTGGAGAATTATTGTTCAAAGTGGAAAGTCAAAGACATTTAGCTTTTGGGAGAATAAAGCGTTGTTTGTTATGCCCATTATGATATTAAGAAACATACTGTCTCCACGACTGCATCTGATGATTCAACAAAAGATTAAATGAACAATAAAGATGTAATTTTCCATTATTTAGATCTGCAATAAATTTCACATTTAAGGGTCTGGGTGTTTTTGAAGTATGGAGTAGGAGAAAGTATACTGCTGTAACATGTTTCAAGGGATGACTTACATACTGTATTTCTCTTGTTTCAGTGATGATTTCCCATTTGTATCTGCAATATATTTGAGTAATACAGCCACTATAATCTTTTATTTATAATCCTGTATTTATAAAATATGTACTCTTATCTATGTATCTGCCCAGATATAAAAATGAATCTTTCTATCTAGAAGTGTCTCTGTGCCACAGCATTTACAGGATGGGGTGAAAACATGTCTATCTTGGGGCATACATATTTTCTCAAACTTTCAGAGTAAACATCAGAAACCTTGTAGTCTGGAATCCATGGGAACACTCAGTATTTCAAGTTTATGAGAAATCATTGTGACACTATGTCACCAAAACTTTTTCTTACAATTTCTTACTTTACTTTTCATCTGAAATGATTTATCAAAAATATTCAGCACTTTTTAACAACAGCTGCAACAGGGTGGTTTTATTATTATTAAAAATTGTCCACACCATCTAGTGCAAATACAAATAGTGACACTAATCACAGATTGGCCTGCTTATATTTTACCCTCATTTTTGCAGGGGACTGGGCATTTCTTATGTAATTAGGCGGTTAAACAATTCTGTATTTGTCAGTGTTATAATTAGTAATAATTAGTAAACTTTCTGCATTCTTTTTCCTTGGTCTAAATCTCATTTTTCAATATTGTACTTTCATGAGCATTCAATACTTGTCCTCATTTTTCTTCCAGGCCATTGAGAACAGCAGCAAATTTGCTTTAAGGTTTGCTCTTAAAATTTTACACCTGTTTTTCTTGGGCCTAGAAGGGTCTCAGTGTCAGCTAGGCTGCCATGCAGGAGTTAAACAGGAACCTGAGGAAAAGAAGTCATTTTATAGAAGGCAGTGCAACTCTGTGGCTTTTTGTGTTCTCTGCAGCTGTTGGAGTCCAGAGGGCCACGAAGGTGATCAGAGGGCTGGAGCACCTCCCCTGTGATGACAGGCTGAGGAAGTCAGGGCTGTACAGCCTGGAGAAGAGAAGGTTGAGTGGAGACCTCATGGCAACCTTCCAGTGTCTGAAGGGGGCCACAGGGAAGCCTGAGAGGGACTCACATCAGGAACTGTAGGGGTGGGACAAGGAGCAATGGGTACAAATGGAAAGAGGGGAAATTTAGGCTACACATCTGGAAAAAAATCTTTGCTGTGAGGATGGTGAGATACTGAAACAGGCTGCTGAGGGAGCTTGTGGATAACCCAACCCTGGCAGTGTTCAAGGCCGGGTTGGATAAGGCCTTGAGCAACTTGGTCTAGCGGAAGGTGTCTTTGCCAAGGGGACTCTGAGTAGATGATCTTTAAGGTCTCTCCAACCTTTAACATTCTATTATTCTGACCTGGATGGAGGAGATTTTCCTTTTGCTATTGTTCTTCTGTGGTTAGTGACTAACCTGTCAACTGGACTTCTTAAGCACCTAGTAACAACAGGTTAGCGTTTATATGTGATACTGGGCAAAATAAAATTCAATGAGAAACAAGAGAAGTTTTCATGTTCCTAAGGAAATTATTTTAAGCATCCTGTAAAGAACTTTTACCTTTTCATTTAC
Organism: Catharus ustulatus; assembly: GCF_009819885.2. Classification (NCBI taxonomy): domain Eukaryota; kingdom Metazoa; phylum Chordata; class Aves; order Passeriformes; family Turdidae; genus Catharus; species Catharus ustulatus. The sequence continues at coordinate 42,296,681 of NC_046224.1, read as the reverse complement.
TCTGACTGATTTTGTGACTTTCATTCTCCTAATGATAACCAGAGGCAAAAGCAGATGACAGAAGATTCTCATGTCAGGCAGAGTAGGTTCTACTGATCACAGAAGAGAGACTTTAATTAAAGGCCTATCACTAGAATGGTGCTGCTATTTGTCACACAGGAGAGATTCTTCAACACAGAAAGATTTGTACAGTCCATTTGTGTAAGTTCAGGGACAAACACTCAACTGTGCATCTGCAGACAATTTTCACAGCAAGTGTTGATGTCAATTGAAATATGAATGCCCCAATCAATAAACTAACAAATTCAAGTCTTGTTGCCAACAGAGAGAAATTTCTGGCTTGAAGGAAGAGGAAATTTATAAATTCTAGATTATTTGTACCTGGAATCATTTTTATAACTTGCCTCTGATGTTTTAACTCAGGTTATCATTTTCTGATGAAGAATGAGATAGTTCCCACTCTCTGAAGTGTGAACTTCAAATTAATTCTTGAATTTGAGTAATCCTGCAGCTAGTTTTAACTCTTCTTTGAATTTTACAGGTTTATTACAATCATGTATTTGACACTAGTTTTGAACAGAAAGTTCAGAACCTGGAATAGTCAAAATTTCTGCATTTGGAGTCGTGGAATATTTGCTTAATTTATAAAACTTTCATATTAAGTCTGTTTAATACTTTGGTTTAGTTACCATGACTACATCCAATAAATGTTTGTGTATCTCAGCAGTGTCTACATCCAGTTAAAACCTCTTTATTGCCATTTGTTTCCTGTTGCATTTGGCACAATAAACTGAAGTCAGGAACAATTATGATTTTAAAGGAAACAGATATCCCATGTTCACACTTTCAAACCTTTTTTTCAAAATCCCAGGTGGTTAGAGTAGCACATGGACAGTTAGAGCATCCACAATTACTTCAGTCATTTATGGAGCAGCTGGTAGGAGGGTTGGCACCTGATTTGTGCCCACAAACGCATGCTCAGGCATGATTCAGTATCCAGCTTGGTACTGTTAATTGTGTTAGAGTACAGATTCCTATCAGCCTGGAGCACTGAAGATTTTATAAGTTCTACTTCACCTCTAATTTTTTTCCCTGGAAATATCAAAGGTAATGGATACAAATTGGGACTGATTTTAAGGAAAATCTTTTTTCCAAGAAGGGCAGTGAAGTATCAGAGAAAGGCTGCCCACAGGAATGTGGGCTCTTCATCCGTGGTGTTTTTCAGGAGTTCGCTAAACAGACATGGCTGACCTGATCTGGTGGTGGTAACACACAACCACAATAGGAAGGAATACACGTGGACCATCAAAACCCCTTCTAAACAACTTTTTAATGACTTCTTTTTGATTTTTAAACTTAAGACACTCTATTGTATGCATTGGGTGCTGTAAGTTTACTATTCCTGTACATTCACCCCCTGTATCTGTGCACATACCTATGTGCATACACATAAAAACTGCCACTAGAAATACAACCTCTGCTTTTACGAGCACTAGCTATGCATGCATTTTCATTCAAGCCTCTGCAGACAAGTAGGTCCCAAAACAGGAATTATAAATATCCGCCTGACGTGTGTGTGTATTAATTTTGCTCAAATTGTGGTTGTGGCCTCCGCTGGGGTTTGCAAGATGAGTCAGGGAAGGGAGGATTGCAACACAGAGTGCAGCTGTCAGCAGCAGCTCAGGTCCTCCAGGGTGGAGGCATGAGCACACCCAGCTGCTGCACACATTTTAGCTGCTCCTTCCTCTCCTGCCCAGAAGGAACTGAACATCCGCTGGTTCAGGTGATGGCACAAAGATAAGATAAGATAAAAGTGTGTCACATTTTCTAGGGTTTTGAGAAGTACTGATGCTATCTGTCTCTTGAAATGCTAGACTTTTAATGTCAGATTCGTTGGATATATATATATTAGTACTGGACTCCAAGCCTCCCTCCATAAGAGTAGGACGATTTTGACAACTAGACTAGGTTGTGAGTAAGAAATGCCCAAAAAGAAGCATTGATGTTTAAGTAACACCAATAAATCTTTGGGTATCTGGAATGCCATGAGAAGGGGAGTAAGCCTCTGTGGAACAAGACATATCTCCCACTAGGTGAATTTTGTTGAGCTGAGTTGATGCCAATTTGTAGTGCACATTTTGATGGGGAAAAAAAGTCAACATTTTAAATGAAGAGTTGGTTTTGCTCTAAGTTTTCAAGTACTGCAATGCCACTTGCAGACAAATTAACCTTCAGGCCACCACGTGTTCTTTAGTCAAAACCAAATACTTCTGAAAGTTTGATAAAGTCTGCTTTAGGAAGCACAAAGACCAGGCAGAAGTCTGCTTTCAGAGTTTCTACTTTCAGAAATATTTGCTAGTTCTCAAAAGATACTTATATTTTAGATTTAATCTTCTGTTTATAAAATTTACAGCTAAAGAAACAATAACATTTACCACACCAACTAGCCACCATATTTGTGGCTGCTGTGTCGTTTAAGGATAAGTTTTGAACTTTTTTATGCAGATGTCTTCCAGCTGCCAAGTAAACAGAAGTGGCAATGCAGGATAAAAATTTTTCAAACAATGTGTAATATTTATTCTTGTAACTGAACTGTAGCACTGGATAGAAAAAATATTGTGAATATATTTGTAAAATTCAAAATTTACTTAGTGTCATTGTTCTGAATACTATTTGTTCCCATCTCTAAATCCTTCCTCACAAAGCCTTCTGTTTCCTGTGCTCTATTCTCAGCCAAGACACTCTGTGCAAAAGCGAAGCTTGGTCTCTCTGGTGCACACCAGATCACACACCTTTTCATTCACCTCTCCCTGATCCCTGTTATGTCTGGCTCACTGCCCAGAGCCTGCTCTTTCCCAGAGCTCGGTTTTCCAATACATCCTACCTACCTCAGCTGGTTTTTGGCAGAAGGGGGACAGTGGGAACTGGCAGCTGGCAAATAGCAGCTCCCAGCAGATGCACAGTGCAGGGAAGGAAGGAAATTCTGTAGCAAATGGTGCAGATGGAGCCTGACCTTATTGTGTTCACGTGGCCCTGCAATTCAATGAAAAAATCCTTTCCTTAGTCCTGAGAAGCTCTTTCTGTGGCTGCTGCAGACCCCAGGCTAGTCAACATCTCATTACACAACTGAACACCAAAATTTGCTTTCTTGAGTGCAAGACTTGCCACAGGTTTAGCCTGTCGTGAGGAAAAATAAATTCTGCATGTGTGAAGAAGTCACCCTTAGAAACAGTAAAATAATGTGAAATTGCTCAGAGTTACTTTAACAAGTTGTTAATTAGGAAAGCATTTCAGATAAAAATGCCCAAATATCTCTTTCTTTTGTTTTGTTTTGTTTTTTTAATTACCACAGCTACCTTATTTCCACAGATGCTGACAAGCAAGACACACAAGAGTATATGCAACCAACTGTGCTAGCAAGCAAAAAAACCATCCAAAATCTATCTTTAAAAAATATGTTGCATCTTCATAAAATTCCCTCTAGGACAATTTATTAAATTATGTTTTCTATCCAGTCTCAGCCTACAACTTCCTGTTTACTTGGAATTGAAGTGTGTGATTTATTTCCAGTCTTGTGTTTGTTTTCTTTTCTATTTCTTTTTTTTCCAAATTATTTCAATAACTTGTAAAAGCTGATAGAGAAGTTTGTTCCAAGACTGAAGTTAATGAAGGCAGCAGATCTTGATTCCTTACAGAATTAGAAAGCTGTGTCCATGGAAACAAAAAGAGAAGTAAAACCTGAGATTCCGTTTTTCTTCTCTGCTGTATGATGTGATGAGAAATAATGAGTTTAGTGATATCTGAGGACAAATATTTTGTTGTAGCAATTCCAAGACATGAGGTGCCAGGAAACTAGCACCCAACAGGCTCCAAATGATGACACGCACTGAAAAGTAACACCTGCCATTTCCCCAACTTATGTGTCTTGGCGTGCAGCTTTCCAGCAAGCTTTCCTAAGCCATCTATCTGTAGGTTTGTAGCTATTACTTCAGCATAAGACCCAAAATTGGTTTTGATTCTGGCTCATGGAAATATGTCATGATAGCTCTTTAAGCCAAAAGTTCATGCATTACCACAATTTGCTAATGTCCCAAGCTTGGTCTGGGACTTTATCTCCCTCACATAGCTACTTACATGTTATTTATTACTGAGATCTAGAAAGTGCCAGCACATTTTGTGATGATATGTCAGCAAGCCTGATCTGGGGTGGCTTTTTCACCAACTGCAGTTTTATGTTCGCAGATTTTTTCATCTTCTATTGAGATCTGTGGACTGATACTAGTTTCCTCTTCCCAGAGAACATTATATTTATAGTGCATATTTTAAAAATTTTTGTTTAAACAAACATCATCTTAACAGGATAATTCCTCTCACTCACTTCCCTCCAACATGACTCTCAAAAGCCTTATAACACCTCTCTTACTCTTTATTTGGAAACATTGGCCTCCCATCCTTATACTTTTCCCTAGAGAGCACAGACCTTCTTTTCTCTACTCTTTTTTAATAGGTCAGTATTTCTGTATTGCTTTTGGAGCAGCCTACTGAATCTCCTCTGTTGCCACAGATAGAAGTCGGCCTCCTGATCTTTAAATCCATGAAAGTTTATATCTATTTGGGAAAGTTGGAGGAACAATTTAACAGATGAAGTCACAGCTATAAAAGATGAGTCACACGGAGGTAAAATACAGCCCCCACCTCCCCCACATATACCCATGCATACTGGTCATGAACAGAGCAGTTACTAAAAATTAAGCCTCATCACCTACTCCAGGTAGAGCTTTGCTCTCAAAGCTTCCAGTTCTTCCAAGCTGGGCCAACTGAAACAAACAGCTCAAATGTGATTTTGATCAGTAACTCAGACTTCACAAGATTACTACGCAGCTACTCTTTTTCTCTCTGTTTTTTCAGCTAGTCAACTCAGTCCAGCCATTCCTTCCTTCCTTCTATCCACTGTCTTGGTAACTCATAGAAAATACCTGTGCAAATACAGAGCCCATTTATGCAGCTCTACTCTATGAACGCTGCTCCAGCAAATTTCTGAAGCCTCTCTAACTCTACCTCAGAATAATCTGAACAACTTGATGATGAAGAAGTCCAGCAAATGGTCAGCATAAGAAAAGCAGTACGGTCTTCTCTAGTTTAAAAAACAATTCTTTAGTTTGAGCTAACTTATTGGGAAAATGCCTGTACTTCATCCTAGTCTAAAAAAATTCCTAAGGCTGCATCTAGAACTGGCAAGACTACAGAAGTGTCTTCTAAGAACACCAAAAAAATCCTTGTCCATGCCATGTCAGTGATTAATTTCCTTTGTACAAACTTCGACTTTTTTCTTCCTCCTGCAAAAAAGAGACAAATACTCTTCTTGTAGCAGGAACATATTCTGCTAAAAATGACCCATAATTATATCTTTTCAACTCTTAAAGCGTTCATCTTTTAGATATCTTTGCAATATTTTCTACATGAAGTCCTTTAATGGGAATTACCCAAACACTTTATCACACTCTTCGCACATGTTTCATTTCTACCCTTAGAGGGCTATTACCTTGATTGCAGCGTCAATGTTTAGAGGGGGCTAAAAAACACACCTCCTAAACTGGAAGCAACACTGTGTGTTAGGATACTGCAAGGTTCCCCTTGGGCTAATTAACTCTGTTTCAGGGGCACAACAGCGTGCTAATAGCTGTGCTGCTGGTGGGTGTCCAGATAAGTCATACAGAGCTAGTTTATGTAACTGTGCTCTCTAGAAAAATTTGTAGCATAATTTTTCACTCACTCTCCAAAGAAAACGTTTTAGAAGTCCAAAATTATTAAGTCCTTGGCTTTGCTTTAAAATTCTTTCTGACAATTCCTTCAATTAGTCATGTGTCTTCATATTTAATAGCTATAATTAATTCATAATTTATCTGTGCTTTAACTGTGGTTTATATGATCAGTTTCACTTTTCCTGGGTAGGATGGTTACTCCAGTCAATACTTTCCCCATTATTCCATAAAAGCAACTCATATGGTAAAAGAAAGATTAACTTCTGGAGAGTGCTGAAACATTCCTCTTTTGAAAGAGTGGTTAAAGTATTTAAACTTGTTTCTTTGCCTGGGGGCAAGAAGTCTTTCTGGTACAAGAGCTTTATTTCTCCTACTTTTTTTTTTTTCAGCTTGTTTCTGGTAACATCAAAATTTCTTTCTTTTCTTTCCTCCTTCCTATGGAGGAAAAAAAAATCCTCTATCTACTCCTTTATTTTCCCTTATATGGTGAAAATTGCTGCAATGTTTTAGCAATGTCTTTACAAACAAAGACATTGCCACCTTTTGGAACCTTGATAGTCTCTTTCAGATGTTTCCTGTTTTCCTATAATAAAAATGACTTGATGTGGTTTTGATTCCTGTGCAGTCTTGTTTTCTGTTAGCACCACCTGGTTTACAGCTACGCCACCATGTCACTCCTGAAGTGACAGTCTGCTTAGGCTGATTGGTGGTCCTGAAGTACAAACAGACCACACACACAGAGTACCAAAGGCTAAATACACTACAAAGTTAACTGTGACTACTCAGGAAAGTCCACTCAGACCACATCCACTGCCTTAATCCATAGATCATGCTTTGATTGTACTATCGCTTTTTTTCAATTTTCTATTTTTAAGGTCATTCCAGAAAAGCTTCAGTGCTTCCTTTATCCTTTAACATTTTGTTCCTGAGTTGTGATTACAGCAATTTGAAAATCAACATTCAAATTTAGAATGGTTTATAATTTTCAGCAAAGGTACCAAGATTATAAAACATGGAGTAAAAACAAGGAAGACAAGTTTTCTTTGGCTTTATTTTTGCATTTTTTGTTTTTAAAAATCTTGTTAGCTTTCTAAAATTCATCACAAATTATTAATCCTTTCTCCTCCAGTTACTTTAAGTGGGTCTTCTCTAACTTCTCTACTTGCCCTGGCAAATTGTCCTGCTTTTAGAATTCTTTTTCATCTATATTTCCCCACCCTTGAACAAAATGTTTAACAGTTAAGTTAGAGATTTGCTTAGGCATGATTATCTGCTGTAGTCTTGGTTTGTTGGGATACTCCTGATCAAAGACCATATTTGAACTATCCTGATGACTTCACTAATATCCCATTATCTATATAACTGTTTAACAACAGCTAATCATGTTATCAGCTTGAATGACAGTTATTTCCTAGTTTCATAAGTTATTTCATGTTGTGATTCTCTGTCTTTCAGTTTTCAATCTGCCATTTTTCTACATTTTCTTTGCCACTTATAAAAACATTGAATGAAGCTGTTTCTTTGGCAGACAAAGAGCAGAATATTACAGTATAAGTAATGTGCTTTGGTTGATCAAAAGTCAAGCAAGCCCAATCTACCGTAAGTCACTATAAGGTATAGCAAAAGTTCTTTAAGAATAGCAGAAGAATATGCAATTAATTCTTCTTTCCCAAGGTATCCAGCCTGATTCTGACAGTCAGCTTACAGATTTCCTGAGACAGAGGTTCCATCTAACAGGAAAGTGCCTTCTTGCAAGGATTTGTCTGATTCCTTTTAGAACACTTGTGTTTGGCTTTCAGAGTATCCCCTGGCAATAAGTTCTGCTATGCATGCATGTCTTGTCTAGAAGCAACATGTTGTGGGAAAAAATTCTTTTTGTGTGTGTCATTTAACTGGGTAGACTCTTATTTCCAAATTGCCATGCATATATATTGAATTGTAGTTCCAAGTTTTTCTTCCCTTCGCCATATATGATATTTTAATTTCTTCCATAAGCCCCACATCGTTTTTAAACTCAAATTCTCATCCATTTAATCTTCCTTTACCTGCAAGGAGGTGAATAACCGTTTCCAAAAGGCATCCAGGAATTCAAGGGAACCCAGAGAGTATTTGATTTGGGGACCAATGCTCAGGTTCCAAACACCATCTGTCAGCTGTAAGACAGTGATGCACTGCATCACTCTCCAGCCACCTGTGTGGCTCACTTTTAGGCTCCTTACAAGCTCTTTAATGTCTCAAATAAGAGCAGTTGGTTTTCATCTTACCCTGTCAGAAGAGACTTGCCGCTTTAAGCTGTGAATCACAAACTTTAGCAAAAATTTGTAAAGGGAGAGCACAGCACAACATGGCAAGGCTCTTCAGACCTGGGACATTAGAGCGTAACTGAGCTTTTGGGAAATGCGAGTAAGCAGCCAAGCAAGAACTTACATAGTACTCAGCCATCTCCCTACTGCCACATTGCCTAAGAAAAACGTGCAATTACTCCAGCAAGCAGTTTTACATGATATGTAGGCAGACTGTCTGAGCTAAGCTTTAACAGCCTCTAGCTATAAATAACATTATTAGGAAAGCACATTGCCTTAGAAGGAGAGAGCAGAGATAATCACCTTTCTGACTGTCTAGAAACATATTTAGATTTCATGTTTAAAGATTAAAAATAGACTCAACAAATGCATTCAGTTTTTGATACTGGGTTAAGCTTCTTACCCACATGATACAATTGACACAATAATGCCAAGAGTTTATTACAAGTTGTAAAACCCATTAAAATACTAGTCAAAAACCTGAAACCTTAAAAGGCTTTTTAATTAAAAGGTTAAAATTAGGGTCATGACATGTTTGCCCAAGAGATAAAACACAGGCGACTGACACAGCTACTCCCATGGTGTGTACACGTATCACCCTCTCAACGGACACCACAGCCCTGAACTCCAGACAACTTAACTGCCACAGATTTCAGCCTGAGTTTCCATCCAATATTGAGAATGGTTTATGTAAAATGTCAGCCTGTAAATTCTGTCTGCCTTTGAGGGGGACATTCTGCACGCGTCTCTGCCACATCAGGGATATTATGGGGTGAAGTCGTGTCCCTGCTATGTCCAAGGATCAGATGGTGGGGCTATTTGGTGTGTGCTGCACTGTTCTCTTGTTGAAGCAAAATTAAAAAAGCAGTGGTTGCAGCCTAACTCTCACACCTTCAGTTCTTCCTTTTTAACATGGTAGAAAGAAGAACCCTGAGCCCTGTGGCTCTACTTTTGCTTTTGCTCCACCGTGCCCCTTCACCCCTGTTCAAACACCATTAGCCCATGGACATGCTGGCCCACTGGAAAGACCAAGTGTTCCTGCTGGCACAGCCTAACCTGGAAAGCCATTTGGTCATCAAGCATTTCCCCAGGGAGCTGTGTAACCACATAGCATGCAGCTCCCTGTGGATAGCTACTGCAGCACACGTCCTGACCCAAGAAACTGGATATAGCTTTGTGGTAAACTAAATGAGCAAGTGTTCCCTGAATCCTGATTAACCCAGCCACTGTCCCCTCTTGCAGTATGTGGATGTTGATGCCACAGCCTTCATCAGTAGTTAGGACACAGAGAAAGCTTGTGGCATATGCCATCGAGGCCATTACAGTGCTTTATGTCGTTTCTTTGTTTAGTCCATCAAAGCTCCACATAAACAGCAGCATTGCTTCAATGCCTGCCAGCCTGACCTGTGGCCAGCTGAACCAGCAGCAGGTGGTCAGGTGGAATTTGGCCAGGCAGATATGCATATCTATGTGGAAAAACTTCGTTGGCCAGAGTTATTGAACTAGTGAACTACCTATCGAACTAGGTCAACTAGGTTGGACTTCCACTTTCTGTTTGTAGAAATGCAAAATAAACAAATGCACACACTGAACCATATCACCTTAGGAAATAACAAGTCAAGGATGTAACTGGCCTCCAGCCCATACAGGATATTCATTCATACAGGATACCTGTGTTGAACACTCCTTGCTATAAATTTTGTTTTGGTTGTTTTCTTGACAGAAGGTTAAGCCCACACCCAGGCACTCCCTATATGTTCTCAGCAAAGTTGTAAAACAAGCTCTCTGAGTCAGGAGTTACACACTGAGGGTAAATACACCTGATAACAACACACAGCCTCCCCAAAGCAGTATGTCCTACAAGGATATCTGGTGTGGGACTTCATTGACATGAATGCTCTTGTATAAGTGCCAAATCCAGGTGTGATCTCCAATGTGGGATAAATAACTTTCATAATTTACAAGGAGTATAAACAAGTTAAAACAATCTCTATTTTTGTCTACATAATTTGATTCCTCTGAAATAAAATATTTGCACTTTCTGTTGATCATCACACACTTGCCTCTGCAAGTTCTCCTAGCCAGAAAAGCTAATTCTTCATGCCTTTCCAAACTTTACAGTAGCTGACCTAATATGGCATTTTATCTCAATTATTTCAAGGAGAGAATGGCCACAAACAGAGATGTGTCTAAACAGAAACACTGAAGACATAAAAACCACCTTTATGTTAATTGCTATTTCACGTATCTACAATACTGAGTAGTTGAGAAAAGAAATAACATCTAAGTTAAAAACAAGCAGCTTCACTACAAGCTGGGCAGCAAACAGACAGTTGGCTTTTAAAGGATATTCTACTTCCTGCTGCTTTCCACATAAGTAATGTTTATTTTAAATTTCTATGGGCTTATGCAAACTGGACAGGTCTACAAACTTCTGATTAGATTGTTTAACTTTCTGGTGAGTGAGTGGTACAAATCTCTCTTTGTGACAAAACCCAGAAGTTAAACATATTGCAGACTCCTGCCATAGAGATTTGGCACCTTAATTTGTACTATAGCAGACCAAGGTCCTGGTGTGATGGTGAAGAAAGAATCATCATCCTTGCTTGCACACAACATTCAGCCAGTGGATAATACTTGCTAAGTTGAACTTTTGCTCATCTGATTCTCAAAACATCCACTTTGTAATTACAGTAATTTCACGACTACAAGCCGCACCGTTTTGACTAAAATTTTGCTCCCACACCGGAAATGCGGTTTACACTCAGGAGCGGCCAATATGTGAATAATTTTCTGACATTTCCAATCCCGGAAGTCCAAACCGAGGTGCCGAGTCGAGCAACCTGCCAGTAAAACTCGGCTTTACGCAATTGTTACAAATTGGTTACTCTGTTTCACGGCAGGTGGAGCCGGGCTCCGTGCTGGCAGTGCTGGGGGCGGGGGTAGGCGGGGCAGCTCCCTCCTTCAGGCAGTGCAGCCCGAGGGAGAAACAGGCAGCTCCCTCCTGCTGGTCCCGTGGCCCGGGGGGGCCGGGGGGCTCCCATCCCCGTCTGCCACTGCCATGGGTGCCAGCGGGATCCATCCCTGCCTCCCACCACCACCGTGGGTGCCAGTGGGCTCCGTGCCCCCCTGCCACTGCTGGCACAACACCGGGCTGGGGTGACCGAGCCCAGTGGCAGCAGCGGCCAGCCCCGAGCAGCCCCACTGAGCGGCAGTGCCGAGCTGGGCCACCTGGCCCCGTTGGCAGCCCCGAGCCCTCACGGCCCGAGCCGAGCCAGTAAACCCTGCCCTGCCGCGATTCTGTTACTATTTGGCAACTTCGTTGCACACGGGTCCTTGCTGCGAAGGACAGAGCGGCTTATAATTGGGTGCGGCTTATTTATGGACAAAGAACGAAATATTTGCCAACACCCAGAGTTGCGGCTTATAGTCAGCAGCTTGTAATCATGAAATTACTGTACTAAACAGGGAAACTAGAAGTTTCATAGCAAGACTTTAGTTAAACAAATTTCTCTGCACATGACGATGTCATTTTGACAGAACATAGTACTGTTAAAGCGAGGTGGGATACACAGTGGTTTTTAGCACGAGAATTTCTAATAGTATTTTTAAATTAGTTTTAGTAGTTATTAGTTTCTATGAACATTTCTGATCTAATTTCCTTTCTCACTTGGGCATGACCCAACACTCGCCAAAATAGATGGGGACCTTTACATTAATTTCAGTGGGAACTAAAATGATCCCTAAAGATCAATTAGAAGATCTTTGTTTAGTTATGTGTGAAATTCTTCTGGGATGGATTTTACAACTATTTTGTTGAAGCCATCCAGAAAGTGGAGATTTGTTTCCTGTAATTCATAGCCCCATCAGGCAATGCAATAGAATGCATTAAGAGTGTTAATGTGAGCACCAGTATCTGGACATATATCTCATTTATTCAATGCCATCAGGGCTCTTGAAAATAACACCCCATAAATTCTTAATGATAAGTACCTAAAATAAGTGTCACTGAGACACACTGGATTAGAGCAGAAAGCAAACATAGTACTGTATTCTGAGATCTTTAGAGCAGTGTTTAATTATTACACCCAAAGAGAGTACTCTTCTTTAAAGGTGACATTTACATAGATCATAAAATAAAGTCACCCAAATAGAGTAGATGTGGGGAAGTCAGTGCAGGGAAAAGACTGCCTCGCTCTTTAGCACTGCCTCCCAGCATAGGAAGTTAAACAGATTCCAACATCTGGATAGTCCACCTTTGTCCACAACTAAATACCAACACTTCTCATGTTTTTCATTGAATCAGCAATTGTATCTAAACAGCATTTTGAAGAAATATTGCTACATATGTGGGGGAAAATGAAGAAATCAAGTAAGGCACAGCATGTGTTTACCATACCAGTCTACTCAGATCTCTTTACTTGATAACTGCCTATCAGGATGAATGAAAGGTGGGTAAATTATTGGAGGACTGTCACTGGGAAATTATTAATTCAACAAAGTGATAATGGGTAGTGTTGAAAGGGTAACTTCTGGCTAAAGAACAACTAACAAAGGAGTTTCTAAAAGATCAGTCAGGCCCTTCTAAGAGGGTCTATCTTCTTCAATACTGTCATCACAGTATTTGGCACAGAAATAGAAATGAGCTATTGAAAGCTAGTGACAGTACTTATTTGGATGTATTTGTCATTATAGTGAGGGAATAGGCAATTTTAAAGGAATAGCTGGACAACTTTGAGGTCTAGAGTACTAGAAATGGCATAAAATGCAACAATATTATTGCAAAGCATTTGAATTACTAATGAGATCATTTTTTTCTTAAACACACCACTTGGAAATAAATGAGACAGAGAAATAACTGAGAGCACCAGTTACTCACAGGATGATTATGATCCATCAGTGTGATCTGACTTTGATGAAGGCAAGCACAATCCCCATAAATATTTTTTTCCAAGAGAGATAAGAAACCCTGTACTTGTGAAACCTCCTCTGTATACAGTTCCGACTGCTTGTGTTCAAGAAAGTTGAATGCAAGTTGAAAGAAATACAGTGAACAAAGTAATGAAAAGCAACTGAAAGCACTTAACTTTTATAACAAAACAAGAACTGTGCGTGACGTTTGCTGCACTTCAGGCGTTAAACAGAGGAAAGAGAGAAAAGTATTAGGGTTAGACAACGTCAGGATTATTAAGATCAAGTATAAACCAGCTATGGGTGAACATAGCCTAGAAATTAGGGAAAATTTTGTAATCATGAGAATGTTATGACCTGGAACAGCATTCTTCCTAGAAGTGTGGAGCCGTACTTTTGCAGTGGAGCTTCAAGAGTCTGTAAAGAAGAGAATATAATGTGGCCACCTGAGATAGCAGAGATTTGCACTTCCTTGCTAAAGTTTTATATACATTGATTTCACTCTTCCCTTCACTTAAAATCTCCTGGAGTGATTTTGATGAGTAGTCAGGTGAATCTGGGTCATTCATGGGCCCAGTTATACTTTTGCCACCAGCCCTCATGGCTGATGACTGGTTATAGCAAGTTCAAGAACAGATTAGCAATCAGATGTGAGCCAGAGGTGGGACGGATGTAATCTTTGCTGGAGTATTTTCATTTTGCTGCAGCACCATACAGTATGAACTGTATGGAAACTAATTCTTTTTCCATATTTACTTTTGTAAACGTAGCCCATTACATGGACTTATGCACAAGTATTTTCAAAGGGGAGAAACTGTAATTCATACTCTCAATTTATTCCTGCTAACAGATGAGCCTACGATTGTTTTCTGTGAATATTAAAAAAGCTTTACAAAGGTGGAAACTGTAGTGATAACAGTGTTTTTTTCAATAAACTCTTCTTTGTATCACCAATACTTCTGTTCAGATTTACAGTTTTGCTGGCATTCTGTGTGGTTTATCCATAAAAGCAAAAAATCTCACAGGCTGTTGGAAGGATTCAGATACCAGCAGTAATTTTTGTACAGTTTACATTCATTAGCAGTCTTCTCTTTTGCTGACCTTTATGTCATGTGCCATTCATTGTCTTGTGTAAAGTACTGTCACCTTTGTTTTACCCAAAGACTATATGAGTTACTGAAAAAAAAGTACAGAAATACTGTGAAAAGATCACAAGCAAGATCTCCCAAGTCCCAGATAGCATTTCAGCCATTGAATAAACCTTCACTTTCATCCTAGAAAACTTCAGCTGATGCTACCAAAGGTTCCTGCATGTAAATGCCAATGAGATTCATGCCTGGAATAGAAATACACAGTGGAGTCACATACATTTCTCGCCTGTGCAGCTGAAATGACAAACAAAAAGCCATCAATACTTCCTACAAAATAGATGTAGCTACAGAAGGACTCTTGGCTCTGAAGCCTGTTAATTTTGGCTTTCTGAATAAAGGCTTATGCTGTTGTACAGAAAAAGCTATTCTGTTTTTGTTGTAAAAGGGGCCATATAACAAAGGACTCAGGGAAATACACAAGAGAGCATAAAGAAGGAAACCTCTGTTTTTCAGATCTTTATCAATGATCTAACTTGTCTATGGCAAGGAGCTGTTGTTTACAGACCTCATGTTCCTCTCTGATGAATGATTTGGGCTGTGTTGATTTATAGGTGAGTGGTCTGACCATGTTTTTGAGTTATCTGCTTTGCCTACTTGCCCTGTAGAAATCACCAAGAAGTATTTCCAGTGAGATACTCTCTGTCACATCTCAAGCTTTGGCTTATGTCCTCTGTTCAGGCTAAAGCACATCTGAATGTGCAGGACCAGCTGCTACAGTTACATACCTCTGACAGGGAATCTAAACAGCCCACTTACTGAGCCAGTCATTTAAAGTTAATAATTAACAAACAGCTAAATTATTGTTGTTTTTGAAATCACTTTTCAATAAGCTGTGCCTGTGAAACATCTGCAGGGAAAATTCTTGCAGTATCTTTGAGGTTTCAAGTTCCCAGATTCTCACCTGTGGACAAGGTGAATATGCACTTTTTTCATACATGAAGAGGGAAACTATCTTTTCCATTACTGCCTAGGAGCCATATCTCCCCTGCAAAGTGGTATTACATGGGTAAGCATATTATCTATTAAGCTGGACCTGAGAAGACCCTTCTCCACGTCTACTAACTATAAAGAAAGAAGTAAAGACTGGTGAGAAAGGGAAGGGATGGCTCTATGGCCCTAGTAGTCAGCCTGTCCCATATAGGAGAGCTTTGCAAAGTGACCTTTATCAAGTCATTGCGTTCCTGGCCCCTTGCCAGACGGTGGCATCACTGACAGAACAGGAGGATCTTCTTGTGAGTGGGGTTTAAAATCTCTAATACTGAGACAGGTTCCAGATCTTCTAGAGAGGAAATGTAAACCATTACAGAAAAGGTGGACTCCTAAATCTCTTCTGATTTTCAGAAGAAAAGAAGCCAACACTGTTTTCTGAGAGCCTACCAGAACATATTTAGGAGCATGAGAGTATCACAAGAAACTCAGCTCATAGAACAGCTACTGCTGGTCTCAGATGAGACTTGTGAGGCCATTTTCTCAAATGAGATATCTGTGAAAAAGCACAAGCATGTAACTCTAACCACCAGGAAAATTTCAGGTTAGAGAAGTAAGCTTATACTGACAGCATTTTTTCTACCCACAGGAAAAACATTATATCATGATTTTAAGTTAACCTCCTCAGAGGAACTTTGTTCCTTCCTTAGGATTAAAGTCCTCTCTGGTACAAAGATTTTGGTCTAGGCAATGCATTAGCTGTAATGTCCAATATTAAAAAATAAGCATAAATTGTCAGCTTTGCCCACAGAAAAAGTGCAAACACAAAAGGTCTCTGGAGGGTGCTCCTCTGGATATGCAGTGTGTCAGATTTTGGACCCTGCTGACTTCAGAGGCAGTAACTGATACCAACTCTTCCCCACAAATGGCTTTATATGGATTATCATCAGTTAACTCACCTCAGCTGACTTAAGTATTGAAGGTGTAAATGTAGCTAAAGTGGTACATAAGGTGTAACACTTCACTGGTACCTACAAAAAAAGCCTCTTGGCTTGTTTGAACTGGGCCCATTGGTGCTGGGGATCTCATGGTATTGGCTTCTCCTGGACACCATGGTAACATGCATTGTGAATACACAAACCTGATAAGAAGGCATAAAGAAATCACACTCAGAGGAAATTCCACTTCACCCTGGCCACACTACACTTTTGAGAAAAACTGGCAGAAACCAGCTTTGAGAAATATCTTTGCCCTGCTTGGCACCTGTGTTATCTGCCAGCTGCTAGGAGAGATCCAAGGTGGTTTCACCATCACCTTCTTTATAGCCTCATTTCCTGCAGAACTTGAGCTTCTCTAGTCATCTTGTCTTTCCATTTATATTTCAGTTTGCCGGTCATTTGTCTCCTGCCCTGGTAGCTTTTAAATCTGACAACTGCTCGCAATCACACTGGGCAAAAACGGGAGAATTTCAAATGAAATATGAGTTCCTACAAGGCTTGTGAAAGCCAACAGGTGAGTAGAGGAAAGTAACTAATACAAATTGAAGAAAGGAGATCCCAAGAAAGGTTTCAATAGAAGAGCCACAAGACCTTTTGGCTGGACAATCACCTTGCATGTGTTTGCTTTCTGATCAGCGTGCAGACAGGTCACAGTTGTCACAGTGCTACCTCAGCCCATAGCTAAGGAACAGGGGGCTGAAATGAGGTGAAGAAAAAATAGGGAAATGGAGGAAGTGGATTAATGTGAGGATGTGCAGCAGACATGAGGGAACTGAGGAAGTCTTACAGAATTTTGATAGAAACTGTGATTACCATGGGAAGATCAGATGAAACTCCATAGGAAGTTGGGCTTCCTTGTTCTGCTTTTCATGAAACAGGATATGAGACATATTTAGAACTGAACCAGCTGAAAGTACAGTGGCAAAAACCCAGACTTTCAGAGTATAGCTATACTTTCATTACTATCTTCATTCCAGGTTAGGCCAAATTTGACAACAGATGTAGCTGCGTCTGTGGAGTAACCATACTCAAAGTGAAAGGAGCAGGCATCTAAGCTTTCAATAAAGCTCTTGCTGAGTGCTCCACTGCTGAAAACTGAATATCTGAGCTTAAAGTGAGGAAACGTCGGCTTCATCAAGTACTGAATGTGGGTTACTTTCAAGCATAAATTATACCCTTGCCATAGTTGAAACAGGATCCTGTCAAAGATCAACAGATGTCTCAAGAGTCACATACTTCAGCTCCATGTTTGCTGCCAGCATCTGATCCACTAATCATTCATGCTGCATATATGTGCTTACTCCCTCCCAGCCTCCCTTCTGAAACAAACTGACTGGTTTCTTGGAGAGGAAGTCTGGACACAGTTAACAGAATAGCTTGCTCCAGGCTCCAATCCAGACAGAAAAAATGGACTTGGACTGCAGCAAGTTTAACTCCCTCAGTCCATGACAGTTGTCTGATCTTACTCCAATAGGCTTTGTGTCCTCAAATTCCCTGCACACTGTCCTGGGACACCACAGGCAGGCAATAGATGCCTTGAATTAAATCACAACTGCTTAATAATTAGCTTGCAGAGTAATATGGGGCCAGCAGAGACCTGGGCCAAATACTACCCCAAATGTAGCCTAAAGAGAGTAGTTACTTCTGAGCCATGTGGACAGGAGCTGTCTCGCACCACCTGGTCTGGGTCAGAGATTAGCCTTGGGGCAGCTGCTCTGGTAGCACAGTCATGGCCCTTGAGAAAGTCAGGGCAGAGGCCAGAGCTCTCAACAGAAGGACTTTGCTTCCAAGCTTACAGCTGGAATTTGAACTATTCACACTGATAGGTGCCACCCCTCACCATCAGCTCTCACCCGGGAGACTTGCATGGCCCCTCCAGCCTTTTTCCTCAGAGGCCAGTTAAAATATTCTCTCAAAATAGATAATGAGGTAATAATTTTATTTTCCTAGTTGCTTAAGGAGAGTGTTAGAAGAGTTAATCCAGGGATCAAAGGTCTTTGTTAGCAGAGAGTCTTTTGAATCCCATGTGTGTCGGTCACAGAAATAACAGTGAAAGTGTACAGACCTGGAAATGACAGCCAGGATGGAAACCAAATCTGCCACAACCTTCTAATGGCATTTAGTGTCTTTTAAATGTTTGCGTCAAGTTTGATTTTGTTGATTTATGTAGTCTGTTGTGAGATTTAGCCAGCTGTTGTATATTTTCATGAAAGTAAAACTTTCCAAAAGGGCCTTAAACTCTAGTGACGGAATACAGTTATTTGTATGTCAACTGCAGCTTCTATTTTTAGGATGATGAAAATATCCCCCAATCAGTAACTCTCTAAGAGACAGGCATTTCATAAAAATAGATAATAGAAAACAAACAAAGATGCAGGCATTTTTAATCAAAACAGTCATATTCCAAACTCTCCTCATAACCCATATATTTAAGACATTGGTAAATTCAGATAGTAAACCTGTTCAGGCACAAGCACACCAGCTTCACATAGGATAAGGAATTTGGCCATTCAGAGAAAAGAAATATTAATATATCCTACAGCAAATGAACACAATAATAAATGGAGGGTTTTAATGACTCATAATTAAAATTAACTGTTTTCTGTGATACCCACTAAAGCTTGCATGAAGGCACTTACCAGAAGTGAATGTGCTTTTAAAGGGTGTTAATTTAAGATCGGATTTGTTTGAAGATTGACTTGAAAGAATTTCAAAGGATGTAGTTTAATTAAAAGTATTCCAAACTTTGCATTCCTGGCAAGACCTTTTGACCTCTCACGATATTTAATGCTTGAAGGTGAGGAGTTGACTGACTGCTACTCACTTCACTAGAGGCACTCAGGATCCTTCCCCCCATGCCACAACCATCATTAATTGTTGATAGGTGCTCATTACATTGACCTAAAGCCAGCACCCAGAGAAGCAGCAGATCAGGAAGTGGCAGACACCCAACTGCAGCACCGGGGGTGTTTTCCTGGCTGCGCGTCAAACACAGCTCATCCTTTCAAAGAGCCCCAAGAACAGAGTGTGCACTGGGAGCTGTGCTCACTGCAGCCATGGTGCAGCCTGGCATTCCCAGCAGAAGGCTCCAGTGGAGCTGCCCACAGCAGGCAGGCGAGGAAGCTTTAGGGAGGCTCCTGGACACCCGCTGCCTCCTGTGACAAATGGCTGCTGTCACCCGCTCTGCTCCAAGGGGCCTCTCGCCATGCGGGCTGTTTGCATTCAGTCAACACTCCGCTTTTATAGGCCTGTGGAGCCAAAGATTGCTAGACTTTTGAACCCCAGGCTAACTTCTGTCTGGCTACAGCCTCATTTTCTGGAGCCAAAATCTTTTTTAACAACTACACAATAACAAGTAATTAGGGTAAAGTCTGCTAATCTTCTCCTTTGGGCCTGGAGGTTGTGTATTCAGAACCCGTTGAAGGTAGAATTACTGCCATCAAAGCCTGAGGTTACTTTGTGAAAGGGGTTGAACTCTAGGTCAAGGAAATGTTAACCGGACAAAGAGAGATCAGGCAGATAGTGTTAAAATTAAAACTGTCCTACTGAGATAATGCAGAATTGACTGCTTTGGCTCTGAAAACTAGTGGAATGAACAATGTGAAGGGAAGGCTAGAGCAGTTCTTTCAAAAGGTGAAAACATAGCAAATAAAGGATTTATTGACTTTTATCTCGAAATTTTTTTGTAGTCTCTTTATTCAGTAAGACAAAGTAAAATATCTTATTTTTTATGTCACATTGCGTTTGGACCATCCCGTTTCCTAAATCTGTTTTATTTACTAAATTGAATACGTTATTTCTTCTGTATCATCTCCTCTCTCTCCTCTAAAAGCCCCCGTGCAAAATTTTATTGGAAATTGAAAGATTTCTGCTCTTGATTTAAGAGTCCTGGGAACAAATGAAACTTGCTGGGTGATAGAAAGAATGAACAAGCACAGACTCACACATATGAGAAGGAAACATGCTGCAGAAGAGAATGGTGTTTACGAAGTGCCCTGGATATGGCATGAGGGTGGATTTTGTGTATTACTTGCAAATAACATAGGCCAGGGTGAGACTCCGGTTTTTCAAGGGATCAGAGTCCAACCACTTAAAATCTTCTAGCATTCAAAATAAAATCACAGATTTTGCCTGGAAATTCATCATAGAGCATGGCTGCCACCATTCCACCACATGGACTCATCCCAAAATTAAATCCACTCACTGTTTTCAAGGGTAACAGGTACATCACTGTCCGCTTCCCAGTATCAGAGCTGACAGCTCCAACAGGACTGGCAGCACTTTGTTCTCCCCCAGTGCTGTGAGGAGGCTTTTGCCTGCTGCTGCCAGTGGATTTTAAGCCCATATGTGGGAGCAGAAGAGCAGAAACGTTGAAGCCAGCTATTTCCCATGCCAGGTTCTACTGGGTTCTGTCACAGCACCCCTGCCACCTCCCTAACTTTTGGGAAATGGGTGGAAATACTTCAGCTGACACAGGCAAGGGGCATCTTTGGAAATGTGATGGCATTACCACAGCAGTGGAACTACCTCACAGTTCAGTTCTCAGGGCAAGATGTATTTAATGGTGTTGCAATTGCCAGCTGGATTAAGCGAAGCCCACTAAAGTGGATACGACTTTCTGCTTCCAAGCGGAGCTATCAAAAGAATTCTCTTGTGGGACTTCTTCAAACCTGAAGGCTGGTACCATCATGGGAAGAACAAGTGTTTTGCGGAGACCAGTGGTAGCAAAAAAATCCTCAGATGTGAGGTGGGACAGTTCAATGCATGGAGAAAGACATCTCCAGCCCCACATTTCCCTCTCAAGGGGGAGCATCCTAGAGCTCTCCTCTGAGCTGTGGGCAGAAGGAGAGTTTCCAGCCTCTCCAGGAAAAAGGCAATAGCCAGTCCTGTTTAGTGCCCATTTTATTGGCATTTCCCAGGGGTTTTAGAAACAGCAGGTTGCCATTATCTCCATGAAAATATAAACTTTCTCCATACATGAGCTGCAAGACACAGGCTCATCAATATTAGCTTTCTTTCATGATGTGTAGGTTTTGTATGTATTTTCCTTTAATTTTATCAGAACAAAATAAGTTAGTGGTAATGACTAATCATGGCACAAAGCTTTTTTTTTTTTTCTTTGAAGCATTCTTTTAACATGGAGACAGAAAAAGACAAGTGCATTTTTATGTTAATTATAGCCATGTAAATTACCCCAGATAGATGACACAACATCAATGCTAAAATGCACCAAAGTGAAGTCTGGCTTTTTTTCTGAAACTTAGCAGAGGAGCAGTATCCCTGGTACAAGACACATTGGGATATATTTCTTCAAGTTTCAGATTAGAAATAACTATTCTCTGCTGCACTAGCAACAGCACCAAATCTAGTTAAATGGTGCCTGGTTTAAATGCCTCACAGATTAAACTTACCAGCGTAGCAGTACCATGAAGCAATCCTGTATTTGTGCAAATATAAAAAATTGGTCTTTAGTCAGGTATTTCTCAGACTAAAATGTGAGTCTGCCTCCTAATTCAATACTTTCATCCACACTCTTTCCTGTTTCAACTCTTCAAAATGAAATTTTGTGGTTAGTGTTGAAAGCTGCCCGTCAAAATACCACATAATAGTACTTGAATTAGGACAGCTTTTGGGTTTAAGAATAAGATATATAGGGAGATTGTGACTGTTTCACAAAATTCTGTTTAAAATGGGAAGAAAAAGTACACAGAAAACGATGCTGCAGAATAAAAACCTGGCCACCTTCTGTGAGGAACTTGTAGATTTGCGCATGGATGTTACCCTGTTGGACAGCTGGCAAGCTGGTTTGGGCATCTTGCAGGCTTGTTTCCTTTAGGAAAGAAATAAAGTGTGTGATCCAGGTACACATTCTGGTACCATTCCTTTTTAATTCTAAAAGATATTTTTCCCTGAACCCAAGAGAAGTAGACCTCAGGAAGCACTTTCCTTGCCCAGACACCCCCCAGCTAGTCTTTCCAATTAATGCTATGCTCAGACACTGGGGCCATAGTTGGATTTTATAGCTAAGGCAATCACAGCACAAGCTAATGCCAAAAGATTCAGTTCTCTCTTTCTACTGCCATTAATTGCATCCTCCTATTCCTGACATTGCACTGTCTGATGCTTTTCTAACCTCATGGTTTGCTTCATCAGGGCTAGATCACCAGAAGAAATATTGATACATTTCTCAGAGCTTTGCAGACAAGCAAGTGCTTATAGCAAAGAAAGTGCTTATGGCAAAGGAAGAAACAAGAGCACATAAATGAAAACAAAGAAAGAGAAAGGGAATAGACTGTCTTTTCAGAGGCAGCTGGTCATCTGACTGGCTGGTCTCAGACTGTGCATTCCACCCTGACTATGTGCTCCATCTCACTGTGATGACCATGACTGTTTCCCTTATAGGCTGGTGAGGTTTTTTTTTCTTTTCTGTACAAACGTTTTGCTCATCATACTCTTGTTTTTGCATGCATAGACCAAGTATTCTAGTACTGCTCAAGCTTTGTCATGCACTCCTTGCCTTAGGCCATAACCCACATCTACTTCCTACCATCACTGTATGAAAGAGCATTTATTAAATTCTCTGTTACTGGGCCTGAAAGAAACAAACCCATTGTCTTTATCCAGGTCTGTGATTATCAACACATTAAAGATTTGTCTGACAAAAACTGAGACTTCTAGGTAGACACACAAGACACCAAAGCAACTAAAAGCTTGTTCAGAGAATGAATCAATCTTCATCCTCACTTTAGGTAGAAAGTACAAGGAAAAGAATCATCTGACGTTCATTTTGGAATAATATGGGTTCATTTCTGTGTTACTTGACAGTAACTCACATTTACGGGAATACATTAGAAAGTCTATTTTTCTTTTTTCCCCTAAAGTAATGGCACTCACATGCACAGTTCCTGGGCCTGATTCATTGCTGCATCACTTCAGCATTATTTCAGGAAATCCATTTATAGTGCTGCAGCTACGTGAACCAGAAGTCCTGTCTGTGACGCTTAAAGTAAAAGTATAAGATGGTCTTTTAAATGGCTCATGATACAGAACTCAATTGCCCCAGTTCCCTGTTTGATTCTCCTCTGAGGAACCAACTCACTAGGCTGTGAGGGCTCTCCATCTCCCAAAAAACCTGCTTCTTCTTCCACAACACTGAACAAAGGAGAATTTAGCATTTAGCTCCTCAGTTAATTCAGAGATCTCTAGTAATGTGAGAAATTGCCATCCCCAATAATCTCTGTTTTGTTCAATCATCAGTTTGTTCAACCATCATTATTAATTCTTATGCTGTCAATGGCATACATTGTGTTTTCTCATCCAAAAGAATGCCCCAGCATCTGATTTTGCCAATGGTTAAGAATTTGAGGAACTTTATTAACCAGGATTAGTTCAGCAAACTCTGCAGTAAGACTTTGCAATCCAAGGATGTGAATGGTAATTATGGAACATAGCAACATGCACATCATTTAAGTCAAGTTGCACACTGTACCTGGCTGTGCAGGGCTCAGGGAAAAAGGAAATCTTCTTTCGACCTCAGATAATTATTATGTTGATTATAATCAT
Source organism: Catharus ustulatus (assembly GCF_009819885.2). NCBI lineage: Eukaryota > Metazoa > Chordata > Aves > Passeriformes > Turdidae > Catharus > Catharus ustulatus. The sequence goes on along the minus strand of NC_046224.1, from coordinate 42,273,066 downwards.
CACAATAATATCTCATAGCTGTAACCAGCTCACATTAGCCAAGGCACTGTGCAAAGATACCAATTTGATTAAATCCCTGCCAGGGGAAGCTTACATACACTTTGGAACACACACACACACACACACACACACACACACACACACACACACACACAAAAGGAAACCTGTTAATTTTATTTCACTGTAATTGGCAGAGTCTTTTAAAACCTTAATACTGTAATAACAAACACTGCTTGAGTGTGATCTCTGCTACTCTTGTGTAAAGCCTTAAGAATGTCATTCATTTAGACCTCAACAGAGAGGTTGAAATATGATTGCTGAGATAAAGTAAAAACACTATTAGAAGAATATTATTAGTGTTGCAATGTCAAGCATTTTGAATCTTACAGAAGAATCTATAGACCTAGCTGCCACTTGAAACACTTCAACACATACAAAATTTAACAGACAGTGAATCCCAGAAACATCTACATTTTCTCATCTCTTGCCTTTCCAGCAACATCACCAAAGTACTCTGCTTTCTGTTGGTTCATGTGTGTTTTCTTCTCTGCCTAGCACCAAAATTGTTCTTCGTTGACTGGCCCCATTAATATTTTGTTCAGGGAAAACAGGGATGTGAAGAGTATTTATACTGCACAGTGCAGGGATGCTTGAGACAGATGTGGTTGGTACTGCTCAGGTACAGAAGTACAGTATAGGTCTCCAATCAAACTCACCAATTTTGGGGCAGACTTATTGCACAATCCTCCACCTCATGGACACAGCATCACAAATCCCTTCCTCCCTCGGAGTGAGCTGCGCTCTCCCTGCTTGGCAGGCCTGGTAACTCAGCACAAAGGGCAGGCTCAGCTAAATTTTATCACTGCTAACTTATAAAGAAAGTTGCTCATAAAGATTCAGTTGCTCGGCATGTTCAAACCACCATCTTCCAACAGCTCAAATCTTGGGCAAGAGGAGCCATTCAGGGGAGCAGCACCAGGCACATTCTCAACACACCCCACCAGATTTCGAGTTCCTTCCTCCAGGCATAAAAAGCTGAGGATGTTCAAGGAAACAGTAACAGATTTTGTTACATAGACAAAAAACAAGGGATTTTCTTCAGAAAAAAAGGGTCAAGTCTTTTAGGATCACATATTAAGAGGGATAATAATTTCTTTTCATCTTTTTAGACCAGCCTGAGGCATTTATATTCAAGTCCAAACAAAGTCTAGCAAAGCTGTAAACATCTGAGAAGTTTCTTTTAAGAAGAATTGATCCATATTCATAATACGCAGTCTATTCTCTGCTCTAACAGCAATTTCCAAATATAAAAAATATTTTCTTCACATACAGTAGCCTTAAGATTTCACTGAATCAAAAAAATCTAAGTGAAGGATTTTAAAGGTATGCAATAGCCTAATTTGTTGGTCCTGATTTGTATTCAAGAAATCAGTCACATTCAGTCTTTATTTATAACAAAAACATCCTGTACTGAATCCAAGTGTTACTCAATCCCTAATGCTTCAATAGAGTGTCAGTGCTGGACTGAATTTCAGTCTAGATGAGAGGTGCTGTGCTGTTTCTTCACAAAGAGTCAGGCTGGTCTAGAAACCTCTCAAACAAATTCATTTGGTAGAAATACTGACAAGAAAATGCAGTTTAGACCACTGACAACACAGGAAATCCTAATCAATCAAGCAGAAATTTTAAAAAGCCTGGAAGTTAAGCAAGGACATTGCCCTTCAGGGAAGATGGAAGATCTTGCAAGAACTTTGCAAAACACTTGTGTCTCTGGCAAAATGAGCCAAGTGCTTCACAATGGTTTCCACATTATGGTGAAGAGACCTCCCATGTAGCATCCTTTTGTGTGCTGGTATCTACAGTGCAGGAACAGCTTAGGGATGGGAGAGAGCCAGCATTTTTGTGTGCTTCCTGCATCCTGGGGATTGCAGCTGTGACGGAGAGCAGGACGCACTTTCTGTTGCATCTCTCAAATATAGTCCTGAATGCAACTTCTGTCATTAAGAAATATTTCTTAAGCAGACTCCATACCCCCCTTTTCCATCTGATAATCATCTCCTTGTGTTTGTGGTAAGTCAACATCCTTCATCTTTGCCTTATGAGGAAAAGTCATGGCTGTGAGCACTTCAAAATTCCCTCAGCGCTTGCTGATCCCTACGATAACAAACAACAGAAAGCATATAACACAGTTTTTTCCTTTCCTTACAGAGACAAGCACTTTGCTCAAAAGAGGGCGGTTCCCATACCAGCCCTCTCTCTGTACTATCTGCTAAGTTACAGCACATGCTAATCTCTCAAATTTGGCAATGAAGAAAGGAGATGTATGATGCCGCACCCTCCATTTCTGGCTGTTGCAGGGGCAGGAAAGGGCAGAGTTTGTATAACCCAAGTCCTCACACACCATGAGAAAACACTAGGGGGTAGCCCTTATTTCCTTCTGGCTTCTTTGGAGCAAACTGAGAGACCATTCTTGAATGCAGCATCTCACTGAAGTCCCAGAGTGTCCCATATGTGGGGACACAATGGAGGGGGCTGGCCCCATTCTTGTATTCATGGAGTAACTGAGCAATGCTGAGCACGCACACCCAAGGTCTAGGGGGGCACCGAACCAAGCTTAGCAATTTGTTCCACCATCTTCACTCAGGCAAAGCTTTTGGTGATTTATAACAGTGTGGAGAGAGGGCTTAAGCTATAGCTTTGTTTAAACATTCACATACAACAGTTTTTCCTGGAGCTCTGAATAAAGTGTCATCATGCTTCTCAACAGGGAGAAATTTTTGGATAAGCTTTTCAGAGAGGCTGAAGAAATGTTATCCAGACACGACTGTTAAACTTGGCTTCAGTTTTGATAGCAGAGCTGCCTTTGTTGGATGCCTTTTCTGTCTCACCCCACTTTCCTCACCACTCCCCTTTCCTGAAATGGGGAGTCAGTGCCCTCTGACACTGGATAGGAAATGGGGCTTCCTCACTCCTGCCTTCTCTGATAGCAGCAGTTACAGAGAGAGCCCGGGGAAGCCATGTGGAGCCAAATCTCCACAGACAGGGCACAGAGATGAGAAATAATATAATCTCCTAGGAAGTGGCAAGAGGTGTAGTAGTAGTACAGCAGTAGTGTTTCCTTACTTTTTCATCTAAAATATACCTTTCCTATAGTTCACTATAACTGAGTCTGTGAGACTCATTCTGTTTTTCACTGTGAAAACAAAGAGGAACAGGCAGGCTTAAAGCTAGCAGAAAGATGAGATAATTTAGGAAATATGAGGAAAACAGCAAGAGAATAACAGAGAAAAGAGAGAGGGTAAGAATACAAAGGAGAAGTTGGAACCATGGAGCTTAGAAAAAGACATGTGGAAAATTAGAAGGCATAGAAGGAAGAAAAGCATTTAAAAAAGCACAAGAAAGTATATGGGAAAAGGGAAAATTATGGCTACTACAGCAAAAACCAGAGAGAGTTAAGATATTTTGAAGGGAGGCATAGAGCAGTTTGAAAGCGTGTGAATGGGAAAGAGGAAATGCAAGAAGAGGAACCAGCACGATGAGTTACACGTTGCTATTGCACAGGAAATGAAAAGCGAAGTGTGTACACAAATACAAATGGAAACCTTGGCCTTACCAGAGCAAATGCGACAGGATGTCACAGGACACAATTTCATCCTTTGTATTAAAGTTAGATGGGTCATGTGAGAAAGCTCTGGTCACTCCTAGGAGTATGGTTTCCCTTCTTAGTATCTCCACAGCTTCTGAAGGATTTCCTTATCTCACATTACTACATTATTATATGTAGAAGCAAGTTGTGATTTTGTTAGCTGCAAAGGGTGGACATTTCTTCTCTTTCCTCCTAATACACACCAGGCCTGTCCCTACAGGCACAAAGGATTTATTCTTCCCTTCACAAATTACTTTACCAGCTGAGGAACTGCAATAGCTGCCAAACCCCTCAGAAGCCTGAGACCTCTGCCCCATCCCAGCAAGGACTGAAATGAGGCAGCCGACAGAGGAAGCAAATTATTTTGAAACAAGTGCTGGGGAGGGGATAGATGTAGTAACCAGGACACACACTGCAGAGGCAAGCAGAACCCAGGCTGAGAAAAGCTGGCAAGTGCTGATGTAGGATGAGCCATTCCCCTGCACTATGCTTTGACAGAGTTATTTGGGAACTGCTGTGGGAAGGATGAACATTGCTGGTAAGAGCCCTCATCACTTTTCCTCCTAACCCCTTGTAATTCAGAGCTAGCCCATGACTGTGAAAACTCCCAGCAATATCAGACATTGAACCAGGTTTTGGGTTGGCTCCACTTGTAATTTGGGGATGCCTGTGACCAAAGTTGTTGTCATGCAGTCTGGTTCAAGTTCAGCCAAGGGTCTGAAACAGCCCTGGTTCAAGCCTTGCTCAAGGAAAAATCTGGAAAAAGTTTTCAGCCTGACTCTGCTGTGTGAGTGTGTGTGTGTGTGAGCAAAGCTGCTCTTCTGTGCTCACTTGCCGCAAAAAATGATGAATTGCAGAAGTGGTGTTAGTCATTTGGTGCAGCAGGAAGGAAGCAGGAAGCCCTTGTGAGCATTAACTTTTCAAAGCAGTTTGCAAAAAAAGCCAAAGCTCTCCTCCCCAGGGCTACACAGCCACATACTGTTCTTTACCTCCTCACCTTAAGGGGCACCTAGTCACAGCTAACATTCACAACTCCTTCATCCGGAAATATTTGCCCAGTGCAAACAGCTGAGGCATTTGGTGTCAGCCCTTTCTCTGTGCAAGGCGTATTAAAAGGGGGGAGGGAAGAGGAGCCCTACACTTGCCAAACGGGAGAGGCCTGATTGCGCTCAACAGGTTCAGTTCACGCTGTGACCCTGCCCGGCTTCCTGCTATTCAGATGTGTTACTTCCCCTTTGTGGTAATGGACTGTGGCAGCCGGCCAGAAAACACTATTAATTTCAGAAGTGGCCTGACAACAAACCCATAGCGAAACGAGAGGAAGTGGCGCGGAGGCCATCTGTTAACTTCAGCAGAACAGTAGGGACACAGCTATGTAGGTTCTACAAGGAAAGCAGATTAATAATCCACAAAGAGGAAACTGGCTAAAATTATCCATAGACCATATTAAAAAAAAAAAAAAAAGAAACAACCAAAAAAAAAAAACAAACAAGGGAGTCACTTGAGCTGCAGCTGGACAGGAAATTGCTAGAGCTGCTTGCAAATCTCCACTTTGAACAGAACAGCATAGGGAATGCCAAGAGCGGAAACCGTTCAAAACTGGATTAGCACAAGCCAAGTTTAACTGCAACCCACTTCTACTTTCACAGTTTATGCACTCAATCTAGGCCACTACTGCATGAGACACTGACTCACTTTTTTCCCATGTTTTGTTTGCATTTCATTTCACACACTTGCAGTTTCTAAAATTACTTCAAATGTGCTTTGGCTGCCAGGAGTTCTGCAGTACCTCAGCCGACAGCCCCAGCCCCTCACTGTGGTACTGCACACAGATTTTGGCACCACCCTGCCTTGGGCCAGTTATCAGGAAGGATGTCAATGAATATAAGTTGCAGCAGGAAGTTTTGCAATTGCTATAATCCCCCTTTTTCCTTCTGCAGAGACAGAACTGCTTGAAGGGTCCAAAGAGGAAATTAGGTGACTAAGGGTATATAGAGACTTTTCCTCCTTGCATTCATTAAGTTGCAAGGTGGCTGAATGGCAGCTGAAAAGTCATTTACAGGCTGCAGACTGTTGATGAATCTCTGAAATGAGCTTCTGCCATACAGCTAAGCAGAGCATGAACCCATCTCCTGGCATCTGTAATAAAGTGACCAAAATTCATTAAAAAAGCCAGAAAACAGCAGCTCCTTACTCTTAATAATAAAAGAAAAAATAATAAAGAGGTAAAAACATTATGTCCCAGGGTCAGGTACATCCCTAGTATAGCAAAGAGATGCTGGAATACTTCGCAATTAACCTAAAAGCCTTCAAAAGCATCCCCCTCACCAAAGCAAGATGAGAATCTAGCACATTCACTGTTTATTCATTTGGGCACCAGTGGACCAAAGGGGAAATCAAGGTTTTATTGTCTTAGGGGATGTACAAAAGCTATTGAGAGCAATTATTGCCTTTAAACATAACCATATGGGTATGTGCAATTAACCACAACCACACAGAAGGGAAAGGGAGAATAAACCAGCCAGCTTCTCCATAGCCAAAAATAGTTATTTATTTATTAATAATTTAAGGTTTTACATTCTTATAATAAATTCCATCTTAAAACTTTTACACTGTGGATTAGACTCTCCCTTATTGGCAACCATGTGCAGGTTCACTGTGCGTACACACCGGTACAAATGCTCGCACATACTTCCAGTTTTATACAAAAAAAAAAAAAAAAGACGCAAAATATTGCATTTGAGGTGAAGCTCCCTGAAGAATTTGTACAGAGGTAATGCACTGTTTAGCACATCTGAAAGTTTTAAAAAGTGATCAAAAATCTTTCGCATTCAAAGACAAACCTCCTCCCAGATGATCTATTTACAAAAGGTAAGGCAAAAAATTAATTTAATTTAAAAATATATATATGTGTATATATATATCATATGGAACCTACATCAAAAGCATGAGGAAAAAAAAAATCACCACAAGGAAAAGAAAGATATATGAAAGAAGAGACTACTCGCTCACAAAACATGATCTGCAAACTTCTCACCATTGCTATTTCTCCCTCATGGAAAGCTTGCTTCAATAAAATTCAGCATGCTGCAAATATATTCTTTGCAATTAAAACAAACAAACAAAGTAGAATTTATGAAAAGAACAGAAACACAGGTGTCCCTTGGATTGATTTTTTGAGTACATGTGAATTAAGAAAAAAAATCCAAATAAATTTAAGGTTAAATATTTACATTGATCAAGTAGAATACTACCAAGCTCCTAGCAAACAAGTACTCCAAATACACTAAGCTGAAATCTCTTTTCTTTGGCTCCTCTAAATTAAAACAAACAAACAAACAAAAATAACCAGTCTTCATTGAAGACAAAAGATGCATGTCACAGATCTGAGAGCAGAGGGCAGAAGGACAGTTCTAGAGAACACGTGCCCAGCCTGTCCAGCCTCACCCTCCCACATGGGAAATCCTCGGACCCCAGCCAGTGCCCAAGCAGGGATGAACGCACTGCCCACGTGCTGCCTGGTCACCAGGGTCCTGCCCAGAGAGCTCGCCACGTCCCCTCCCTTTGCAATAGCCCATTCCATACTGTGTAACCTTTCCTTGCCTGCACTGGCAGCTGCTTTGTAATAGCAGAGGCCAGAAAAAGAAAAAGCTGCATTTCTTTATCACTGCCAAAGAGAAACCACTGAGGAGTGATCCCATGAAATGGACAGGAGAAGGGAGGTGGTGGGAGCTCACGTGGACTGCAAGGAATCCACCTGGAAGACGTTCTGGTTGGAAGGGGTGGTGAAGTACAGCTGCTGGTTGGGCACTCGATTGTCACAGGGGCTGCTCAGTCCCAGAGTCCGCTCAAAGTCCAGCAGCTGACCCATGAAGTTAAAGTTGGGTGAAATGTTGGACTTCTTCATCTTGACAATATCATAGGCATCATTCATGGACAAGTTCAGCTTCTGCATGAGGTAGGCCACCGTCACTGTGACCGAGCGGCTGATCCCTGCTAAGCAATGCACCAGGACGCCACAGTTCTTCCCCCGTGCTTCATCTGGACAAAGAAGCAGAGAAGGACATGTAAGACTGAGAGCCGGTAACTGATCTCCCAACACAAATGAGATTAATATCAAGCAGGAAGAAAGTTCAATTCTGATCCCAGCAGCCAGCAGTGCAACTCAAGAGTTAACTTTAGTGGCTTGAAACCAGGACAAGGGAAGAATCCACTCCTCTTACTACCCAAGTCCAAGAGCTGAGAAAACTAAGAATGAGACAAAGGGAGCAGGACACGCTGCATGACACTGTTTTAAAAGTCAGTTTTAAAAGACAGGCTTTTGCCTGGAGATTTGCCTTTTAATTCTTACAGTCCCCTTGCCCCAGCATGGAAATCCTGCAATATGTCACTGAAAGGCTTTATACAGACCAGCAGACTGCAAAGGTCTATTAAATTATTCTCCAACTGTTGTGCAGCTAACAATGGAGGTATTCAGGCATTTTAAAAGAATGAGAGAAGTCACAGGGGACAGCCCATTAGGAGGAACAGGATGTCAACATTGGTTGAAAATGGGTTCCTTTGTAATAGGAAATGCATTACAATGCCTGGAGATTAGTTTCTTTGTGGCCTCTAGCCCACATTTCTTCCTGCTAGGCTCAGATTACCTACATTCTCCACTATTACCGGTATCAGTCAACCGGATTACTGCACAGCTTCCCAACAGATAATGCAATGCCCATCCCACTGCACCCCGATGGGGCAGTTTGAGTCCTCCCCAAAGCGAAGGAGAGTGCAGATTTTAATCAGAACTCCTTGGGCCCAAGGGTACAGATTTCCAGAGCTGACGGGTAATGTCTGAGGGCCGGTTGACCGAGGCACTGAGCCCGAAATGTATATCATTATTACCACGAGATTTAATTTAAACTCTGGCTACATATTAGCCAGGGACACCGCTTATTCGTAACTTGCATTTAAAAGCTAAAGTTAAATTCCCAGATCGTTTCTTTTTATTATTCTGCTCTTCAGTAACCTCAAATAAAAAAGCAAAGCAAACAACCCCCAAACCAACATCAACAAAAATAAGGTCAAATCGACTTTTATCGATCCCAGGCTCATTTGCCCCCCCTCGCCAGGAAGTGATTTATGAAGATCCCCCAAAATGCGCAGGGGCTCAGTCCCCAGCTCCAACACAAATGACCCGAGGAGGAATTCCACAGCCAGAAAAACCAGGTATGTCCGTGCAACCCGGCAAAGGTCGCTTACAATTCAGCGGGACTTCTCAATAACCCCCCAAAACAATCCCCAACAGCCCCTCAACTTAAGTCGGCTTTAAAATCAGAAAAGAGGGTATGCCCCAAAGACGGCCATAAATGCTGCCACCGCTTCTCCCCCGAAATTCAAGAATTTTGCAGAAGATATCGAATTCTGCCATTTAACATGTAGCTGTTAGCAAGTAACCGGTTCTTACCTATAAAGGAGATGGCCTCAGGAAAGAACTGAGACAGATTTTGGCTCCAATGGTCAGAGATAGGGATCTGTTTGTACTTGAATTCACCGGCGTTTTCAAAGAGATTAGGCAGGTTAGGAGTAACATTCAAGATGTATTTAATGCCAAACTCTTCTAAAACGTCCAAATTAGTGGAGTCCTTGGCACAGCCTAAGTAGAGGTAGGGTAAAATCTCCACCGGAAAGGAAGGCTGGTTGTTGGAGAGAGGGCTGCCATCGGAGTCGGTGGCACTATTGGGGTCTCTGTCAATGTCAGATTCAATGTCGGATGATGAATCGGAGCTGATGCGGAGGCCTCCCAAACCCAGGACCGGCAAAGGAGGAGAGCTGCTGCTACACGAACTGTCTAGGTTAGTTTCACAGTGCACGGCGAACTCGGCCTGGAACTTGCTAAACCCACCTGGAGAGAAAAGCAAAGAGGAGAAAATGCAACCTCATTTAAGATGACATGTCGACTTACTCCCCTGGTACAGCCCTGTCTGCAGAGGAGCGTCTGTTTTGCACCCTCTCGAGCTCCGGGAAAAAGAAGGGAAAAAAATGTCACACACTCAACGCAGACAGACTAACTTAAAGGAAGGGTTAAGAAAATCGTCCGCTGCGGTGGAGGGCTCAGCACATTCAAGATTAAAGCTCTGTACCGCTTTGCCCTGCGGGGACCGCTGGAGAGGTGTCTCGGCGGCAATTCCTTCTGCCACGCTCATGCCGGAATCCCCGTTAGCTCCGTCCTCCCCACGCTGCCAGGGTGATTTTAGACATCAAGGTTTCTTTAAACAATGCGAGGATAAGCGGGATGGGGGGAAAGATGCTGAGTAGGGGGAAAAGCCCCCTGCTCAGGTCGGTGCTCTCCTGGCGCATCAATCCACTGCCCGGGGAACGCTGCAGAACGCACCGTCCCCTCCCTCTCACCCGGGCAGGGATCCACGGGGCTCGGCTCCCAGTTCCCCACGGCCCCGGGCCCCAGGCAGCGATCTCTCCCCCAACCCTGGGCGTCCCTTCTCACCTTCCAGATAAAACGCCTTGCAACCTTCATCTTTGAGGCGCTTGAGGAGCAGCCCCAGCACGGACTCGCCGCCCGTGTTCTCGTTCCAGTCGCGGCTGTGCTCGTCGTACAGCACTACGGTGTCGGTGCCACACCGGCGGGCGAAGCGCTCCCGGTCCTCCTCGCTGCTGGCGACAAGGGACCGCAGGGGCAGGTTGCCCTTCTGCAGCCGCCGCAGCATGATGCCGGGGATGGCCACATTGATGGCCGACTCGATGTGGGACGACTCGTACAACTCCTGCGGCCGACAGTCCATCAGCAGTAGCCGGTCGTTGCCCATCTCCAGCTGCTCGTTCAGCCACGCCACGGATTTACTAATCGCCATTTCCGACGCGAAAGGGACGGGTCTGAACGTATCTAGCATGAGGAAGGACGGGGGGAGCGAAGCGTGCTCTGGAAGCGCCCCTCTCTCTCACAGAGGCATGCGGCTGGCTCGGCGGCCGGGCTGCCCCCCTCCAACTCCGCACAACTTATCTCCCTCCGCCCCGGGAAAATGAATCACGCAGCCCCCCCGCGCCGCTTCCCCCGCGCCGGGCGGCGGTGGAGTCACGGGGAGGGAGAAGCAGCCGGGGCCCCGGCGTGTGTGTGAGTGCGGCTGTGTGTGTGCCTGCGTGCGCGCAGCCAGCCTGCCCTGTCTCCTCTTTTTTCTCTCAATGAATCCCTGAATGAACCTGCCTAATCGCCGCTGCAGCCCGAGCCCTTGGGCTTTTCCTCCGCCACGAGTGAATGAAATCCAATTAACGCGCCGCCGAGCGGGGCTCCCCGGCTCAGCATGGAAGCGCTGCTGCGGCGGTGGCGGAGCCCCTTCCTTGCGCTGCCCTCGCTCGCCGTGCCGGCCCGCAGCGCCCCGCGGCCGCGGCCCCGCGCAGCCGGCGCTCCTCAATGGATACAACCGCGCTCCGCTCAATGGGTACATTCTCCGCCGCAGCCAATGGGGGCGCGCGGAAGGGGCTGTTGCCGCGGCGACGGGCCGGCTGGAACAGGTTGTGTTGATGAATCGTTAATGAGTTTGTCATTCACAAAAACGGAAAGGAATTTCCGCTCCGGATAAGCCGAGTGCAAACAAGCGGCAGCCGCGGCGCGGCGGGCGGGGGCGGCGGGGGCAGGTGAGGGGGCGCGGCCCGGCGCTCCCCCTTCCCTCCACCAGCACCAGCCGCGGGGCGGCTGTCGCAGCCGGCGGAACAAATGCCACTTTTCCTTTTCTCTCCCTCCCTATCTTCGCTCCCTAAGTCATATCCCCCGGGGGCCGGCTGTGTTCCCCCCATTTCCCCCGAGCTGATCGTGCCCCGGCTTTTCATTAGGGCGTTCTGGGAATCCCATTTTTAGGGAAGCGGGCTGGCTCTGTCCTCGGCTGATCCCTACGGGGGTGAAGAGTAAACCCCGAGCTAATCTCTTCCTACGCGGCCTGGCTTTATTCGCGGCACGCAGCGCCGCCGGGGAGCCGGCCCCGCCGCAGGAGCAGCCCGCGGGCGCTCCCGCTGCAGCCGGGCCGGGCCGCCCCACGGACGTGAGCAGCCGGGCCGGCTCCTCCAGGTGATGGAACCGTGCTCGCCTGGCCGCCGCCAGCAAGGAGCCCGCAGCCTCTCCCGGGGCCGCCGGCAGCACGGCGAGGTCCGGGGGGGCTCGCTGCGGCCCCCCGCACCTGGCAGCGCCCGCGCTGGCCGCCCCGGCTCCTCCTGCGGGTGCGGCCCCGCCGCCGCCCCGCGCTTCCCCCGCGCCGGCGGGCGGAAGGCGGCCGCGGTCCCCGCCGCACCGGGGGCCGGACGGGAGCGCTGCGCTGCGCTGCCCGTCGGAGCGGCGCCGGGGAAGCAGGGGCCGGGGGCTGAGCCGGGAGCGGTGGTGCGGGTTAGCAAATGCGTAAGGGAAAAGCGAGGAGCGATAATAAATCAGGAGGAGCCTGGCCTAAATGCTAATCCTGCCACCAACATCTGCTTGGAAGTAAAATTGTTCAGGAGAGGCTAATCTCTCTTCCACTGCTACTGCGCTTCAGGGCTCACTGTTTTTAACCCCAGCTGAAGGAGGTTCTTTAGGTAGTGCGTGGCTGGAGAGTGTGACCCTGGGAACAGATAGTGGCATGGGCAGTCCTGAGTTCCACACAGAAAACATCCGTGATGTTAATTAAAGTTGGCACATCAGTCGCAGCAGTTTCAAGCAAGGCTGACACCCAGATGGCATTAACGACATCCTCCCCAGCAGGGATTTTTGAGAGGATCACTTCTTGCTACCTTTTTCAGAGGCTTGAAAGTGGGACTGAAATGTTACATAAACCTTGCCCCGCTCCTTAGCCGGGAGTGTTCCTTGGGCTGATGTTCGATTCACTGGGCACACCACACACCCTGTCCCGCGGCTCAGCGCGGGCAGCTGGTCCTGCCCACCACCTTGCCCTCTATGCACCTGTCCTCTCTCGTTAAAGGCTTTTCAGGCTGTTCTTACCAGGTGCTTCACTTGCTGCTTCGCTCTCTATGCTGTTTAAATGTCCAGAGCAGTGGCAGATCAAACTAGAAAGCAGGAACCTTTATTTTATTTATTTATTTAAGCATTTTTTGGTGGGATATCTGCTTAAAATTACTATTACACTAAGTAATGACAGCATTTAAAGATATTTTTATCATTAGTACTGTCTGTTTTGATGGAAATACTATGAACATTAAAGGGCAAGTATATGAAAGCAGTAAGATATTAGATGAAGCATGCTCCAGAGAGTTGAATTTCTAAAGTGAAGCTGGAGACAGACTTGTAATGGTGGTAGCTATAGCCTGCTCATTGCATGGCAGCAGTCTGAGGGTGGCATTTGGTGAGCTGGGACCCAGGCAGGAGATTTTGCACTGCAGCAGAGTGCAAAACCAGTCAAATACAAATAGCACCCTTTGAATTTGTAGTAGTACATCCCTCAACACACATCAGCTGAAGAACTCTAAAGGAGAATGAGAACTATGTGCCACCTTGTTGTCTTTCTGTTTGCATGAATGTATGCACTCTCTTTTCCTCTTTCTGTCTGAACTGCTCTGTCCTGTCAGTCACTGAGGGATGCTGGAGCAGATTCAGTTAACCATGCTGCTATCTGATGCTTTGTCAGAGACCAGATGTACAACCCAAGCTTCACCAGGAGATCATTTATCCTTCAACTTCCAGAAGTTTTTGTAGTACCTGAGCAGTGAGAAGATTGCTGTCAACCCTGATCCCTTCATTCACCCAGCCTCTGGCAGTTAGATTTCCAACTCTGAAATGTTTATTTTTGCATGGGAATGATCATGTGTTTATTTGTTTTGGATTTTTTTTGTTTTTTGTTTTTTACTCCCTTGTCTGCAAATAAGACTTCTTCAGTCCAGCTCAAAGCTTAATAATATCAAATAACCTATTTTGCTGGCTTTTGGACTATTTTGCTCATTTGTAGCATGTGTGGAGGGCTTAAGAGATCTCCATGTGTGTGCTCCACATGAGCATGCATGTGATCTCCATGAGCTTATGACCTGAGCTTTTCTTGGCCAGACATGCAGACACAGAGGACAAGAGCATTGCATGGATGACAACAATTAAAATTTAGTGTTACTTTGCCCAATTCCTTCATATCTCTCCCTGTAATAGAAGCCCTGGCCCTAAATTAGACAGACAGGCTATCTACATAGTGTAATGGGAGAGAGAAGTACCAAAAAGGCAGGTATCTATGACATTTTGAAACCAGGCCAACTGGGTCACTCTGAGATACTTCACTGTCTGGAACACTAAGGCAGTGATGTAGAGGCATCTTCAGAAGGCTGAGTGCTGATGAAGTTTCTTCTTGCATTAGACATCAGGGATGAGAATTTTTTTATGCAAGTGCTTTCTTCCTCTAAAGATACAGCTTCATGTCTCTCTTCTACTTAATTGAAGCAGAATTAGATAGGAGTCTTTCTGTGAGAAGATGGGGCATAAAATATATAGGAAAGGATTTTCTGCTTCTTTGGTCATTCCTTTCCCATGTTACATCAATCAATATTTACAAGAGCAGGGACTCCAGCCTTCATTTTCCACGTCCCACAGATGATCTGAATCAAAAGGGCAGAGACACCCTCTGTAACTGCACTGTTTAATTTCAGGCAAGCAAAGAACGTTCTGGGATTGCCTGCTGGAGAAGGCCAAGAAATATAACACATGCTGGCATCGGGTTTTTGGGTGAGATGGCACCTCAACTCAACTCTGGAAGTGCAAGAGCTTGGAAAATGCAGTGAAGACAGGTTTCTCCACTGACAGGTCAATTTTGAGGATCAGGACTATCAGCTTTGACTGAACCAGCAAATGCCTGTGATTCAGCTAAAAAGTCATTCAGCTTTAGATGCTGGAAGTTAGAGGTTCACATTTTACCTACTTGCTTCCTCTCATTTATCACTTTCAGAAGGTCTTCAGAGATGAAAAACTGCACTCTGGAGCTTCTCAGTTCCCTTTGCTGTCTCTAAATTGTGCCTGGTGGAACCAGCCTGTTACTTTTATATGCTTACCTTGCAGTCTGTGATTCTCACCTTCACGTTTATCTCTAAGTCTTTTTAGTTTCAGTAAAAGTGAAAAATCAATGTATGTCTGGGTTGGTTTCTGTGAATGATCTGTTTGAAAACAGAAATACACAAATCATCCTAGACCAAATTGTCCATAAAGTAGAGTACCATTGGTGTAAGAGTGGTTAGTGCAATGTGTCTCAAAGGGAGAACAAACATGTCCTTTAAGGCATTTTATTTGTTTTATGTAAAGTACAAACAATTTATGGAAATGGCATTTAACTGGTTATTCAATGTCCAATTATTCACATCTAAAATAATTCCTGAAGTTGAAGAAATAAAACACTTGAATGACTCCATTTAGGAAATCCTTTTGACTCAAGTGCTTTCCTTGAAACAGCAAATAACTGGATGACTTCAAGCGCATATTTAATTGTGCCTAGTAATAAAGTAATGTAATTAGCAATTACTTAGGAATGATGCTTTAAAATACTTAGCAGCTACCACAGACATGCATTTATTTAAGAGATTTTGTTTTCTTTTGACTCCTTGTGGTATAAACAAGGTTCCCTTCTGAATGCAGTTCCTTTGGGTGTGCAAAGGTGAGCAGTTTTGTTTGACAGCAGATCACTGCTGGCTGTCGGATTCTCTTCTTAGAGGATAAAACTAAGCTTGTAGGAGGGCAGTGCAAGGCACACATTTAACAAGGCTCACAGCGTATTAGCCAAGCACAGAGGCAAGTGCTGTAATAATTTTTTTCTTCTTTTTTTTCCTTCCACCACATGCTGCCGTTGCTCATGGCACTTTTGGTGGCAGTGACCTGCATATCACTTCACTGTGGTTTACAATCTTCTGGCAACAGAAACAGCACAGGTGGGCAGCTGTCTCTTAAAAATAATGAATGTGAAAAGAACAGAAGGCTACGTGTCTGCACACTTTTCTTATAATTACATGTTAATTTGATACTTTTAAATAAAAAATGGACTGTGTAATAGCAGTGAAAACCAGAAGCAGACTAAATTATAAAAGTGGTATTTTTAAATTTTTTTAATTATAAAAGTGTGATTGCATGAAAATACAGATACACCATTTATTTGGTGGCAGTGATTATATTAATAAATTTGCTTTGTGGTTGGCATGTAGATTTATATTGTTCTGTTACCTTAGCTAAAGAATAGAGCACTTCCTATGTATAGCTCCTGATCCATGATGCAGAAATATCATGCTATTTGTATACAGACAACAATGTGCTTGCATTATTTCTTTGCCAATACCAAAGAGTTCAGTAGTGTCCAGAGAGTGTTTTCATGTTTTGCAGGCTGGTGTTTCTCTCTGCTGTTGTCTGCTGTGGCAGCCTGCATCACACTATACTGGGCACACACATCACACCAGATGAGGCTGCTGAGAAAACGCTACAGTCCCTTTATGATGCTGCCCATTTTGATTGAAGGGCTAACTAGGGACTAATGTGTGGGCTTACCTGGGGAGGCATTCGTGCTGTCACTAAAGCAAGTTCCTTCAATAGCACTGTCCCATTTTTGTCCCATTCACTCATCCTACAAGGAAGCAAACCTGACAGCATCGAGGAAGCGTGGAAAGCAGCTCTCTCTTCCCAATGCTAAAGATTTTTTCTCCTCTGTGTTTGCAAAATCCCCTGCTACCAAATCTCTCTGTTCTGACCATGGGAATAAGTCCTGCCCCTGGGATGACTGAAGGCTTGTTCTGGACCATGAAAAGAGTAAACAAGCGCTGCATTCGCACAGTGCAGGACAAATCATCTGTGCACAGAGCAGAGCAGAGACAGCAAATTATGTAAGGAAAAGATCTTCATGCTGGGACAGGCGTATTCAGGAAAAGAAATGCTATGCAGCTATCTTATATTCTGTTTCTAAAGAGAGGCAATTAGTAGTTCAACCAAGGCATGAACAATTCAATTTCTGCTGTCTGTTTCTACATGGCCACTGACATGTGTCCTGGGGACCCCATGGAGCTGAGCACACAGTTTGGCTCCAGGATGTCACAGGGGGAGACACACGGACAATTATGCATCCTGGCGCCAGCAACGTCCATTTAGCACTTCTGCTTTACTTTTCACAGATGAAAAGTCCCTCACAGGGATTTCTCCTGGGCCAGGCAGGACCTGCACCAAACCGGATACAAGCACTGACAGAGGTAAGAGTTCCCTCATTACTGAGCCTGGAGTTTTCCCTTGTGATCTGCTGCTGTCAAAAAAGGCTGGTAAAAGCTTGTTGAGGAGAAAGTACTAAACTGATGGCCATTCCTAGGGGCTAAAATATCCTACTCTGTTTAAAAAAACAAAGGGCTCAAGTCACATGCTGAATTTGAAGCACCCGTGGTGCTGTCTTCCAGGAGATGGAATGTAATATAAGCCACACAAACCTTTCTGGTTTAGTTTGCTACAATTTGCCCCTCCATTCCCCCAAACAAACAAACAAACAAACAAACAAACAAACCAGAATATAAAAATAAAGTTGCCAAACTACAGTGTCCTTAAGGGGTCGGTCACTACAACTCCTAAGTCCCACAGATCAGACAGGTTATTTCATTTGTAGGCTTGAGAGACTTCAGTTGGTAGGAGAGGGAAACAAGTAGAAAGAATTTGATGTAAATAGAACAAGTGGGGAAATGGTAATGCCCTAAATGTGGAGCAGTATTATAAATGTCTGGGGCAATACTGGGTTGTGTACATCACTCGAAAAGTATATCTTGAGGGAACAGAGTCCTTTCGAAAGGCATACATCTCAAGGTACGCATAAGTGGGTATGGTAGCTCTTTGATTTGGTATTTGAGAGCTTTGCAATATAAAATATACCTTGAAGGCTGGGTGTGTACAAGTGTAATCTCTGCAAATATTGGCAAGACAGTTAGTGTTGTCAAGTTTATTCTGGCTTCAGTATGCTTAGGTATTTTATGAGGATTTAATAGCAGAACTGTCTCATCCAAATACCAGGTCATCACTGGGTATGTCAGAGCACAATGACATGAAGACTACAGTATTGTTCATGGTCACAGTTTTTGTCACTTATTTGGTGTCACCATCATACCACAAAGGTAAATTATATTAAAATACTGCTTTCTCGGAGTAATTTTGTAGCAGAACCATAAAGTATAAATTATTTTCACAAAGTTTCCTATTCTGGCTAAATTGCGTGCATAGACCTGTCTTCAAGGATTTGCAAGACTTTGTAGAGACACCTACAGCCCTATGCTTTCCAGTGTTACACTGGAGCCTCCCTGCTCTTTTTAGAGGTTTTGGTCTGGTAATCATTATAAATGTTGGTTGGTTATTTTCATTTTGCTTCTAGTCCCAGTTTGCAGCAATCTGCTTCATTTCATGTGGCAGTAAGTTAAGCATTGCTGGATCACAAAAGAATTTGAATGGGAATAAGAAAAGCCCAGGAAGCAAGGACCAGCCTTCAGTGGTTCCCTGCTCCCTTTCCAGTCTGCACCAGATTAGTGCCGCACAGAGTCAGGATGAGCTGCACGGAGGGGAGCACTTTCCTTCAGATAAGAAGGTTTATAGCCAGCTGTAATAACGGAATTCAGAAAGGTGAATGTTACACAGCATGGAGGTTAAAACTAAGTGGGTTGTAGGTACAATTGTTTCTGTATTGTGTTTCAGCAAGGAGAATCCTGAAGACCATGGACAGATGAATCTAATCCCAGCCTTGCCCTTGTATGGGGCTCAGGCAAGTCTTTGGAGAGTAGACACTGCCTGCAGTGCTGCCGTTTTTGGCTGCCTCCTCTGTGATTGGTGGACAGGATCCTGAAGATATGAAGGGTTTTAGTTTTTATCCCTGAGTGAAGTGTGATTTTATTTAACCAGGGAAATCACATTAGAATTATGCTATGGATGATGTATCCTACATGGTTAGGTCTTCAATACGTAGAAGAACACTCAGTGAGTCAGCCCTGCAATTTTTGGTGGAGTAGGTCTATTCCGGTGTGTGGGTGTTCGCAGAACAATTACGTAAGTGTCAGGGTAACGAGGAACTTTTGACATTTCTGGCAGCTTAACTGAGTTCTTTTCAGTCAAAAATACACTAATTGTTGTTCTCTTGCATTAAACACACATCATTGCCTTAACTGGATTTGGGAGGCTTTTTTTTAAGCATCAGTTGTCAGGACAAGATACTGGAGCAGTTTTATTCTTGAGAGAAGAGGAGATTTTTCACAGTTACAGTGAGACAAACATGAGAATCATTAAATCGTATAAGAGGGTGTGAAAGTTGGTATGCCATATGCCTGGAATTTACTATGGTGAAGCTAATTACTGCCACTGAACGCAGGGGCCCATCAGCATTTTCATTACACCTACCTTCAACACCTTGTCTTTTCTTTTTTCTTTTTTTTTTTTTTTTTTTGAGTTTTAGTTTGCTAGGGGCTTTTGCCTATATAATTTTTCTGATGGTGAATGATAATGGAACTTCCAAACTAACCCTTGAAATGTGTTATGTCCAATATTCAATGTGAGGAGGTTCAGTACCCCACTGAAGAATATTGTATTGCACTGCAAAGGCAACTGCTTTTCTACATGTATTGCAGAGGGAAAGAAGAATGGGTTTGTCTGCCAAGATCAATATACCAAAATTATAGACCAGGTCAGTGTCCAAATGATACTTTCAGAAAAGATTTCTCTCTGCAGATTGAGTACAAAATAAACAAAAACTGGTAAATGTTTTCTTTCTCATTTAATCCAAACTGTGCCTCTGGTACCAAAACCCTGTAGTCCAACTAGTCAATGGAATTTATTTTTTTTCATCTGGATAAATATGAAATATTTCAAATTATTATAACCTTGAAATACTGTCTCTTCTACATGGAACAATTAATGAGCCAGATCACAGCTCTGAACGGTGCTGAGCATCCCCATGACATGCCTGAACATTTAACAAACAGCATTTGTCAGTGAATTTTTGAGAGACAACTAATGGCTGCAGGATGTTTTTAATCTAAAAAAGTGCATTTCCTGAAGTCAGTGAGAGAGAGGGGCTCTGTTATATGCTGTGGTAGGGTCAGAGTGAGAACAACCTACCAGCTGTGTTGGTGCTTGTGCACACTCAGATATTGGCTGTGTTACCAAGTCCTTACTGAGGCTAGAAGTATGTAAGGTGAGGATTTCACCAGTGACAGTATGTGGTGAGGAATCACCAAAGAGCCTGGGTTCTTTGGGCTCAAACCAATACAGTTTTGGCCAGGAATTTTCCTAATTAGTGAGGACAACTTCACCCTAGATGTTCTGTCTTCATGATGTGTACATTATGTGAGGGTAATAATTGGATACAGGGGAGCATGTGCGTTCAGGGGGTGTGTTTTTATTACTTCTCTCTAAAATAGCAGAATCAAAGTTTGAATCTGGAGTTGCTGCAATCATCCCATTTGCTTCCCCAAAACTTAGAAAATTCTAGAGGTCTGCAGCATGAACTGATTGCCTTATATTGCTTGCAGTCTGGTAGACTGAAGGGATTCATTGTTCTGATGTGTGCAGGAGGAATTGCTTAAATCCAATGAGCAAAAACAAAGGAACTCTCAGTGCCTCATATTTCTTCCGCAGGATTTATGCAAAGAGGAACCCAGTCTTCTGCATTGAGAGCTAGAGCTGAGAGTGCTCTTCACTTTAGCTCACTGCCTTCAAGTGCCACCCCTGTTGATTCATGTAGTTACTCAGAGAAAACTGGAGGCAAATAAGCAGGAGTCCTTGCATTCAAAGACCTCTCCATACTCAGTGATAAAATTAATCTCTTTTCGATTCAGAAACAGAGTAATTATTTAAAAACAATTGCTCCCACTCCTTTAAATTCATCAACAATACTTGATGCTGCTGCTATGACAGGTGGGCAAGAACTGTTAGAAACAGGTCACCTACCCACATCACTCAGCTTCAGGGCAACTCAGAAAGGTACCACAGGGATTTACTTTGAACCATTTTGTTAGCTGGACTTCTTTATTTACTGAAAACCTACAGAAGTAAATGTACAGATACTGCATTATTAGTTAGTAAAGCTAAGATACTTTGTTATGGGAAAATACTAATTACAACCTGTTAATCATCCCTCTCTATTGAGGACATGCCATTTGATTTAATCACTTTGAAGCTATTTATCTCATCTGAGTAAGACCATCAGTGGTGTTACTGCAGTTTTTCAAGTTAGGTTTAGCTGACATAGCAAGGCAAGAGCAGTGCCTGGAATAGGACCTATGGTGGGTGTTGATTGTCTTTTTGCTCTTAAAAGCAAAGCCTATATTGATTTTGCAACTGAGTCTCTGAAAAAAACAAAAACCTATTGCCTATTACTTTAGAAGGTAAATGAGGCCAAAATGGCAGAGAAATTAACCAAGGACTTTTTATTCTCAGGGCTTGGAATTGATCAGTTGTTCTGATCATCCATTAAGATGGGTTCAGCACATTGCCTTTAGAAAGGAGGGGAAGATGAACTTCTGACCACAGAGACAGTACAGATGAGATAGGAAAAACAAGCCAGAAGGATCAGGTCCAGCTGTGGCAAGTTGAGGTCCAACCAGGCATTACAAGTGTGGTGAAGATGACCCCAAAACTTCCCCTATGCCAACAGCTGTCCTGTGGCTTTGTACAGGTTCAGCCTCATGTCCCTTGTCTCCTTGCCTCCCAAATTGCCCCCTGACCTTCATACTCAGGTCTCCAAAAACATGACACTGCCACCCTTCACTATGGATTGAAAAATTTGCCAGTGAGCAATTCCCAGGCATCTGATGTGTGTCCTACATGTCCTGTTGTGAGGCACAGTGATGGGAGGGCTGCATGTGCTGGCAAGCAGGGAGCAGCATTTGCTGAGATTGCTTTTGCCTAAGGCCACCCCTTAGAGCAGGAACATGTCTGGGAGCAGTCAGGAGACTTTCTGCTCACTTGGGTGGTGTTATGAATTGTGGCTGAGGACAAGGAGGAAGGAGCAAGGTCTAGACAAAATGTGGCTGCCAAACCTGAGAGAACAGCTCCCTGTGAAAAGTGCTGGCTCTACTCCCTCTGAGAACAGGTTGCCCATCAGGTCTGAGCTCTACTTACCAGTTTGGGGAGAAAGTGCCTTAGCTGATATATTCTTTGATATATTCTGTTTTCGTTAGCTCTGTAGTTTGCCCAGCCAGGCCATTTGTTGAAACTCAAGGTATCTTTGTTTCTGCTGCTGGGTGAGAGCAGCACCAGAGATCACCCCGCGCTTCTTCATGGGCATGGTCATTTGGAGGAAGTAAGAAATGCTTCTTGAGAACTAGCAGAGGGGACTTTTTCCTGACTCCTTTCCTCCCCTCAGGTCCAAAGAAGAGTTTCTAGGAAGCAATTTATTGTTGTTGGTTTTGGTGTTTTTAGAAGACAAAGCACTTTTAGGAGCCTACAGTCACTGTATAC
The DNA here is from genome assembly GCF_009819885.2 of Catharus ustulatus. NCBI lineage: Eukaryota > Metazoa > Chordata > Aves > Passeriformes > Turdidae > Catharus > Catharus ustulatus. The sequence goes on along the minus strand of NC_046224.1, from coordinate 42,251,026 downwards.
TTGGTAGAGAGAAGATGGGTGTTTCAGAAGATGGATATACCATTTCATTCATTCAAAATGAATTGCTAAGATTGGTATGTCAAAGATTTCCTCCAAGGGTTTCCTTAGCACAAGGTGCATGTTTTTCTGAAATTTCGCATATGTTTTCAGGACTTTCCTAAGAACATATGGGCTATATTTGCCATGAATGGCCCTTGGACCAGGGTAAATTTTACCTTCCAAAAATCAACTTCAGCTGAAGCCACTCAAAAAACATGTAAAAAAACCAGAAAGCCCTGCTGTCAGAGACATTTGTGAATGATGGAAAGCCATCCATATGGCTAAACAGACTATCAGGGCTCCCCCACAAGTAGTCACTTAGAGGATGAAAGTAATATTCAGCCTGATCATCTGTTTTGTAACAGGATATTTATCTCAAGCTTTCAAGAATGTCATTATTTTTGGGGAGGAGGGGAATGGGCAGTAAAACAGAATCTGTAATAGATTATCAGTGTTGGGAAGTGAATAAGCTGGAGGGAAGGAAACCTGCCTGAACCCCATCATTCACAAGCCCTGCTTTTGCACAGAAAGAGGGGCTGTAGGGCCATGATAATACAAGGGGAAGGAGAAGGAGGAAATGTTCTCACAGTGATCAGTTAAGAGTTCAAGGAGACTAAGTGGGGTCTGAAAAATGGTAGGACTTTGAAAGGGAGGGGTAACACATTTAGTCTGTCTGAAGCAAGGACTGGTTAAGACAGGGAATAGGGACAAGTCTGTAAAATTGTGTCTGTAAGCACATCCTTGAAAGCTAATCCAGCTGCTCTGCAGGGCGGCTGGCAGTGCAGGAGGCTGAATCTCGGCTCAGGGACTCTGGTCCAGTTAAGCAAATGACACGGTTCTGACTGATACTTGCACAGAGTCGGGCTCAGTGGTTGTGGCTGCCTAAAAAACACCTAATTTAAACTCCATTTCTGCACTAAGGAGCATGAAAATTTCAAAGCTTTTTGCTTCCAGTGGAGACTTGCGGGGTAGTATTAACAGCTTTGGTGAACGGTGCTTCATTGATTTAAAGCACCTGTGCTTCTGAAAGTCAGGATTTTATCAATTTTTTATCACTTACACAGGAAGCAGTGCTGGGCTTAATGCTATTTATCCAGCTGGACATATTGACTTTGACTTAGGAGATCAAAGCATTTTGGTTAGGGATTGTGTAACATCTTCCTATAAGAACTGTCAGGGGTAAATTTACCAAAGCCTGAAATTTTGATTGATGATTGTTTTGCATGAGTGTTCAGCGTCAGGAAGCACACAATAAACCCTTTCTCTTAATTGAGGTACAGGCTGTGGCCTCTTTAAACATACATATTTTGAAACACATTTCATCACCTCCTTGAACATAACAGTACACAAAACCCTGGAGCCAGTGCATTTGAAGGTGAGCTGTCCCTCAGCTCCAAGGAGGTGACCCAAGATCCTTTAAGATGCAGCTTTGTGCAAACCTGGAGCCAGTAAGGAGAGTAAGTTATTTCTCTTGGGGTTTTTTCTTTATTTTCTTGCCTTTTGCCATTGTATTAACAGCACTTTCCAATAGGTAAGAGGTTGGAAAGTGCTCCCTCAGGAGCTCAGAGGTTCAATCCTGTGCTCCCATGAGTCCTCCTTGCAGCACTGGCAGACAGATCCAGCCTGTCCTTGAGGCTACGGGACTTCTTCACTTCTTGTCCCAGCTTAAGGTGACATATATCACCTTCTGTGAACCAATTTCCCCCAACTATTTCTATCTGAGTGGTACTAAATACACTTGTTAAACAGTTTGACATATCACCAATTACTGAGGGTTTGTTCACATACTCTAACTTTTAAGGGCAGGGCACTGTCCCACTTCACTAGGGTAATGAGGAGAAACTGCAGAGAGAAGAACTCAGCAGGGGATTCTAACTTTGGGATGCTAGCTGCCCCCTAACCAAGGATACCTTCTACTGCTGGCTGCAAAGGGAAGCACAAACAGTAATCTCCCACCTCTGTCTCACATGAAGCCATGCAAAATACCTATCCCAGCCTAAATGCACATAAAACAACAGTGGTCCCTTCACCACAAGAGGTGTTGTCAGCATGGATGTACTCTTTGAATAGCTGTCCTTAATACAGTAGTAGGGGGCATGTACAGAATTAAAATAGATGAAATATGACAGATGGTTGCTTGACTTTTTCTCTCAACATAAAATTAAAGCCCAATAAATAATACTGCATTATACTGGCCCTATTGCTGTCTATCAGTGGGTTTCAAAGCCATGCAGAGCTTTGATCAGTCTGAAAATTACTGCTGTTGCACAAGACGCTGTTACTCTTTTTTTTTTTTTCTCTAGATGCTCAGACTGGGCCAGCCCTACTATGGCCCAGCACATCCTCTGCTGTGCCCTGTAGGTCTGCTCCAGGGCTGAGCAAGGCTGCCAGGGCCCTGCTGGCTGGCACTTAGCTGTGATTCAGGCACCTGCAGGCAGCTTGCTCCTGAGCAGCAAAGCATTTTGAGGGATGGCAAAGTTGCTGCTGCGACTGTTTTGTCTGATAGCCACAGCCTTTGTCCTGAGTGTGTCACAGCCTATGCACAGCTGACCTGTGCTACTGCAGTGCTCAGAGGTCTCCTGTCTTGCAGAAGCAAATGTTCTCTGGGCTTTTCCTTTATTTTCCTTTTTGTTTTTAGCTACAAACAAACACTAAATATTTTGAGTGTGGATCACATGGCTCAAGGACTCAGGATGATTAAAAGCAGGAGACCTACAGAGACATCCAGAAATTATTGTTTTTAACAAGACAGGAACTTTGTCTGAAAACAGGATGACCTGCTGCAAAAGACGCCGACAAATCCCTGTAGAGCTTTAGAAAAAACAAGCAGGCGCCTGAGTGTGCTTAAAAAAAAAAAAAAAAAAAAAAAAATCCTGCCTAGTAATAAAAAGGGATGTGAGGGTAAACAGGAAAAGAGCACTCCACACTGTGAACAGCCCAGAGGAGGAGAGGCTGGGAAGAGCACTGATCTGAAAACCTGATATGAAAAATAAAGGGAAAGATTTCTTATTATTCCTCAGGACAAATTCCCTGTAAAAGCCTCGATGCAGCTTTGAGTGGCTCCTGCCCACTAGTTCCTGTGTGCCTTTGTTCTGGTACTATAGAGGGTGTGGGAGGGTAGCAAATGCCCCACAGGTTTTGTTGACTGGATTCTGTGGCTTTAAGGAAGTGTTGGTTCTGACTTGCTTGAAATACAGGCTTAAGAGACAGTTCCATGCATAACTGCCTTTCCTGACAATGAAGTGACTGCAGTCCTGCGCACCTGTGCAGCTATACTGCAGTACAACTCACTTCTCTAATTTTAGTGTGAATCTCATGTTGTTTTCTGCTAAGCCCTAGCTCCTCAAGTTTTGCAATTTCATGACAGTCTAACTTTTCCTGAATCTGAATCCAGTCTTTCTAGCCTTCATGCCTAAGAAAGAAAAATCTTGAAATCAAAGCATAATGTGTAAAACAAAGCCCCTATTATTGCTATGTTTTGAATGGTGATTTTTAAAATCAAATACTACTTTGAGAAATGAGTATATTGGTATTTGGGCTTGATCACATTACCTCTTCTGCTTTTTTGGAAGAATTTTCAGACTCAAGTATGAAGCAGGTTTTCCATTGGAACTGTCATACTGTTAGTGAGACACCTATAGTGATAAAGGGGATTGGATAGGTATGTAGCATCAGGTACAGGCCCAGGTATGCCAAAATTATACGATGGGTTAAGTTGGAATGACTTAAATATAATCTAGTTTCAATGTTCATGGGCAGAGATGCCACCCACCAGATTAGGTTGCCCAGGGCACCATCCAACTTGCAGGGATGGGGCATCCACAATTTCTCTGGGCAGCCTGTTCCAGTGCATCACCACCCATTGAGAAAAGAATTTCTTTCTCATATCTAATTTAAGTCTCTCCTCTTTTAGTTTAAAGCTTTTTCCCCTGGTTTTATCACTATCTGTCCATATAAAAAGTCACTCTCCCTCTTTTTTTATAAGCCCCTTTAAGTACTGAATGGCCACAATGAATGACAAAATTCTTTTCAACAAGTTTTTGCTACTCCAAAGTCAAACACTTCTTCAGAACTGAATAACATCTTAGGGCCAAAGGGGAATTCAGTGGGACATAAAACACACTGACAGTAAAAGATTCATTTTATCAAATGTGGGCCCCAATACCTACCAAAATACAGGTGAGTGGTTTGCCTGGTGCCCATGGTTTGGCTTCACAGTGGGGCTGTTAGGATGGAAGTTACCCCTCTATGAGTACCAGAGAGTTGGCAGAGTCAGCTCAGCCACAACAGCCGCGCTCCTACCATTGCTGAAAAAACACAGCTCTTTTCTTTCATTGGGTCCTTTGGAAAATACAGCAGTTCAGACAAATCCTGTGACCTTACAGACACTGATGGGAGCTACAGAGTGGCCTTTGGATCCCCTCCCCTGGATGCAGCCCCAAATCCCTGGTGATGAGTATTGGGTCCTCTGGCACTCCTTTGTCTCCCTGGGTGTTTACCAGCCCTGGCTGGGAGTGCCTCTGTGTTCCTCTGTTCAAGGCTGCCTTCCAGAGAGGCTCCAGCCTTTCTGAGTGGCAGGGAGCAAGGAAGCAACACTTGTTTGTGAGCTTTTCTGATAATGGAAAATGCATTAGTCTCCACCCTTTTCTGGGTATTGCTTTAAGGCAGACAAAGAGCAGTTTCCCCTCGCCCTGGAGAAGAGGTGCAGGAAGTGCTCAGCGCAGGGGCTGCCCTGAAGTTGGCATCTCGGACTGGGGGCCACTCTGCAGCTGGTCACAGGGGTGGCAGCTATCCCTGCACACTCCTCATCCCTGCAGCTGATGCCAAACACCTCCTGCTCTGGAGCTGTTTGGTTTCAATTTGCAGTTGGTTCACCTGCAGCATCTGGTTTTGCACCAGGTTTCTCAGGCAGCCTGGTACCTTGCGCAGGGGTTTTTATACACTCACTTTTGTATTCCATAATGGACTTGGGTTTTTTCTTTGCTTTAGTATAAATGAAAGGTGGTTTGCTACTCTTTAATGTATATGGCTGCCTGTAGATCAAACACTTATCTGTAACCTGTACCCTCCAGCACTGCACTATTTGAGATTGAGTTACATAGTAAAAACTATGATCAGAGAAATTTCCAAGAAATGAAATTAAAGCCAAACAAATTTTTATCTCCTCAAAATGAATAGAAATACCAGCTGCTTAGTCCACTGATTACCTCATTATTTGATACTCACAGGCACGCTCACAGGAGCACAGCTATAGCAGCATGCTTCCCTTTGCCTCTCTATCTTCCAAATTCACAATGAATACAGAATACAAAAGCCTACTTCCAGGGTGTAGATAAGCATGTCTGTGTAAGGATTTTGAGAATTTTATTCTTACAAGATGTTTTTGTTCTTCTCAGACAAGCAGAGACATGGTATCATTTGTATTGACCTAAGAAAAAATAATTCTAAGTAGACATGAGAACATGGTGATAGTTTGATTTACAAATGATTGTAAAATAAGTGTGCAGGATACTGAACTACTTCTTAGGGGAAAAAAAAGGTTAATTCCTTCTCCACAAGCAAGAGATACTTAAACTATGCCCTAAAATGAATTCGAATTTAGTATGATGTCCCAGGTTCCAAATTCAAAACACAAATTGCCAAAAGAGCACAGCAGAAGCAGCGTCACTGAAGATCTAACATGGCAAAAGATCTCTCATTTTTATTGAAAAATGGTGAGTTCAGAGCAGCTACTTAGCTTTCTGCCTTTTTTTTTTTTCCATAGCTCTGTCCTAAGTAAGACCTACTGACTTTTGTTTGTCACTTTTTATTTGAGAAGTGGATGCTATGATCTTTTTATTTCCTGGTGTTTGCATCTGAAAACTTTTAAACTCTTGCAAATGAGTGGTTCATCTGAGCCACTTGGAAGGGAGTCCTAGAAGACTGATGCCATTAGTGCAGGATAATTTTTAGACTATTCACTCCTTAATGGGCTATGAAGTAGTTGGCTATGTTGGTGCTGCCCAGTGGGGTTTCTGGCTTGGCCCAGTGCTGCTCCCTCAGGGGCTGTCATGCCTGCGCCCCACAAATGCTTGGAAGCACAGGCCTTTTTCACTGACAAAAAATGCCATTCAAAGCAGCCTTTTTTTCTGTAGAGAAAGCTCACTGTTTTGGGTAGTGAAAACAGCCTCGTTGCAATAGCACCCTCTCCCCAGGGGGACAGTGCCATGGCAGGAGCCGGTCGGGCAGCAGGAAGGGGGTGCTGGCCACAGAGAGGAGCAGCCCCATGCAGGCTCCATGCAGGGGACACTGGTGACTCCTACGGCCACCTCAGCTGTCTGTGGGGAGAACACAGCGGGGAAGAGAGCAACGGGGAGGCAGTCTGTGATTGAGGCTTGGAGAAAAAGGGCTGTTTGAGCAATAGGACAAGGCTGGCAGGGAGCATAGACCAAGTCCTATGCTCAGAGCAGGGTCAGCTACAGCAGGATGCCCAGGGCCAGATTCTGCACCTTTAGCTTTCAGTCTAAAGTTGGATGCCTTGAAGGAGAAGTTTGGCATAGCACAGTTTATGCCAGACACGTACTGAGAGGTTCTGAGCTATGTGGGATGATGCTCTAAAAAGATAATTTCAATGAAGTTCTTTTTCTTTGTATTCCAATCAGTCACATATTATTTTTTTCTTCTTGCTCCAGATATTGTTTTGCATCATCCTTGCCATATGGAAGAAAGGAATGGTGCTGTTCTGATCTACTGCCATAAAAATATGAAGTGTTGTTTGTGTGATCTTCAGGGTAGATTAAAACTGGGAATTCCCACTTTAAGAGGATTTTCAACATGTTGAATTCTTGTTTCCTTCTAATCTAGCAAGTTACAGTAGTGTCAAGTTTTCCTAAAAAAATTAGTGTCATCAGAAATGGATTTGTATAATACATGTTTTATTAGTCTTTATAAAAACTGCTTAAAATTAAGATTTTAGCTGATGATTTCCTTTCATTATTTTAGATATTTCAATTTATAAAAGTCAAATTTTATTTTTTTGGTCATCTAGAGGCTGAAAATATTCAGTGAAGAAAGAGTCTCAGAGACAGCATTACTGAACTGACTCTGGGAACAGAACATGACAAGAATATGAGTGTTTTTAGCAAATCTGACACTGAAGGATGCTATTTAGCACAAGGAGTTAAAAAATAAATACTGTGCAGATGGGAGCTGTGGGCAAGCATCTCTCCAGTGACACATATCATCTGTGCTATTGTTAATGGTGAGCAGTGGTTCTGGGTTAATGGTTAGACTCTATGATCTTAGAGATCTTTTCCAACTTCAATGACTCTATGAACAGCTGCACCTGAGTTGAGAGGTGTGGTGATGGAGGGGCCATTACAAAGGTTACTATGCTGTCTGTTTGCATTTTAACATTATAAAATGGCATAAGGACTTCCTTTGCTACTCCTAGTAATGGGAATAATACAGGTTATACCTAATTCCCACAGAGGGCATAGGTATCACTGTCCTATCTTCCCAGCACTCCAGTTTCTGAAGAAATGGGGTGGCTGTGGTGGCAATGAGCCAGTGGTCCCTGGGCAGGTTCTCTGCTCCAGCTAATAAATCCTTTGGGAACTGGGCCAAAGCACAACCTCATGAGCTGGTACTTCAGTGGCTTAGAGAAGAGCTGGCCTGGGTGTATGGTTCATGATCCAATGGAGCCACACTGGAGACAGCCTGAGTCTCTCTGTTCTGTCTCAGCAGGTGATACTCTCATGTCCCAGCCAGCTCTGTATGAGCTGATGGGTTTGGGCTTAGCCCCATGAGGACACAGCCATCCTACTTCTTGCCTCATCTCTGGCAGCAGTACAGGCATGGCTGTGTTGTACTTCCTACAAGCCATGAATCCTGGCTGCTTTAAGCCACCAATCCAATGGCACTGTCTGTCCCCCAGACAGCTCAGCAGCCTGGACACTGGGGTGGAAACAGATTGGAGACCAGCTGTCAGAATTAGACAAATTCATTTTCTTACAGGGGCACTTAGAGTACAGGGGAGATTGGGCTTTGTGTCACTGCACTGACATGCTGTGGCCCGTACTGTGGCAGCCCAGTCCCACACGGGGATGGACTTTTACCATTCCCATCTTCATTTCTTAATCAGACACAAGCAAAGATGCAAAGCAAAATATAAAATTATTTAGTAGCGTTTACTATACCTGTACTTAAAAACAATGAAGCAAAAACTACAAATAGCATAGAACTTTACCCCATGTATTTTGGGTAAGATTTTGTGGTGGCACAGGAACTGTTTCTGTTCTGCACATAGAAAGTGCATCATGTAGCCTTTAATGGCATGAAATTCAGAACATTTTCAAGGTTTGTTGGTAGTGTAAATGGCAAGCTACTGTGGACTAGTTGAAGTGATGCTGCCACAAGTGGGAAGTGATAGAGGAGGAGGCAACGACACCTCTCAGGGTGCAGATGGATGCACTCCACTGCAGCTCAGGACAGTTGTATTTTGTTCAGTCCAAAATTGCTGGTAAGTCATCTAGAGTCACCACTGAATGAAATAAATCTGAACTGATTACTAATACTGAGTCTCTAGTCCTTTTCTCATACTCTGAATCTGTACATCATAGCTCTAGGTTAAATCATATGTGTTAGGAATGAACATAAATTAAGTACAGAGCTCAGAAGTGCAGATGACTATGGAAACACATGTTAATGAGATTAAAATTTCCTCCCAAATGCAAGTGGACTATTTAAAGAGGAGAATTTTCCTTGGGGAAAAGACCATTTCTGAGGGTGTTTTTTTCATTGTTTTTCAGCATCATTTCAGAGAAGTCAAATAAGCCAAGCTACCAGGAACAGAGTAATATCACCTGTGAGTGATGCAAAAGCAGCTGGAGAAGGAGAGGAAGACAATCAAGGATTAGCTGCTACAGCATTTTGGCAGGATGTTGAGCTATCTCCCAAAGACAACCAAGCAATGCTCAACTGGAGTTGAGAGCTGCTGCATGAGGGACAGGAACCTGGAGTGGATTCTCTTTCCCAAAAATGATCCTCTGCTAGAAGAGGACCAATAACTATGAGGAGAAAAGGAATTTGAGGACAACTGAAGAAAATTCACATGGCATTTGAATTTAGGGAGTGAGGGATGTGAATTGGGCTTGGGCCAACCAGCAGCAGTTCAAACCTTGTCCATTGTGCCAGGCTACACCTGTGAAGACTTAGCTTGAGCAAAGTACTGCACTGGGGCTACCACAGCCTGGGCAGCCTTTGCTGGTGGGACCTTCTGAAGAGAGTGGAAAAATACTAAGCTGGACAAGCAGGGCAAGCAAGGAGGAGAGATTGAAGACTATTCTGTAAAGAACCCAACTATGGCAAAGTGCCTGGAAACCAGCTTCCTGAGAGCAAACTGTTGCATGTGTAATGCTGTGCTATGATAGGGAGTCGAAGAAAAAATTATTATTGACTTTGCAGGTGAATGACCAAAGTGCCAGCATGAGAAAATGGGCTCTTGGTTTCCCATAGAGGTGTTTGTTAAGCTTTCATGTGTTGAGCAACAGGAATGCAAAGCCTCTTTCTGTGTGGTGACAAGAGGCATCAGAGAAGTAGGAGTATCATCTAAATTAAAAATCAACTTTTGCTAGGCTGGTGTTCCTGGCAGGTTACACCTGCTTCCCACCCCATGCCTTGCTGCCACTCTGTCTGGAGCAACGTGCTCTTAACAATAGCTGGTGGCTGGAAGGTACAGCATGTGCTGCAGGCTCATTTCCCCTTCCTCCCACCCTGATTGTTATTGCAGCAGTCGGGAGCAAGAAGGGCTCTTTAACACCATTAAGCTGTGAGAAACTGTGACAGTGAGGACCTGACTTCATGCAATATGAACAAAAATATTTAAAGAGAGAAGATGCCTTCCTGTAAATACTTTGTACTGTAAAGTGTCTGTATATACACAAATACTCACATGCACATGCATCCGGGAGGAGGTGTGTATTCGTGGGGGGAAATCCTGCCTGCAGCACTCAGTGAACAAATTCCCAGTGACCTTGGCAGAGCAAAGCTTCAGCAGCTCTCTGCATGTGGTGGGACCGTGTGCAAGCACTCAGGCAGGCACTGTGAGCACTTTACTCCCTGTAGTGCTGGGGCATGGCACCTGGGCCATACTGGCAGGGCACTGAGATACAGCCAAGCCCCACTCTACATCACCCTGCTGGCAGAGCTTCCTGCCTCACATCTGGGCTGGGGAGCTTTGCCTGCAGCTCAGGGGAGGTCTGCCAGGGAGTGACCTTGCCCACCTGAAGGGACTGGTGGGGGTCTTTTTTTGCCTGCTTGGTTTTGACTTGGGGACTTTTTCTTAGGGTTTTGTTTTTTTTCCCCTCATAGTCTGTATTTTGATATGTGTTCAGATCAATCTAAAAGTTGGTGAACTGCCTTCATTTAGTTTGCTCCCAAAATAGGCAGAATAGTTTTGAGGGTCAATTAGAAAAACCAAGAAGCCCTTAGATAACCCTGACACTACATTCACTGATTTCATCTAGCTTATTTTAGCCTTGGGTCTGCCTTTGGGGAGGCAGAAATTCAAGAAACCTAAAAATGACTTCAGTGATTACTGTCTTGAAAACTACTATTTTAAGGTTGATTATAATTCTGTTCCAGTGAATTTTTTCAACTGTTTTGAATTTGTGCAGCTCTAAGCATCTTTCAGTGATAATACAGATGGAAATTTAAGATACCAGCATAATGAATATAAATCTGGGTTTCCTTAGGTGCTATTTGGAGATCCATTAAAAGCAATTTAGGGCACCAAGGCTTAAAGACCTGCTCTAGTATGTTTAGCGACAGTGTGCCAAAACTTAAGTGGCTATTTTCACCTCAATCCCTGCAAGCAACGAGCCAGCCACCTGATTTTAGTAACAGAAAATGAGTGTTCGTAACTATAATTTTCTAATAGCTAGATTCTCATTTTTTTGTCCTTCTCTTGCACCAGAAGTACCACAGACCAGCATCACCATGTATGACAGGCACTTAGCTGCCACCTTCATCCTGACCGCACACTCCAGCGCTTGGAGCATGGAATTAGGTAGCTCCCAAAATCAGAGCTGCGATTCCTGCAGGAAAGCATTATGTATCCATGTCTGGGACCAGATCTGGGGCAGTATGCCAAGCTCTTTTGAGAATTTGGCCTAAACTGTAATTACCATGACTGATGGCTGCCTGCTGCTGAAAATCTGCTGCAATGTTATGGGCGCTGAACATTTGGGCAATCCCAAGATAAAGGCCAGCCAGTCAGTGCAGCGCTGCCTTGGTTTGAGGGTGACATGAAGAACAGCAGCAGGTGCCAGAGCTGCTTGTAAAGGAAAGCAAAAATGTGTTCAGAGTAAGAGCACTGTTTGCTCAAGATTCCAAGTATCTGGTGAAGCCAAGCCCAGCCAGGAGTATTACTGAAAAATGTCAAGCATACCTATTTTTGTGTAACAAGTATAAAGTACTAAATCACTTCCTCAACAATCTGAGGTACCTTTAAGACTAGCATGTCCTCAGTTCCCGTAGAAGAGCTTTAAACCAAGACCTTTCCAGTTGCTCCAGACAAACTCATCCACACTTCCATGCAGAGCTGTGTTCCCTTGGCCATGCTCTGCATTTTGCTGCAAAAGCTGGGAACATCGCAAGCTGATGAAGAAGAAAAACTGCTGAACTGCTTTGGAGCTCTTAATGGGTGAAATTCATTACAATTTAATTTCCTATTATTTTTAAAGATATGTATGAACTACTTCAGAATGCCATTATCATCTGTTTTTTCATCTTTTTTCATATTCTGTACAACCTCCCCTTGGCACACTGTATACAGGGAAGTTTGTACAGAATAACACATGAACGATTGTGGTAACCTCTATAAAGACATAAATTGCAGACATTGCTACAAACTATATTCTATCAAATTTACCTTCAAACAGTGATGTCAGCTGCCCCCAAGCATGTCTGGATGACCCCACATGTGTTAGCAATACACTGCAATGGCACACATGTGTTCCTGCACAGCCCATCCCTGCACTGGCGGCACAGGTTTCTTTGTTCAGAATCGTATTATGCATGTGTTTGTTATTCATGTTTCTGCTTCCCCAGCTTTCCTTTGATGTAAATTTAATACAACCTTTTTTTCCCCCCCTGTCATTATTTGAAACAGAAACCCTGGGACAATAGCAGCAACAAATATTGGATATATGGAAAAACATTAGGCAGTATGTTACGCTTTTTTTGCAAGTCTAAGCCACAATAAAAAGTACATATTTCTCAGAAGAAAAATAATAGGCTTGACATTTTTCCAGGAGCTACAGACTTAGAATTTGAGTCAGGCTGTGATGCCATGGCATGGAGCTGGCCAAAGACTTTTGCAGAGCATTTGTGTCAGGGGTGCCAGGAGGAGACTGATTGCCTACATCACTGTTAGAGATATTTTATTTGAAGTGGGCATTGGCTTATAAGTCCCTTGCAAATCCTATGCTGTGCCATACACAGTTTTGGAAAATGAGTGGAAAGACTTATGTGAAGGTTGGGAAAAAAGCTTAGCCTTCCTCTTTTCTTCCTCAAAGAAAGCTTTGCATTCCTCTTTAAATGTTTCTGAGCAACACCTTCACCTGTTATTAGTTTTCACAATGTATGAAGATCATGCTACTCTGTGCTTAACCTTTAAACAAAATTTCTGTGATTGCTGGCCCTGGTTTCCAAAGCGACTGTGAGAAATTAACAGGACAGATGGAAGCAGCCTTTCCCAGTGGATGCTACAGAATATTTCTGTAATGATTTAAAGCCATGTTAAACAATAGCTTGTTCACATTTAAATGCAGAGCATCCTAAGATGCTGCATGAGACAGGGGAGAGAGCTGAAATTGCTTTTGTGGTGATGCTGGGCACAATTAAAGGCTTATGTCTGAATCTTACATCTATCAAACTGCTGTACAACAAGGGAAACAGCTCCCTAAGTAGCTTTTAACAAAACACTAAATATACTACCATAACAATAAAACCTAACTATCCAGCTGCTGGTGAATTATGTACATGTGGTACTGTGTCCATCGTGTCTCCTCTCCTCCCTTTAATCCATCCCTTTCTGCTGCTGGAAAATAGCGAAAATCCTCCAAGGAGCAGCTGAAAAGTTTAATAAAAGTAAGTCAGAGCTGCTTAATCTGTTTTTGTGATCTGGTTGCACTTCTTCTGAAAATCATGATTGTTCCTTTGGCAAAGTTCAGTGTAAAACGAGAGCTTTTAGTATGGCCCCAAAAGAGGGGAGAAAAAAGCCAGTTGCTGTCTTCTCTTTTGACATGGCAAATAAAGGCAAATGTGTGAAGGTATTAGAGCCCCACTGCAGAGCAGGAAGACGAAAACAAATGACACCATGCCATATGCCCGTAATCCCAATTAAAATGCATTCAAATTCATTTCTCTTCTCCTCAGCTTCCCTTTTCCACACCAGTGAACAAGCATGTTTGACAACAGAGTGTGGGAATTTCTAGTTCACTGAGCAGGTTTCCTTTCTCTTTGCCCCTGCATCTACCTGAGGCTGCAGCTCCAAACCCTCACCATGTGCTCTAAAGCAAGCACTGTCTCCCCTCACCACACTGCCAGGCACTGCACACATTGCCAGGGACTCCAAGGGAGCAAATCAGGAAGCAACACGCACAGATTGAGGTTAAGCATTCTCAGTGGCCATGTTGATCTTTGTAGAAAATCAAACCTTTTAGGCTCCCTGATGATGCTGTGCTTAACTCAGCACTATTCCCAGATACGGAGCTTCCTGTGCTTGAGCAATACAGCAGGAGAAGCATTGGGGAGATGAGCAGGACATTCTGCCTTCAACAGGCATGAAGAAGCAGACACAGTAGCCAAGGCGAGACCTTCTCAGTGACACTGCTGAAAAAGGGGGCAGGGGGAAAATGCTGCAGGATGCTTAGAAGATTGGAAAATATCTTGGAGTCAGTGGGGACATGAATACGTGAGAGGAAGGCAGTATGAGCTACTTATTAGAGGCTAAATGGATAGAGATGGGGAGAGAATGTTAGTGCGGCAAATCAATCTGCAAGCATCAAAATTATTTTGAAAAATGCGAAAGGATGCACTTGCCATTACAAAATCAAATAAGAAGAGCAACAAATAAACATGGTCTATGACTCATAAAACCATTGTTAGAGAGCAGAATCCTTTTCTCAAGCAGAACGGGCAACTTCATCTGCAGATTTTGTCATTCCTACTTTTCACAAGATCCTTCCTTGTCCTCTTCGTCTTCCCATTGAGATAAAAGCTATTGACTGGACCTATAAGCACAGCATTGCTCTTCATTGTCTCTTGATTTGAACTCTGTTGTTTTCTCCCTTGTAGGGTATCTCAGATCTCAGTGAGAACACAAAACACTTCCTTATAACTTTGCAATCTCCATGTTTTTGGTTTTACATCCCCCTCCTTGCCAGCCTTTTCAGATCTCCATCCCCCTTCTTCCTACACAGAGTACAGCCGCCAGGCTGATGATACAGATGCAGAGATAAAATTCAATTCTCAAAAGCTGGCTTAGTAAAAGAATCTAAACATACAGTTCCTGATACTTTTCTGTTTATGCATTATCTTTATGCTTTGAGATTCACTGCATTGATCTTTGCCTCTTGAATAGGTGAAGAAATCAACACAAGCAGGGTATTAACCTCCATGCTCATTCATGCCACAGGGAAAGTGAGCAGTTGGGGAAAATACCAAGCAAATGGCCCAAAAGTTGTTTTGTCGAGCAAGAGGCTGCTCTGCAAAGTGCAAGGAAACAGGATCTAATGGATCAGAGCCATTTCTTCTCTTTGCCCCAAGCTTGACTTCTCCCAACACTAAGATCTCCTCAGTCCTTCTCTAGAGTTGTCATTGTCTTGTCTAGTCCCCAGCCACTCTGTGTTTCTCAGATCTACTCTTTCATCCCCTTGCCCAGTCTGATCTCCATGCTGAGCTAGTCTTGGTTCCACTGTATTCACATTTGGTCTGGCCTGGCTCATTTGCTGTGACAGATTTCACTGAGCTGCCTGCCTGTGTTCTCAGAAGAAATGTCTCTTGCACCAGTTATTTCTCATCAGCTGCCTTTATGCTTTTCCATATGCCAGAAAGGCTCCAGCAAAGGTCTGGTCATGTCTGGTCAAAGGGAAGGTCACATACTATGTTATTCCTTAAAAGGCAGAGTATTTCTAGAAAATTTAGTCCCGAAAAGATACATAGCATGGAAAATTTCATTCAAATGTTGGGAAATGTGTGCAAACAGCCTCTTACAAGAAGAAATGCGGGAAAGGATGGCTGTTTCTGGCACACTAAGTCTGTGACTGAAGTAATTATATGAGCTCTTGTCCACTGCTTTCCTAACCAGGAGTAAGAGCTCCCAAATGAGCTAAGTGATTATTTTAAGCCATATTAGCACTTTATGAACGCAATATTTACTTAAAATCTTCTTACAGTGTCCTGATTCAGATTGCATCCCTTAGCTGTTGCAAACAATGTCATTATTATACAGCCTGTTATACCATGACAGCTGCAGAAGTGAGCTTGGAAATTCACATGCAACTTTGAAAATGTGTCTACACTTCTAACTCTGTCACCCACCATAACTTCTAAATGGCTGCTTGGACAGGATTGGTACTGATGCTTCAGGCCAATGGAAAGAAACACGTGAACAGGAGGAAGGTTTCTCCTGGCATGTGCTGAGGTTATGCTCATGGCCACATTTTGCTGTGTGACTGTGAGGACCATGCTGGCTCTGTCATGTGAGGTAACCACAAGAAAAATCTGCAAGAAGGCACAACATTTTGAGGTTGCCTCACGATATTCAGGGTTTGACAGGGCCATTGTTTATACAGCATTAATACTAAATTGATGCTTTTGGGAAACTCCACCCATGAGCGATCCAGAAAACTTCCTGATATGCCCAACATGACTTCAGCCAAGTGCAGTAATTGTAGGCTGCACAATATAATTTTTCAGAGGAAAAGGACAGGGGAGAGGAGAGGATGAAAACACAGAGCAGAAGAGATAAGCAAAGAACTGATGGGCTACAGAAGGACAGACAATATTGGCATGACAAACATTAGTGCAGAAGGAGGCAGAGCTTGTTGATCCATTTGTGAAGACTGTACAACCAAATTATCAGAGGCTGCATTTAAGCAGAATGGGGTTCATATTTTTCCTCTCTCTATATCTCTCTCTGCCTGTATTCAGCCTCTGCTGGCATTGTCTCTTCCTCTCACACCCTGAAAACTTGAAGCCTCTTCTTCTTGGAAGTTTCAGGGTCTGGCAGGACTTACAACATTGCCTAGAAAATTACACTGGAGCGCATCACTTTCTTTCCCAATTCTTTCTAGAGCTCCTGGTCATGCTGCGACAGCAATACAAGGCTGATCTTGTTGGCTGTGCCAGCCTCTTGAGCAATCCACTTTTGGATGTAATGGGTCAGTGACTGAGAAACTCAAACTAAGAAGTCTGGAAAAAACGAGATACAATAATGCTTAAAGAGAATATTAAAATGATGCTTACAGCTGGATTTTGTTGTTTGGTAACAGCAAGACCAAGCCAGCTTCAGAGGTTAAATCACCAAATATTCTTGGCGTTGGCCAAATGCTTCTTCTCAGTCAAAAGCTTTTCAAAGCCAAGTTAACCCATGTACACAGACAATTAACATACTGATGCTCATGGACTGAAGCTAAAAAACATGTATAAGATGTTGTCAGAGGTTAAGAGTTTGGAGTACAAAGGCAGATAAAGGTGACTGCCTATGACATGAGCCCTGAGGGGGAGGGGAAGTTATCTGCCTTCCACAGCTTGCTTCACCCATTGAGCCCCCAGGATCCAGCACATGCCTGCACAACACCCTGTCCTCAGATCACTCCCATATTAAAGAGAAGGAATTAAACATCCGGCACCCCCAGGTGCCTCAGACTGAAGTGCAGAGAAATATCTCTGTCTCCAAGGGAAGATGGAGCAGATAAACCAGGGAGCAGCAGCCAAACCACCAGCAGCAGGCCACCAAAGTGGCTTTCTAGAATATATCTCTGTGTCTAAGGTCCCATGAAACTACCTCGTGTTCACAATTCCAGCAGCCAGAGTGATCAGAAGACAGTCAGCCCCTGTCCCCGAAACTGGCCTGGAAGAAGTGAGTGAAGGAGACGGTAATGAAGGGCACTGCTAGCATGAAGAGATCACAAGGCAATTGGGCATTTTGGAAAATGGAACAGACAATACCTGGCACTGGGAGGTCTCCTGAAAATGCTCAGAAATGAAGCCCAGTATGATATGAAAAATATTTCACTTCCAAGGCAGTTTAACCGGAGGAGCTTTTCAGGAAGGGAAGAAAGCTGCCCTAGGTCTCTCACATAATAAAACATGGGATTGGACTATGCAAGGTCCTTACTATCAAAATGTCTAATTCAGGACAATCAGAAAAAGCCAACCAGAGCCAGGTTGTATTTCTGTCAAGACCTTTTCCCTCTAATTAAAAAAAAAAAAAGGTCAAAAAAGAAGTAAAAGAAGTCAGGAAGAATGACAGGTTCAGTTCAGAGCCATCCTGGAGCCATGGAGCCTGGAGAGCTGCCAGGCAAGCTGGCAGGAAGTCAGGCGGGCTTGTGATGGAAACCTGCCCTGTGTTTCATCGGAAGTTCATTCAAACAGAGAAGCTTCTGCAAAACATTCTGCTTGCGACAAATCTACATTCTCTGACAAAACCTGGCTGATGGAAACCTCCCAGCCCCTGCTCCTGACGGCATAGTCATTCTTTACATAATAAAAATTAAAAAAAAAAGGAAGAGGAAAGAAACTGGGTGTGTCATAGTTCATGTTAGCAGGCTACATCATATAGTTCTGAAAGTGACTCCTTATATGGAGCAAATCTTAAAAATGAGCTCTTGAGCATTTCAGTCTGATCTTCTACAAATGCTGAAAGCTCAGCTTTGTTACCCTACAATGTACACAACATGGAAGTAACAGTGAGATTTTTGGGGAAGATGGAGCAATTTTATTGTATCCATCATGTTTCCTTTCTGAATAGCATTTTTCAGCTATTACAGGTTGTTAGTTATTAATTCCTCCTTGTTCCTACCAAGTCCATTAGATTAGTTGATAACTTCTTCCCCAAACGAAGATTCTGTGACAAGGGCATAATTCTCTCACTTTGAAATTAGTAACTAGAGCATGTAGACAGAAGAGAGAAATGTAGAAAATATATACACAACTTGGAATACCTGGATGGTTGACAGCATTTTTTTTCATCAAATATAAAAAGACAAGATGAGGGGTATTTCCTCTTGTATGGTTTTGAATGATACTGGAAACCTGTCTTGGTCTAGCATCTCTTCCAAAGGAATACCCAAAAGGCTGTAGGAGAAGGTCTGCATAAAACCTGGGGAACTAATCCTACATTCTCTTCATTTACCTGGGAACCAGAGCCAGACCTGGGAGGCTCTAATTCGGATTGCTGTGAAATAAATTGCAAAGCACCCTTTTAAACTAACCAGAAGCTCAAGGTGTCTGTATTTGTTTTTCATGTACCTTTAAAGGAAACAGACATCAGCCACAATTCAAATTTTCTTTCTTTTCCCCCCAGTTATGTGAACACAGTGCACAAGATTAAGATATTTCCAGCATGTAAATTAACCATGTGAGAAATCCCACTGATTTCAGGCAGTGACTTCCTATTGAGTCAGCAAAGCACTTGTGCCTGTGTGTGATTTTCAGATGACTAATCTCTCTGGCTGCGTCCGCCCTGGCGGGGAGGTGCAGCCGCAGGATGTCCCTGGCCCCCATCAGACGACCTGGCTGTGTCCTGCTTCTGGTTTGGGACAAAATCAATGTGACCACAAGTTGCCACACGCTGTGCTTTCGTCCCTGTGCCCAGAGGCAGCAAGAAGTGCACTGTGCTTTGTGAGAGTGCAGCCGGGCTCACCGTGGGCACGGCTGCTGCTGCTGCATGGCCAAAAGCCCAGCTTCATGCTTAGTCTTACCCACATGCCGAAACTTCGGCAATATGGAGTGGTACTATATCAGCCCTGGCTCGAAGGAGACTTTCAGAACTTCTCTAATTAACCTCTCACAGTCTTTCAATAATGCAGCTATTTATAGGCTAGATCTATACTGAATAGGTTGCAGAAGCTGCACAAAAGCTCAGTGTTTCAGCAATGAAGCTGCAGAGAAACATCAGAGCAGACTGAAATCACTCAGTATGGTTACATACATTCAAATATAATCTATGTTTTGCATTATTAGACTCACTGCTTAATTTAAAAGTTAATGGCGTTTTAACACATTTATGTAATTTTCTTAGAAGTGAAAACTGTTTTTGTGAAGTACAAGAATTTTCAAGTCCTAGACTAAGGGCTAAATCCTGCTCTTGCTCACAACATCAGACTTTAGGCGTGGCACCACTCTTTAACAGAATACCCCAAAGTAGTCAGAGCAGAAATTGTCCAAACCATCACCAACCATTTAATCTTTCTCTTTCAAATTACTCCTTTTAGGCTTTAGCAAACATCCTACGATTTGCATAATGATATGAGAATATTAATAAAAAAATATTCAACCAATGCATTCATGAAAAAACATTGCTGTTTTTATTACCCAAGTCCATTTCATCTCAAACATTTCTGGGATGTGCAAGATGCAGGTAGCACAAAGCAGCAGGACTTTTTGCATATGGCTCACCTGAATTTTTCTTAGAAATTGGAGAAAGAATTTTTCTGCTTTGACTTCCCCAGACCTCTGTCTCTCTGATACTTGTTCATGAAGTCCCAGAAAACAGCAGATTTACAAAAATATGTTTTGCTTATGAATATCATAAATCTTTGCCTGAATCTCAAGGCAGAATTGACATTCAATACAGGTGTTGGAGTAAGCAGGCCTTTGGCTTTCACTACTGGGGCCAGAAGAGGGTTCAGTGACACCCTTCAGCACAGAGACTCCGGCTCTTGCAACATTCTCTGTCACAAGGTTTTACCTCTCTAAAAGGAGCAGGGATTTCCTCAGTGGATTAGGAGGAGATAAAAACCCAAGACAGAGCTACTATTTCATTACATTACAAAGCACAAATGGATGAAAAAGATAGTAAATGATTGTCTTTCCTTTTTCTCTTCTGCAGTTCCTCTTTAGCTGCTCTGAAGAGAAACAAGGTCCCTCTTTTTTGCTCAGGTCTCTAAGGACCTGGCCATAGACAGACTTACAATCCTAACTGCTATGGGGAGTTGTGGAATTCTATGTTTATATGGCATCAAGACTCTCAGTATTTCTTCTTAGTCTCTTCCTGCTTCTGCACGTGCACTGAGCAGGTCCTTGCTACAGACATGGGAAAATCATATAACCTCGGTCACCAGCAGCCTCAGTACCCTCATTAATGCCCATGCTCCATCTTGAACTAGATTTTCCTGCACTGGTTTAGACTGTTGATACACCCAGAGGAATTTCACATCCAGCCCTCCTCAGACTTTTGAAGGATGAGATTAGGCAAGGCGTGTGGATCCAAACCAAAGTTCCTGTCGCAGTGGACTTGTATGAGTAACCTAGAAATTCCCAGAGACCTCTGAACAGAACTATTAAACTATCCAACAGCAGCTCTTTTGACCCTGACACACCCAGATAGCTTTCTTCCACCTGTTTCATTAGTTTTTGCTTTTGAACTGTGGGAAAATGAAGCAAAGCAAGACAAAGACCTTGACCTGATTGTGTAGCTTCATGGCAGGAAATGTGTTAGTGAAAAAGAATTTTTCTGCTCTAAGTTTTATTTACAATTACACTGGTGGTACCCTGTCTAGAACTGTTGACTGTCTTAAAAAGAAATAATTTGGAAAGAATGACACATTTTGTCTCATGTAAGGTGCCTCAGCACTCACAAGTAAAATCTGACAATATCAATAAACAATCAAAGATTTTTTCATATTATTAAGATGTTTAATTACAGGTACAATATTAAGTTATAAATAAGCTCTATGACGGATCATAAAAGCAGCTTATCACTCACTGACTAGATTAGAAACTCTTTTTCTGTTGGATTTAAAATTTCTGGTGAAATTGGTGAGGAGTGTACTCAGCACATCCTGTTAGCTGAGTCAATTGAAATTGCACCTGTTCTTGGATGCAAGTCATGACAAATGCAACCCATATACATTGTAAAGAAAAGGACTTGTATGCACTTTTTCCAATTAACATCTGCTTTTTGGCAAGTCATTAACCTATTTTCTCACAAAGAAACAGCTTCAATTGTATTATGCATCCGAAGCGTGCAAAAGTCCCTGAGGGGGTACTCTGACAAAAACATACTGTTCCTGGATCCAGTGTGAACATACATATTCATTAATTGTTTGGGGCAATGAGTACAGAATTTCTGATTTTTATAAGTCTTACAAGGTAAATAGGTTACATAAAGCTATGTCCCTAGAAATAGCCACATCCTGGCTACTGCTGCTCAGTAGATATACCAAGAGTGATTTTGTGCTGTGATAGGGCAATGAAAATAATTCAGCAACACAGTAAAAAAACTTCTAGGAAGAGAAAATAACATTGTTTACCCTAAAAATAGTACTGTATATTTATTAAATTGATATAAATACAAATTTTAAGTTGTATTTTTCAAATCCCTCATGCAATATGGATCTGTTCAGGACATCCTAAAAAGGCAATGAGAATCTGTTCTACCACCATTTTTTCAGCTAGATTAATATAATCAAAATTTAAAACTACAGTTTAGATTTCTTACCATGAAGATAATAATAAAAAAACCTAATTATTGCCTTACATGTGTAAAAGCAAGAAACAACAATCCCCCAAAGACAAGGGAATTGTTCAGATACATTCACCTCTGGGAATTGGTTTTCCAAAACCCTAAATTTATAAAAAATATGTTAACAATAGCATAATGTGCATGCTGAAGTAACAATTGGTAGCATTTCTTTCAATTTGGAAGAGCATTTTTAGTTTGAAATGTCTGCTGAAGTACATTGCAATGAGCTGCTGAGCTACACAGCACTTTGACACTTGAGGAATTTGAAGTCGGGTTTCTCCAGAGACAGTCTCCCAGCAACAACTATTCCTGCCAACACCTTCTCTCTCTCAACACACAAACCTTGGGGATCTACTACATGTCACTCTTTTTAATAAGTAATTGAGCCATTTTTGCAGTAGGAGGCCTGAAAGCTGGAAGCAGACTTTCTTGAACAGGGGGGCCTATTTATATTTAGTATCAGAGGGATAATTTAGCCTGAGAGAAACCATACTGCAGCAGGTACATTGCTGAGCTTGCTTAGAACAAGTATGGGCTATCAGTATTTTGAATGCAGTCTCCAATACAGATATAATTTTCATAATTTAAAGATTCACGCAATCATTTTTTCACATAGTGCAAAAGCACAACTAAGACTAAACAGCAATCATTTTCCTCAAGGTTTATGAGTCAAATTAGTCAAGTCACCAGTTATTTGACAGAGTATAAACTCTAGGGTAAATGCTTCTGAGAGTTTAACAGACTTGGTAGGTGCTTTTAAAGGAAGTATTTCCATTCCATAACTTAATTAGAAATTATATGGATCAAGAGAATAAGATAACTTGCCCACATCAATGCTTTTTGAAAAGAAACATCTTGGTAGATGGTTGTGGCTGTGTTTTAGGAGAGCCATCACAGCCTGAGGAAAATACATCCATCCTGTTTTCAAACAACCATGACCAGACATCCTTCCAAGTGTCATCATGCTGAGTTTCAGTATCAACAGACCAGCTGACAGAATGACAATAACATGTCTCAATTTGGGAATGTTATGTTGGTTCACCAGATTCACAAACAACTGAGGAATAAACTGAATTAAGTAGTAAACGCTGCAGGTAATAGGTACTGAAAAGGAAGAGGGATTAGTGGTAGGAGCTAAGGCAGAAAGGAGAATTTCAGCAGAGATTTTATTTAAAAATATGGAAGTAAAAGAAATACTTGAATCTTATTGATAAATAATCCTGATAAAACTTAAAAGAAAAATCTGCAGATTTAAGACATATATTTATGCTTATATATATATCTGTTGTCCACTAAGAGAGAAACAAGAAATAAGCAAAAATTTTAATAGCGATATGGTTTTGTGTCTCCTAAGGGAGACAAGAAAAGGCAAAGACCACAAGAGCATTTGCAAATTCATAAAGTGAAGTACATTTGATCTAAAAGACAGCATTTACATAACTCTGTGTTATATAGTAGTATAAACAATTGCATAATCAAAGGTCAGGGTGGAATACATAAGAACATCCTTTGACAAAAAATCTGTGGTTAGGATGCTGCCTAGAAACAGTTGCATCCAAAAATTTTATAAGAGGCTGCTTCTTTGCCATAACCAGTAGTGCTCAAGACTGAGCTGCAAATATGGAGTACCTATTGGTAAAAACTAGAGTTAACCAAGGAAGTGAGGTGATGTCTGGCTATCTGAAGGTGGTTGTCGAGAGAGAAAAGTAAGTTATACAAGAAAAATTGACTGCACGTTTCTGTGGCTTGAACTGCAGTCATATTTGCACAGCGAGCTTGTGTACTAAAGTTGAACTCTGTTGATGTTAATGAGGTTCAGCCTTGGAAATGGGCTTTATCTATATACAGTCAGTTGCAGAATTGGATTAAAATGCTCCCCCCATTTCAAGTGTCCTATTTTTCACCATATATGTAAAGTTACAGAAATGGATGATTAACTAGTTTTGACTGTGGATTTACAACAGGTGTTGTGCAATTGCCGTTTAAAAGAATAACATAGACAAAAAGAAAATAAATATTTTCCATTAAAAAATAAGACCTAAAATCATCTTTCTAAGAATTGCATTTTTATTAAAAATAAAACCCAAATCATAATACAGTACAAAGTTTTTCCCGACTTATGTCTGCATTCACAATGCATTACCTGATGGGGTACATTCATAGCATGCAAAGCTTGAGCACATGTGGACATTCTGTTAAGATTCTGTTAGGAATCTTTTGTATTTATGACCTAGATTTTGCATAATTTTGTGCTTGGTTCAAATATATTCTTCAGAAGTATAAAGCTGATTTATGTTTTTGTAAACATGAAAAAAGAATTTTGATGGGGATGAGATAAGCAGAAGTGTTCAAATACATCAGTTTTGCAGCTGAATACACATAGATGCAATTATAGCTTCAAAGTTTAAATGACTTAGTTTTTGTATTTGTCACTAGAAGTTTTCTCACTGCATCTTCTTGCAATCATTACCAAAATGTTTAGAAGACACAGAATAACTCACTACTTGAGCATATGTAAGGGACAAAGAACACCTCTAGTATTTTTGGCATTATGTCTAATTTTATTTAGGTGTTTAAGTAATGTTGTCTTAGCCAAAGAACATTATTTTCACAACCCTTGCCTGAGTTTAAAAATCTACAGAGTGGTAACCTGCACAATAACTGCAATTCATCTAAAATTATGTCGTTTGTGGCTTAGTTATATTCAAACATCTTGTTAGTTTGAAATAAGAGTCCTGTAATGTTCAATGGAAATGATTTACAAAATACTAGTTTTGATTGGGCTACACTTCATTGAATAGATAACCAGAATATCTGCTTGCTACCAATGTTTGAAACTTTTTAAAAAAAATTTCTTACATTTTTATTACTTTGATTTGATGTTTTTGCATATAGCAAAATCCAGTGAAGAAGCATTCCTTGAGATTTTATGAAACATATTCATCAATATAGTTTTCATATTTTATTAGTTGTGTCTTCACTTAACATTTTTTGCTGATCTTTTATGCATTCTTTCAATTTATCTTCAGCACAAGTAAGACGTTGTTCCAGGATTGAAACAGTCTGCATGAAGAAGAGAATAATTTCAATTTGGTTTATATGACTCACACAGTATTATAAAAGTGTGCAACATAGTAACACAAGAAAAGTAATTTTAACTCAACAGGAAAAAAATACTATAAGATGGCTTCACCTTAACTATTCCACTATTTACAACTGTATTTAAAAATTATGGTTTAATCTCCATTTAATCTCCATGGAGATTGTCTAAAGGTTTTTATTTTCACAAAACATTAGCACTGAGAAAATGCATACATGCATAATGTAAAGTACTCTGAAATACTATGTGCAAGTTGCATCCATATTTCAATAGAAAAACAGCCATCACTGTGACCACAAATGATGTCTTTCAAAAACCTAAAAGAAACTTTTAAGTCATCCACAAGAAAAGAAATTGAGGAAAGAAAATACAATTAAAAGACATTAATTCTCTAAGAGATTATCTTCATCAGAAAAAGTAGGTTTTTGGACCCAGGCTGGCAGTTTCTTTTCCATCCAACTTACTATACAAATCATTTTACACTCATTACTTGACTCCATACTTCCCAAAACCTATTTCTTCTTACTTAACATACACATTGCAAAAGAACACAGAAAAAAACCAAACAAACCCTGAGCTACTCCATTTTGAAGTGATTTAATGTCAATATATTACAGACTACAAAGAAGTATCTTAAAACAAGTTAAATCTGATTAAAAAGGCATATTGACCATTTGCAAAAGTGACTCAGAGTCACTGACTGAGACTGAGTATTTGGGCGGTTTCATTGGCACTAGGACTTACTGCACTGCTTGGATTCCTACCTAAGCCAATACCTCACACATTAACTTTGGAAAGAGATTTAATGGTACATTGCAATTTACTTTGTTCATCTCCTGCTAGAGTGTGATTGCTCCAGCTGGAATGTCTGCTAAACAACTGGCTTCTGACAAAACTAGCCTAGATCTCACTACTGAAAAACAGCAACTTTCTTCACCCAGAGTTAAAAATACAGTAACAATCTTTATGATTATGTACGAGGAAGCTTTCACTTTAGTAAACAGAATTCATGCAATCAATATTTTCTGAAAAGAAAACACCAAAACAGTCACTTGACTATAGAGCTATTCAACATAACTCCCAAAATAATAGTCTTTAATGTTCTGATTTATGAATATGACTCCAGGGTATTGTTGCCCTTTGATAGCACTGTCATTTTGCACTGCAAGTGTCACCTGTTGTTATATACTTACTAAAGTTAACAAATGCAGCTGCCCCACAATGTGGTCCAAAACCCTGCTCAAGGAGGAGGAGATGCCTCTCTGCTGTTCCACATTCTGCTCAGCTGACCCACTCTCAAACTCCACCTTCCTTTTAGAACTTCTTGCCGAGGGAGAAGCAGAGGGACTCCTCAGTTCTTCATTTCTGCCAGTATCCTTGAATATAGAAACATCATTTGAAGATTCAGCTGCCTTTGTCTTCATTTAAGTGAAACCATACCATAAGATAGACAGGATAGCCAAAAGGCAGGCTTTTAATTTAAAAAAATCTACACATATATGCATACACACAAGGACCCCCAGATTTGCTCTTTGTACCAGGTCAAATTCATAACACTTCAATTTGTTCTGACCTAAGAGAGAATTCCAGTTGTGATGGATGAGGCAATAAGAGAAATCTTAGCAGTCTTTAGATACATGTTTCAGGTACAGCTTGAAGCATACAGCTACATGCTGTACCACTGGGCTTGAATTAAATCTTGAATAAATACAATTAATGAGGGGCATTCTCTCAAAAAAGGTAGCTTTGGTTCACAAAGAAATTCATTCAGAGTAGTCACATGGATGAAAAATCCATATATGACCAGACGACCACAAGCACTCTTTTCAACTTCATAGTATGAAACCTCATACTCAGTATGAATTAACCTCTTACTTCAGCATTTTTTTAAAGTAGTTTTTAGTTGTTAGTTCAGTGATGGGACTTTTTGAAAAATTTATTTCTTCAGAAAATGGGAGAAGGAAACAACAGAAAAGATCCACGCAATGCAATGTTGAGAGAAATAACTTTGATGTATAAACATTGCTTCAGGCTACATGAAAGAGCATGATCTTCCCCACCAATTTGGTTTTGTCTGCACCTTGAAGTCCATTAAGGTATTTTTGAGTGATGAAAAGTTAAATCACCACTAATTAATTAGAGAGTCCTTAACAACTTTACCTAATTAATTAATGACTTTTTGAGATTTCTTTGAAAACTTCTTGTATCTTCAGACAATGTTAGTTGACTTTTACACTAAAATAAATTGTGGTAGTTAGGTTTTACTATTTCTAATTACATTTGATATATCTCCAGTTACAAAATATACCTTACAAATGGTTACAATTAAACTATTTTGCTGGAATTTATTGTCAGCCCATGAAAATATCCATTAGCTATGCAAAGGGGAAATTTTAGTCTCATCTGATGTGTTTAAAATACACAATATTTACAATGCATCCAAAAAATATTTATGTTGTAAGGCTGAACAGATTTTCAAAAGAGAGAGTAATAAAGTCACTGTCAAACATTTTAAAAAATCTCCTAAATCTCTAAAATAATCCTGTAGAATGTAAATTGCCAGGCAGAATTATTGGCAGACTTTTACAAGATTACCTAGGCACGTAGATGAGTTTCTGTCAAGAATGATTGACACGGAGTTGACCCTGCCTTTGAATATCATAGGATCAGAGACTGATGGATTAAATACTGTCACTATGACAATGTAACTATTTTAAATTTCAGCAACACTAAATCATATCATTATTACTATGAACTTATACAGCTGCATTATCCACAAGAACATTCCTGTATCTTTAGTGCCATCCTGCACAGTCCTGTGTGGTGGGAAATGGCTGAAAGCAGAGACTGTGGCGAGATAAGAGAGCAAAGAAGGAAGACTTGCAACCCTCTCTGAGTTAAAAGTTCCATTGAGAGTTACATTCTGCAAGGACAGGTCTCAAGCCCCCAGGCAAGAACCCATGAAGTGCAGAGCATGACGTTAGTGTAGACAGGGGTAGATAGCCAGGCATGTACTTCAGACCTTAACTAACAATGCTACGAAACTAGAGGGAACCCATCTCGAGGTTTGATAGTACCATGGCACTATCTCATGGTATTCACTGACATCACTTTCTTTGATTTCTTTATGAACAAAGAAACAGATAAATTCACAGCAAAATACTTCCAGTTTCCTTTTAGTCCTCCTTTCTATTTTTGGCTACTGACTTAGGCAAATGAACCAGGCATGTCAAATAATAAATGGCTGATACAACTAATACTGAAATCTATCAGTTATATGTATTGGTACCAGGGCATGGCAAAAATAAGACTGTGCTAGACACCAAACTAGATAGAGATTTCCAACATTAAACATACAAGGTTGCTCTACAGAAAGAGACCTAATGATTATAATATTTGCATTGGACTAAGAGAACTGGACTTCTCAGTTCAAGTCCACTTAAACTTATGAATCAGAGAGCAATGCTTTGTTGCCCAGGCTGTTGCCTTTTAAATGCATAAAAGTGTGGAAAAAGGGTACTCTCTCCAGCCATGCTGCCCAAGTTATGCCACTGAGAAAGCTTTAGTTCAGTGGTTAGAATGCTCAGCTCAGACAGGGAAGTTCTATTCCCATCAGAGGTTTTATATTTTACACCTAAGGGAATAAAATGAATAAAAAATCCAAAGGAGAAAGGATACAAGCCCAGAACTTTCCCACTCCTAACTAGATAGTTTAATTACATGTCTCCAATACTATAAATTAAATTTTCTTCTCAACATGAAAAAAATTTGTCAACTTCAAATTATTCCAAAAAGTTGTATATTGTAAAAGAGTAACTTGTTAGCACAAAATGAAATAGAATACAAATATTGGTTTTTGGACAAGATAGGCAGAAAAATTAATTTCTCATTTAATTTTACTTTGCTTTAGCTCCTTGCTTTAAAGTTTTAGAAGTCTTCAAAAGAAAGTATTTCAAATATCTTGGCATATTTTGGCTCTTAATTTATCCCATGTACTTTCAGACGAACATATAAGTATCTATAGGACTGCTGTATCTTAAGACTGCCCATATTTTCCCTTTACAAAGATTTTGTGATATGAGATACTGTTAATGCAGTCCTATAGAAGAAATCATACTCTATGTGTTTTTTCCAAATTACAAATATATATCTGAGGTTCTTGGGAAACAGTATTAATGGAAGGCTTTGGCATGTTTACTAAATCACAAAACGAATATATTCCCAAATGCTGATTAGCATGTGAAAGATTAAGTCCAATTTGGGATTCAAATGTTAAAGATAAAATATTGCCATGCATTAAAGAATTCCTGTCTTACAACCAATCACACTATGAAGAACACTCTTGTATTTAACTACAAAGGGAGAGTCTGTTAGAATAGACTTCTCAGTGATACTTCTAGAAATACAGGAAGATAGGGATCTTAAAGAAACCTTGCTTTTGTCTGTAAATCTTGACTCTTTTCTCAGAAGATTTCAAACCTCAATTGTGATTAGCTATCTTTGACAGAGAGACAACTCAAATTTTAGGAAAATTGGAGGCCTGGTAGATGGAACACATTGCAGGAAAACTAGGTAGAGCCCAAGCATTATATATTCTGCATGGTAGCAACAAACCTGCCCAGTTAGCATATGCCTTAAGAAACACAGGCAATTGATATAGGAAATTAAAAGCATCAGTGAAAAAACTCAGTTGGTGCAGGGACAATTTATAAATCTTATGCAATTGTACTTTGTAGACACCTGTATGTCTTCTCTGAAAATTATAGCATCTATTTCTGATTTTAATCAAACCTAAGGAAGAATAGATCTCTCAGAAGTAATTCAGTTCCTGAAAGCTCCAGGAAACCATTTGCCAGAACTTCTCACCTCAGGTTAACACAGCTCTGCAAGCTCACACTCCTTAACCCTGAAGGAAATAAGAAAGCGTAAGACCTGGGCTGGAACCCAGGTCTTCCCAGACACCAGTATCAATATGGTCACTGTAAATAAACTTAGTATTGTTTGACAAATGCTCACAAATCGACTTGTACTAATGTTCTGGAAAGTACATTCATTTTCTTGCCTTTGAAAGATAAAGGCAACTAAGTTGCACAGACAGAACAGAGTAACTAAACTCTGACACACTCTGGCCCTGTTTAAAGGCACTCTGCTTTGCAAGTTCAGTGTCCCAAGGATAATCTATTAATCTTCCAATACTCAAAATTAACAAAAAATAGATTTGACATTCAATGACACTCAAAAATTGCTGTCTGTGATTTATGATAATTTAAAACTATTTTAGATGAATAGAGCAGGAGAGTAAAACAATCTGAGGTTATCAGACATTGCTAAGTTCTACTCTGGTTGGTGTTTCTGTTTCTTTGCAAACAATATTACTGTGCTTCACACTAAAATTAAGTAGAAGTTTCAGTTTAAGTCACCACAAAGTGATTACAAAAATTTTGCTCTTAAACACAGCCTAAACAGATTCTTTCAAAACAAGAAGGAAAGCTGTAAATTCAGTAAAGAGAGGAAATGCTATGCTACTAGAAGTCTCACCACTTTTGTCCTACAGTAAAATTGATCCAAAGTTCAATATATCAGACAAATAAGCTGCGAAGGAATGTTTTGTATCTCAGTAAACTGCCACCAGCATCGCAAGTCAGAGTAGTGGAAAAGTATTCTTGCAATGTAGTAGGTTAAGTAGCAAATTGAGATTTTTCTGTTACATCTTCAGAGACTTAGAAGCACAATACAACATGAAAGCATTTACAGAAGTAAGGCAAAAACCTTGATATTTGTCAAACCTCAAACACAGACAAGCAAATAATTGAACTTTCAAAATTTGTAAGAGAAATGAAACCATTGAGACTATTTCAAATTTTCAGCTTATCTAACTTGTGTCCAAAGTGGTTATTTTTATTATATTCTGGGAAGCTGTAGAGATTTTTTAAACATTGTCAGACGTCAAGTACGTTGCTGTGGCTTTAAGGTTATCTGCTTTATATTTTAACCTTTCCTAATATCTAACATTACAATCTCCTCCAGTTCAGCAAAGGGTCCAAAACTGTTGAAACCTAACGTAACACTCAAATGCCAAAACTTGCTGTAAAGGAGTGACACTACTCTCAACAGATTTCCTTTACTTTTGGATACCAGCCAGTTCATGTCCAACACTTTCATTCAGCACAACATTTTATTGTAAATTACGTTCTTTCTAAATAAAGTTTTTCTACTCACAGTCTATTTCACATGAAATGTTTCAAGAATTAAATGTTGTCCTTCCTTCAAAACAGCCCCTTTCTAAAGTACTTGAAATGCTATCAATTCATAAACAATTCTATATGTCACCAGAATGTAGTAAAAATGTCTCATAATTAAAAAACCCCAAACTATTCTCAGAGTCATCAGAGCTTATTTTGAGAGAATAAATTTTAATAAGGCAATCAATTTTAAATTGTTACTTCTGAGCAAAGCAAAGAAGAAAATTAAAATGTGTACAGTATTTCCATTCACAGCACATTAGTAATAACATAAACCCACATTTGGGCAACTTCATGCAAGTTACAAATAAGGAGAAGAAGGAACAGATTTAATTAATCAATAGGAAGTTATTACCATGACATTACCAGCGGATGTTCAGCAGAAAATTAAATTTAGCTTATAAAATGATGTCACAAACAGCAAACCATAATTGCTTATCTTTGTTTTCTGTCAAGCAAAATAGCCAAAACTCTGTGGGTGGTACTTGATCAATTTGTGACAAATCCTTACACATAACCTTATCACCTCTGCCTGTCCCAAATGCTTTCCCATGAAACATTCACATAGCACATAGACCCAAACACTGCATCCCAGTCTCCCTTTGCTTCATGACTGTTAAAAATAGAATCTGAGTAAAATGAATCCATATATAAGGATGCCTGAGCAGTTTTATCTATAGAAATAAAAAAATTCCCACAAGGGAAAAAAAAAGAAAATAAGAAAAAATACATGTTCTGTCACACAATTGTCTATCAACAGGCTTCCATCTTCTACAAGCTCCAAAGCTGGAAACTACAGACCACAGCTTCTAAAAGCCTATCTTAGAGATCTCATAATTAAGATGGGCTTATAAAAATGACATTGGTAAGCTTCCTAATGAATCACAAAAATTGGCATGATCTGCTTTTTAAAAATAAACCTTTAAATTTTGAACACATGGTACATTTGCCTACTAATGGTAAAATATTTCTGATACTGTGATTAAAACAACTACAAATAATTAGTCGTAAGTAAGCCATGAAGCTCAAACAGACCAAAGAGCAAAGGCATAACATAGTGTCCCACCTTACCAGATGATGAATTCCTGTGTCTTTTGGTTATTTGAAATCATGGGGGTAGTTCTCAGGAGTAACAGTACTATCATTATCACACATGCCTCCTCTTGTGAACCTACCCTCATATAAAATGGTTCACGGTGGAAATGCTAAATTCAAGAGTTGTTTTTTCTGTGGTTTTTTTTGGGGGGGCGGTGCGAGGGTGGTTTTTTTTGTAGGACATTAATTATTCACAGATTGCTTCTACTACTTTGAAATTATTTTCTTCAGTCAATGAGTGATCCATATAAAACAGCTCTCTGATCTATTAGTCTAAAACTGAGTATGTTAAATCACAATCTGTTTTATCAGTTCCTACTGAAGAAAACTCCCCTGTAGTTTCAGCTGATGACAGCACTCTTCATTTCCTCTCCTCTTGCATGCACATGAATCAGCACAGCAACCACTTGCCATGTGCCAACTGTGGCTGTCTGCCCCATGTTATCTGATGAGGTAGCTCTGGAATTGCTTATTTGCAAACTTTAATGTAAAGTTCTGCATTCAAGCAGTAAAATACAGATAGACTATGTGGCATCTCCAGACCAAAGTTCTACTGAGCATTTCTAGCTTGAGCAGTCCGCTTTCACAACTTGCAACACAGACTTTCACACTTCAAAGTCTTTCATGTCATCTTACATATCAAAGTCTTCTCCAGCTTTTTAAAAAATGCCCAAGCTGAAATAAAAAATTTAAAGCACTTAACAGAAGTGCATGTCCAAGTCTGACATGGAAATACCTTGAAGGACCACTGAAGGTAGCAAACCCTTCAGTTTAGAGCCTGATCATGAGCAGTGGTACCAGGTTACAAACCCAGAGCCAATAAAACAGGCCAAACTATCAGACTCTATTCTTTAGCAAAACAGGCATTTTCACCTAAGATGGAAGAGCATAACACTTTAAGTCTTGAAAATAGCAAATTCAACCTGCAGCTAACTGAGTTTATAGAGGCCAGAAGACCAGTACAAAACAATGAAAACTAGTAGCTTACTTTGGTGGGGTTTTTTTATTTTATTATCTGTACAAAATTAACCGAAATCCTGATGCACTTACAGGTATGGTCTGATTAACCAGATTTATTTCTTTCTATCAGGATGACAGATATATTGAATTTAGTATTCCTGTGATGGCATGAAATAATAAACTCCCCTGTCCATAGGAACATCTCAAGATATCCTGAAAAGTTCTATGCAAAGAAATTATATCATGTTTTACAAGCATCCTTTCACACACATAATGAGAAACCAACTACGTGGTTTTCTTAGGCCATCTTTTTCCCAGAGTGCTGCTTCTGGTTTGAGAAAACACTGTAAAACAGAGTACATCTAATGAACTCAGTATTTTTGATTCCATATATACAGAATTTAGTACAGAACAAAAATATTTTCTCTGTATTCCATCTGTGTCAAGAAAGCACTGAAAACAAATATAGAATAAGCCTTGTTTTCTCCAAGAAACATTAAAAAATTATTTATATTTCCCTAATAAAAATTTCTTAGAAGTCCAGAAATATTTGAGTGCATCCAGTTAGAAATAATGTTCCTGAAATACTTCTTTCTAAACTCTCAGATCATTATTGATAAACTTTACTTAAAACTAGGTGATTTTTTTCTAATTTGCTCATTGATCTTAATTTCTAATATTAATAGTACCCTGCACAGAGTCTTCATCAGTCTAAACTTCTAGAAGAAGGTAAGAATTTCCCCCGAAAAACAAAGCAATACTTGCGAAAAGTTAGGAATTGATAATTAAAAACTAACCAAACAAAAAACCCCCATAAAACAACAAACAAACTAAAAAAGCCCCCAACAAAACAACCAAACAAAAAACCTCAAAAACCCCAAAGCATATAATGAACGAACCAGGCAGAAATCATTGGAGGTTCAATTTCCAAAGGTGAGAATCCTATGTAAGGAAGTCAATTCTAAAATAACAGTTCAGGAAGACTATATTCAAACACTTTCACAAGTTATAAAACACTTGCACCACAGGCACTAAAATATAAAAACGTGCCCTGTAGAAGAAAGGCAAAGAAAGGTACACAATTACGTCCGGTATATCTTCAGCAAGAAACATTGCAAGGCTAAGGAGAAATAACATGACACTATAGGAGCATTTCCTACTATTTGCAGTTATGAAATAAAGTAGCCAAGTTTAATTTTGGCAAATTACTTTGGACTGCTTGTGTGCATACTCAAAAGGACATCTTCTGGCTGAAATTAAAAAAAAAAAAAGTTTCCATAATGACTTCATTTTACCTACATAGAGTTCTAATAAAAATTGTATTACCAACTCTGCTTGAACTTCTCATCCATTCCAGTGCAGAGATAAGCTAAAGGAAGGCAGGAGGAATACTTGTAACAGAAACTGGAAACATAATGAAACACTTACTAGAATGAAGTAATGACAGAAAATTAAAAACCCTATGCGTGTAAGGCCTCCTTTCTATCACTATCAATAGAATATTCTGTTATTTTTGATATTACAAATATTAATGAATAAAAACAAAAGTATAAAAGCCCTAGGACTTTTCCCAACATGTGGGCAAACTACCTGTACTTTAAATAGCAGATCACGGGGGTTCAGAGAGGGCATCAAGTACATGGGAGGAAGGAGGCAGGGTTATCCTCAGAGTGTCAGAGAGAGTATAGCATCCTCACCAGGAACATATCTAATCAGAGAAATGACAGCCATTCTTCTAGCTTGCCTGCTCACAACTCCTTTCTGTCCTCTTCCCCCTACCTAAAAAAAACTGAATGAAAGCCTTTAGACCAATACCTAGCTAAAATAGTTTAACTGAATTTTACAAAGGAACAATACCTGGTAACAGTGAGTTTGCTGTACAGTCTTACATTATATATAAAGGACAGCACTTCCTCTATCTCATTCAAAGTCACCTAGTATCTCCATATTCAATTTACAATGAAAGGGATTGATCAACAAACCCAGAGAAATGTCTTGTTCTTGAAGGCATGTTTACTCCTGAGAAAAAAATAAAAGAATATAGTTTACAACATGCAATTGCTTTCTTCTAGATAAGGCTTTCATGCTTAACCTGTTGGGGCAAAACTAATCTTGAACAACTTACATGGTATGTAAATGAGAAGAACTAAAGGAATACACTTCTGTCTTAAACCCCACATCTCAATAAGAATGAACTAAAAATTACTGAAGAGAGAGACTGCCAGAACAAGAACTGAAGGCTCTGAATAGTGTTCTCCTCAGCCCTGCAGAAAGCTGAGAAGGCCTGCAGTCCCTGGGCTCCAGCCTGCCCAGACCAGGGGTCTGGTGCGCCTCAAGAGCAGGAGGTTGGACAGGGCAGAGCTGCCTTGCTGCAGAGCTCCCTCCATGCACGGGCACTGCAGCAGAGCCCCTGCTGCAGGAACACATGGGAGCTGTTTGCCAGCCCCTACATAACTACATACTTACATGCATATCTACACACAATTTACTTTCACAGTTATATGCAAAGCTAAAAGAAACTCCTTTCTGCCACCACAGCTACATCTGCATCAATATTTTTTGTCAGGATAAGTGTCAGTACTGTGGTATGAATTTTCTTATTTTGCTGCGTCATATCAACATATCTTGTGTCATAACAAAACTTTGTCGCACAGACAAGCCCAAATTTCCTCCTGTTAGGGACTGCTATGGGAGCAGGGCATCCACACAAGGATTTCACAGAAAAATCTCTTCTTAGCTGAGATCTGTCAGCTTTGATTTCCTTTCAGAGGAGCAGTAACCACATCTGGTTATACCACTTGACCAGGTGGCTATCGACAATACCACTGAGTTTGTTTACATCATAGAAGCAAGTTTCAAATCTCCTCTGATACAAATTACTTACAGGAAAATATCAAAGAGTTAAAAGCATTTGAAATTAAGTTAGCAATCCAGCATAGTAGAGTCCCAAGTTAAATCCAACAGGGCCAGCACAACTGCTTGAACACTTTGCCAAAGTGAAAGATACTACTATCTGCAAAAGAGAAAAAAAAAAAAAAAAAGAATCCAATATTTCGTAGTTTGGAACTGAAATCCTCTTGACTACAGCCATGAAAAATATATTTTACTGTGTAATAGAAGAAACACAGTTCCCCAGGATTTTAACTAGGCTTTTGTTATAACAAAGTGTTATGCCTATAGTGGATGGTGAAAGTTTCAAAAGGACATCAAACACTCTAACAAGAGTGCCACAAAAAACTCCCACAAGGGTAAAATGAAGCTTCAAAATTTTGACTGAAAAGTCAAATTTATGTTATTTTGTTAGATTTCGCAAAATATCTGGAGAAAATAGTGAAAGTCCATCCTGAGCTATTTCAATGCTTAGCATTAGTAAATATGCAGAAGGTTTGGATAAGCTGTCCCATCTGTCCAAGTAAAAATAATACTCAGTCCTGCTTTGTTAAGACGTGGGATTGTAAAAAATTGCTTTGGTAGCACCAGAAAAACTTTGTACTTCAGTCAGTTGAGTTTTACAATTCACTGTGATAGGAATCGAATTAGGGAACAGCAGAAATTTAGAAATTTGAGAATTACATACAAATATCCAAGAAATGTTAACTTTGGAGTGGTCTGACAGCCTGTTACACTCTTGAAAAGTATTTTCTATAACTCAAGGATTATTTTCACTTTAAAAGTATCAGAAACAAAAGAAGCCTCAGCAACAGCATACTTATTAGCTAGAGATGTTAAAGCATTATGCATATTTTTATCTTCCATTTCAGAAGATAATAAATGCTGTAATTGTATTTCTGGTAGAATACTTTCTACTCTAACCACAGCAAAAAAGACAATTGGTTCTGAAATAATTTCACAAGTCAGATAATGAAACTGATTTTTAATATATCCTGCAATAATGGAGAAAATACAAGGTGAGTGGGGAAGCTGAAATTCCATCAGTAATCACAAAGGATAAACAGGATAATTCTGTGGTTGCAGGTCACAGTCAGCATGAGAACTGTGTTAGGAAAAAGCCAAAAAACCAACTAAAAAGTTGACTTAGGACATACAGAGCAAATATTTAAAGTCTAAACTCAATACAGTTTGAGGGGACCAAAAAGAAATTGTCTTTCCAACTGATGACCTCTCAAATGAAATATTTAGTCAAATTGTTACTGATAAAATCATCCTGTTTTTTAATATCCATAATATGCATACCACAATTTTATTAATTCATTTTAGGCTGCAATGCATCATGAACTCAATTACCTAGCTAGTGTTTCTTCTAAAACAGTCAAATCAGAAAGACACTGCAGAATTATGCTGGTTTTTGTGACTCCATTGAAATATGCTCTCGTTTTAGTCCTATACAAAACATACGAGCGATCTGGAAAATCAAGTTTACAGGTGACAAAATGGCATCCTGTAAACTATTAAAACACTCAGGATCACTTGGCACTCTGACTTCATTCAACTATCAAAATGCAACATGCCAGACATCACAGAAGAATACACTACAGAGTAATACACTACAGAAAGCAGAGGTGTTGAAAATATCTACAGTGACACATAACTGGACAAATTAAAAACCTTTATGGTTTATAAGGTTTCTGAGGGAAGAATTACAGTATCTTACACGCAACCAACTCAAACTGCAAAGCATTGTAGTATTTCACTACACTAGCAAACATTGGAAGTATGGACACTGCATTACTTTCCCAAAAAATGTAAGGAAGGAGGAAACATCTTGGAAAAGTAACTTTTTCAGTGAGGAACACTTAATACTGGTTAATCTAAGAACAATTTAAGGATAAAGCAATTCTTTTACATCTCTGTTGCAAGTAAGGAATCTTCCTTTACAATAAAAATACAGCAATATTTAACTCGGAGTTGCAGTGTAATGCCTTCACTTCAGGATCTAACATGCAGAGTGGAACTCACACCTTGGTGTACAGGAAATATCCATGCAGTTAGAACATGCCAGAGGACAGCATCTCCCTCCTCCCTCCTTCAACCAACCTAAACTGCTACAACCAGAATACCATATGTCAGGATACAGAGAAAAAGAACAAGCCCAAACCAAACCAACCAACTTTTCAGAGCAGTAATGCCATATACCTCCACTGAGGGTGTCATCCAGAGAGCTACTAATTTTTTCCCCAAATACTTTTTATTGCAAAATGCAACAGGATCCAGTATTCCTCTTCCAGAATCACTAACCATAGATTGTTTCTCACTTGCATTACTCTGATGTCATATACTCTCAGCTTTTACTTTACAGTGCTTCAAATTAAAGCAAAAAGGATGGAGCTGCCTCCATTCAGTCTGTTACCTGCTGTTTATGTTACAGCCATGCAGACAGAAGAAATCTGAATCCTCTTAGGCTA
This sequence comes from Catharus ustulatus, assembly GCF_009819885.2. NCBI lineage: Eukaryota > Metazoa > Chordata > Aves > Passeriformes > Turdidae > Catharus > Catharus ustulatus. The sequence goes on along the minus strand of NC_046224.1, from coordinate 42,212,491 downwards.
CAAAAAAAAAACCCAATCCTGAATCCAACATATGAACTGCCTGAACAAAAGGAAACCATTACTAGCACCTCCTTTCCTCCTATTTTTTTCCACTGACACTTAAGAAAGACATTCAGCTATTGCATGCATGTAACACACCTGTATGTATTATAGTACAATCACATTGGATACACAGCTCCACAGACATCAGTAAATTCAGGTAGGTTACAGCCAGCTCTGATCTACTACTTCATCTCTAAATAATTTTTTCTCATTATTTCCTTTGTGCTCATATTAGTGTTTGGACAGCTGAAGAGATCAAGGAATTGATGTGGATGGAATTAACCAGATAAAAACAGTCATTAAGTTGAAACGACTGTGAAATCATCCTTTAGCATTGTTCTACCTAATTGCTAACCCCCACACTGTTTTGGTAGAAGATACAAGCCAAGATGTTTTTCTACATCAAACATCTATCTGCTGAAGAAATTTTTTTTTCTTTAGTTGCTGAATTTTATTTGAAAAGTCATTTTTTCAGTCTTGTTTTAAACAACCTATGTAATTTTTGGATGTGACTCAGTGTTTCCATTATCTCACATTAAGCAAGTAACTACATCTCTTACTGCAAACTCGATAGTAATGCAGCATGGCTTCAAGGAGAGATGTGTTGTATTGGAACAACTAATATATTTGGGAAACACTCAAGCTTTTAGTCAGAAAGCATTCTCTGGGTTGAGAAATCATTCTAATCTAAGTGATAAATAAAATTTGCTAGCACTTGTTTAAGCACTGTCATTTAGGAAAAAAACAAGAAAATATTGAAGCAGTATTCAAGTGTTTGCTTTTATAACAAACTTGCTTTAACAATTTTTGAGTAACATATGGGTTTTATATATAAATAAATTTTATTTTATGCTCAAGTTTCTACCACACAGATGCAAGCATGCTGTGCTAAACTTATACTACAGTTGTATTTAAGAACAAAGGGCAATTCAAGGGCAGTATTTTAGCTTTACAATCTTGTTTTCTGACATACTTGATCTGCAGCTCAGCTTTATTATGCAACTTAAGATAAACAAAAATAAAATCTTGCAGCCTTCTCTAAGAGACACACATCATGAGCTAAACTAAGCATTATTCCCTTGCTTCTTAGTCCCACAAAGTCTCAGAATTATTAAAGTCCTGTGAATACTAAGAAGTTGAAAACTTTATTTGTACTAGTGCATAAAAAAAGTTAAACAGAGTAACAGAGCCACTGAATGATAACTTCATTAAGTTCCATTAAGCTGAATGACTCACAAATGGCATTTAGATCAGTAGTAAATCATCATCTAGGTCAGCAGGAAGCTCATTACAGACTGACAATCCAAGTGACAGAAACACTTTTCTACAAGTGCTATAGTAGTAATTTCCTGTGTGAAAGGCTTGCTGCTGTTCCTGCATTCCTCAGGGGACACTTCTTCTCAGAGGATGTTACTCTTCCCCAGGAAGAGGAAGGAACCAGTTGTTATTGGATGTGTGGGCTGATAGCTGTCGGGCATTTTCTGCGTGCCGCAGAATCAGCTGTGAGAACTGTGCATACAGCTTAGATTTCCAGTCAAAGCAGAGGAAAACACTGCTTGAGCAGACAAGGTCACAGTGTACATGTACAGTATCTCAGGAAACTGACAGAAATAATACCGGGAACTTCCAATCCTCTAGTTCCCAGAAATGTGCTAATGTGCTAAAGGAACAACATACAGACATGGATCAACTTGAAAAGTATTCCTGAAACAGACCTGCCCTGAGTAAGACCCTACACAAAGTAAAATTTTGCCAGTTTTAAAAGGCCTGTTACCTCACAAAATATTTGTATATGTGTGCACACATACAATTTTTTCTGTTAGGTCCCTCTCCTAGCTCAAGCTCTCTCTATATGTGTTGAGACACTGTCACAGGGTGGGTCACCAGTAGCTACTCCATGCCTATTCCAGAATCAGTTCACATCCACTGACCTATTCTTAAGTGACAGCACTAATGTTTCCTTAGTTATTATTACTGCTTATTTCCAAATTTCATTTAAAACCCATCCACCAATTAGGGAGACAGAACAGTGACAGACAAATAAGCAGTACAATCTCATAAAGTACATTTCCTCAGGAAAGCAGGCTAAAAATAGTATAGGAAATATTATATTCTTGCACTCTCTAGTGCCCAAATTCAGAATTCAGTCTGCAATAAAAACTTGACTTTCTCTCCAGCTCCAGTTCACTCAGAGAATATAATCAAGAGCATTAAGGAACATCAGGACATGTATTATTACTTAATTATGTAGAGGCACAACATACTTCCTGTTCTCTCCTTGTAAACCAGCAGTTACATGCTGTGTTAGAATAGCATCACCACAAAACACAAGGATCACTTGGATCATATTCCTCTTTTATTGCATGCACTGGGTTCACCTTCAAGCATTTGATCCTTAACCTTTATTTGATGCCAGTGGTATCAAAGCATACTGCTTTTATGATTATGTACACAAATCTTTCTAAGCATACCTAGACATCTACACCAGCTCAAAATGCAAGTTTAGAAATTCACTGTACAAAATGCAAAACACTTCATCTTTTTGTCACTTATGATGACTCATTTTGCTCATATACACCACACCTTCTTTAGAAGGCTCTTAGCTGGACAACAGAAAAAGCTGTCTCTACTGCTTCATTGTTATTTCAGACAGATTAGGGGCAACCTTTGAGGAGAATGGAGATATTCCTTCCCTGAGAGTTTTTGAGAGAAGGAAGCCCATCCTCTTGCATCAGTCCCACACACTGTACCTGCCTAGTATGAAAAGAGTAGAAAGGTTTGTCTAAAGTGTTCTATAAGCCAAGATGACACTAAAAATGGCCTGTCTAAAAGCAAGATTGGACAGAGAGGGGGATTAATTTGTAAAGACACAAAAGCACAAATCTTATTTTTATTATGCTGTACTGAACACTTCAGACTTCCTCCATTTACAGTATTTATTCTACGTTTATATGACTTAGCATGAGCCATTCAGAGTCTGTTTGAGAGGTTTTTGGAATGCTCATCTATAAAAAAGGTGCAGGTGGCTTTACCTCAAAACTTTGGAGATCAAGGATGTCTTCATACTATTTCCTAATTTAATTGTTTGTCACTGGGAGTTCAGGGAGCTGACAGTTCAAATAAGCATTTATTGGTAATCAGAAGAATGGCCATAAATGAAAAAAGGGAGTGGTTTTTCTTATTTTCCCTGTATGGGAACAAAGAAACTAAGGTGCTGGAAGAAGCTGGGAACTGTCAATTCTTATCAAAGCCCTTTTACCAGTGGGATCCCTCCCCAGTGCAGAGCCCAGTCTAACTGGCAACCGAGATTTGGACAAAGAACACAAGAGAGGCAGTGATTTCAGTCTTACTTTAAAGGGGAATACTGCTGGAACTTGTGTTTGGTAGAGAAAAATGTATGCATATCATGTAATGACAAGTTTTTGTCCGAGGACATTTAGGAAAGCTGATATCCATGAAATACAGAAAGGTGTTTGTTGTGCTTTCAAATGATCTATAAAAAACAGTAAAGGTAACTACTCTGCACAATGAAGTGCCATATGAGTTTTGTTCTACCAGTTGTTCCCTTCTGAGTTGGACTTAGGCCCCAGAGGAGATGATCTATGTACAAAATTGCCATTACCTCCCTTCTTCCTTTTGCCCTCCCCTTAACCTCACTGAAGACAGTTGGTGTTTATTTCCCTGTGAGGCTGAAGCTAGGAAAGAATAAATTTGAAGTTGCATGGTAAGGAAAATACAAAGTGTCTTAAAAATTAGTTTTAATATATAATATCTATTGTCATCCTCTCCTACTGGATTCTGGAGTTATGTTAAGCCATGCAATGAAGAGACATTATTCCAAGATCTTTTCGAAGTAAATTTCCACGAGGAAGAACAGTTCCCTTCATGTATGCAGAAATGGAAGAATAGATGCAAATTTTTCATTCATAATTGCTGTCTTTCCAAATACCTGGGGTGGTTTTGATTGTGGAGCTTGGTTGGTTTTTGGGAGGCTTTTATAATTCAAAACAAAGGCAGAGAAAATACCTAAACCCTGAAACACAAACTGAAAAAGCAATGTGTACAGAATAAATTGAGAGTACAGATACTTTTACTTTTTGCCTCAAGACACCTACTACAAACGCAGTGCAGATAAACTTTCTATTTTAAAACTTAGTATGTTCTTTTTGCTCCAAACAGAAACAATCCTTATCTTTCCTCACTCAGTAATTAACCCACTCTTAACTTTGTAGAAGTTGTACTGTAAACGAACAATAAGAATGTCTTGTTTTTAGTGTTAAATGGCACTAGAAGAGAAAGAACAGCAAACATCTCCCAGCCGGCACAGACATTCTGACTTCCAGATCACAGTACATTGCTTTGCTTCCTCCAGATCCTGTTTACATGAACAAGGTCAGGGGATGTAACATTTGAGAGCCTCTACAGTGATTTCCTGCTTCTGTCAGTAAAAACTACAGAGACACCATCAACTTTCCCTTGTTTCCAACAGCTTATCAGGGACCGGAGGTTACCAGTGCATTGCCTTACAGAAATAAAAAAACCCAACCTCCTTCATGACTAAAACTAAAATTGGAGGATGAAACAGAAAGAATCCCAAAGAGAAACAAAACTTCCAATTTTTCCTTTTCAATAGTTCAGAAAACAAAGGCAATATTAAGCTGCTTGACACATGGAGAAAGAGTGGGAGAGAGGCAGTAATGCTTTCAGAATCTTCAATGAAATAGAAAGGAGAAAGAAACACCACTCCCAGCCCTCAAATTTGACTCCAATTTAGTGAATATTTTCAGAGTGCAAAAGGCTAGAACACACCTAATTTCTAGTAACTGAAACATATGAGGACTCTTACCATTGAAAAAGTCAGGACATTACACAAATACTAGTTTGTTAGGCATACACAGCTAATTTTTACAGTGCTTTCAATAGTACACAGGAGAACTGAATAAATGAATCATCAAACCCAAAGCCATTTCCTAACCATAATAATACACAGGAATTCTTAATGGTTTTATAATTGTAGTCCAAAAGAAACCAACTCCATACTGAAAACTTCAGTGAAATTTTTCCAGTGACACAAGAATCACACTCCCTTCACTGAGTTTACAAAAGAAGTTACATCAGTATGAACCTTAGATGAGAAAAGATTTTTCACCAGGTTCAAAACAACTGGCCTTAGTACTAAGCTAGAATAGAAGCTGATGTTTACAATATAGGCAGTTTAATAATGCAAGTGTTTTCAGCAAAATCCCTATAAGAACATTTGTATCCGCATATCTTAACCTCTGAAGCAAGAAAATACAACTAAACTTTAAAAAAGAAAACACAAAAGCAGGCATTTTAAGTGTGGTAGCTCTGATGGACTGTTGGTTTTGACGAAGCAAGAAATTAAAATTGCTTGAAAAGAAGAGGAGGAGTAGGAAGAAGAGATAATACTAGTATTTCCTTAGACAGCTCAAAATAAATGAACTGTTAAGAAAATATCTAAACATATATTTTAAATTCACAATGAAGAATCAAGAGTTATTATATTTTTAAATACAGTAATTTCACTAATACAAGCCGCACGGATTATAAGCCACATTTCCGGGGTGTCGGCAACGTTTAGGTCCTCATCCATACATAAGCTGCAATGGACTATTAGCTGCACTTTCGTTTGTAGCGAGAATCCATGTGCAACTTTCACAAATTTGCCAATTAGTAACAGAATCGCAGCATAGCGGGGTTTACTGGCTCAGGGCGGGGCCAGGCAGGCTCGGCCCGCTCATGGTTGCCGACGGGGCTGGGTGGCCCAGCTCGGCGCTACGGCTCGGCGAGGCCGCTCGGGGTCGGCCGGGCGGTGCTGCCGCTGCCACCGCCGGGCTCACTTGTCCCCCCCTCCCGTCTGCACCACCGCCGCCGCGTTTGCTCGCCCTGGCCAGCACTGCTGGCCCCCGCGCTGCCGGGCTTCCCCACGCTGCTGGCCCCGGTTCTGCTGGGCTTCCCCATGCCGCCAGGCTTCCCGTTTCTGCCATGCTCCCCTGCACCACCAGATTCCCCCACGCTGCTAGCCCCGGTTCTGCTGGGCTCCCCCATGCTGCTAGCCCTGGTTCTGCTGGGCTTCCCCGTACCGCCAGGCTCTGCCGCCCACCCCCCGAACTGCTGGCCCCGCCTCTGCCAGGCTTCCCCACCTCTGCCGGGGCCGGCCGGGCTCCAGCTTGGCTTGGGGCTGCTGCGGGCTCTCACTTCTATGTTGGCAGCTTTTAGAATATTGTTCATATATTAGCCGCTCCAGAATACAGGCCGCACTTCTGGGTATGGACCAAAACTGTAGTGAAAATGGTGCGGCTTGTAATTGTGAAATTACTGTACTTGTTTTTAAAATCTTCTCTAGGCAGATTGCTGTCAAAAATAGATGATGGTGATACTTAGCTGCACCCTAATTGTCTAGAGTAGCGTGTCCTCTTTTGGGCTTCTTGGTCGTAGATAGACACTGACACCCTGGAGCAAGCTGAGTTGAGTGTGAACAAGATAACAAAGGGGCTGGAACATGTGATACCAAGAAAAGGCAGAGAACCAGGTTTGTTCTCTGGAAGAAAAGATACAGGGAAATCTTGCTGCCATCTCAGATATCTAATGGGTAAACAGAAAGAAGACAAACACACACGTATTACAGGACCACTGTGAATTGAAGCTAACAGGCATGTTGGAACATAAGATATTCTTGCCCAGAAAGGTGGTAGAATCTCTATCCTTACACATTACTAACAAATGAATGGGACAAGGCTTATAAGAACTGATCTAAGTTGGCCTTGCTTTAAGCAGATAGTTAGATGAAATTACTCCAGATATCCCTCTCAACCTATACTATATCACTTTCATCAACAAATCTTCACAGAGGGAAGGAAATACCTTTTTGCTCTGTCACAAATCATCTTGGGGCAGTAATAATGTATTTCCCATAAAGAAGTAGAACAACACACAATTCCAGCTGAAGAAAAGATCTCAAAAAGAAGAGCACTTTCTCCTATTGTCATTTCTCCTGGACTAGACTGAGACCTACAGAAGTTTTTGACCACTTACTGTCACAAATTTTGGTAGTTAGTCAACAAAACATTACAAGGTTTTGCATAGACTTCCAATCTTCCTGAAGGCACCTCAGTTCACCAGAGATCCTAGAAAAGCTTCAGTGTTGTTAGCCACCCCAGAGAAAGGTTGTATTTAAAGACTCGCATTTTGTCACATCACTGTCTCAAGTACCTCTCTCCTTCAGCAGTAAAATTAAAGTAAATATGTTGATTAGCTACTTCCAGTATCTAGGGACTTGCCAATATGTTTTGTAAATAACCCTTAAGATCCTGCTGTGTTACATGGGTGATAAATGCCATGAACAAGAGTGCATAAAGATACCTAAATGCAGACTGCACTTTACTCTCTGCACATAGGCAGAAGGCAGAACTCCTTAAGGCAGAGCCTTAAAAGAGTAAGTAGGTATAGATAGGACGTGTAAATTAACCCAACAATCTGATTTTAAAATTTTGTTATTTGAATAGCATTCTTTCAGTAGAAGTATGCAAAAAAGCTATAAACAGATTTAAAACGGGTCTTGAAATGTTTGCAGGGAAAAAAAAAATGCACATTGATAATGTCTTCAACAACCAGTAGAAAAAGAGCAACCCATTGGGGCTGGAATCAGGGATATGTATGAGGTAGGACAATGAATTAGACTATGACTAGAGGATGGCAATCTCAAGTTGGAAAGGGATTAAGAAAAAAATACAAATAATGCACAAAAGTAGTATCATTTAATTGAGGACAAACTGTAGCAAGAGGAAATCTGTCAGTGAAGGCATGATAGAAGTAAAGGCAGCATCTTCCCTTTTCTTCCTGTTTCTTATGAAGAACACATCAAGCCTCTATTAGACAGAGTCTCGACACATTAGGAAAACTAAGAAAGCTTCAGATAAAAAGGTCCAAGTCACTGAGATGCAGAACCCTCTAGACACAGAGTCTAGGTGGTTGGCCTGATTAAGAAACAGGTGATAATTCCACAAATGACAGAAGCTGGTAATGCAGCAGACAGACACTGGACAGGAAAATGATACAAAGGATGAGCTGACATTAGAAAGAAGGGAGGACTAGACTGGTGGGAAAAGTTGAAGAAAGTGTTATTCTTGATGGGAGAGTAAGGATATTAGCGGCAAAGAAACCATGCAAATGATTCCAGAATTTGTGTGAAGAGTGGCACGGTTAGGGTTAACCTGTGTTGAACAGGACAGTTGCCCTTAAGGCTGCAGTCCAAGTAACAAGGTTATAGAAATGTTTCTAGATGGAAAGACACAGATGGGGAATGCTGAAATGCAGCAGTGACAAGAATCAATGATAACTGGTAGACTGAGATGCTGGGGGAAAAAAAAACATAGTGATTACTGACATAGTAAAAAAGCATAAATTATGAAGCAACATTTTTATAATTAAGATTGTAAAGCCAGACAGACAGTAGTCAAAAAAATGCTGTGCTTCTTGGGTCAGTTCTCTCCTCCAAGTTCTGAGCATAAAGTTTTACAAGATGCTTTCACACCAAAAGAATTAATGAAGACTAAGTGGTTTGTAGGTATGTAATAAAGAATTACAGTGCAACCATACATTTGAACTCTGTGATGAGCAGAGTAAGTAATGAACACAGAATACTTAAAAGTGATCGGTAGTCAATAAATTGTATCTACCACAATCCACTGTCCGTGAAGCCTACTAAACAGGTGTCTGTAAGTCTACAAAGAACTATATTTTCATTGTGAAAACATGACACAACGGATAAACCTTAAAATATATAACATTATCTCCTCTCAAACACAAGTCATTATACCATTATTTGTTTTGAAGTAAAGGTTTCTCATCAACCTGGGCATCATGATCTTCAAAAATTATCTTAAAGAATTTTATATAGTACCTTCACAACATAGCTTTCATAAAGCACTCATGACAAAATAGAACAGCAGAAACCACACCTGTTGCCTTTTTCTAAGTATTAACCCTTCAACCACATATGGTTTATGGTAACTAAAATTGCTCAAGACACTATTTGTGCCTTCACAGAAACAGATTCAGAACTAAAAGAAAATTTCTCATTTTAACCTAATTCTAGAACAGCATGTCTTTTAGATTTCATACCAGGAGAACATATTTTTCCTCCCACGAAACTACCACTAAAACATTGCCTTCCTCTCCTCCCCCATGCCATACCAAAGTCATATGTAAAGTCAACATTAGAAGATTCTAATCCTATCACTTTGTCTTCAAAAGTATTACTTTTTTTTTTTTTCCTTCTAGAGAACTACTAAATGCCTTAAAAGGAGAAATAATAAAACATCACTTTTAGAATCGTATCACTGAGACAATGACTCTTTAGGGTTACCATTATTTGCAGATAAAGACAGAATTACAAGAAGTGCTTGAGAATAAGATACAAATTTTAACAGTAATATTTAGATTACTTAGCATGGGCTTATAAATAGAACTTGCGCTTAATACAGTGGTAAAACTACAGATATAAAATGAAAGCTTTGCTATCACACCATCTTCTGGTTGGATTTGGGAACTGCGACAGAAGGTTTAAGTTGAGAATTCAGGATATTGAACTCTGAGCACTCAACAATTACTAAAAAATCTATTTTATTCATATGGACAGTAAAGGCATATTTCTGTAACAAGCTAGCTATACCCTACCCTTTTTCTTTTTTTCCTTTGTATTATTTTAAAGCAACTTACAGGAGTACTGATACCTGAAACCGGTCTAATATTGATGACAACTGGGTCAGGTGCTTGTTTGTCAGGCACATCAAAGGTAGGGTCGACCTGTTGAAAATGAATTATATCATTATTTCAGCACCAACAGAGAAAAGGAAATCAGACTGAAATAAAAATTGAGAACAAACTTAGCAGCCCAGATCAGTTGGTTCCCAATCCCCATTCAAGATCCTCAAGTCATCCATTATAACAGACTGTCAATATGCTTACTTCTTCTGTACCTGTTCTGATTGCCAAAATAAATTTGAAAGCACTTCTGTGGAAAACAGGTAGGAGGTAACACTGAAATCTGTGCTAAGTTAACAGATCAAACACAAACTATCTTGCTCCTGAAACCACAGAAAAAACTGCTTTCTACTGGGACAATGTCAGAGGCTGATTGATCAGATATGTCATCACAGTATCTCCAATTTTGCTCTTAATATCACAGTTACTACTTGCTTATTTTTGGCTATAGGAGTTAATCTATAACTTTAGCAATATTTTGCTAATGTCCTTTCCCGAAAGTGAAGCATTAAGAATGTATCAGAGAACATGAAATTTGAGAAAGCTACTGCTTTTATCTTACAGTTTCACCTATGGATCAGAATAACCTCCCTACAAAAAGCCATGTGCATATTACCCCTACTATTTATTATCTAGGTGTATCATAGCCTAAGATGTTTGCCCTCTCAGCATGATGCATGGAAGTACTATACTTATTATCTTATGAACTGGCAAAATTTACAGAAACACTAGACAACTTTCAAATCACCAAGAAGTCTGATGTAATAAAGAGAAATGAACTTTTCTCTTTCCAACTTTTTATCAGTAATCCAGAGACAGTATTAATTCCAATCACTTTATTGAAAGTAGGAAAAAAACCCCAGAACCCTCAAAACTCACACTTGCCTAGTGACAGGGTTAAGTTTAGTCACTGAAAGTTTCTTAGCTACGAGGGTCATTTTATTTTGACTTCTCAAGAGGAGGATCCTCCTATTTACCTGAAGACTGTCAAAATTCTAGCTCACCCAGAGCTGCTTACTCAGTAACTGCTTCAGTGGTACTTCCACAGGAAAAATCCCTGATGCTAGGGTCCATACACTGGTATAAAGACATTTAAGTCAGAGACATGTTTCTCAAGTAGCTAGAATACAATCTTTTTTCTGGAATTAATAGTCAAGGAAGGAGGGCAACAGCACCTTGTACTGCCTGAAGACTTTTCATTCAGTTTATTTAGATTTCTGTACTTACTTGCAGAAATTTAGGTTAAAATTAATAGAAGCAAGATCTCCCTCAGTAAATAAAAGTGGAAGAAGATGGACAAAGTTTACTAGTAAGCTAGAAGGTAAACATTTAAAAACAGATACTACCTGATTATTCAAAGTGAAAGTGATTCTTACACTTTGCAGAACTTACAAATCAGAGACGACAAGCCTTCCCTAAGGGGAGATCTTAATATTGTTTTTAAGCTTGTTCACTTCTCTGAGTAGTAGTGCTTAGCTCTTTCTTTTATTCACATTCAACAAGCCATTCTTCATCTATGATCTTTTTTCTGTCTTCTGATTACAGGTGCATCAGTCAAGAATGAGCAGGGACTCAGGGACAATCAAGAAAACCCATTCTGCTACATGGTCATCACAACTGAACACTTAAAATTCTACCTCATTGTAGATATTAGGATCAAGTCTTGCTTTCTTCCAGTTTTGTCAAATAGACTTGGAGGAAAGAAAGGGAGAGAGGAAAACCAAAGCCAAGTAACATGGTCTATGTATTAACCTTCAATTTAGCTGAAAATTCTACCATTTTAACTGGACTTCTCCCTTTAGCATCTTCTCTGCAGAAACATGAATTACCAAAATCTCCTCTGAATACAGTATTGCTTACCACTTTTTCACAGTTAAGGTGAGCAGGAGAGGAACTGCAAATTTTATTGTTTCACCTCTATACGTATTACGTCTATTGAGATGACACAGGTAACTCAGAGTTTGCATTTGTTCAGTGCCCAGAATAACCAGGGTCAGTTCCTTCTGACATTGTTAGCCCTACAATAAATATAATCAATGCAGAATCTTAAGTGCCACTCAAGCTATGAGTAGGTAAGACTAAAGTCATTTTCTGACATGCATCATTTGGGCACTGAAGACACTGGGCATCGAGGACAATGCATTTGCAGGATTCTGCAGAAGAGGGACAGTAGAAGCCTACTACCTATCAGTACTCTAATGGGGAGGAACTACTGTAGTATTATCACTAATAGCTCTTGAAACATCTTTGAGACAGTATCTCTTTGTTATATACATCAGAGATATTGTAGAAGGAGATAAATTCTTGATACAGGTTGGTAAATAAATTCATGGTGTAGTAAGTTAAAAAATATGCTCTTTTTGTGTGTGACAAACACAGAAGCGTGACATCCTGGAGCTAGAATGAAAGTTCCTCTGAGTATACTTCTGCTTATTGCTTTACCAGTGATAAGAGGAGGATGAAGAACACTGTGAACCCTGGCTGGCGGTGGAGTAACTGTCATAAGCAATACTAAAAGAATGAAATATAAAATTATTAAGCAACTAGTCTGAGATAGCATCTAAAAGGTGTATAAAAATGTGCAAAAATATAAAGGCTGTATCTAAGTTCACCGCACAAATATCAGTGTTTAAAATTGCATTAAAAATGAATGAGGTAATGGAATGAAACTAAATGTAAAAGTTTCAAATTACTTGACATTTCCTGACAAGGTGACATAGTTAGCTGTAAAATAATCTTGCCAAAGGAAGTCTTAAAGGTAAGTCTTGAAAAGACTTAACTTTAAGAAACAAGACAGAAAAAACAGAGCACGAAAACACAAGGTAGAGAGTACTGTCACATATAACAAGTTTTCAAAAACACTCTTTCAAAGCCTTGCTTTAATTACATGGTAAACTGATACATAAATATTTTCAATATCTTCTAATATGATAATAAAATTATCACATTTTGATGCATAGTAAAATAAAATATATTTGAAGGAAAGGTTTCTTTCATGAATTAGAAAAATATAGTTAATAAAATTAAAAGAGAAAGTTTTAAATGACTCAAAGTATTTCTTAGGAAAGTGATTTAGCTACTTGTGAAATAGTCTCTCCAAATACAGCAAGAGAAAGTTAGCTTTCTATTTGATTAAACATTGTTCTTTGCTGTAGACTGGGGCCCTCAAGCCAAGCAAGCCATATAATCTTTTTTCTACTGCCACCTAGTGTATATTTGAATTTCCTTCATATAAGAAAATATTTACAACTGAAATTACACTGAAAATTTTAAGATTAAATTAAATCAACAGAAGCTCTATGCAAAAGAGATAAACTCTATGCATCTTGATATGTTCAAACCTCAAAGCTGTTTTGAAAGAAACCAATTTCTAATCTTCCATTTATTTTAAAGAAGTCTTTAGCACGTGAAAGGTCAATTATGTACAAACACAGCAAATTCAGAAACACATTTCTCATCTAGTGGAATGCAGTTTTTAGTATATTTCACTAAAACTGCATAACTGATTAAACATACTGTTGTCAAATAATTCCACGAGGTCCTTATATCACACAGAGACAACAACTGGGATTTACCTCAGTTAAATTTAGCCATACAGCTTGTCACCTGTATTTGAGCTGGTACTCACCTAAGATTACCTCTATGGTCAACAGAAAAAGGTAGGTGCCTTTAGAGAACAAACAATTTACTTACGTTTCCAAGCTGTCTGAAAAATTGCAATGATTGTAAGCATTAAATCTCTACTTACCTGAATATTCAAGAATCACATTGATCAGTGCAGTTGGAGAACAGTTATAAAGTTTTACAAACCAAGAACATGAAATTTGAAACTGCATTAAAATTCAGGCTGGACTGAGGAGATAATATAACTAATTACTTTCTTGTAAAAGTTAATTATTCCTATTATTAGGTAGGGAGAGAAAAAAAATAAGGAAGGTATCTGAAATATTACAGAATCAAATAATAGCTTTGAAGAGTAAATAGGAAAAAAGTTATCAGAAGCAAAATACACTCAAGGACCATCTTTCTGTCACTATCCTGAAGGCAAAACACCAGATGATACCTGCAATTCTTAATGCCCTTGTGCCAGCTGCTTTATTCAAAATAGCATTTCCAACAGGTGATGTGTGAAAACATTGCAACTGTGCCTCTGACCCCAGGTGAATAAATTTTAAGCCAACTCAATTTTTGTGTATACTATTTCCTCAGTTCTGGAATTGCAGGGACTTTGCCACACTGAGGCAAGCAGAGATAGAGGAGTAATAGCCAACAAAAAAAAAGGAAAGGTGTGAAACATTATGAATTCTTAAAAAACAGGGGGACAATTACTTTCCTCTTTCTGTCTGTACATCTGTTGAACTTTTTGTGTTCCAACACCTTTAATTTTATCCTAAGGCAATCCCTCTTCATTCCTGTTGTTGAGGTGACTAAACCAGCTGAGCATAACTCAAGGCAATGTATTACAACACATCTCAAGCATTTAGGTAACATTGTAGTGGCTTGTAGCAAACCTTAAGCAGTCATTGATACTTTTAAAAATCCCATTTCCCAACTGCGTCCTCTGCCCGCCTGTAATTCTTGCATATGTTACCAAGTCTCTTAGTGTTACTTCTGTTTAGTTAAGATCAATTATCTTACCCTGTTGACATAGAAATATGAAGAGAAAGGAAGAAAACAACAAGAAAGGAAGCAGTTCCGCATATTCTCTAAGGTGTAGATGAGATAATAGGAAAAAATTATCATTACAACTGCGGTGCTGTAGTGGAATAGATTACACAGAGAGGCAGGGGAACCTCCAACCCTCTTCAAGGCCCCCTAACCAGACACAGCTGAACTGATGTGCTACTGATAGGAAGAAGAGATGATCTCCAGAAGCTCCCTCTGGCATGCCTGTGATTCCATTCCTCCCTTCCCTTATGTATTAGAAGCATGATGAGCCATTGAAAGATGAGGATGGAATTGCAGTGGAACAGCCTAACACTAGAATTCTCTCTATTGCCTCTGGCTTAGAAAGAGCTTGGCATGTGAAGGACAAAAATTCTTTTTTTCTTTTTTTCCTTCTCCAGAATACAACACAGCACAGTGGGTCTATACATTATGCTTTTTCTCAGTTACAAGAAGAAATAGTTAAGATCGAACACTGAAAAATTTCAAGCATAGTGCTACCTACGATCTAGTGCATACTAACTAAAGCATGTTACTGCTGGTAGTAACCTGATACCAGTTTTGTCTGGATAAATTATGTTTTTGTCCAGTTGGTGAGGTTTATTCTTCCTCATCACAGCAAAAATCCCACAATTTTTGTTGGGGCAGACAGGAGGAGCAAAAAAAAAACAAGAAAAGACATATGGAGCAAGAAAATTTTATCATTTCATCCTAATATCATCTCAATTATTATATTATTACATTAATCCAAAAATTAGCTGCAAAAGAGATTCTAATCATTATTACTATATCATTCAATTTAAAAATGTAAAAATATATTACATTACAGCAATGTGTTTTGTTGAAACTGACACTATTTTGTCTTCAAGAATATAACATACTTGATGTTTACTTGAAAGAAAGATCTTCTAGTGACAATATTATAGAAAATACAGCAACTCTTGTTAAAATCCTGAAATAAGGCCACAAAAATATAACACAAAGAGTCCAAAACTTTGCTATGACAAAGCCATAGAGCTCTTTTACTACTATGGAGCAGTCCAGCAGCTTATAGGCACAAATGCTGCAGCAACGAATAAATGTAGATATAGGTCTAAGTCAAATTTGTCAAAACTAACTAATAAATAATTTCTTGACATTCAACTACTGACTTTCCTTGATGAGCCCTTTCAGTACTGATAATGTGGCTTCCTAGCCTTAGTTTAACTTTAGCCTGAACTCATTAATGCTTTTCCAGAGCTTCTCAATTACCCAGGGCCAGGAACAAGAAAAAAAAATCTGAAAAAACTGGTTTGAAGTATATTTACATCTTTGCCAGGCATGTAACCAGCAGAGAAGTCTGGAAATGTTGACCTGAAAAGAAAACAATGGACCTCTGCAGCTATAATCTACTGTGTTTGTTTAGTACATGCTATAACTGGGTGCAATTTGAATAAACTTGAAGCAAAATGTTGCTCCAGCAAGACTGCCATGTATCTGCTGGCAAATGCTGTGATTGAGTTTGTTCTGGCACTGACCAACTATACTGAAGGCTGGTACCAGTAAACTTAACTTCATTCATTTACCTTACAACAAATAGGAAAGTCCATCACGGAAGTTTGTTTGTGAAGCTTGTCATATGTGCAGTTATCCTGTTCTGATCAAAATGCTAAGCACTAGAAAGCTTCATATCCAGCTTGACAATAGAACCAGGCACAGAAGAAATCTTAGTCATGGATTTCATCACAGTTCCCTTCCTCCAGCAAATGTTTTCAATCTTTACACTACTCATTTGCATGTATTCATATTGCAAACACACCCACCCACAAGAAAGCTCAATATCCCCAAATGTCACTGCTTTAAAACGCTGAACAGTATGGCGGCAGTATCTACGTTTTCTACTAGGCAACCAGGCAAAGGTGAATTTCTATAGTCCTCTGATAGCATATTACAGCAATCAGGAAGTTCCTAGATTTATTTCAGATACAGTTCTTCAACACTAGAGGAACCTGGAGACTATTAAAAAAAGTGAAGAAAACATAAGTAATTGCCCTGCAGAGGCCAGCCAGCTCTATCAAAGTCTATCACAAACAAAGTGTAAACAATGGCCTCATTGAAGGCATAGCACTGTCTACCTATTGAGCAAAACTTTCAGACTACTTGACAAACACAGAAGTTTTCCTAATACTGGCAGAATATTTGACATTGCACTTTGGTTCTCTAATTTCCAACACTTTCAACAGATGCCAGTAGACAGACTGACAGTGAAGTAGTTAAAGAATAAAATATGAGGAAATCAGACTTCACAGCGAGGTAAAACACACTTCTGGTCTAGAAAGTCCTTTAAACAGATATCAAGACCTTCTCACAGTACCTAAAGGTCTTGGAAAGAGGAAAGCTTGTGACAATCAAGTATTTGACTTTCAGTAATACCACCACTTTGTCCTGCTTATAATGATGTATTCTGATAAGTATTCTAAAGCTCATTGAAGATTCAGATGCCTTCTGCAACACTTGCAGTTTTATTTCAGAAACCAGATTATTACATATATTTTGCTTGAATCAGATGTAGAGTACAGACATAGAAGAAGCATGAAAGTAATTTCAGTATAAACCTGCACACATCAGCTTGCCTAGTAACTCTAATGTGGATCCATAAATTATGGTTGCTTCCAAAGTATTATATATAACAATAAAAAGCTCTCTAGTATACATAAAACATATTTAACCATAAATGTCAGACAGTGTTCACAGAAGCTTCTTGTTTCCTATATTAGACAATTTATTGCACTCACCTCAACTGTATTAAGATTTTCATCTTCATGGAGATGAGATGACCTTGGGTAAATATCAAGAAGATGAGGAGGATCATCAATATGTGTTCTTCTAAAATTGTGTTTGAGAACTTCTTCATAATCCAAAGTATCAAAATTGGTTTTCCATAGAAATACCTGTAAGAAATCTTCATATCAGTAACTACTTGAAGGCTATTCAGTGCTCAAAGCATAACTATTCAGTGAAGTCTGTTATTGCTAGTAGATCTCTGCATCCTAACAATACTGCAGTGATGTCTTAGTCTGATCCCTACTGCAACAAAGGCACTTCCCCAGATTATCTTTACTTCAAATCTAAAAGATGTGGTCCAATCTATTTATGAAACCACCTCTAAAATACATCTCTAATCACAAAACAAAGCAAAGTCCTGTCCCAACTGAACTGTTCCAAGTTACTTTTCTACCAGATCAAGGGATCATGTACTGTTACATTTCTGCCCCTTAAAAAGGCTTGCAGGTCTAACAAGAAAGTTTGAAAGAACAAGAGAAATGAGAGTTAAACAGAACTCTAAAACACCTGGTCCAGTGATTTAACAGCAGGAATCTCTTTTCTGAACTTTGTCTAATTATGTACTGGGTAGAAACAATATAAAAGTCATACAATGACTAAATGCAGAAAGTCATAGGATATAGAGGTAGTCCAGAAGTATTTTATCCAGTCTTATGAATATTCCGGGAAATGAAATCATAACACACAACATTGCTTTCTCATGTCACAATATAATTGCATGTTTAAGTAATTTAATTAAGAGGAAAAGGAAAGGAATTTTGAGATACTGAGAAGTTACCAAAAGACCAATGCTGATACCTACATCTGCTAGCTAAATTAAAGAAAACAAAGAGGGGACTATAATCTAAATTAAAATTACTTCCCTGTCCAGCCAGTAATATTTTGGACAGACCTTAGAAGTATTTTTCAGACATCAATAATTATTAAGCAACAAAAATAATACATTTGTTCACAGAAATTTTAAGCACACAATATCATATTTTTAATATATTTCTGAATAGCTGCATTACTACATTTCAGGTTCAATATCTTCCATGACTCCCTTGAGTCAAAGACCCTGAATATGCACTGGGAGACAGTGCACCACTAAAGGTGAACCCAGACTAACTCAGACATTAGTACCAGTGAAAGAGGGATGCACAGATCTCAGTCAAACTACCTAAACCCTCCTCAGAACCTGCCACTTGCAGGACTGTTAGGTGATAGATCAGTTGATTCACAGGAGCTCCTGCTTTCTTTCCGTCCTCATTCGTGTAGGTTCTATTAATTACATCATTCAGTCTGGAATAAAGTTACTTTTTTCAGTAGTCTCTTCCCTTTCTTTTCAGGCTAATTTTCCGCTGGCTTAGTAAATTTAAGTGCTTCAGCACTGAGTATGAATAACAGTATAGGCAAGAGACAGCTCACCTTTTATCAGGGGTGAGCTTTTGAGCTGCTCAAGCTCTAAATATGTTTAATTTTGTTCTTAAGTGAAAGGCCATGTCCCTGCAGTTTCATCATTAAAAAAAATTAGCAAGAGTAAAACCAGAATGGAAATATCCGCATGTGCCTTGAGTATCTCAACTACAGTGCAAAAGCAAATATGCAAACCCTAGAAAGATGGATATTTCATAAAGAAGTATTCCTCTTCACACCAAGGCCTTCATCAGATATCAGTTGTCTCTTCTACGTAGTAACTGAATTAGAAGCATAGGCTACTACTGTCCAAACAAATAGGTGTAACCTTGCTCTTTGTCATAAAAGGTCTTACGCTTTCCATGGCAACAGGTTAATGAAATAAATTGCCATATGCACATATAGCCAAAAATGTGAGGAACACAAACTTCAGAACACTACACTTGGAGATTTTTTTGTTTGAGGAAAGAAGCAAATAGAAATAAACAAAAGTATCCAGTGTTTGTTTCAAATATTTAACCTGCTTCTGAACAAGGCTGTCAGCTGGTTCTGCAGCAACCAGAAATTTGATACAAGAAGCAGAGATACTGGTTTTTCTTCTTTGATGGAAAGGCATGGAAGGATCTGTTGTTTGAAAATGTAAATAATATACATAGGAAGGAAGCAGTCTTCCATAAACTTCAAATGTATCAGCTGCCTCCAAATCATGCTGTGAACAGACAGTATATTTTGGATACTGCATGAGGGGTAGAAGATAATACTTTTATGGCCAGCCCCTGCTCATAAGCATGACATTTCTGATCTGCCAGCAGAACTTTTCCAAGAAATCACCCTACAATTACAGGAAACCAACAATAACAGTGAGTTGAGAAGTCCCACAGCCATCCTCCTGGCACACCTGAAAGGCGGCTGTAGACAGGTGAGCAAAACAGGATGTTTGAGAAGTACAGTAATTTCACGAATACAAGCCGCACCAATTTGACTAAGATTTTGCTCCTAAACCGGAAATGCGGCTAATAATCAGGAGCGGCTAATACAACCTCAGAAGTGCCTGCCAGAGTGCTGAGCCGAGCAGCTGCAAAGTCGGCATTTTGCGATTGTTACAAATCGCTACTTTGTTGCACCGCGGGTGGAGCCTGGCTCCGTGTAGGCAGAACGGGGGGCGGGGAGAGAGGCGGGAGAGCTCTCTTTCCTCCTCTGCCACAGCCCAGGGGAGAGACGGTGGGGGGGCCCGGCGCCGCCATTGCTGCAGCTCGGGGAGGAGAGGGGGGACCCGGGCCGCCCCTACCGCGGCCCGGGGAGGAGAGGGGGGACCCGGGCCGCCCCTACCGCGGCCCGGGGAGGAGAGGGGGGACCCGGGCCGCCCCTACCGCGGCCCGGGGAGGAGAGGGGGGACCCGGGCCGCCCCTACCGCGGCCCGGGGAGGAGAGGGGGGACCCGGGCCGCCCCTACCGCGGCCCGGGGAGGGGGGGGAAGCCGGCGCCGCCATTGCTGCGGCCCGGGGAGGGGGGGGGGGAAGCCGGCGCCGCCATTGCTGCGGCCCGGGGAGGGGGGGGGAAGCCGGCGCCGCCATTGCTGCGGCCCAGGGAGGGGGGGGGGAAGCGCGCGCCGCCATTGCTGTGGCCCGGGGAGCCGACGGGAGCCCCGCGCAGCCATTGCCGCGGCTCGGGGAGCCGACGGGGTGCTTTGTCCCCGCCCGCCGCCGCCGCGGCAGGAGCGGGGAAACTCCGTCCCTGCCCGCCGCCGGCGCCACGGGCGCGGGAAAGCTCCGTCCCCACCCGCCGCCGCTGCCGTAGGAGCAGGGGAAGCTCCGTCCCTGCCTGCCACCGCAGGGCAGCGCCGACCCGGGGTGACCGAGCCCAGTGGCAGCGGCGGCCGGCCCCGAGCTGCAGCACCGTGCTGGACCACCTGGCCCCGTCAGCGGCCCCTAGCGGGCCGAGCCTGCACAGCCTTAGCTCAGCCAGTAAACCCCGCCCTCCCGCCGTTCTGTTAATAATTGCACGCGGGTCCTCGCTGCGAACGACAGAGCGGCTTATATTCGTGTGCGGTTTATCTATGGACAAAAACCAAAATATTTGCCAACACCCAGAGATGCGGCTTATAGTCAGTGCGGCTTGTATTCGTGAATTTACTGTACATGTGCGTATACACCAAAAGAAAACGGACACTGAGGAATAAAGTTCTTATGTCTACTATAGATAAAGATATACAGTAATTTCACGAATACAAGCCGCACCAATTTGACCAAAATTTTGGTGGAAACCCGGACGTGCGGCCAATATTCCGGGGCGGCTAATACATTAACAAAATTCTAAATGCTGCCAACACGGAAGTGAGAGCCCGCGGCAGCCCCAAGCCAAGCTGGAGCCCGGCCGGCTCCGGCAGAGGTGGGAAAGCCGGGCAGAGGCGGGGCCAGCAGTGTTGGGGGCGGGCGGCAGAGCCTGAGCCAGCAGGGCGGGGCAGGGAGGGCGGCAGAGCCCGGGCCAGCAGGGCGGGGGAGCCCGGGAGAACTGGGGCTAGCAGTGCAGGGGAGCCCGACTGCATAGGGGAAGATAGCAGAAGCAGGAAGCCCGGCGGCGGGGAAAAGCCCCCTAGAAGCAGGGCTGGCAGTGCACGGGAGCCACATTGCATAGGAGAGG
This sequence comes from Catharus ustulatus, assembly GCF_009819885.2. NCBI lineage: Eukaryota > Metazoa > Chordata > Aves > Passeriformes > Turdidae > Catharus > Catharus ustulatus. The sequence goes on along the minus strand of NC_046224.1, from coordinate 42,191,141 downwards.
ACAGTTGAAGCAGGAAGCCCGGCGAGCAGGGCTGCCCGGCGGCGGGGAAAAGCCCCCTAGAAGCAGGGCTGGCAGTGCACGGGAGCCCAGGGGAACCAGGGCTAGCAGCGTGGGGGAGCCCGGCGGTGCGGCGGCCAGCAGTGCCGGCCAGGGCGAGCCAACATGGCAGCGGCGGTGCAGACGGGAGCGGGGAGCCAGGGAGTCTGGCAGCGGCGGCGGCAGCAGCACCGCCCGCAGGGCAAGCAAACGCAGCAGTGGCAGTGCAGACGGGAGCAGGGAGCCTGGCGGCGGCGGCGGCAGCAACACCGCCCGGCCGGCCCAGCCAAGCCGTAGCGCCGAGCCGGGCCATCCACCCCTATCGGCAACCATGAGCGGGCCGAGCCTGCCTGGCCCCGCCCCGAGCCAGTAAACCCCGCTATGCCGCGATCCTGTTGCTAATTGGCCAATTTGTGAAAGCTGCGCACGGATTCTCGCTACGAACGAAAGTGCGGCTAATATTCGGGGTGCGGCTTATCTATTGACAAAGACAGCAACATTGTCGAGGCACCGGGGGTGCGGCTTATAATCCGTGCGGCTTGTATTCGTGAAACTACTGTACACCTTGGTAGTTACCCAACAGCGGTTAGCACATTTTAAAACTTAGAAAAGTTGCAGCAAAGTAAGTGCTTCTCTCCCACCAAAACTTTGATAAAACAAATGGAAAAACCTCAACAAACACAGGAAGGCTCATTTTTAAGGTAATTTAAACAGTTACTAGACCTGCTATGACTACGTTTTAAATTCAATATTTAACTAAGGAAGTGCTTCCTGATGAAACTGGATCTTCCCTCTCATATATTCAGCATGAACCCATTATACCAAACTGCTGAGGAACACGAGACATAGATTTTTACCTACTTTCTCCATGCTCATGCCCCAGAAGCTCTACAACAGAAAATCAGGGCAGGAAAAAGGCAACGACATGACTGCACTGAACACACAAGTCATTCAGGGGGCCCAAATTCAAAGGAACTTTGTAGTAAGACAGGGATTCCCATGGTGTGTTGGCATTCAGTGGAGAAGCTGTGTTAGGCTTAATACTGTAGGTCCTTGCCTTCATCAGAGCTTCTCAGATTAATCTTTGCCATGTGACCTAGTGAATACATGCACTTTTGTTCCTCTTAAGTTAAGTATAATATACCAACAGTCACAAAACTCAAAACAAAATACTCATGGAAGGTAAGGTCAACAATTCAGAATCATGTAGGACCTAAGTTGCAATTGGGACTTAAAATCTTATTTAAAACTTTAGTATGGAAAATAAAAGACCATACTACTGGGTCAAAAAATAAATATCTTTCCCCCATTCTTGGCTGGTTTTTGTGGGGTTTTTCCCTGCTTGTAAAATTAATATGGGATGTTTGATAACACTTTCACTCTTTCAATTACTTCAAGTCTTGGCAGTACTTCTTACTTAAAACTTGGTGAGAGAAAGCAATCTTTTTTATTTCGCAAGACCATCTCTGCTAGTAGTTGAAATTTGTTTCAAACTCCACTAAACAGAATATAGCCGTGAATTATGGTAAACTCAAAGGATCTTAATTTCAACAACACAGTATTCTATATCCACATTGAGCTTTTAGCTTTTTGTAATAGGAAACAAAAAGACAACTAATATTAAGGAACACTTCAGACTGAAAATTTAAATCTTGCACAACAAAAGTTCTTTCTTTCTGGAAACTTTATAAACCTGATAGAGATGATCGCAAGCTTGAAAATAATTTTTCTTAATTGTAAGATTTATTACAGCAGATGGAGATTAATTATAAGACTTACTGCTTAACTTTTTTTTTTTTAAGTGCTCAAATGATTCTTCTTCCCTTCATAAGTACTTTACTGTTTCACCAAAGTAAATTAGTCAAGGTAGCACAGGAGGTGTTTTTCTTCCCCCCAGGTCTAGCCAAGGTTTTCCTGGTCATACAACTTAATACCTACAATTACAGAGTAAGGACTTTAAAGCAGTGAAAAACCTAACAAAGTAGCTATCTTAATATTTATTGCAACATAACTACTTTGCTGACATCGAATTGCAACACTTTAAACATTCTTAGTTAAAAATCCTTCTTTATTTTAATATGTAAAATAGAAGTGGCTGGTCTTCTCCTCATCATAACACCCAATGGAAGGCCTATATAACACACTAGTAGACTGAATGCATGTGAGTAATTAGCATGTTACTGTATCATACTATATTTAACTCCCATCCACTGTAACAAACATTAAGACATTTCATTTAAGGAGACAATACCACAAACCTGAGTATCCATTCCACCTGAGGCAAATTTTTCGCCACCTTTTGAAAAAGCCACACAAAGTACAGGTCCCTGGAAAAATAAACAGCATATAGTAAAAATAGCTATGACTGTAATCATGGTATTTTAGAGAAAAACACTGATCCCATTACCTAATATAATAAATTTTTCAATTTTAATAAAACTAGGAACAATTTTACAGCAGTGAAATTTCTGAAAAACTTGACTGAAAAGTTAATATTGCATGTTTTCATAAGATGCTATATTACAATTACAACAATCTGTGTTAGGATAAAATAGTGGCATTATCCTTAGTGCCAAATAACATGATTCTGAAAATCAAGTGAATTATTAATGAATTCAGAACATGAGCTTTCACTTAATATCAAGAGTGTAATATTGAGACATAAAAAGCATGGTTACAGGTAAATACTGATGCATTTCCTTAACCACTTGAGACAAGGTGCATTAATACAACACCTTACTGTCCACTAAATTTTACCTGAAAGTTGCAAGAAAAAAGACACAATGGCATAAATATCACTTTCACTTTGTAAAGCTACTGAACAACCTTTTAAGATCTCCATTTAAAGAGGATTATTGTGTATACCTTGTGTCCATGAAGAGTGTAAATAAGTCTTTCTCCTAAGAGGTCCAGAATCTTAAGGGTACCATCAGTAGAAGCAGTGATGAGGTAGTTACCAGAAGGATGGAATGATATACAATTAACCCCTGCTCTGTGAACTGATTTACAGAAGACAATATTCAAAGGCTGTAGATATCTACTAAGAGGATATGTACACTTTATTTCTTTGCTCTTTTCTACTTCCCAAAGAGCTACTTCATTTAAGAGAAAAACAACCAAAGTGCTGGGGTATAGAAGACTCTCCACATTTGCTTAGTTCAGTTCTAAAAATTAAGAGAAGCAAAGAAATAAAAAGGATTCAGATTGGATTCTTAGGGTTGCTAGACAACAAAAAGATACTTACAACAAGTCAATGGACTTGTTTGTCCACTTTCCCCAGTAAAGAATAAAATAACATATTCATAATAAATCACATTTAATTGCAAAGAGTCCCATTATAAAGAAAATAAAACAAACATTGTTTTTACCTTTGAAATGTTGCAGCAGTTTGTTTGTTCGAATATCCCATAGTTTCACTGTGTTATTGGAACCTGCAGAAGCTATACATGTTCCACTTGGGTTGAAATCCACAAAAGTTGCAAATCTAAATATAAATTAATAAAAACAGATTTATGTTGTGTTTCCACAGAAGTATTTAGGTATGTGTATATATATAAAGCCCACAATAGTAACACTGAGCTGCCACAAACTTGTGTGGAACCTAGATGTATGGAAACCCAAATTAGGCATTTCAAGTAACTGAAATAAGCATAAGAAAACAAGATGTGCGTGATAAATCATAATCTCACTTTTGTTGAAAATACTGCACAATTGATCCAAGTCCAACCTTCAGAGTTTGTGCTAGAGTACAAAGCTCCTAGAAGATAGTGCTGCAAAGAGTTTGTAAGCAACAAGTAAAATAATTTTGTCTAAGAACGGAGTATGTAGCTATAATAACATTTTGGACCCAAAAAAGGATGAAGGCAGCCATTAAATCAGCAAAGCACATATACAAGATAAATATTTCACTAACTTGTTAATCAAAACTCTGGATCCAAGGTGTTTAAGAAAACTGCATATAAGTAAAAGCAATTATTTTCTAAATTTACAGTAATTTCACGATTACAAGCTGCACCATTTTGACTAAAATTTTGCTCCCGAACCGGAAGTGCGGCTTACATTCAGGAGCGGTTTATATATGAACAAATTTTGGAAATTTCCCAACCCAGAAGTCCGAGCCAGCTGCGGCCCCAGGCAGCGGGGCAATGAGGGTGCATGAGCAGTGCTGCCAGGCGCCGGGGGGTGCGGCAGCGGCACCAGCTGGGCACGCTGTTTTCCCTCTTCCCGGCGGCACCAGCCAGGCACGCCCCTCTCCCTCCTCCCGGCGGCACGGCCAAGGACGCCCCTCTCCCTCCTCCTGGTGGCACCGGCCGGACACACTGCTCCCCTGCCTCCTGGCGGCAGCGGTGAGCGGGGCTGGGGCTGCTCCCTGGCGGCCACCCTGAGCAGGGCCAAGCCAGTAAACCCCATGATCCCGCGATTCTGTTACTATTCGGCAACTTTGTGAAAGTTGCACACGGATCCTCACTGCTAACAAAAGTGCGGGTAATAATCCGGTGCAGCTTATTTATAGACAAAGACCTCAACGTTGCCAACACCCCGGAAGTGCAGCTTATACTCAGTGTGGCTTGTAATTGTGAAATTACTGTAAATAAGCCTGATCACTGAAGGTAACAAAATATTATTTTCATCAACAACTGGAAAAGCCTTCAAGCTTTCTTCTTGTTGAAGCATTCAATATCAAATAACATTATCAAAATTGAGGGAAAACATGGAAGCATTCCAAAATTCAAGAAAAATCTCAGTTCTGTTTGGATTATCTCTTGATTGCTGGAAAACAGCTGAGTAAGTGCCACCAGTTAACCTCTTGAGAAAACATTATATGAATTATTTTACTTGACACGAGTGGTAGAATTCTGATCTGTTTTCAGATTTAACATATGTTAATTTGTTAAATGTTGGATATTAATAACACAGAACATTACATAAATGCCATTAAAATTACACTATTACATTTTTCCTTTTTTCCTATTTTTTTCTAGAACTTACCCTTCATAATCTGAGAAACTATTAACACAAATTTTATTTCTTGTATCCCAGATGATAACAGATTTGTCCTCACTACAAGACGCTATTAATCTTCCATCAGGTGAAAATCTGGAACACAAAAGCATATACATTACTTAACAACTGATTGTGTTTAGATTAACATTAGAGACATAAGGACATAAGCAGCAAAACACCAGAACCAAGGAAGCCTGTTTGAAATAAGATTGCATAACACTTGAGTTTCTAGTATTTATCATGGACTAATAACAAAAAAAAAAAAAGCTTCTCCCCCTATTCCATTCTGCCCCATTTCACAATCAACTACAATTAAACACAGACATAAGAAAGATGAAGAGAGGGGGTTGGGGGGAAGGTATCAGCAACCTAAGATGCAACTTCAGCAACTTCAGATGACAAAGATTATTACAGAAAACCATAGGTAAAAGGACAAAGCACCCACGGTAGAATCCTGTGTTCAATGTTAACCTACATTTATGTTCTCTGAGTTCTTTCTAAACTTACAAATAGTGAGCAAAACATTCACTATTATTCCTAGACTAGTAGACTAGGTTTTTAAACAGGAAAATTGACTTGTCTATGGCCTCGGGCACACTTATTTCCCTTACTGAGCAAAATGACATTAAAAAACTGTACAAGAACTTTCATATGTAATTTCCTAGAGCTTTCCTTTTACTTTTTAACATTCTGACAGTTTGAAACTTTGTAGGGGTCTGCACTTCACCAGTGTTAAATTCCTTTCTCAGGAGGTTTATATCAGGCCTCTCTTAGCTGCATATTTTCCATTAATATGGAGGAAAAGAAAAAATATAAAAAAAACCAATCTGCCAATAATCTTTTCTTGTCATTGAAAAGTTGCCCTGTCTTCAAAGAGTATGAACCCTAACTTGCAATCCAAAGGCCATTTCTTTTACCCTTTCCAATTATGCAAGCTTAACTTATCTGGATTCATGACCATTCTTTAATGCCATCACTACTCCAAAAATAGTTGGGAAAATTCCTACAATGCATGATATATCTAGACATGAGTGCTGGGAAATTAGTTAATGCAACAAAAAACAAAACAAAACTGGGGAACAGGATACTGACTGAAAATAAATACAGAAGATCCCATTTGTTCTTTAATGTAAAAGAATGAACACAGCAACTTATTTAGTACATACACATATTAACATAGAGCAAGCTTTCATACTTCAGCTAGGAGATCTATACAAAACTTGTGTGCATAAGGTTCATTTATTAAAATTTAATTATTGGTGAGAGATCATTTTTTGTCATTCACAAACTTTTCTTCTCTTATTTCTACCCTGGGATATAAAATCCCCTTTGTTAGCACATCTACTTTACCAAGAGAATAAAAACAACACTTACTTGGCACAGCGAACCCAACCAGTGTGTTGGAATAGGGTAAACAAAAGGCGCTGATGGCTAACACTCCATATTTTTATTAATTTATCATTGGATGCTGAAACTACAGAGCAGCCATCATGGGAGAAGTTCACACTCCGAACAGATGCTGTATGACCTTTCAGTACTGATGATTCTCCATAACTAAGGGGGGGCAAAGAAAATGAAACAAAACCCCAATTATCAAGTCACAAATCACAATTACTTTAAAGAGTTTAAATCCCCATAAAACTCAGTGTTAGCATATTTAGATTCTGACCCAATCAAAAAAGCAATACACAGAGGACAAGTCTTAATGTCACCATTATATTTTTACTTTCTAAAATATTATTAGAATAACATTCTTTAAGTTTCATTTACCAATGACCAATTTTACAGAGCGATGCAATTAAGTAACAGCATTGGCCTTTAGTCTAATTAGCATTTGAAAGAGAAATTTTTTACATAGTAATCTATAAGGCGCTTGAAAGTTCAAGCAACATCAGTCTAAGAGCATAATGAATAACTCGTAATTACTACTACTCAAGAACAGCCTGATAAGTTAATTGAATTTTTTTTCCAAAAAACTCTTTTCTTCATCACTTTTCTCCCCAAAATGAAGTGCAGCCATGCAATCCTAATTAAAATATAATCTTCAAGCCATGAAATTGTGACCTCTGAGTTGTTATATTTTTCTTTTGAAACTACAGAATATTCAGAAAAGAGCAAAGTAATACAGTAAAGAATTGTGCTGCTTCTGGTCCCCAGTCTGTTTCTGTCCAAGCCCAGGCATATGGGAAGGAAAAAGAAACTTGAGTAAAGCCTCCGGTACTCACTCTGCACAATAACAAAACACATACCCAGCATTGCTCAGTTATACTCACATGCAAGGAATCCACAGCCTGACAGTGTGATCATGAGAAGCTGAAGCCAGCACCTGCCCATCTGGCGAGAAGTCTACACTTGTCACTGCTTCTGCATGGCCTTCAAATCTGTAGGCTCTGCACTGCGTCGTCAGCTTCCACAATATAAGCAGCCTATCTACAGAGCAGGTAACTGGTAAGAAGTAAAAGATATTAGGAGTCTGCTCACCGCTCTTATAAAAGTCAGAGCTAATGACTATGGATTTGGATTCACCAGAGAACCTAATGGGTATTACGGGGAGGGAGGAGTTATTAGGTTTTAATGGATACTTAGCCTAAGCAGAAGCCTGGTAGGGAGTAATGGCAACACCAGGTTTTCAGAAGGATGTCACAAGACTGGGAGAAGTAAAGGATAATTCTTAAGAGGAAGCCCTCCCACATGCTAAGCTAACTGGCTTACAAGTACTTTGAAGATACAGAGCAAAATGTTCAAAGCCAAATATCATGCACATCAGTAAGTACGAATCCAGATTTGGTTTTACCAAATCCTAAGAACAACAGACAAATTCTTCAGTAATCTCATTTTGATCTCTGAGATGGAATTTGTCTCAAGCATCAAGTGTTTACCTCCAAAAAAACCATGCCAACTTAAACACAAGACATGAGTGCTAACACTTCAGATATCTACACTTGAGTGAAGATATCGATATATAGTAATTCTATAATCCTATTTAAGTAACAATTTTATAATCCTAACATTTGTCTAGTTCAAGAAAGAACATAAAGTTGTCAGTCTGAAAATAGAAAAAGCACATTTGAGGGTGGGGTTTGTTTGCAGTCATTGTACAGGTGAACTGTACTATCTAAAGGCAAACCTAATTTTTACCAGAGCTTGATCCTTTTTAGGAACCTATAAGAAGCAAAGACAATAAGCTGTTGAATTAAACTGGTACATGTGATTACCTTATTCCTATCATCTTCATCTGTGCTAAATGTTAGTACATAGACATAAATAAAAACAAAGTATTCACACTCCCACCCCTCAGTGGTCAAATTCCTAACCCTAGTAGAGAAAAGAAGGGAGACGAAGAACAGGGGCCTCCTGGAAACTGGAAGAGTACATGAAGAAGACGGCTTTTCTCTTCCCAGTTTCTTTCAAGCAACAACATAGCACAAAGAAATTGAGTTTCCTTGTTATCACATGTCAAGGCAAGCCTCAAACAAAATATTAACATATTAGAATATTAAACTTTAACTATTAAAATCCCTTTATGAATTTGATACAAAGACACTATTTTTATTCCTAAAAGACTAGCTTCTGCTAAAAGATGCGAGACCAGACTATCTCTATGCCAGTATCAACAGCCTATATTTGACAAAGAAATGCAGGATATTTTTCCCCCCACTTCAACTTTTCATAACCCTGTTTTACAGCAGGGTCTTTCTAATTATACTTGAAATAATTACTTTTTCCCCTTTGATTCTGAAAAAGTGTGATCTACAGAGGAGTACAACTAAAAGGAAAAAGTTAAACATAAGCCAAAACAGAATTTGAAAGCATCAGGCTGGAAATGTGAAACAGACAAGATTGATGTCTTCTAAAACAAATCATTGATGAACTACCAAATACCCGTGCTATCTTATGAACTGCACAAAGGCTGTGTAGTTTCTGCTTTCAGTTCTAAAAACAAAGACTAGTATTCTTAGAAAGACGTCAGCACCATTCATCCAGAGCCTGGTTTCTTGCAGCTTGCTATCGCCTAGATGGGCTGTTCCCAGGTAAATGAGACACAAGCAGTTTCTGTGCAACCTCCATGACCATCTTCCTTATTTTCACTCTGGACTCCCTGCTGCCTATGCAATACTTAAATATTGGATTGGAAGCAAAAAAAAAAAGCACAGAAGGTCCTGAAGAATTTTTTTAGGATGTGCCGTAGCACAAATAGGCTGTTGCTCCTCAGAGAATACGTGACATAACCAGAACCATGTTTAGAGGTGAAAGACAATTTGTCCTTGCTATGATCAACTGAAAAATGTAACTAAAAATTCACGCTGAGCTGACTCAAATGTGAAATTTACTCCAGTTTATAACCTGAGTGGTTTCTTTTTTAACATCAACGCTTCTGTACACACCCATGTATAGCAGATACATCACTAGATAATTTGCTTTTCTGCTGATGAGTCATTACAGAATTGAACACCAAAAAATAAAGACTCGCCCTTATGAAAAGGCCATGCTGAGAGATCTACAGCAAAGTGGTGTGCAAATATAGTGGGACCCACAGCTGATCTGTTGGTTAGAGAGGGTTAGTGGACAAGGTTTGTTTTGGGAAGTGTTCTCTGGTTGGGGCTGTTGGCATGGAGACCAGGAGAAGAGGGGAAAGTGAAGATAACTGGGAGAGGTACCCCACAGTTGTGGAGAGTATTTTTGGAAACATCCTGGGAAGAATAGAGGTGGAGAACTTTCCACCAATGAATATTATGCTGACTAATTGTGACCAATGATGAAAATGTAAACTGTCTAAAGGGTATATACAAGATGGTGCATTATTGTAATAAACAGATATTAGCCTTCTGAAGTATAGAGCGCCTTCTGTGTGTCATGCCTGCCCCCCTAGCGACATGCAAACAGATATTTTCATTTCCCACAATAACAAAGTGCTGACTAACAAAGTTGTGCAAAGATCAAAAGAGACAAACTCGGACAGGCTTTAACCGCTCGATGTACATCTCTCAAAATACTGAAGTACCTCCAATAAAATTAATCACTCAGTGCAAGACTTACAGAGCGGATGGAATAGAGTGCACATGATGGGTGTGTGAATATTCAAACTCTACCACTGCCAACAAACCCCCACACGATACAAGAATGCTGCAGCTCTCAATGACATGGTAAAATGTCACAATACAAACACATTTTGCAATGAATTGCAAGATTTCTTACTTGGAGAAAAATAATTATTAATTAAACTTGTCAAAAAAGCCAATCTGGAATTCTAAGTACAGTAGATAAAATACAAAGAATTTTTAATAAATCCCATAAGTTATTGGTAGTTTTTGTTGCATTTTGTTGGCAATTTTGTTGCATATTGGCATTTTTGTATGCATGTACACAAGAGGAAAAGAACTGAGTCAGCACAGTAGCTAACATTTAATTTTCTGGAATTTATTTTTTCAAAAGAAATCCCAAAGTCCTCCACATTTATTCAGTGTTAAGCTTACATTCAATTTTTTTAAGTCACTTAGAATCAGTAGTTTAAAATATATAGAAGCATTCACCAAATCTTCAAAGTCTAACAGAATAGAAAACCATTCAGAGTTTCAGATTTTCCAGAAATCTGTACATACTGAAAAATAATAGGATAGGAGTACTGAAATGGTAAGGTTGTTTGTTTTTTCCTTCCTTCTTTTTCTCTAGTCCCTCCTCCTTTTACTTATGTTTTTTATTCCCATTGGGAAGATTTTAATTTTTTTTTTTTTTTTTTTAGGGCCAGGTCATTTAATGTGAGGGGGTTTTGTATTCTCTCCATTTTGTTTCTAAATAACTCCAAAAGTTGAAAGGGAGGAGGAAGGGTCCAGACACACAGAGAGAATAACTTTTTAAACTCGAAGGCAGATTCACTTATAATTATTGCTTAAATAGATAAGGAACACTTTGAATGTCAGGTTTAACTTGAAGGTATTTCTTTATACAAAAAGCAGTTTTTGCCAAGTGCTAAAAAATTAACTATATAAAATTTGCATAGTCTATATCACACCATTTAATTACTTTCATCTGAAGAAACATGCATTGCACATACTATTTATGATCTGCCACATAGGAGAAGCTAGGCCTTTTTTCTGTCATTTCTATTGAATTTAACAGCCTAGAGCAAACTTTTCACAAAAGCACGTACTTTATACAGTACATAACAACTGGTTGGCTTTTAAAATTTGATAAATGGTTCAGGTCTACAAAAGAATTCCTGCTGCAAAGTGGAATGCAAATTTTCAGGAATGCTTCCCTTATGTAGTAAAAAGTTCCCTTACTTTTTTTTTAAACAAACAAACAAAAAACCCAACAAAACAAAAAAAACTCAGGGGAAAAAAAGGAAGATAGAAAAGGGAAAAAAATCAAATTGCAAGTAACTGCCTAAAAATAAATTAAAATCTTACAAGAATCCATGCCACACAGTGGCAAGCATTTTTAGCATGATTCAATGCTGCATTCCAAGCTCCAAATTTTCTTTTGTTCACTTTCTATCTTAACCTACTCCCACCCAAACCTCTCAAAGCTTTCAAGTCACTAAGATTCAAGAATATGTCCTAACTTACTCTTACTTTATTTTTAGCAACAGTTCAACTACATTAAGTCTCACTTGTCCCTTTTTAACCCTTCTACCTACTAACACCTGTAGCAAATACACATCCCCTACATTCCTCAAGCTTCCAGATTCCTAGTGCTCACCAGCTTAAGTTTCTACCTACCAGCCCCATGTAAAGACTTACTACTCTGTGGCTACTGAAGAACATTTATCACTTCAGTGAAAGTAATCAAAACAGCTGGAATGGCCAACACATTAAGAAAAGTGTTCAACTTAAAACTTATGAAACTAAAATACGAACACAAGATTTTTTCAAGTACACAATATATCTACCACACTACTATCTATAATCACAATCAAAACAGATTAGTGACATGATTCAAGAATCAGTATTCTTCAAAAACTCAGCATAACAGAAAAAAAATTCTAAATAAGTAATTCTGCGGACCACCTTACCAACAAATCTGTTTCCTGCAAGCTGTTTTTTGTCTTTTCAACTCCCCTCATGAAGTTCTGACGAACTTCAGCTTCCCAGCCTTACTCAAGGTCTCCAGTGGTATTGTTTTGACTAGAAAGAGGTAGCTTATGCTACATTATTTCTCTTCCTAGGGCTGACCCATGCCAGCTGTTGCCAAAACACAAAAAAAAAAACCAGTCCAGATGTTCCTCTGTGTTACTTTCCTCTCCCCGCTGACCAAATGAAAAAAAACCAAAAAACAAACAACAAAAAACCCAAACATGGTCTAGATCACATAACTTTTGTGTCCCTAGGATGTGGCATGAACATGAAAAAGCTTACATAGAGCCAATGTATACCTTAAATATATAGCTAATAAACAGCAGTAGCTAAGGCAATTTTGTGGTTTCTTTCCTTCCCCAGTCCCTTTAAACAAAAGTCATCCCTATTTCTTCCATTTGTGATATTACCAGCACGTCTTTGGTTCCACTGCTACCACACTCTCCTCTAAATGCATGAGAGCTCCTGACTAAGCTCCATGGGGTAAGATTTTTACAATAGGTACAAGACTGCAAAGCAGTGCCGAAGCCCTTCTAGTAAATAAACTTCCTGCTCTTTTATATAATATAGTACCCTTAACAGCATGTACCTTCCCAGAAAAAAGTAAACTATTACAAGGCTTAGATTGGACTTTCCTCATCAATGTACATTCAATAACATGCTACTGTAGCATTACTTAGGGTGTTAGATACATATTTTATAATGTATCTGCAACGTAGGTCAGCGAACACCACTGCGAGAACCTTAACTTTTACTTCTCTAAGTAAAAATTTTTTGATTACATGCAACATTATCTTGCAGGATTACTGCATAATTTTAAGATGAAAAAAATTCCTCTTCAGTCCACTCAGAAGCCTTTGTTTTACCATTGTCAAGATTGAGCAAAGAAATAATGGATCAAAATTTTACAAAAATAAAAGGCATTAGATGCCCTAATCATGTTTTAGAACCCAAAACCCCTGCACTGAACTATCAACTTTTGCTTTCCATACAGTTCATCACAGTAGACAGTTTCTACACCACTACAGACACATCTGAAACATTCCAAGGTGTTCAACCAAACATTGCTATCGGCTCACATGTGTGAAAAGCTCAGAGAGCTTTCAGAGTCCATTCAATTCATACCCTCAGCAGTGATTATTTCTCAAATTTCCAAATCTGATTTTTATCTCCAGCATTACAAGTTCTCATTTGCACATCAGCATGCCCCTCGGTCGTACGATAAGCGGTAAGGCACTTCCCCGAATGAGGATGATAAATAGTCCCATCTTCTTTGAAGTGCCAGACAATAATTTCTGGGATAGGAGATCCATCTTTTGGGCAGCTCCTCATACCTACAAAGTCTTCCCGCTCAGGGACTTCAGCACACAGCTCAGTTACAGAGTTAAATCTAATCTCCTGATTTGATGTATATTCAAAAAATTGGTTGCCTCCCTGGCCATGGCAGCCAAAGAGAGAAAGGTGAGAGCCGGTAGGATTATGTTCCTGTAAGACATAGTCAAGGCACTCTGAAGGTATTCCTGTGCTGCGGATAGCACCGTGCCAGCCAGGACGATCTTCTGGTACGTGCAACTCAGCAAATATGTTTTTTAAATACCAGTGAAAACTCTTGCATTTCAAACGCTCTCTAAGAATCTTTCTTTCAGAAATGTCTCCATAGTTTTCTTTCCTTGCTGAAGGATTTCTGTTGTAAAAGTGATTTTTGAACTCATCCATCCATACCTCAGCAGCACGTGCTGTGTTCTGAAGGAAATTTGGTCTAGCATAGGGCGCACGCTTTGGAAACACATGGCCCACGTGGGAGCACGGATGAATTTCCAACATGCCTCCACACTGCCAAACCCTAAATGATAATTCTAAGTTCTCCCCTCCCCAAACATCCATTCCTGTATCATAGGTTCCCAGGTACTCAAAATACTTTTTGCTGACAGCAAACAAGCCACCAGCCATAGTTGGGGATCTGATTGGGTCGGTTTCAGATTTGCGCCTGAGACGTTCGTGTTTAGGCACCGAGTGCCACTGGAACGTCAGCCGCCAGTCAAACCCCCCAATCATGGGCTCTGCTGTTTGCATGTAGTACTCAAATGTTTTCCAGTCAATGGTGTCAATGACAGGACAAACAATAACAGTCTCATTCTCAGCAATCCTCTCGAGCAGTGGTTCCAGCCAGCCGGAAACACACTCACAGTGACAATCCAGGAATGTGAGAACATCACCAGTAGCAAAGGTAGCACCAATTAAGCGTGCACGAACCAATCCTTCTCGTTTGTTGGTTCTTATCAAGCGAACTCTTTTCAGACTGCTTATATACTTTTCGAGTTCAGCCTTCAAATACACTTTATCACTCAGGTCGTCCACCAGTATAATTTCTTTAAGAAGCACTGAAGGTGATGTTTCAAGAACACTATGTATAGTCCGCAGCAGAGTTGACCAGGCTTCATTGTAGAAAGCAATTATAACAGATGTCGTGGGCAGTCTTCTGTAGTTGTAAGATTTAGCTTTACAACCACTCAGTCGATTATCTTCAATGTGCCGGTGAAGAGAAATTTTATCACTTAAATAAATATTTATTGCATACTTCTCAATCAGCTCTTCTTCCTGTTTCTTTTCCTCAGGACTCAGCTGTGGGCGAGAGGGTTTACCCCATTCTCCTGGAGCATAAGGATCGGGTGGGGGTTTGTCATAAACTGGACGAGCCAAATCGACAGCTGCTTCTGCTCCGTCAGAAAAGCGCCTCTCCCATTTCCCTTTAGTGATGCTCTTGCCGGCGAGGGAGGCACCGAAGGAAGAAACCGACAGCTCGACCACAAAGTAAGCGATCATTAAGAAGCCGAGGAACACGCAGCTTTTGCGAACCCACGTCCATCTTCTCGCCAGACGGATCCTCATCTTAGGTAGCTAAAAGCAACTCCTTAGCAGAGAGGGGTCCGTGAACTCCTGCCGGCTCTCCCCGCGCCCCCGGGCCCGAGGGGGCTGCAGGCACTCGCAGCCTCGGGCTCAGGCCGCCGGCAGAGTGTGCAGCCAGCACCTCCGTGCGGGCCCGGCAGATTCCCGGGGGACCGCGGGGGAGCGGGGCGGCAGCGGAGGCACGGAGCACCCCCTGCCCCTCCGGCCTCGGCGCTCCCCTCACTTACTTCCTCCTCCTCCTCCTCTCTCTCCGCGGGACAAACCCCTCCTCCCGCCTTGTGGTTTGCTCAAAAAGTTGTCGCTTAAGGAAGGGGCAGAGACTCCTTAGTCCGCCCGAAGGCGCGGGAGCCCGCCCCGCCTCCGCGGCCGGACCTGCGCCCGGAACCCGGCCCGGCGGCTCCGGGGAGGGAAAGAGGGAGGAGGGAGCGGGCTGCCCCGCCCGGAAAGCAAACGGCGCCCGGCCCCGCACTCACCCAGCCCCGCCGCGTTCGCGTCGAAGGCGACGCCCGTCACCGCCGCCGTGTGGCCGTGGAAAGGCCGGATCAGGATGGGGTCCTCCTGGGGAGAGGGTGCGCACCGTCAGGCTGCGGGCGGGGGCGGCCGCGCTCGCCCTGCCCTCCCCCGCCCCTCAGGGGCCGCTAACGCCCCGCGCGCGGTGGGAGCTGCCGGTCCCGACGTCCGGAGCGTTTCCACCAGCGGGGGCAGCGGCGGCGGCCGCGGCCGGGCAGCGCTCGGCGCCGGGCGATACCCGCCGGCCGCGGCTCGCTTGGCCCGCCGTCCTGGCTGCCGTGGCCGTCGCCGGGGGCCAGGGCCGAGCCCTTACCAGCGGGGAGGCCATGGGCGGAGCGGCCCGTGAGAGCCCCGCGCTCCGGGCGCGGCCGGCCGAGCCCCCGATTCATCCGCCGCGCCAAGAGCGCCGCTCCCCATCCGCCCATGCGCGGCCGCGGGGCGGGGCCGAGCCGCGCGCCCCGTGCGCCCGCCGCCCTTAAAGCCGGAGCGGCCCGGCCCGGCGGTGGCTTCCCTGGCAGGATGGGGGCATTTAACCCTCCAACTCTGTCCGGCAGTCGGGACAGGGCGGCTATGGGTTATGGGGGAGCACGGGTCAGCGGAGCCGCAGACTCCCCGAGTGGGATCCCCAGTGGGATGCTCGGCTAGCGGAAGGTCTGGCCACTGTTACCTCGTTTTTGTGACTTACAAGTTCATGCAGGGCAGCTGTGTTAAAAACCTCAGATTGATTTTGTATTAAGCTACCTTAGGTAGTTTGCCGTCTTGTCTTCTTTTTCTTTAGCTGTTTCTTCTTTTGGTCAGACTTGCGAGATTCCCAAGTTGGCCCTTGCGTCTGTATCATACAGAGTGGTGTTTTAATGCTCTAAAAACCTACACCTACCTTAAACAAAAATTAAGAAAGCCCCAACGCTGCAACGTTGCTGTTAGTATTGCGTGAATGTTTATACAGCTTCATGGAAAGCTAGGAGAGGGAACCAACCTCCCTGGAAAAGTACTGCTCCCATAGCCGTGTTAGTAAAAACAGGGTTGACTGCAATTAGCAAAAAGGGCTGCGATGTCAAAGCTGTCATTCGATATGCGAGTGTTCCTGAAGAAACAACTCGTACTGCAATTACCCTTTCTTTCTTTTTTAAATCCAGTCTGCCTTTTACTGGTTGTTCTGACATTAAACTTTTACATCTACAGAATCAGGTCAGTAATTAGGCCAACATATAAGAATTGTCACTTATAGGACAGTTCCAATAAATTGTGTTTAACCATGAAATGCACATTTAAAATAATAACTTTGGAAGTGGCGAAAAAAGTAGAATTATCACAAGTATATAAGGCAGTTTCCATTAAAATCTACCAGCACTCCTCACACTGAGGTTATGTAGGCTGATAATTTGCCTTTTTTGACTTCACAATATGAAACACTTAAAAATATAAGTGTGGAATGAAACACATTGACTTGGACCCAGCAAAAGCTACAGGTTTTTGCCATTATTTGTTTTTGATTTGGCTTATTGATGGAATTTTGTTTTGGTGGTTTGGTTTGGTTTTTTTTCCTTCTACACAGCTCACACTCCCATCCTTTTGTTTTAGTCTCTGTGATTTAGATCAAAAAGTAAAATGTAGCATTTTAAAAAGTTGGTAATGATAAGACTTAAATGTTCTGCACTCTACCCCACTGCAGGAACAGTAAGTTAACTGGTTAAACTTCAATTGACCTCTTCACCATTATTAAAGTCTTCCAGCATTTCTCATTTTTTTTTCCAACTGTCTTCTTTCTGCCAGGTTTTTTTCAGCTGTGAATAATGTCTCATCAGGGAGACTACATTTAGATTGTATCCCTCGGGGCTAGTACCAAAGTTTGTGTGATCTTAATTTATTCTGCATCTTCTCATCTCCTGATTGAGAGAAAGCACCATCTCTGCTGCTTTAATTGTGTGCTGCATATTTTTGATATTTCTTGTACCTTGTGTATTTGGGTTTGGATCTGTTCTGGAAGCTTTTAAAATCCAGTGGTCAAAAAAATGTTACCTTTTTTAGAAACTGGACTGAATGGCAATTCCCAGTCCTACTGAATCCTTTTCCCTTCTTTAGAACTGCTATGCTTTCAGCAGCTCAGTATATTTTACTAATTTGGGTATGTTAGCAATAAATGGGAATGGCTACCTGCCCACAAAATTCCTGGACTGTAAACTGCCAGGTGATAGGCATAAAGCAAAGGAAGGGCTGTGATTTTGGAGAGGAGGAGGGTGGCGTCCCTCTTTCTACAAACTGATAG
Organism: Catharus ustulatus; assembly: GCF_009819885.2. Classification (NCBI taxonomy): domain Eukaryota; kingdom Metazoa; phylum Chordata; class Aves; order Passeriformes; family Turdidae; genus Catharus; species Catharus ustulatus. The sequence goes on along the minus strand of NC_046224.1, from coordinate 42,173,345 downwards.
ATGAGTGTTTCTCAAATTGTGGGGCTTACAGAGTTAGTTTCTTGCTATTTCTCCTCATCTGAGAGGACTCCCAAATGCTCTTAGTAAGCAAAGTATTCCTTTACTGCAGTCATGTAATTAGCTATAGTAACTGTAGTTATAAAGCTGGCAGGTAATAGTTTTTATGATGATTATGTTCCCTCATTATGTGTGATTAGTATGTATAGATTTTATTTTTAGAATTATTTTAAGATTATTGTAACTCCTAGTAATACAATTGTAAACTGGCATTGTCTTTTTAAGGTTGTGGTATGCAAGAGCAATTTACTGTAATAAGTTGTTGTGCACTGTGATGACAATGATAAATGGTGCCTCAGAAAATATGTTCCAAGCATCATGTGTCAGCAGGCTGCTGTTTCAGCAGCTATGGAGACTTTTTTTTCTCAGGCACGGTGGTAAGGTAGTGTAGGTCCAAACAAAAATTGTATCTAGAGAAGAATACTTCAAGATGGTAATTCCAGGCTTGTGGTGACTGTATGGTCACTGCAGGAAAAGAATTAGTAAAAGGATGTGTAGAATTCAAGGACACATGGACAAATATGATAACTTCAGTACATGTATGCTGCAATGCCCACATTAGTTACACTAATTGCAAATGGTTTAGTAATGATAATAATAGAGGTAAAACAATACATGAGACTAGGAGCAAATATACTAGCAATATAGTAGTCCACCAAAAATTGTTTCATGTCTAAAATGAGGTATTTTAACTTAGTGTTAATCCTACTTTAAAATAAAACTAGGAGCTCCAGCTGTAACTATGTGGGATCCTATTGGGAGCACTGTGTTAGCAGCAGAGCTGTCCAGGCTGCTGAGAGGCCTCAGGAGGTCACACTCTGTCACTAGAGGGGAGTGTGATATCTGCTTTGCCAACGTGGTGTTGGATATTCATCCGTCTACACGCAGGAAGAGAATGTAGTACAAGGGCACAAAGATTTAATTTCAGGCTGTCTTGCAGTTATGGAACCATTATACCTTATGATCTTTCCAACCTCTGATCCTACATTTTTTTCTCCTCCATCAAAATGGTTATGAAAATAAAATAAATATTAAACCTATAAACTAACTTGTGAAGTAGTGTTTGTTTTCTGCTTCTGTTGAAATTTTGTTTTAGGGTCTATAGTATTTAATATCTTTACTAATGGCGTAGATAGTGGGATTGAGTGTACCTTCAGGAAGTTTGTGGGTGACACCAAGCTGAGTGGTTCAATCAATATAGGGGAAGGGATGCCATCCAGAGGACCTTGACAGGCTTGAGGAGTTAACATGTACAAACATCCTGAAGTTTAAAACTACCCTGTACCTGGCTTGAGGCAATACCCAATATCAGTACAGACTGAGGGATGAATGGAGTGAAAGCAGTGGGGAAGGTGCTGGGATTACCCATGGATGAGAAGCTGGGCAGCACCCAGCAATGTGCACTCCCAGCCCAGAAAGCCAAATGTGCCCTGGGCTGCATCGAAAATCAGGTGACCACTGGATCAAGCAGGGTGACTCTCCCCCTCTGCTCTGCTCACATGTGACCCCTCCTGGAGTGCTGTGTCCAACTCTAGGGCACCCAACATAAGGAGGACATGGACCTGTTGGAGCAGGTCCAGAGGAGGGCCACAAAAATAATGAGTGATCTATTCATGCTTATAGATGCTTGAGATTTTTTTCCTTTTTCAGTGTACGGATTGTATTTGAAGGATAAATAAGAGAACTTATCTCTTATTACTGATGCCTGAAGGGAAACACGTGTGAATGAAAACTGCATAATTCAAGACCAGCACTTTAAAACAAATAACCATCTGGATAAGGAACTGAGAGTGACAATTACTCTGCCAAAGAACCTGGAGTCATTAGAATTTGTATAAAAGTGGGTGTGTTATACAAAGGTCCTTTTTTGTTTGTTCCTTTTAATTAGATGCTTTTGTGTAAAAGATACATATCTTTATAATGACTATGGGGATTAAATCCCTAATGTTCCTCCCTTATTAGCCAAACAGCACAATAAAAACACTGGCAGAGTAATATGCAGCATGCTTTGAGCTGCATATAAGTCTCTTGGCTTACCTTAAATGTCAGACTATAACTCCTGCCCTCTATAATGTATATGCATTATTTGAATCTCAGAAAGTTTGCAGTGACTGATTGTTTTTTGGATAATGGAACAGGTCTCACTATGAAATTTTTTGGGATAATCCCATGATGGTGTTTTGTATCAGTAGCATCACTATGTGGATGAATACCCTTGTGCAATTCCAAATTTAAAGACCATCTTCCTTTTGTTTCCTAATGTTTTAACGGATGATCAATGCCACTAAGGTTTCCTGCTTTGCCAGTAACATGGGTATGTTGGTAAATATATTTTATTGATACACTTGCATCCAGACTTTCTAAAAATAAGTAAAGCATGGGGTTTTTTTCTAAATACATGTATAGTATGGTGTCTCTTTGGCAGACAATACCTGAAATTCTGTTGTGATGCAAAATTCAATGTATTGGAACCAAGTTGCTTTCACAAATTGTTTAGTAATGTGCAGTTAAAAATCAAGAACTATTCCTGTGTCTGAGTTTGTGAGAGCTATAACAATTTGGGAAGAATTTAGTACACCATAGCAAAGGTTAGTACAAATTTATTAATGCTTCAGAAGATGCTATATAGAATGACTTAGAGCATCTTAATTTAGTACATCTTACAACAGGATAATTCATCTGCTATAATATGGATGCTATTTGCAAAGGTGAATGAAGGAAAACTGGTGAATTGTATAGAGATGCCTAATTTGGTAAACTATATCTTTAGATATGTACTACAAGGCGACGTTTCACCTAAAGGTGGATGATTAGGGCATACAATAAACTGGAACAAGGAATCTAGAATAAGAAATCTAACTAGAAAAATGAGCACTTGATATCAGGGCTCACCTGAATTTTCAGGAAGAAATGTAACTGGCCAAGTGGAATGATATTATGCATGTTTATAGGTAATTTAAGCAAGTGGCCTTAAAAAAACAAACAAACAAAAAAAACCCCAACCAAACACAAAAAAAATATAACCTCTTGTAACTCCATAACTCTGAATTTTATTTATACATTATTTTCAGGGGTAAGTATTCACTGGAAGCACACTAGTAATTTCTTGGAGTACTGAAATAAGGATTGTGAGCTAGACATTAATCCTGTTTCTGATTTTTCTATAATCCTCCAGACAATTAGTTTCTTTAGAATGCACATTTTCAACAGCAGTCTTCCAATAGCAGTAAAGCTAAAATAAGTGCTTGAAAGCAATGTCTGCAACTGCCAGGTACAAAGTAAGACAAATGATAACAATTGTAATTACAAAAACAAGTGAGGTAAAGCAATATGCCACGATTATTAGAAAATAAGGAACCTAATGGTGCTTGAACAACTGCAGCTCCAACATCATTAATGTTAATTTCTTCTGCTAATTGCTTTCTGAAGGGTGAGTTCTGACCCCCCAGGGACTCCAGGTGCTTAGCACAGGGCTTTGCTCTATACATTTGTTTGACAATGTCATAGTGCAAGTCTCCCAGCTCCACACCACCCATGCATCCTCTCAAAGGATCCTTGACTCTGTACCTCATGACTGGTCCAGAAATTACTTGGGCACCGGTTTAGGAGTCTCACTGCTCTCTCCTCTGCTGCTCCTTTGTGGCATCTATCTAAGAGCCACGAGTTTATTTTACCAGGGCTGAACCAGACTTCTATTAGTATGTTTAAAAGATCTAGGAGACACTGATTCTCTTAGGTTAGCTACTCATCCAGTGAGACAGGAGTCAGGCAGCAGTGGCAGCTGCTTCATTTCAGGATAGTTGCAGAGAAGATGTGGAAGAGAGACAACATTGCAAATTACGTCTTCATTCATCACTACTTTACCAAAGTAGGGCAGGGGCTTGTGTCTGAACAAGGAAAACCTGCATCTGTACTCTTTTTTTTTTTCTCTTTTTTTTTTTTCTGTTGCAGCACTGGTTACTTTGGCAGGAAGAACTTTCCAGCATGACAGTTGGCAAACCCACAACATGATGGACTGCCACAGATGCTTCCTGCTGCTACCATATAGATTTTCTCTTGAATATTACTTGTGTGGCTGATGCACAAAGAAAATGGAGTGGTAGTAGTTTCAGACTTTCTTGCTTTATTATTAAATACAGTAATTTCACGATTATAAGCCGCACTGAGTATAAGCCGCACTTCTGGGTTTCAGCAACTTTTTGTTTTTTGTCCATATATAAGCCGCACCTGATTATAAGCCGCACGTTACAATACAGAGTGTGATAAAAGGTATCTATTCTATCACCATCTGTTGAGGGTGGGGGCAGTGATCCTTATCTCCATGGCAGATATTCTGCTAATGGGCCATCCATTGAAACCAGGCAGGGCATTGTTCTTTATCTTTTCACAACCCATCCTTCCTCCAGCGAGTCATTTTCTGCTCATGGCCATTGAGTCCCACTGTGTGACTGATAAAATTACTGCATCCCATTGGGAGTTGCTCCAGCCAGGGGGAAGAGCCCAACATTTCTTACCCAAATAAAAACAGAGGCTTTGGGACACTAAGGTAGCCCCTTTTCTCCACTGGACTCCAGAGGAAAACCGGATTTCTCCACATCACCACTGGAGCTTTAGAGGGAAACTGCACCTTGTACAGGAGCACTGCTCCAACTGAGCCACATCTGTCACTGCAGGAGGATGCAGCCACCATTTAATGGGACTGCTACCAACACCCTGCCTGACGGTGTCAGGTTGTACTCTGACTTTGTCAGGGTTTGGGGTTTGTTTCTTTGTAGTACTGTATTTCTATTTTAATTTCCCTAGAAAAGAACTGTTATTCCTAATTCCCATATTTTTGCCTGAAAGCCCCTTGATTTCCAAATTATAATAATTTGGAGAGAGGGAGTTTACATTCTCCATTTCAAAGAGAAATTCCTGCCTTTCTCAGCAGACACTTGTCCTCCAAACTAAAGCAGCAACTTTTTGGTCTTTGTCTGTATATAAGCCGCATCCGATTATAAGCTGCACTTTGGGTTCGGACCAAAATTTTAGTCAAAATGGTGCGGCTTATAATCGTGAATTTACTGTACATTGTTCTGCTTGTGTGTCTGTATCAAGTACAAAAGCTGCCACCACAGATGAGATAGCTAGACACTTGTCTGATTCCAAAATGACTGGTGGTGTTACATCTTATCAAATCATGCTTATAAAATGGTAAAAATCTAATCAACAGGCAGGCCCTATTCCACTGGTGAGGCATGCACATATTGTGGGTCATCCAAACTGCAAATACCTTACCCATTCCATGCATTATTTTTTAAAACTCCCTTTCCTCTCTTGCAGGAAGGCTGTATACATACATAGCTGTATGTGTGTCATCTTGTGTCAAACCTTTTCTAATATTATGAAATTTTATGCTGCTCTGAGCATAATGACATTATATTTCAGGGAAGGATAACTCCTGAATGGCTGAACAAGCCACATACGATAGAGTAGCGTGAAGCAGAAGGAGGCACCTGCTTGGTATCACAAAATGAAGCCAGGAAGAATGCCCCCCATTTTCTCATTCAAACAAGTTTTCAAAAAGCCCCTCAGGCTTCCAGTAGCATACTGTTGTATCACAGAATGTTACCTGTTTTTATCATCTTACACATTACTAATTGCAAGGCTGCAGCATATGGACACACTATATACAGAATCTCCATCACAATCCAGTTGCAATTCTCCAGGGTGTTTTACAGGGGCAATTAGCAATACAGGTACTATGGAGACTGGTCCTAGCTGCAGGGCCACACAGCAGACAACATATGCAGCAAATTGCTGTAATTCCCTTTCAAAGTTACAAGGAATACCTGGATGCCACAACTTTTGCAGGTGCAGTTGTAGGAATTGCTGAGGAAGGATGGTGTGGTGGCTTCTGCCCTTTCAGAACAAATCCAGGTAGTTTTCCATCAATATGCTGTAAGGCTGCAACCTAACAAGTGTTTTCACACCATACAATCTTTCTCATGTAAATTCAGGCTAAAATGATCAGAAGGAAGCCTGTTGGAGATGAGAACTCTAACTTAGTCTGTGTGATCTTTGTATTTTTTTCCCCTAATTCTTACTTAGAAATTATTTGCTAGCTACTTTCACTCTAGTTTTAGAGACTTCATCTTTAAGGTTTGTATTTTGAAAAACATAGCCTGTCATTAGTATAAGCAGCTTATTTTTGCATCCATAAAACAGATACTGCTTTTAGAATTTCCCAGCTGTTGCCAGAAAAGGGTCTTACATGATTGCTACAAGAGCTGCCTTCAAGATCACTCCTGCTGCAAGGAAGTTTTCCTGCCTTAGTATTCAATTTAATCATGAAACTTTGTCTTCACCAAAAATATACGAATACTTGCAGATAAGCACATTTTACTGTGACACACAACTTAATTATGTTATCCATGTTTAATTTTTGTATTTTAAATAAAAAACACTAGATTAAGTTTCTTACATCAGTTTACCAAGAACAGTTGGTATTCTAGTTTTGTTATGCTCCCTCACACCTATCATCACTTATGTGAAATCCTAGAGTGATCCATAGCAGTTGTCAAATTGTGGTATTCAGATTCACAGCACAGATCATTGTTGGTTCTTCTCCCAACCAAAACAAGAAGGAAAGGTGACTGAAATACTCTAGAGGGCATAGTCTGTAGTGCTCCTGACATTAGTGCCTCAAGCTGGATAAATCTGCTTTAAAACACAAGCTTTTTAATTTGTGTATTCATGTTTTTTGCTCTTCTTACTCCTATCCTGTTACCCTGCTTTTCTTCCCCAAAAGTTTTCAAAAACCTCGTTGCTCATAGGTTTCCTTCCACTCCCCCCTTTCAATTCCTACTTACTTCATCTACAGTGCCTTAGTTGTTATTCTTCGAGCTCTAGACTGGGCAGCAGGAGTCACAGGGGGAGCATGTCTGTGCTGGAGTTTTTGCTGTGCAGAGAACACCGCACAGCACCCACCTGCAGCAGCAGTTTACCCAGAAATCATTCCGGTGTGGTGGACCACACTGTCACAGAAGCTGTTGAAATGGCACAGGGGAGGGAACGCTGCAGGAAGAGAGGAGTGGTAGCCTGGGTCAGCATCACACACTGCAGCCCCACTCTGTGAAAGGCTGGGTTGCAACCCAATCACATCCCTGCAATGAGGCAGAGCAGTTTGCTTATAAAAGCTACAGTTTTGCAGGAATGCCAACAAGGCTGACAGTATAGATACTTATAAATTGAACTTGTCTGTGCTCCTTGCTGGGATAACAAAAGAGATCCCCAACATCACGAGATCCTCCTTGACAGATGTCAAAGCTTGTTCAAAAGTTTGGAGATGGTAGATCAACAGACATGAAGAAAAAATTTACAAATTTCCTTCTTAGAAATGGCTAAGCCCTTTCATTTCATAATACAAAAGCAAACCACTTGAGTTGAATAATTTTATTAGGGTGCATAGTACCTAAATAGATTTTTCCATGAACTTTCCACTAAGGCCTGATTTCTGAGTTACAACACAATCATCAAGACTTGTAAGACTAAGACAAGGCAAGAAAGCCACGGGAGCACTTCTGTTTTATTTGGCAATATCCCAAATGTAGTCAGTTTGGAAATAGCTATCTATAGCTTAACTGTTGGACTTGGATTGATTTCAAGTGTGATGTTTCAAATTGGGTATATGATAGCATGCATGAGTGTATTTCAGTCTTTTTGACAATGATTGTCAGAGATGAAGCATGACCTTGAAAAACAAACACTGAGGGGGTCTATTGGTTGTGCTGATTGCCTTTGGGGACAGTAATGAAGAAAACCAATGGAAAATAATTTTCTCAAGTGGTATTTTATCAGCTCACACTCCTCATCCAGTGATCAAAAAGCCTGTATCACTTCTTCATTCAAATATGTAAAATGCTGATTGTGTTGATTGGTATCAAGATGACACTTGATCATTTAGTTGATATTCAGACTTGGACTGTTTATGGTACTTTTGAAAAAGACTGCTGTCAGTGAGATTTAAAGCTATAATAATTGTATTCAAGTGCTGACATGCCTATAGAATTGTCTGGGCCTACCAAGCATTTTAAAAATGGCCACTCGATAATTTAACCTCCTGTTATCTTTTATTGAATCATGAAGACTTTTGAAATGAAACATGCTTCAATATATTGACTCTAATGAAAATTCTTAAGATTTCTGCACTTTTGAGGTAGAGAGCCATTACACAGCATATTGGAAGTTAGTGTTGTAGGCACTTCCCCACATCCTCTAAACACACTTGTTTTAAATGTGCTTTAGTTTCAAAAGGAATGTGTTATTTCTAACAAAAAAAGACTATGTTTCTCTTTTGCAGAAACTCAGCTATTTTTTTAATAGTTAGAATGTCAAATTTTGGGTTGAATCATCTCATTACTATAACATTTGATCAGCCAGGCAGCTAGTTTTACTATGCAGGTTATGCGTGGACTCTGAAACTTTTTCCGATTACAACATTTTCAAGATCAGAATGGCAGTTTTGTAATGTCTTCCTACATTAGCATTGAAGTTTTATAGTCAGTTATGTGAGAACCAATAAAAAGAGAATCCAACTCTGCTATAACACTAAGTTCTTTAAGTGTAGCAAAATATTTCTGCAAGTCAAGGCAGAAGAAGGGGATATTTGTATGCAACATCAGAACTGATATGGCATTTCATTTAATTTCACCAGTACTTTGCTCAACTAAATAAAAGCCTGTAACACCACCACTCAGTGAACTATGGTAAGGAGAAAAGTCAGATTCTCAATTCCACGTAAATTGTAGTCTTCCATGACTAAAAACATACTTTTCCATGCTTTTTGTCTTGATCCATTAGAATAATATAAATTTCATTAACTTTTTACGCCTGCAAGAGAACCTTTTAATAGGAGCTGATCTTAAACACTTGAAACCAGAAAAAAAAAAAAGTAACTTTGAGAAAAAGGATCATATTTTCCTTAGAGTCCTAAATAGACAGCAGGGCAATGAAACCGCACAAATCTTCAAATAAGCTAATTTTCCTTAGAATCAGCTACAATTTTTGTTCTTTCTACACATGAAAGAGGCAAATAACAGAATGAGAAATCCTCTCCTTGAGAAGCTGATTTCCACACGTCTGCAGCTTTCTAGAGATCATGTTAGAATCTGTTGGCTTTCCTATGAACTATAGACAGCCAATCATCTTTCAAACAGGTTTACTAGAGCAGAAGTGATCCAAGCTCTGCTATCACAGTAAGCAAATACCAGCAAGTCTTTGATCAGGACAGTTTAAGAAAAGAGAAAAAAAATAGTTGCTTTCTTGCTTTGCCTCAGGTTTGATTGTTCCAGTGACTTTATTGAATTCCATCTATGTATAGAAATAATATCCATAAGGATAATGAAGAAACTCAGTGGAATTACACCTTCTGCTCAAGAAATTCAGGATCAGAGAATTACTGAGGTTGGCAAGGGCCTCTGCAGGTTATCTACTCCAAACCCCTGCTGAAAGCAGCATCAGCTACAGCAGGTTTGCTCAGGGCTGTGTCTAGATGAGTTCTGAGTGTCTCCAAGGATGAAGATTCCCTAGAACCTGTTTGTTTTCATGTGTTCAGGCAGTTTCACTTTTGACTGGCTGGGAAAATGAGAAGCTAATTTCTTATAATGGCATCAATTTAGCTATATTCAGCTAAGACATGATGGGCTTTATAGAATCTTTATGGGCTAAGTAACCAGCCAAGCTATTCTGGTGATATTTGGCCTGAAAATTCTTTTGGGCTTAAAAACTTTGTAATGAAATTCATACTGTTGTTTTGTTGTTTTTCTAATTGGGAAAAAAACTGTCTGTCTCTCTTTAATTCTTTATTTTTCCAAAGCTAGTTCTTTCCACAGATCTTGTTGAAAGAACTCTCCTATGAGCTGCTCTGCGCTGCAGCACCAAAAGATGCTACCACATAAAAAGTACTCCCAAAATTTACTGAGTGGGTGAGATCTTGAAGAAGAAAGCAGAAGAGAAGATCAAAAGGCAAGATAGAAACATGATAAAGGAGACAAATCCACAACTGCACACCTTACCCCACCTGTCCTTCACTGATTCCTTACAATTATCCTTGGCAGACTGGAAGGGGAAGACAGGAAGGAGATACTAAGATGTAATTCATGCCTATATACTGCTAGATTTATTAGAACAGAGCCTAGTTGATTTGGCAAAAGGAAAGAAGCTAAGAATGACTTATCTTTTGGGAAAATAAAATATGACAAAAAGTACCTTTTCCAGAGTTTTCTTTTCATTTAAAAACACTTACTAGAATGCTTTTTGAATGATAGTCTCAATGAATTAAATTGTTGCACTGATCAGAAAATTAAAGGCCAATATATGGCAAGTGATTAAAGAGACATCTTCCCATCTCTAAAGCAGTGTTGTCCAAAACAAAATCCTGGTTTCTACCAAAATATCAGTTCAAAGAATTTCCTATTTCATGCATTCTGTGCCCAACTCATGTAGCCTTTGACAGGTTCTACTGCATCGATCTGAATTTTGCAAATTGTTCATTTTGCAGATTCTCTCCTAAAATACATACCACAAAACACTATGCAGTAGCTGCCAGCACAGTATTCAAAATAAGCTATTAATTTCCCCACAAATATCTGCCAAGTACAGGCTTACCCTCAGGAGATTTTTCAACAACCTTTGGTCATAACTGAAGAGGCTTTGTACCTAACAGTTGTCAGAGCAACCAACTTGTGGAAAACTCAGAAAGTCAAGTTAAATCCTGTATTTGTAAAATTGAAATTGTCAAAGATAACAAACGTGTCTTCTAGGGCTTATTTGTAGAGTGGCTTTGTGGTTTTTATCTTAAGTCAAAAGCCTTGGGAGGCTTTTCACACAAAGTATTTGAACTGTACACCCTGATTCTCTACAAGAGACTGAAAGCTTTAAAACAGGAAAAGCCAGTATTCATTCTGTGCCTGAACAGTTGCCATAGATTGAATGCAGGACTGTGCCTTTGCCAAGGAGGAAGACATAGAAAAGTTTTCTGTATGATCATACTTAGTCTTTCAGCATGATTCAGCTTCATGCCCTGCAAGAGAGGCAGCCTAGGAAAGCAGATGAAGATGTTCAGAATAGTTAGATGCTGCTACATTTGCAAGGGCTCAGAGGGATCCAGAATGCATACTTCCATTTTAGGGAGCAACTGCTGCTTCAGGTTTCGATTGACACTTGTCTTTACACTGGCATGTGAGATGATGTTCCAGTATTCCACAATGTACACTTCCACCAAAAACTGTTAATTCCCAGAAATATTCCTGTTAGTTATTTTTCTAAGTCTAAATTCTCACCATCTTCTATTTGGGGCAAGTCAAGGAACCCTTTTGAAACTGATAATTATATAGATTTTCTAGAAAACTCTATGTTAGGTGTATATACCAGTAGAAAAGCTATCCAATGAGCTACCTCTTACATGCTGTCTTTTTTTCAGCTGTCTAAGCAAGCCCATCTCAATTTTCTTAGCAAACCCTCATCTTTGAGCACAAAGGACAAGTAATACCTGTAGGAGGCTTCTGTTTTGCACACTAGGTCATATCTCCTTGATGGATGCTGCAACCTCCTGAGGAAGGTGGTTCGGTATTTCTGTATACAGTTCAGGGGGGAAGATTGGCAGGAACAGCTATAACAGCTATTTTATTCTGGCCCAGAATTTCTCATGACATGGCAATGAATAAGCAGGCCTAATCAGTCTTGAGATCAATTGCTGGACCCTTCATGCTGGTCAGGCTCATCCAACAAAGTTAAGGTATTTCAGTGAGGACTTGAAATCTGTAAGATCAGAAGAAATGCACTGCTGGGGGAGAGGGTGCAGGTAGAAAAATGCAGCAGATCTTAAAAAACAAGTATTGGCATTGGAAAAGTAGTACAGACATTAAGATATTTTACTTTAATTTATGTAATGCTTACTATAATCTGGATTATTCTAGAGCTCTGCAGATGCTAGAACTACTTGCAGTAGAAATTGAACTTCTCAGGCCTTTGGAATCACTTTCCAATACTCAGTATACACAAGTTATCCTCCCATGAATATTACATTTGCTTGCTTACTTCAAAAATACATTTGGAAAATCTGCTCTTATGCTAAGAAAGCCTCCAAGTACGTTATTTCATATTTTTGGCTGCTTGTACTTGCTACAGACCCCTGCATTTACCCACTCATTTAGCATTAGGGCATTTGTCTCCATTATTCTCTCCAGACCACTCCATGATGCAACATTTTGCTCTTCTTGTTAAGGCCAATACAGAAAAAAATGAGTCCTCTTGCATTACCATTTTCAGCCCTCCTTCAAAGCCAAGATGAGGTATTGTAACATATACATAACTATAGTAGGCATCCCACCCAGGAAACCACATTTTAAGCCCCTCTAAATAGTAATCAGTCTAGAACTGAGCTTATGTTTAAAGTCACTATTGCTCAACCATATATACTATATACCATGACCTCTTGAAAGCCAATGAGCCCAAAATTGTAGCAAGAGCTGTTTTATAGAACTGGCATGCATTTCAGGTTTAAATCAGTACTGTACTGACATTCAAGAATTTCAGTCCCCATACAGACTGAGATGAACAGCACTTTTATTTATTTCAGTTACAAGAAGAAAGACAAGTAAACCTTACAACCAGAAAGGCAATGAAGGCCTCATGATCTTAGTGAAAACCATTTCATAATCTAGGCAATGTTATGATTTCTTGAGATCACAAAGAAAGCATACCCCCCTCTTAAACAACTTTTCCTTATTTCTGTAAGGAAGTTTCCTGTAAGAACAGCACACTGATGTTAACAGTATCAAGAGGGACCAGCGATGTACAAACCCTACATTCACCCTCCCACACCCCACAAAAGGCTTAAGTGTAGATTTTATTCCAAAAAAGATAACATGCAGTCATGATCACACCTACAGAAGAGGGGAAAATTAAAGTCTGCTTTGAAATGAAGTCAAATCATTACTCATTAATGAAGTTAAATGAAGATACTTTTCCACATGGCAGTGTACTTCATAGGTAAAGAAAACTCCCTTTATTTTAAGCCAGTGCTGATCTGACTTTTGTAGTAAAGAGAAAATAGCTTACATAAAACCTGACCCCCGCTACCAAGCGCTCTAGATAAGAACTATGATGTAAGAAAAGTGCTAGAAACATGTGGGAGAAATTACTATACAAAGTGTCAAGTGCAACCCCCCGCCCTCGACCCCCTTGCCTAGAATTCAGTGTATTTACTGAAGTACAATAGAAAAGATGGAATTCAGGAGTGGTTGACAGTGGGATACAGTGCCACAGGTCGAACAATATCCGCTAAAGAACAACCCCAAGCATGCATGTACCCCACCACAAGGGAAAGATGTGCTTGAGCTTCCCAACCTGCTCATTTCTGCAGTTAGCTCTAGTGTTATAATTCCTCATTACCAACTTAATTCTTGCAGTCCTTTGAAGGGACCACTTTAAAAAATGTCCATAATTCTGGATTATTTGACAAAAAAATTCACTTGCTATTTTAAAGAATACAGAGCTGGAAAAAGAAAATCTTACAACTCATGTGTCCTGTTGCTCTTTTTAGTAGTATTGAATCTAGAAAACATGAGTAAGTACTAGACCAAGTACTGCTTCATCATCCTTCGCTGTCTGAACAATACAGCAGAGGCAGACCATAACTTCTTCAATCAATCTCTAGTCAATCAGTTCTGGTGCATTTCACCTGCGCTTTATGTCAGTTCTCAGTCTCCCTCACTTGAACAGTCAGAGATACATTTATTACACGGTACTCACAGTAAGTCTCAGAATTTCAGGCAGACCTAATAATTCCCAAGGAGTATCCTTTTGGCTCAGTGAAAATTTTTGAGTACCTTCACTTACATTCATTCTGGAGGCAGCCACCATGATTCCATTTACCCAAAGAGCTATTTTGGAGTGGGGCTGTTACCATCTTGAAATTGTAGTTTAAAGGTAACCAGTAACACAAAAGAGTACTTTCTGTATTTCCACTGAAGGAGCTAAGAAAAAAAAATCTGTAAGAAACCATTGCTGCAATTTTATTTTAACAAAAGGGCAGATTTATTCATGTTTACAAACAAGTTTCAAAAACAAAAAGGAGAACATGTATGCTACCCACTATCAACCTTTCAAAATGCCAACAGCCCTCATGCTGCATGAAGGATTCTATAGATTAGAAAAAAATCACAGTTCCACTCACAGTTCACCAAGACAGCACTAAACTAACATGATTAGACAAAAACAAAGGACTAAGATTCTGATGTATTTTGATTTAATCCATTTTGCCCGAGATAACAGAAATATTTCAAGCAAGTTTCATCACGTATTGATGTCCTGCATTAAACAATCCTACTAAGTTCTGAACAAAAGTTATTCATTAAGTTTCTCAAAATTTTTAAAAATTAAACAGTTGTTTCAAAACCATTAAGTAGTAAATGTATTTAAGAAACTAATTAGGACAGAGGCCATAACTTCATTAGAACACCACTGCTCATGTTTTTACAAAGCATTAGTGTTATCTATTTGGCTATTAGTAGTAGCAATTTATCTACAATATTTAACAAGGTAAATTGCAGGCAAAATTTAGTACAGTTTCAATAGAAACACCCTTTTCCTGAAAATACAGCAGTATTTGAAGGACTAGTTTTTTTGGTTTTTTTTGTTTTGTTTTTTGTCTTCTCTGCATCATTTATAAGGAAGCTTCCCATCTATGAACAGGAACAAAAAAGTATCTACAAACCTTGTAAACAGATCTGTATCATTTATAAACATAAATAATCCAAATTATTAACAGCCAACAGCAGAAATTAAAGTATCAATTCAATGATCCAGGGCCTCCTTGCCCTTCCCAGCTTTCCCCTCAGAAAAGGATCATGATAAACTAAAGCTCTGCTAACACACTCTTCAGGACCATTCTTAGTACAACAGATGATCCACAGGTCACTTATGCTGAGTTACTGTTTATCTGTCAGAGTTCATTATTACTCCCACCCCCAGAAAAGCACCCTCCAGTCTGGCAGAAAGCTTTTTTTAAAAAAATAAATCTACATTCGTACAAGTGTTTCTTCTGTTGAAGTCCAAGACAAGAATAGCATCTTGTCCATCATAATGTGTGAAGAGACCCAGTTTCAATTTCTTTACAATGCAGCTAGTGTGTTAACATTCAGCTTACAATCAGAGTGATGTTTCCAAACTATGTAGTGGGCTCCCTGGGGATGAAGAGGTAGCAGACTTGTTCTTGTCTGTTGTAAGGTGAATTCCACTGTCAACCGCATTGTTATTTCTATTGGGAGAGGGAGGGGGACTAGAGTTGCGTTTTGTTGGAGCATCATCTTCAGCATCAGTATCATCGATAAGGGGAATATGAGGCTCGGAGTCTTCTATTCTAAACTCAGGATGCGTCATAAAATTGTGAATTGAACTTCGTGTCTCAGGTTTCTCTAGCCCCTCGTACAAGGAGCTACGAAATGCATTCACCACTCGGATCTGGAAACAAAGAAAAAATATTGTTGAAATGCTGTAGATGTACTGATAATGGCATGGTTCTTATGAGTTTGAATCCACAAACAGCGAGACATGAGTGAATCAAATTTGTATGATGCAGTGGAACTTGCAATAAACTGTAAAAAATGAAGAGCATTTCAGTAGAGCACTGCCAGTCTACACAATAGGAATAAAAATTGTGGAAGCACTGCAAAAAGCTGAAGGGCCCTAAAATTCAGACATGGCACTAGAATTGTTTAATTATTTAACACGGCTAAGCATTTTTCAGAAGTGAGGCCAACAAATATTTACTTACTCAAAAATTACATATATCTCAATGAGTGTTTTATAGAATATTTGGGTGAGATTGGAGGGAGGGAAGGAGAGGAGAGGCTGAAAATAAGTTAGGGGATAAAAGGGTCACTAATTCTCATGCTAGGAATTAGGATGTCAACTGACTATGAAAAAGCCAAGCAAGTGTAAGCCAATGTCACAATGAACAAACATTTACGAAGTCATGCAAAAAAGGATACCACCGTAACAGCTGTAAATATTCGAGTATATAGCCATTTACCACGCTACAGAAAGCTCCTTTGTAAACAGTGCTTTGGAAACTTAAGACCAGAACTAGGAAATTGGATACTGTGTTGTACAGTTTAGTAGCCAGGACAGGTTGTGACTTTGAAGAGACTTCTTAAGTAGCGCCAAGTATGAGAAAGGCAGGATGATCAGCCTTTGCACGAGTCTTCAATTTACATTGAATTCATGGACACCATTTCCAGGCTGAGGACTGTTTCATGTCTTTACGTTGTTTAATATTTTTTGAATAAGAAAGCTAATCTAACAGAATTAATAAATAAACCTTTCATAGTTAAATTAGATACAAAAGAAAGTGCAGCTTTGTTTTGCAAATTGTGTGTGTCCAGGCAGACTTGAATTTAAGCTTTCCAAACTATTATTTGAATGATGAAACCAGCTGCCCACATCTCCCTTCTTCTATGCCCCATGTTTCCCTGACCAACTACTGAAATTCAGGATTCATTCTTGAACTGATAAAACAAGTAAAGTGAGGCAGAAATCATTGAGTCATTTGTCCAACACTTTTCCCGAGTTTCCCCCTACTGTTGACTCCCTATTCCATTCTGAACATCCTTGAGTAAGTCTCCAGCAAAGCAGTGTGAAATTGTGTTAAATAGTAAAGCAGCACAGCAACTCTGTAGCAAACAAGAACTTGCTGCTACAAACAGCAAGTCAAATTTAAAGCTTTTTTTTAGGGCATCCAAGATGACTTGTTTCAAGCTGAGAAATACATTATGACTAGCATCTCAAGAGTTCCTCAACAGAAAAAATAAAGTTACTTCCAGGTGAAGAAATGAAGGAAGGTCAAGCAGATCAAGAGCAGAGACTTCAAAATAGCTAGGATACACCAGGGAAGTTCACTGTAAACAGAGAAGAGCTCTCCCAAAACAATGTGGTAAATGAAATTGGCTAAATAGAGCCACTGCACCTGATAAAGTCCCATGTCCCAACCGTGATCTTTGACCTCTAGAAGTAGCATCATTTCCCCACCTCTGCTCCCTCAGACCACTTGCACAAAAAATTTTACTCCATCGTGATCATGTCCCCATTTTTATACTCCAGGTACATGCTGAGCCCAATTAACCATGGAGGAGAGGGAGGAGGGCACAGGGACTAAGGAGACACAGGGATTGGACACAGTCGAGGGGGAGGACATAACTACCAGTAAGGGGAGGACAGAAAAGAGAGTGAAAGTGCTGGAGAAAAGATTACAACAGCAGCTAGTACTTCACTGTTCATTGCATGAAAAAAATTGAGCATCCTGTCAAGGAGTTGGCGCATTGTATGAGGTTTACGCACATTCAGCCAGCTACCTAAACTGTCTTGGCACTTACCAAGAAAATTAGCAGTGACAATGCCAGACTGAAAGTTTGCAATGACTTTATTTGGCATGGTGCATCCCACTGTGCCCATTTATGTAGCAAAATGAAATATGAATGTCTCATGGGACTTCTTTCATTGCATACGGATGAGAATTTAGAACATCAGCAGCAATGAAAAACAATTCTGGCTGAAGAAGACAGCTGTAATTATCATAGAATATATGCATATCCACAATAAAGGCTTGGTTCCCATGCAGAATGCACACTACACAAGTGGACTAGAGACTACAGCAAGCCCAGGACCCTCAGAGTCCAGCCACAAAGGCAGAAATCAAACTTTCAGCACTTTAAAAGGGAAAATCTAGTGTTTTGAAGGCTCTATTTTCAACCACTCAAGATAATTAAACAAGAGGGATAACTATAAATAAATCATGTAAGTGAGGTGCAAACAAGACAATTTGTTAAGTGTAATTCATACTGTCATCAGGCCTTCCTCATATTAGTACCAGAATAGCAAGGAATGTAGTTGGCACTCCAAATCCTCCTAGCCAGATGGCTGCTTAAGTGTTGCAACCTTACTTCATAAGAACTATTTTCCAACAAGCAGCTCCAAAAAAGAGACAATAACACATCTGCTTCCCATTAATCTATATTAGTTCTCAAAAGTTGCTCTTCTGAAGGGTGTAGCAGAAGGCTGTAATAGTGAGGATAAAAAAACTGGTTCTCTGCTATGGCAGCTCTGTATCTGCATTGATCATTTGATGCAATGAGATGCTGCAGTGCCCAGTAGGTTCTGCTCAAATAGCAGCATGGAATGTCATTGCTCTCTAGAGAATTCTGTATGTCTAATTAATGTTCTGGAGTGTAGTTAGGGATACAGGTTACTAATTAGCATTTTAACTAGGAGATGCAATCCTGTGCGCTCTTAAGTGTTAAATCTACTTTTCATTTTGTGTTCTTGAGGCATGCAAATTTGTGAGCTGAGCTTCTCAGTACTACTGCAAGGTAGGGAGATACCTGTTTTGGCAATGGAGAACAAATACAGAGGTAAATACTTGTGGAAACTCATATGCGAATTCTGGCTGAGCCCAAAAATAAAAAATAAATTAAAAGAAAAAAATCTGAAGAGACCATTTCACTTAAGACAGCTCCTGAAATTAAGGGTCTTCATCCATCTGGTAATCTGAAAGTTTAAGCAGGGAGGGGAAGGGGGAAGCCCTCTCAGAATTATTTTTAAAACCCAATTATTTAACTCGTCTCTAGGAAGTTAGAGAAGAAAGTTAAACATGTATTAAGATGGAAAACTCAGTACAAAGATATTGGCTATCAGTATTCAACTACAACTACTATGCATCTTCTGGCTCCAGTTTAGGCCTAGATCCAAGAGTAAATAAATCTCCAGCCTCTACAGAGAGGAAGGCTGAAACTGAAATGCCACTTAGAGCACAATATGGAGAGTGTAGAATTAAAGGTGAAACTTCACTTTCACTGATGGCTTATGAACTGCTCCCAGATGAACCTAGAGAGGAAAAAGAACCCTTCAGATTCGAATGAAAGTTTCGCCATTTAATGCTTAATTTTTTTTTCCTTTTTATATTAGCTAATTCATATTTCTTCTGACTTGTATGTATTTTAGAAGCCTTGATTCGCCACCTGAATCCTGATGTTGAAAAAGTTGTTATTCAGTAAATAAGGTCCAATGAAAGCAGAGATTCATAAAGTTCCTTACAGGCTACAAAGAAAATGCATTTAGTGCTCCATGTTCTAACTACATTCATGTCTTCAACATACCATTTGCTTACAAGTCAGCTTGCTTACTCAAGTATTACTTGTGCTGCAGTGCAAGAGATCTATTTTTATTGACCTGGGTCCATGATTACACAGTTAATTCACTTATTCAATGCAAGTCACCCTAAGAGGCATATACTCGAAAATTTACAACAGTTTTCCCTTTTTATCTTAAAAATCCCTCTGTACACGAATGGATGAAGGCACAGGATGTGCAGGCTCACAGCTTTCGCAATAAAGTCTTTTGTTGAAACTGTTCCACCTGTTCTCAGCCCTCTAAGAAAAAAAAGTCTTGAGGACTCCACTTTGTGGAAGAGCTCTATAAAAGCCTGAACGATGATTTTAAGTACTAAAGAGAAAATGAGAAACGTTAAGTACGTGAATTAGGAAATGTTAATTTCATGCACTTTAGGAACACACACTCACACCCCACAGTAGTAGAAGCAGTAGTAGAGGAAAACACTACATGTGTAGGGGTAGAAATATTTGTTACATCATGGTGCTGGCTGGCGATGGAGGGTTGCCGCCTTAGAGCCCCCTGAATGGTACTTCCACTCTGGAAAGCATTCACTACATCCATCTGCAAGGAATCAGAGATTGTGACAGCTTGCTCAGCAAGAGAGAGAGAGAACAAGAGAAAGGACCATCCCATCTATAACACACAAAAAGTAAAGAAAAAAAGGCACTTTTTAAAAACAGAGCAGATACACAGGTAAGAGTTGCATTTAAAGCTGAAGAAAACAGAGGACCCTGAGGGATTACAAATCCATCCACACCCCCTTTTGACAGTCTCAGTCACACCAGTTAGAATGGCCACCTCAGTCAAAAATGGCGAGATTTCCCACCAAACACCCATGGCATCCTACCTTTTTCAAGCCCATACCTGAGTTTGTATCCTGTTTAGGCCCCTAAACCACAAGATCTGACCACGACGCAATTCTCTCTCAGCATGATCAATCTCCTCTACATCTTCTGCTAGTTCTTCCTCAGGAATCTCTTCCTTTTGTGTTCCATGACCAGCTTCTTTAAGGAATTTCAGTCGGCTGGTTGGAATTGTTGAAATCAACTAACAGTGGATGAAATATATAAATCAGGATTACACTCTTTTTAACAACAAAGAGTAATACCAATCTTAAGGTTTAAAAGATATCCTGCATACAATTAGCAAAGTTGAAAAAACTAAATTACATAGACAGGATGAATGCATCAGTGTAAAACAATTACTCCATCTGAATAGCTGCAAAATTGTGAATATACTTACTACCTCAACCAAGGTGCAAAATTTAACTTGGACCACAAAACAGCCTTGCCAGGGACAAAGAATTCCACATTAACATTACTTGACAATGCCAGAAAGCAGTACTGAAGCTACAAAAGCCATTAATCCTGTAGATTGTACTTGAATCTAGAGCCTTTATAGAGTTTCATCAGTTTGATGAGCATGACATGTCTCCTCAAGTGGGACCTCCATCACCTGAAGTAACCACAATTAATTCAGAAATACAGAAGAGACATTCATTCTTTTGTGACCTGGGAGATATCAATCCATTTGCAGGAGTGAGTGATGTTTCTGAAATTGTATGTATCTTAAGCTGTTACTTTGCTATTTGGTGGGCAGTAGTTTATATATCTTAAATTAAACAAAAGTTACATGTAGTTAAGGAGAATCATCTTTTGGTACATTATATCTAGCAGATCCAGATAAATTCCAAGACTGCTTTCCTTGATCATCACAAGCCTAGAAACCATTCCTGCAGCTGCAGAGGAAAAAAGTCTGCTCCAAAAGCAAGATAAACAGCCCTTTATGCTGAAACTGCTACTGTGAATGCTCCCAGCTCACACTTCAGTTTCTATTATTCTCAGAAAATTAAGGCTCTTTGACTTTAATGAGATGCTAGAGCAGCATGAACTGCAGCAGAGAAGCTTTGTCCTTGCAAGACACTTTGGGTCAAAGGTATTTCAAGCCATCTCAACTCTCTTCTAGGATACTTTTAAACCTCAGAGTGACTCTATTTGATTTTTTTAAATAATTAATTTTCCAGAGAACCTTGTTAAAAAGCTTAGTTACTTTAAGAATATATTTCTATGTATGTATTTACAAATAAAATGCATCCTACCAATTTTATGGTGAAACATGAAGTGTCTTTTACTTAGTGGAAGGAAAGAAACTGTAATGGAAAACTTCATGTGGTATGAAAAGTTTAGACAACTATGTCATTAAATAATAGAAAACTCTGTAGCTCTAAAGTTTCACGTAAATAAGCTTGCTGCTTACAAGCACTGTTGTGCATGCAATAGTAATGACACTATTTGGGGGGAGGGGAAAGGAAATAAAAGTCCAAATGTAGTGGCTTAATAGGTGGAAAGGCTTTTCAATTATGTCACAATTATGCAAATGAAGATTAAAGAGAATGTTGGTTTGAGTTTTGCTGCATTTCTTGCTACTTCAGGAGGTTTTTAAATCAAGAAAATACTGTCAAGCTTAGCAATTCTGATTTTTCAAGAAAACCATTAAGTGCCCAGTTAAATATATTTTAACATTAGCGTGTTCATTGCATCTTGTATTCTTACCACATTTTCTGGTACTCATATCTGGCTGAAGACAGAATTTCATAATTAAAGGGTTACTACAGCTGCTTCTAGTTAAAAATTGCTAAACAAACCAGCCACAGCATCTAGTTATGAAATGTAATTGACCCAGTCTGAGGAAGGAATATTCAACTAGCTATTGAAGAAGTCAGTGTAACTATTTTCTGTTAGTTTTCATATATTCATATAGTCCACTTGAAAGATCTGAATGCTAAAGATAGCATGTTTGTTTTTTCCATTTAAAGTATACTGTTGCAAGTAGATACTTGGCATTTTGAAAAATCCTAGTTTACCTGGCCCCAAAGTAGTGTGCCCATGCCCAGGAAAATGGACCACAGCCACTGTTCAATTGTGAGTTCTGAGCAACTGAAAGGCTTTCCACCAAACTGCACAATAATTATCTGTGAAGAAAAACATGATTAAACATGTATCAGTGACCTGCTACTACAAAATTCCCTAATGCTGTAAAATCACAACAGACAGCTCTCCAAGAGAACATGGGATTATTAAGCACATTCTTTCACTATCTCAGCAGTTTGAGCAAGTTTCCAAACCTAAGCCATATTCTTCTGCTTTTCAGTATTTCAAGAAGTACCCATTCATTCTTTAAATGTCAAACTCATGAAAAGCTTTACCTCCTCAATTTTGCTTGTAGTTTTTTCACTTCATTTCACAATTACAGCACGTATTTGGTGCTACAAATGTACAGTGATTACTTTTGCTATGAACATCGATCTTGAAACTAAGTCCAAGATTCATAAACTTGTTTTAATAGAATTCATAGAGCCATAAGACATGAAATATCTCAAAAATAATTCTACAGGATATTACTATGTATCACACCAGTGTTAAATATCAGACTTTAAATCACCACATGTAAATCTTGAGGGAAGGGGGCAGAGATCTCAAAAGCTAAATTAAGTGAACTCCTACTGCCTTAGCTGCATGGACTCTAATGAGCAAGGTATCTCTCTGCATAGGAATTATATGCATGAAAGTCTGCCCTGGACAATCAACAATTCAAAGTAGCAAGGCAGGCATGAAAAGGAGACAGTATTGACCATTAAGTAGGACACCTGACAGCTGAAAAAGCAAGGAGTATCTTCTGTTATTAACTCAGAAAAAAAACTGAGATGACAAATCAGGAGCTGGGAAGGCATTCAGTCTATCAAATTTATAAAGGGAACACAGTGGCAGTAATTTCTAAATGTTTGGCTTTGTTGCACAACAACACTCAATCTGCTGCATATGTAACCCCAAAAATAAGAGCAACTTTCTGAAGAAGTGTCATCTATAAAAATCTAAACCTGAGAGAGTAAATTCCCTGACTTAATGCAAAGAAGCAGTGCATATGTTTCCGATGCTTGAACTGATAAGACTTCCATCAACTTCATGAATTATCAAGTCGAAGGAGAAGCTTAATATGTAGGTTATGTGTCCCAAATAACTTAATCCAAAATGAAAATGGGTTCTGAAATCAAATAGTATATTGATTTGTTTGTTATTTCTTTTGACTAATTAAAGTGAAGGTTATTTAGAGGGTGAAAATATTTCATATAAACTATTTTCTGTAGACTGTTTTAAATTGGTGTTTCTCAACACCAGCATGTGAACCCAATCAACTGAAGATCATTTCATTTCCTTTGTTAGTATGTACTGCATTAACAAACTAGCTTTTATGAATTCCCCGACATGCCCCAACAGAAGGTCCCTAGACATCAGGTTTTTTCACTTAAAACAGCATCTCTACAATGTATACCAGTAGGTATCACTGATTCCAGTGCCAGTAAGGTAAAAACTGATACTTAAATTTCTAAAGCTTATTCATGTCCTAATCTCATTAAGAAAATGAAAGAAATTGTACATTTTCTAGAATTGTTTAAATGGATTCTTGTTCAGATACAGAGTTGATATTATAAAAAAGATTTAGGGGCAAGTGGTGAATGAATAGAAGACACATATAACTTTTTCGTACTTTGCCAAGAGACTAGAACGCAAAGATGAAATTGAAGAACTAGCAAATTCAAAAGATAACTACAACATTCCAGCATTATCAGTTTCAAAGAGGTCATACCTGAAAACTCCATCAAGCTGCACTTATAACTTACTTATTTTGTGCTTGACCCTGAAGATTTTCCACATTGCAGAAGCTACATCTCTGGCACTAGCTTACTGGCATTTCCAAGTAAGCAAGTACCTTAGTGCACTAAATGCATTTCCCCCCCCACCCTCCAAAATTCTGCTTACCTGCACAACAAATGTCCCCAGCACAATAGAACAGAAGATAGCATTGTTAAAGATTCCTTCAAAAACATTTCTTTCACCA
The DNA here is from genome assembly GCF_009819885.2 of Catharus ustulatus. NCBI lineage: Eukaryota > Metazoa > Chordata > Aves > Passeriformes > Turdidae > Catharus > Catharus ustulatus. The sequence continues at coordinate 42,149,183 of NC_046224.1, read as the reverse complement.
TGAATCTTTCGGGCATTAATTTCATTAAAAAGCTGCATCATCACAAATGTATTGAATACTATAGTATAATGTTCTGAAGGAGGAGCATGTAGAGGCGCGTTTCTTCCACTATCGATATCAAAAATTTTCTCACCTGCATAAAAGGCATTTATGAACAGCTTTATTAGTGTCTTTACACACACACTAGCTTTAAAAACACACCTCTCTACAACATTCAGAATAACTTTGTACAGCCTCAGTGTTCTTACCAGCAAACAGGAGCGTGAAGACCACTACAAGCTGGTAGAATGCATGACCCAAAATGTTCTTCATCATTGTACGTGAAATCAAAGGTTTGTTTCTACCATAAGGCTTCCGTAACAGAAGAGCTTCAGTGGGTGGCTCTGTTGCCAGGGCAAGAGAAGCTAATGTGTCCATTATGAGATTTACCCACAGCATCTGCACGGCTTTAAGTGGAGAGTCCTATAAAGATAGATACATAAACCTCCAATAGAAGAGCAGAAATTGCAGCTATTAAATTAATTTATCATATAATATTGGCATGTTCTGAAAAACATTATGTTCTTTGGACTACAATTTAAGTGAAAGTTTGAACTCAAGAATAAGAATTAATCAATCATGACTTTTCCAACCTTTCTTAGCTGAAACAATCCCCCACTGGTACGTACTTGTGTTATGCATGCTCCTGTAAAAGCAACAATTACTGCTACTACATTGACAGTAAGTTGGAACTGAAGAAATTTGGAGATGCTGTCATAGACATTTCGTCCCCACATAACTGCTTTAACAATACTGGTGAAGTTGTCGTCTGTAAGGATAATATCAGAAGCTTCTTTAGCTACGTCTGTTCCAGCAATACCCTGATAGAAAGAGAAAAGTATTAGGAAATGTAACAGGATGCACTGACTTTTTATGACAAAAGCTATTATGTTCTTGGTCAGCATTCACTTGGAGGCACCATGTCTGAAGGACTCAAGAGGTCTATTGAAACAAGTTCTACTTGAAAAGTTTTGCTCAAGCTAGGGAAAATGCAAACAAAATAATCCGTTCTTTAAAATAAAGACCTTAATATAAATTTGAGAGCTGTCAGTAAGACATGTTAAGTTGTCCCAAAGAGATGTTACTGACTCCTGTTCAAGCTGAAGGCCACCAGATGGTGCAGTGCTACAGTTCAAGCTCTGCCCTAATTATTTTGTTATATGGATTCCAGCAGCAGGCAACACGTGTGCTTGCAACACAGTAGGATGATAAAGGTTACCTAAACCTTTTGCAGAAGGGCATTAGCATTGAACAGTAGAATATGCAATATCACTGCATATGCATTGCAAAGCAACATGAAATTCTTAAATTAAGTATCTCTAGTCTCTACAGTACTCAAAAAGCTGGGTTCTGTACAATGATGCCTGAAGACACCTACTTCAAAAATCCTTTCTTTTGGCATTCCAAACCCAGTAACTCAACAGCAAATTTAATGATCCTTATTCTTGTTAAACTATTATTTTGTCAAGGAAATGAGTGACCTGCACAGTTATGTGTAAATCTTAAAAGGTGTATATGTATGTATATATATATACACATATAATCTCCTCTGATATGTTTTAAGTGCTGTTTAGGTATGCAGTTAGAGAAAATAGTTCCTTACACAGACGAATACAGACAGCAACTGCTGGAAACATTCAAAACAGAAACAAATCTGCCCCTGCAACTGCAGCAGCTGTACCATATGAGAACAAAGATACTTGTTATGACAAGACTGTTACTGTCTAGAGAATATTTCATATGTTTCTGTCAATTTTTTAAGTTATGTTTTCGGAAAAAAGCTCCCTGAGAACAACGTGAAATCTCCCATTTTTTCTCTCAGGAGTAGAATCTGAGTCAGTGTTACTTTTTCTGCATGTGGTATGGGAAGAATGTGGTCCTCATTTTTTCTTTCCTTTCAATTGCTTTAAGACTACAGTGACCTGCCATGACCAAAGTATACCTCTTGCATTTAAGACTGAGGAGGAGCCCTGTGGCAAAAGGAAGTTTGAGGAATCTGTCTTTTATTCTTGTCTTGCAAGAAAGCTGAAACCTACATTCTTAAGGCATGAGTCCATGCAGTGTAAGCACTTAAAAGCCAAAACACTGTTTGGCAGCCACATGAAAGGGTGGCTGAGAAAGCCATGCAATCTAACAAATCATCCAGACAAGATCCTACACTACCATAAAATGCTGTTGCTTTAGTTGTACTTCAGATGTACAAGATATGGCCTCCAAAGCCATTTTGAACATCAAGTGGCAGTCTCTTTCATTATGGTCTCCCTGTTCCTGTGTACCTTGAATGGGAAATGATTAAGCTCATTCCACATCAAGTACAAGTTTAACTCAAAATCAACAAGTATTATGCTGTTTACAGCCTAAAGTCATTTGGTTTTATGTTGAAAATGTTTCAGAAAACTTCAGTATTCTGTTCCAGTACTTTGCAACAAGCTTTTGTGTAAAATATTTTCAATTTGCAAGTAATTGGAAATCTGCATTTTAAGTTTTATTCAGTGGTGAATGCCACAAGGACATTTTACATCAAATAAAAACACATTTAAGTTGGAATGTTGACTTCATTGACATAGTTGTATACTAGGCTCATGAAACAACGTTCTGTAATCTTCAGTGATTTGATAAGCTATTGATAAAATACTGAGGATTTTAAAAAAATCCTACCATAGCAAATCCAACATCTGCCTTCTTCAAAGCGGGACCATCATTGGTACCATCACCAGTTACTGCTACAACTTGCCTCTGGTCAAAGACAGTGCTGTCAATTATACCTAAAATAAAATTACATACAAAGTGTTACAGTTCTAAATTAACAACACAGCAGAGACTTTTTTGTCTTTATCCATCATAAACCAAAAAAAAAGAGAACAAACAAAGAAAAACAACAGTCATCAAAAAAAGTTCTCATTGGCTCCATTTCTCGAGCAGAAAGGAAAAAATCAGTTGGAAACAACTCAATTTCCCATTGTTCAGTTGCAATTTTTATTTTTCCTAGAAGCAGCGAGGAGAAAAACGTACTACTTAAAAGCTCAGAGAATTTTTACCTACCTTTTACTAGAGTGTGTTTGTCAGTGGGAGAAGATCTTGCAAGAACACGAAGCTTTGGCCAAATTTTATCTATTCGCTCTTGCTCTATCTGCAGAAAGAGCATTGGTTATATTTTACACGCATAGAAGACTTAGAATATCTGTTGATCTACTTGATGAGAGAGTCAGAATGCTCACCTCTCCTTTTTCATTGCGTATTCGCCTGTTAAAGTCTTTGCCTTCTAAACACAGGAAGTCTTCACCAGGATTCAGAATACCACATTTCAGTGCAATAGCACGAGCAGTGTTAATGTTATCACCGGTGACCATACGTACAGTTATGCCTGCACGTTGACACTTTTTTATTGCATCAGGTACCTGTCAGCAAGAAAAAACCCCACAGGCTCAGAGACTGCACATTAGTTGAATAAATCTAGACATGTGAGTGAAAGGAATGTTTATGGCTCAGTACAGGATAACTGTTATTTTAAAATGAAGACTGTAGTTATGGAACGTTTTAAAAAAATTAAGTAGCACACCACAATTCTTTCCCTAAAAACCACACAAATTGCAATTCTGGCAAGAGGTTTTTTGTGCCACTGCTATGTCTATTCCTCTCCCTCCTGCAATATTTCAAATACTGCAGTGTTCAAAAATAACACAAAAATCCTCATGACATATTAGGCTGTACTGAGTACTGGCATTATGATTATGTGAAATAAACTACAGTTCTTACTCCACTACTTCACCCATAACCGTTACTGTGAAGTGATAATAATCCAGATCAGCCCCAATTTTCCACATGCATGTGGCATAAAAGCTTTCACGATTGAAAAACCTTACACCTCAACCACAAGCTAAACTCCTTGCCCTCAGTTCTCAGCTGACAAACCTCTCTCCACCATTCCCCATGAGAAGCTGGTAACAAGCTAATCTTATCCAAACCAAAAGTCCTAATACTCCAAGTGGTAAAAAAATAACAAGTTGTTTCATTTGCTGAGATCCTGCACAGTAAGTACCTTAAGTTATTAATTTGTAGAGAGCTTCAGTAACACAGCATAAGTGACATTAAGTAGTTTTAATCTGCTTTTATAGCTCCATTAACCTTCTCTTCAAGAAATTAGATTTTCATTTATTAACTATGCTTAAGGCATACAATAGCAGTTCAGTTTCTTGTACTCTGCATGATGAAAAACATGAATCCCGTGTAACAGAATCACTGCAGCTTAGCTGGTGACCTTACCTCAGGTCTCACAGGATCTTCAATCCCAACCACAGCAATGCATGTCAGACCAGTAACAATATCATTTTCATTGTCCCACTCTGGCTCAGGTTCCCCTGCTGGGAAGTCTCTGAATGCCAGGCAGATGGTTCTGAGACCTTCAGAGGCCATTGGCTCAATTACAGTTTTCACAATATCATCGCGGTCCCTAGGTCTAAATACCTTTGGTTCTCCATTAGCACTCAGTATTTTGAAGCATCTGGAAAGAAAGATTCAGAGTTATGAAATTTTAACCAGAAGTTCAACCCACTCTTTGGCTTATTAGTAAACTCCAAGAAGCTTCTATAAGCTATGTTTTCACTAGACTCACACACACAGGCACAAAAAGCCAGTAGTGATATCTCCAAGGTAATAATCTCCAAATGCACTTTATTTTTTCACTTGCAAAACCTACTTTTTGTAGAAAGGTAACTGAGCCAGTCATCCCATGATAAAAGTAATGCCCAATGAATTTCACTGATTGAATCAGGCAATCCAGTTTCAACAAAGTAATCCCACCTTGTTAACAGCAATACAGTCTCAGAAGTAAGTACACTTTCAGAACACACACGTGCTGCTTGAACAGCAAGCACTAAACTTACAGCACTATAAGCAAACTCAGGTACTATTACCCTTAAGAACAAAAGTTTGCAGCCCTTCCCCTTCCTCCCCAATCTAAGAGCAGAGAATTCAGAGAGCATCTGGTATGTGAGGTAATGTGAAATATTAAACTAAAAACAAATATTGAAACTGATTAAAATGTTTGTATAGGAGACTAGATTCATCAGTATGCACTCCAGCATTTGAATACATGCTCTCAGTGTCATGTTTCTTCATGCCAAAGATGCCACTGCTTTCACAGACAGCAGATATACTTTAGTAATATTGATGCCATGAATACAATACTACCAAAGATTTTGAACAGGAAATTCAATCTTGCTCATGTGTTCTTCACAAAATTTTGCCATAAAGTAACACCGTTATGCATTAGTTTTACAAATTAGTATTCATATAGCACAGAGGAAAAAAAGAAAGTAATTCATTACTTTCATTAAATATCAAGTTCAAACCTTGCAGACCTGCAAAGGTGACAAGTGTTACAGTTAAGTGTATAGACCAAGGATTTAGGGAATTCCCTAAAAGTTTCCACCTCATACAGAAAATTAAAATTAAGCAGTCCCTTAGAGCTTCAAAATTCATATCATAACAAAAATTTGAAGGCTATGTGAATTTTCTGATTTTACTTATATGTTCAAATGTCCGTAATCAGTAAGGATATCTAGTGCTAGCTGTAATCATAAGGCTGGTGACAAATTCAAACATTCCAAAATGATTAAATACAAATAAATAAGTTCTATGCAAAGATCACACTGAAAATCACTTCAAATATTTGACTTAGTGATAAGGAAAGAAAAAAGAAATTGCTCTACTTGCAAAAGTTTCTGCATTTGTTCTACACTTACTAGTGACTCATTTGTGTCTTATAAATATTCAAGTTTCAGTATTCCTATAACATCTAAACCAGTCTAGGTCTTCCTGTTCTTTGCCAAATACCCTTATTATTTATTTTCTTTTTCCAGTTATTAAGTCATGTGGACCACGTGAATCTGGGATGACTGAGTTCTATCGACTTCTACAGTTCAACTGTTCAGTACTGCAAGTTACAAAATACTTCAGAAGGTAGAAGTAATGCGAATATAGGCATACCTATTCATTGATAAGGTTTGGCTTAAAATCTAACTATGCAAAAAAAGTACAGATTTTTAAGTTCCCCATCAAGAGGAACAAGAGTCCTTTAAAGATTTTGTTCTCAGCACAAAAGCTGAGGAGAAACAAGAGTTCTTGTTTTTTATTTAGCACATTAGTACTTTGCTAGATAACGACTGGGGGAGCTATTAACAAGTTAAAAAGCAAATTTAACTGATGAATACAATCTACGTGCTATTTCGACTGGAAACAGTTTGATACTGGAACCAAAATGGGCCTGGCTACCAACTGCTGTTCCCAGAGCACATGATGCATATATGTTTGATGTCTCTCCTCACCTTGTTAGGAGTTACCACAGCTGACTTCACACCTATAAAGGTTTGTCCCAGTGGTGCCTAATCGCTCACTAAGTCTAATCTCATTCTAATGAATCCTTTATAGGTGGGCAGATGGATAAGGAAGCAATTGCTTTGTCATGTTAAAACCCCTCAAGTTGCTCCAACATTGAAGTTCAATGTTCAAGGTCCTGTTAAAAATATCAACTTGAACAGAAAGTTCCCACATCCAAGCAGAAATATGCTAAAAGTAATCACTTTCTAAAGGTACAAGCCCTTCCTAGAATTTAGGCATATCAACTACTGGGACTTTAGTAGAAGGCAGGGGAGCATTTTGATCAACCACACCTAAAGGTAAAATAGTTTAACTACAGCAGGACGATCATCTCCCTTTTTTTTTTGTTTTGAGGGGTAGGGATGGGGTGTTTGAAGTAAAGTAACTAAAATGCTAATGGCCCATCTTACTGTAGAAAGTCGAACAACTGAAGGAGACAAGCTGTGAAGCTGCAGTCACAAGGGTCAGTCTTCCCACCTATCACAACATTTAGCTAAAACTTAAGTGCTGAATCACAATAGTAGTGTTCTTACTTTTTAAGAACTATCTCAGAGGCACCTTTGCTGAATATCCGGAAACTGCCATCAGAGTTTTTTAACACAGTACTCATCGATTTTCTAACAGAGTTGAAGGTGTACACTTTGTACAAATCCTCTTCTGGTATCTCGTTTCTTACATCCTGATAATCACGTTTTAAATCCAAGAGCAATCCCAGCAAGGCACATTCAGTTTTATTTCCAACATGACGTGGTAGGCCACCTTCTTTTTCAGGAGGCTGCAAGAAGAACAAGAACCATCACTGATAAGGTTAACTTATAAACAACTGAAGCACAGCACTTAGAAAACAAAGAAGAACAAGCTTAGTTCTGGGATGGGGAGGTTTCTTTTTCAGTAATTACTTTATAAATTCCTATGAGTCATGATCCAAAGTCATACTGTTGTTTTTTAAAAGTAACTTCTGTACCTATTTAGGATCTTTCAATCCTTCAGAAATCACCCATTAAGTTTGTATCAATCCCAACATGACCTTTCTAAAAGACATTTTCCATTACTTTAAATATTTATCTGATCAATTGAGTGTAGACCCTGAACAATAATTTTGGATTTTAAAAGCACAGATAAGTTCACATATACTGACTTCAGCAAGCTAAATGGCATTTTTTCTGCTACATTAAAGTATCTGCTCCTGTAATAATTCTTCAATGACTTAGTTTGTTCAGAAGAAGGCTAACAGGTGATGTGGTCATAGTCTAAGTCTTTAAGCTTCTTAAGTCTCACTACAAGTTCTGTTTTCCAGGCCATGGCCTATTTAACTGGAAAGAGTTCAGAAACATGTTTCCAATCTATTAATATCAGAAAGTTTCTTATCTCAATAGCGTGGAATATGCACATACTAGTACCATAAGTAAAGAAGTATTTTTCTCAAAATACTTGAGCTTATATACCTACAACACTGCAGTGTTTTTTGGCAGCAAAATAGGGGGAAGCACTTACTCAATCTGACATATCTCAGGTGCTAGAGCTGAACTACATTAATATAAGTCAGTGGTCCATTTTCATTGTTCAAAGCTCAAGATTTTGAATTTGTCTGTATTGAATAGTTGCACTTTCAAAACGTTTACTTTAACATGCAGTTTAAGACCTTGAGTTCTGGGTGTCCCAGTATGAGAGATATCAACATCCAGGAGTAAGTGCATCCATGGCACACAAAGATAATACAGAGACTCAAGCACCTGACATACGAGGATGAGCTGAAAGGGCTGGGATTGTTCAGTCACAAGGCAGCACTCTGGGAGAGAACTTTTTGGTGTGTATTAAATGCCTGAATAAGGCAGTTGGTTGGAACAATAGTAAGGACTGTCTGGCCAGACTTTCTAGTGGTGCCCAGTAAGAGGACAACAGGCAATGGATACAAACTGAAGCTTTTGAAACTCCATTTTACAATAAGGAAACACCTTTTACTCTTAAGGGTGATCAAATACTCGGTCAGGCTGCCCAAAGGTTGCAAAGTCTCTATCCTTTGACATTCTTAAATCCTGACTGGGTGCCCTGTGCAATGCGCTCTGGCTGACTCTGCTTTGATCAGGAGGAGTGGATCAGAGGTTCTCTCTAGAGGTCCCTTTCAGCCCTCTCTGATTCTGTAAAGCAGACTAACTCCACTGCAGCGGATGTAATTCAGTTAAAATTGTAGTAATAAGGGATTTGGTTAGCTTACATATAGCTATATTTTTCCTGATATAGAAAGAGCTTTAGAAAACAGACTGTGAAGCGCCTCACATGCTGTAACTCATTATAGTATTTCCACCTTGTTACAGAGAAATCAGTGCTGTCCAGTACTGCTATTGTGGAAATTCTTGCAGACATACCATTTTTATTGGCTGATAAGTAGCTTTTTAACTGAGTTTTCACTTCTATTTGTATACAAAACATTCACAGTGGAGGTTTCTACAAAATCTTGAAATGCTAATTCATTTACTAAATCCTACTTATTATTTTTAGCATTAATAAAATAATAAAATCATACTTTTTTATTATGAATCATGTAAGTTATACAACATGTTGGAATAACTACAGCAAGGAAATTATGCTTAGAGTTTTAGAAAATAATGCACACAAAATGTTAAATAATCCACTATTTAAAATGTGTAACAACCCATTAGCCTTCCATTTCAAAATATTTTGAAAGTTTCAAACAAGATTTTGGGAAATACGTTACAATTATAAAGCTTACAAACTTATAGAGCAATATCTGGAATAATAATCCATTAAAAGCCTTACCCATAGCTACATTTTTTCATTATATTTTATTTATTGTACTACTCTTAAATACTAATTGTTTAATGTTTATTTTTAAGTTGCTCTTAAACCCAGCCAAGACACTCTTCTGGTGAAGTAAACAGCCCCAGTTACACAAACAACTGTGCACTTGAAAGGAAATAATCTTGAGATTTTATCTTTGAATTGTCAGTTCTGACTGAAATAAGTTTTTTTTCCTCACTGAGTTTCAAATGAATGGTTGAGCAATTTACAGCAGGTACAAAATACCTCACCCTGCATTGTGCCACACATTTACACTGAAACTGCCTGTGGCCATCAGGCAATCTTCATCTTTTTCAGAAGTTACTCAGTTATCTTGGTTGGAATGAAGAAATCTACTTACCAGTATTTTGGAAGTGTAAGCACAATTAACAGAAATTCCAGTCACAAGATAAGCCATAGTTTTCTCTGGAATAGCTTCTGGTTCTGGAATCTTTTTATAATGTTTTTCATTGATGTAGGCTTGGACCACTGTCATCCTGTTCATAGTCAATGTTCCCGTTTTATCTGAGCAAATAGCTGTTGCATTGCCCATAGTTTCACATGCATCCAGATGTCTCACCAAGTTATTATCTTTCATCATTTTCTAAGGAAATAAAAGCAGTTAACAGCAATCCATAACCATTACCTCACTTCAGAAATTCTCATTTATGGGGTCCAGTCTTACACAGCACTTTTGGAAACCAGTCAGTCATTAAGTCATCTGGCATATTTCAGAGGAAGAACTTGCAGATGTCACCTTCTGTATAGATTCCCCTAAATCTATTATGTTGCAGTATCATGTTGAACAAGATACATAAATACAGTCTTAATCTCCTGTACCTGCATGTCACACTGACTACTGATAACATTCAGACTTTTATGAGTAAATAGTTTATGACGATATTTAGAAATGGAGGAGAGGTGAGGTTTGAGCTTTACCAGATACAATGTTTAAAAACTATTTCTGCTTACAAGGAAAGTCTAATGCAGCTTACTTGATCTATCTGAAGATCAGATAATACAGATTTCAGAGATCCTAGATTCAGACTTATAATTAAATACAAAGTGGGAGCTTAATGTTTCAACTAAAACAGTGAGGGTTATATGAGATTCATAGATTAAATATTGCTTTAAATTCTTTCCTTAACAGGCTTGTACAGTATTTTCACCTCTAAGAGGAAGACAAATTTTAAATGATACAATGAGGTCACTACTAGTAACTGCTGTAAGTCATTAATTTAGAACACAGCCTAAACACTCATCATCTTTACAATTAGATTTTAAATAATTAGTCTCAGCATGCTGATGCAGTAAGAAAATTAACAACACAAAGACCTTAAGTTAAAAAACATGCTGTGCAATAAACAGAAAACAAAAAGCTTTACACCGACTTTACATTCAGTCATTTAAAAAATTCGATCTGGAAGCTTTCATAGCAGTTGTTTAACACATCAGCTAGGTAGAAGTTCAGATTTACAGAAAAGTTTGATATTTGCAAACTCTAAGACATCTGTTCACTGTAAGCAAATGCTCCCATGCTACATACTGAACCCATTTATCTTTAGCTGATGACAATAGGCTGGTGATTCTCACTGTTCTGGTCAGTTGTATTCATTCAAAGACAAAGAAAAGTACTGCAGAAGAATTCTTATGCAGTTCAGAAAACAAGAAAAGCTTCTTCCCAGTCTGATACACACACACACACACACATATATATAATATCTATCTGTGATGCCGCATAACTGAATTTGCATTTAACAGCTACTGAATACACCCATCTACCTTTAAAAATCTAGTTGCCCTCTGCTCACTTACCTTAACAGAGTAAGCCAGAGATATAGTGACTGCAAGTGGAAGACCTTCTGGTACTGCCACCACCAAGACTGTAACTCCAATAATGAAGAACTTCACAAAATACTGAATATAAATTGGGGTACATTCAGCAAGCCAAGGTCTCTTCTGAACCCAGAAGGTATCAATTACAAAATATAACACAAGGATAATGACTGTGATTGCAGACATCAACAAACCTTGTTAAAAAGAAAATAAACAGTTTTAAGAAACTATCTCAAAAATTTGGCAATATAGATTATGGATACATGTAAATACTTCTACCTTTAGACAAGCTAATTTAAAACCAAAGTTTCAAACAGGCAAGTCAAAACATTGAGGTAGTTCTCAGAGGTGTTCCAGTGTCCAATGCATTTCACCTAGAAATTCCTATAAGTCCCTTTTTCTCCAATTTAATTGAAAAGCACTATAACTAGTAACAGGACATATCAATACATAAAATCAACTGACTAGGCAGAACAAGAAGTGAAAAAATTCAGGAGGCCTTCACCAATTTTATGCTGACTGATTCAGTAGAGTGCTTCAGTGTGGTCTCAAAGCAGGAGGACAGGAAAATCCATGCATGAAGTAGATGAGTATTAAGGCTGTCTGGGGAACTAGAGTGGGTCAAAAGGTACATAGAGGAAAACAAGACCTTCTTGGAAGATATGAAAAAAAAAATCTTTTACAATTTGTTAATCTCACTGAAAAATTAACATCACCATACACAACTGCAGAGTGTTACAGCTAAAAATGTCATTGCTCCATTTCAGGCTGCAACTGTCTAATGACACAAATGCTAAAGTCAGCCCTTCTTGAACTGTGGGCTGGGCTACAAGTCTTCTTGAAATTCCTTCCAGACTGAACCTTTCAACATTCCTACATGCACCAAAATAAATCCTGAAATATTTGAACTAAACCACTACACACTAGATAATATACCCGAAATTTTATAATGAACTTCACTGTTGTTTTAGCCTAGTTTCAAGCAGCAACAATCTACCAAATATTTTGACACGGCAGCTAAATATTAGCTGATAGAAAATGTTATGTATCAGGAAAGCATATGTTAAGTGGAAAATTCTAAGCCTCTGAAAGTACTAAAGATAATCTTGTTGATTGTACCACATTTTCCAGACTTCACTCAACTTACAGTTCTCTCGGTACATTGCTAAATGCTATAACCAACCTAAAAAGATCACTGTCCAATGTTATGAAGCTGGAATTTTCCCTCCTCCTTGAAGCTGGCACTTGAAAGCCTGAATCTATTTAAATTAAGAAAAAATAAAAGCCATCCACATGACATAGTCTGGGAGGCCATCAACATACTCAGGCACAACAGCATACTCAAATGCACTAGAATTTTGCACTTAAGTAGCCAGTCTTGAGTGGTTTGATTATTTTATCTCCTCGCAAACTACACGTGTTCCAACTTTTTTTAACGTGACATCAACATAAGGAGAGTACTGAGACACAGTACCTGCTTTGCCAATCTGAACTGCAAGCTTTGTGAGTTTGCCTTGGAGAACTGACTTTTCCTTCTTTGGCAAGTTTGCTTTCTTCTTGTCTTTCTCATCTCCATCTCCACCATCCTCACTCTTCAGTGGTTGCATTTCCATGGCTGCACCATCCTGAGCTTTAGCTAGAAGTTAAGAGCAAAGAAAAGTTTAGTCTCCCTAAATCCTTTAGGTGAGTCTCCCAAATCAAGGATACCTAAAAAGCCTAGTACCCAGCTCCACTAAATATAATAGCACTGAATATTATCTTGTGTCCAGAGAGGCCATACTGCACACAAATGTTTACAGAAGTGTATTGTGTCTAGGTGATAGACTATCAGGTTCAGTGAAGCATTTGTTTTGGGCAGATTTGCTTATGCCATCTTTACCATATGGACTTTGGATCTAAGGATTCAATACATGTTTTTAGTCTTATTCATCACCTTTGCTTTTAGAAAACTGACTTGCAAGAAAATCAGAGAATTTGCATTTACCTTTGTTACGGTTTTCAACAGCTCCATCTTGCTTTTTACCTGTCAGAGAGAGAAACGTGTTTTAAGCTGGCTGTGCAGAATTCATTATTTTATTTATGATTTTATAAAATAACTAAATTACTCTGCTAAAACAAGAAATCACATTTAAAACCAAAATAATACATATAAGTCAGTTCATAGAAACAGTTCATGGCACTTTCTGGACTTTACTTTTCCCATACAAGATTGCTGCAGTGTTAATCTACTGTGGTCAAGTTTGCACAAATTTCTGATACTGACGCTTATGAGGAAAGCTTTACAAAAGATTTCCTGACACGTTTTTCTAGGAAAGATATTTGTGACAATTAAGTGATTCTGGTGGCCTCTGTCTTGCTGTGTTCTTCCAATACTTGCCACCAGTATCTGACCATCTCTGTAAATAAACTGCAGGGTGTCACTTAGACAATCAATCAGTGCTTTTGAACAACATTGCAGAAGCTACTGTAGTATAAAATACTCATAAATCCACAGCAAAGCTTAGTGGAGGTACAGCACTGGGTTACTGGATCTGTGCTAACCCTATTTACACATAAGTATAATCCATAGGCAACATACATCACTGTGAGAACAGCCCAAGTTCATCATAAAATAGCACTCCTACAGGGCTCAACAAGATATCATAAAGGACAGTGAAATAATGAAATAATTTAACAAGTGAAATATTAAAGTTAATTAGAAGACCAACACATTATATGTTGTTTCTGGGGGCTTAGCAAGTGACAAACCTATTTCTAAGTAGAGAAAGCAAGAGTTAGAACTACTGTTTGTGATAACTTGAAGTGACAACACAAATTGAGGAACTTAGAACATGACCCAAACATTTTCAGTATTACTGGTAATTTACTGAGTCTTTGGCCTTAGGTTATATAGACAGAAATTTACTGAGTACTCAGGTAGAAGAAAATCAAATTATCAAGCAGCCTGTCTGGCATGACATTTAATACCTCCAGTACACCATTCCTCTAGACACAGTCTGATTTCTATACATAAGATTTCTCCCCACGATCTCACACCTGAACAGATAAAAACCAAAGCATGTTCACTTTCTCCAGAAGATGCCACCTCAGAGTTCCTAAGAATCATTGTTTCCTAATTTTGCATTTGTTCTCTGCTAGTTTCCCTCTTCCTCTTTCAAGAGCGAAGTTCTACATTTGAGTCACTTGTAACTCCTTGTACATACATTTGCTTTCACTCTGAACTGTGCCATATACAGCTCGCTAAATATAGTCCCTTTAATCTCCTTAACATTCACAGAGAAGTTAATTTAGTTTAACCTGAGTTTTATCAAGGAGAATCTTATTAGGCACCTAACTTAAGGGAAAGAGGAAGAGTCTATCTTGGGAGACAAAAAAACCCCATAAGTGTTCAGGTCCTAGGATATGCCAAAACACTACTTGTCAAAGAGACTTCAGCTTTTAGAATAATAAACCCTGGCAGAATATTAATAAAAGCTATAATCCTCTCCATATCTCCTGTAGCAGCTGCTGCTGTTTGTTTCCTTCTCCTTCCTCTGTAAGAGGAAGAGCACAGGATGGCAACTGTTTCACACTAATTACTGCAAGTGTTGCAAGTCAGCTTTTACTGTTCCCTATCATGCTCCCGCTTCAAACTAACTTAGAACTTGCAATTCTTCATGTAACAATTTTTCTAACTTGTAAAGAAACTCACTTTTTTTTCAAGTTTCAAGTTTTTTTCCAAGTTTCAAGAAGGGTCAGAATTGTAAATTGTAAAATATTTGTGGGTTTGGACAACAAAAAAAATTCGAATCCCAATTCCTGCACACAACACACGTTTTAGCAACTGCCTATTGAGTTTGAACAATCTTAGAATCTTAAGTTTAAAGAATCTCTGAGATTCTTAAACACATTTCTGTGTGAATTTTCCTTTGTTGTCTTATATCCCTCTGATAAAAAATTGGATACTTTGGTTTATAATTTAATTTTTGGTTCTAGTGTCAAGAAGCCCCAGAATTAGTCCCACCCAGAAGACTTCGTAACGGTTTCATGAAAAATTTTCACCATGAAACTCAGTCCTGAATATGCCTTGTGTGAGCAGTACTATCAAAACATTACTGCTTAACATTTTTAAGCTTTGATTCTTGGGATAAAGGCTGAGGTTAGATAAGTGACCTTTAATAAGGAAGACAGCTCATTTCATTCTTCACAGAAAGGCTCCAAAATATGCTCAGTTACAAGCCCCTCATCCTTCCAAAAACTAAGTTACAGGAAAGTGCCATGAGCAATTTGCCTTGTGTACATCTCTGAGCATTCAAAATTTCAGCTCTGAAGAAAAGGAGTGGGAAAAATGCCACTCAAAATGCCACAAAAGATGTCTGCTTACTTCTTCTCAAAATCAGTCATACATGTTTAAGTTATCCATCCACAAGGTCAGCAGTATGAAAAACCTAAGCTTCTTCCCTTCAAGTGTTATAGAAGAACTCCCTAAAAGGGGCATTTTCTATCTGTCAAATGCAGAACTAGACACTTATCAGGTTGAAATT
Source organism: Catharus ustulatus (assembly GCF_009819885.2). Taxonomy (NCBI): domain Eukaryota; kingdom Metazoa; phylum Chordata; class Aves; order Passeriformes; family Turdidae; genus Catharus; species Catharus ustulatus. The sequence continues at coordinate 42,133,608 of NC_046224.1, read as the reverse complement.
AATAATAACTTGTTTTCCATAAACACGTAGTTGCTGTTAGACATCATTGCACCTTGAATTTGCACAAGATGAGAGTTTAACTATTTATACATGGTATGTATGGCTTGTTAGGAATTGCAAACTATCCAAACTCTAACTGAACAATGAGATCTGAAATTTAACTAAATTCCATGTAACAAGAGTTATTACTAGTGGTACACTCTCAGGTCACTGGACCTAAGCTGTTTTTCCTGTAAAACTTACAGAAGGTATGAGTTTTTAAATAAGCTTTCTAGCTTGGGATGATTGGAACATGTTTTTATCCAGTAATATTCAAAAGTTTACCACCATCCCCACTCCACTGCCAAGGTATTTAAGATTAATGTGCCTACTTTTCTTTTCCTTCTTTTCTTTTTCCTTCTCCTTCTCCTCTTCATCTCCTCCAGCCCCAAGTAAGGTAAAGATGATTCCAGTCTGAGAGTTCACACCTACAGCAGTAACCACCATTCTTCCAGAGCCTTCCATCACGTGTGTACCTGAAAGATCGAATTGGGTTTTCTACTGAGACTTGAGCAGTTAATATGGCACAGCACAAAAGGACATTGAAGAAACAAGCTTTTAAACTTGACTTTGATGAAATGTGAGCTATGTATATGCACTACTGTGCTTCCCTAAAGCTTTAACTGCCAAAGCTATCTGGAAAGCAAACCCATGAACAACTACACAAAATGTTTGTCAATTTTATAGGTCTGATCCCTCCAACAAAGTTTTGTACTTGTAGGACTGGTTTGGGATAGTTCTAGGAGTCAAGCGAGATAGAAAAACCGATTTGCTAGTATCAACCTCAAAATTTTAAATAACCAGCTAACTGCAGAAACAACATTATTCAAAAATTGTCAAATGCTACACACCTGACAGCAGCATAGGATCTCTGTCCAGAGACTTCTTAACATGATCAGATTCCCCAGTCAGTGAGCTTTCATCAATTTTGAGGTCGTTGCCTTGAATGAGTACACCGTCAGCCGGTAAAAGGTCACCTACGAGAGATCACTGGGTTTGTTGACTGCAGTTCCTTTTTTAAAAATAAAAGAAAGTTCAACTTTAAAAATATGTTTACCATATTTCACTTGTGCAATATCTCCAACAATTATGTCAGCTACTGGTATTTGGATGACTTGGCCACCTCTGATGACTGTGAATTTCTGTTCTTGTTCAATACGGCTCTGCAATCCCCGAAATTGTTTCTCTTTACTCCAGTCATTGAAAGCTGTTACTAATACCACACAAACTACAGATAGGAGGATAGCTGCTCCTTCAATCCAACCTGCTTCAGATTCCTCCTCTTCTTCACCAACATTTACTGATCCACATACTGCAGAAAACAGGTTTTAGATTTAAGAAAGTTCACAAAGATATTTCAACAATTATACTTTTGGCAAACAAAAAACTTATAGTTGCTAAACATTTTCCATGCTAGCTTTCTTTGTAATTTTACCTTTATTTCCATAAGGGTGACACACAAAGAAGCTAAAGAACCTGAAGGCTAGAGCAACTTGAGGAAGTTAAAGCGCCCTGCTCATCTGAACACAAGAGAAGTTGATACAGAGAAAGTTACCTGTCCTTATTTTGTTAAATGATGGCATAAGAATGCCAGATTGGTAAACAACATTCTGCTTTTTCAACAAATCCCACTTTTACATTTGTCTTAACAAACCAGATATCACTGCAAAAATTCAGTTAAATTAAGTCCAAATCCCTTTATTTTCTGTTTGGAAGTATAAATATAGCAAAATTTCTTGAATTCTAAAGTTACAATGACATATCACAAATCAAGGAAAATTTAAGACTTGCTGACTCCCCGAGGAAAGCCCATGACTGCAAATTACAAATTGCTTAAATATTTGATGCAAAGCTGAAAAAAACCCCACTTGCACCAAGACTGGATTTCAAATAAGTCCTTGTTCCAGCTGCTTGCAATTTACCTTTGGTCAGAATTATACCAGATCATGACCAAGAAATCTCATGTTGCCCTTTTAAGGCAAGCCAGAGTTTTAGTAACGTGCTCTCAATAAGGAACAATAAGCTGCTTTTCCACTGACTTACTGTCTCCCATCAGATTTACAGCATAGGGATGTTGAACCAGGAGAGTCAGTAGTACAATAAAAGTAGATAGCTACTTTTTAAGAAGTTTACTTACATGATTCATTTCCTCCTGGAGGCTGGTAAAAAGAAAGGCCCAAGGATACTACAGCTGCAATTTCTAATATAATTAGCGTAACGTCCTGTAGTGCTTCCCATACTAACTGAAGAAATGTTTTTGGCTTTTTAGGAGGTATAAAGTTCTTTCCAAAAACTGCTTCTCTCCTTTCTATATCTGCTGGATTTCCACTTAAACCTATTTAACAATAAGATAAAGTTAGTGACACTTACACACATTTCACTCTCACATTAGGAAGTGACTGAAGTTTCCCACTCATGGAATCAAGTCCCACTCCATATTTCAGTAACAATACCAAAAAAAGCCACATCTCAAACATATTTACATAAGTGATACCTTTAAATCACATTCACTCTAGAAAGTCAGCTATGTTTTACAATTCTCACCTTGCCAAAATAAAGCTGATGGTCTACCTGCTTAATATGTCACTTAATATGACATAGGAACAGAGTAATAATAGCACACATACCTTCGTTCAAAGTAAACAAGTTTGCAAGACAAGATCATTAGTAGAGTTACTACTATTGAGACTGAGTAGCACCATAAAGCTTTAGCAAGACCACAGCCCTTGAAGGTAGCTCTGGTTCCCAGTGTAGGGATTCTGTATTCAGAGACAACATCCTAGGATCCTAAAAGTAATGTAACATTTATAATGAGATGTTTATTAAAATTAAAAATGTAACTACTATAATTATTGTATTTCAATATTAATTCTTATATAAAATAATATTAAAGGTTGTTGAAGCTTTGCAGGCATCATGTGGAAATCTTTCTGATGCTGCTTCCACCTGGAGTGGGGGTAGTTATTTGCTCTTCTGAAGTTTCACTTTCTTTTTATCTCTTCTCACACAGAGAGGACCCATATTTAGGACTATGGCAGGTCTGTCACCTCAGTTTTGTACCCATCTTCTTTCTTATATGGCATATTTGAGTCCTCCTCTGTCTCAGTTCTTGCACCATTCTTAAGGGACACTAGCAAACGAGAGAGGGGCCTACACTAAAGGCTACAGCATGTTTCACGAGCTTGCCATGATCTTAAAAATAAGGAACACCACGTATTTCAGTCCACGGTCATGCACTCAGGGTCTTCTGTGAGCACACCTCCTGGCTACTCCTCTAAAAGTTTCCAGTTGACTAACCCACCATTCAGAATTAAGCTACTAGCTCACTTTTCAAATCAAAATTGCCAAACTTCAAGGCATGTTCAGAGCAAAGGTTTGGATACTTCAATCATATTGACCCCAAGGTTATGATCAGCACCAGCTTAGACAACTATTTTCTTAGTAGCAATTTTTTTAGTAGCTAACCCAACTGCTTTGTGATAAAGGCATTGCAAGCATACTAGATAATAAATAAGAACAGTAGCCACTGCACCTGGCTTTCATAATAAGGGGGGGTATTTAACACCTCTAACAGACATTTCCTAGAATTACCACGTATTTCAAGACACTTTGAAAAGGCTACTGAATGACAAAGCTCAGTTTTAACTGCTAACAACTGCTATGGAATCACTTAACTGAAAATCAAACTATGTGCAGATCTCATCAAAAGTGAAATAAATTAAACACACTCTGTGGGTATGATAAATACATTTATTCTAACAGTCTTTAATTCACCTTGAATTCACATCTTTGAAGGCTTAATACAAAGTAGCAATTGTACTTACTAGCCGTAACCTTACACTTCTTGCAGTTCAAGCTTTAAGGTGCTTACTTTCACTCTCAATTCAAAGAGCACTGCAAGACTATTTTCAAACTTAAGCTATACATTACAGGGTCTACGGAAACTCAGGACATCATGGTCATTCCAAAAGACTGGAACATATTGCTATTTTGCAAAAGATACTACTTCTCTATTCCTTTTACATGGCAGAGTTTGGAAATTTATATACATAATGTTAGCAATATCACTCTCTTCCTCCCTTTGCAGAGTACCACAGTGCAGAACATTAGAAATATATAGCAAAGGTCTTTGAAGAATGAAGTGTTTCCAAATGAGGCTATAAAGTCAAGCTACTATCCGAACCACTTAGTGAAGATTAGTAAATAAGCCTGGCAAAGACAAAAACCATTTGTATTTTTAGTATAAACTATAATACACCATGCATTACTTAACTTTCTATGTTTACCACGCAGCTGGCAATTTCACAGTTCACAATCTACAGTACTGAGGTCAAAACTACTACCATCATATTCTTAATTATGTGTCTTAACTAGGATAATTTATGCTATCTGGGGTTGAGTTTGAAAAATTTTAGCCCAGAAACTAGCTAATGTTTCATATTCAAATTTTATTAGAAATATCTGTCCTGAATATAAGACAGACTTTTGCTACTAAAGATATGTCAAACATCCATTTTGCACATTTGTTTACATGTAAGCAATAAAGTCTGCTCAGTCTTTTTTTTTTTAAGTAATACTGGTAAAGGACTGTTCCCATTTCTCATTTCAAATCAGATAAGTTTGATCCAAATTTTGCCTGAAAACAGACATCTTGCATTGTCAACAACTTCACAGCAAGAAATGGAACAAGCTGAACTCATCCACTGTGTACCATGTCAGAACTACCTGTACTTTTCCTGTGAAGCCACTGGTAATTACATAGTGCTAAGAGTGTCACGTCATAAAGAAAGCATCTGATCAGGAAAAAGTGTTGTAGGGCCTTGCAGGTATACACACAAGGTTTTAGAGAGCTAGTATTAACATAAATAATTAGCATAACAGTTTTCTGCAAGATCTTCTCTAGACTTTTTTCCATTAGTACTATCTCCCTTTCTATACCTACGATTTGAATTTGACAAAAGTGGAGACCTAGTTCTACCTTTACAAGAGCTCTCCAGTACTACCTACAGAAAGTTTATAGCAGGTTACCTGACAGAGAGGCTGACTCTCTTAAAATTTCATGTTGTGGTTTAGAGCCAAAATGACACCTCTGTTGAATGCTGGTCTAACTCATCTTAATTAACCTTTTTCTGAGCCTGTTTACATGTTCAGCTGTTGAATCTTTGGTGGGTTTATGAGTTTCTCTCATACTTAAAAAAGGATGGTGCCCTTTTAAGTCAGTGACTGTATGTAACTGATTGCAGTGTACATCTAAATGTTGAATCCTTTTGAAAGTGAAAGGCCTTGACCACACAGCCCTCAGTATTGCGCAATCAATCTGCAGGAAAGGACATCCAACCCTCGAGTATTGGTATGCTGATGCTCAACCCTCCCATGGGTAAACCTGAATGTTTGTTACACTAAGAAACAAAGTGAATCCTGCAGTATACGAGGTATTGGTGCATGGCTCTGCAAAATTGTATGTCTACCTAGCTTGCAGTAATAACAGACCTTTAGCCTTGCAGATAACTGTACAACAGAATTCAATTCTCTGTTCAATTCCCAACTGTACAAAACTATATCCCTTTTCAGTGAGAAAGGAAAACTGCCTTTCAAGACTATGCAACAGGCCAACAGAGTAATGAGAGCCTATTGCTCCTGAGTTGTGCTACACTGCTTATACACTACAGTGTTTCACACACATGCACTGTCCTCTACAATTGCCAAGGAACAGAAGTTTGTACTCCTCATGTTTTACAAACTTCTTCATCCTGAAATTGGTCTACTCCCATTCACTGGTAGTTCAGCCATGTCAGCTGGCTGCTTTCGTTTGGTAAGAGGAACTCAGTTCATGTACTGATAATTTCAGGAGACTGGAAATCAGGAGTCTGGCTTCAACAGCAGATCAAGCCAAAACATGCTAAATGCAGATGTACCCAGAGGTACCTTACGGCATTAGTAGGCTGTTCTTGGTCCAAGAAGGCAAATCTTTCCAGAGCTTTTCTGAAGCACAGAAAGCAACAGTTCTCCAGGATTAAGACAGTGGGTGCTTTACTGCCACCAGCATGACATTGGTTAAAATCTATGTGAGTCCTTCAATGCAAAGACACTACAATTTGCCAAAATCTTGGTTTTGGTACTTCTCAATTGCTCTCAACAGCAGGACTTCACAATAAGTTTCAGCTAATGTTTCTTCACATTTGTACAGTCTATTTTGGAGTAATAACTCTAGATAGCAAAAGTATCATGTAGCTACACTTTACAGAATGCCACTAAGTCCAACATGGTAAAGACTCCATAAGAGATGCTTATTTCTAGGGAATAAGACCATGTAATCAGCTTGCAAAACTTCTTCTAAGAGTACATGTTAATGCTTCAAGTTATATTGATAGTTATTTTGCCTAGCTCAATTTAAATCTACAGAAACACTGCAGATTTAAAAACTAGATCCTGCTATTAAGAACTCAACATAGCACAACCCGAAAACATGTAATCAGTTTTAAAAATTGTTGCATTAAGAAAATCCAAGAACTAGGTAGCCACACTGAAGGATTAATAAGCCCTGCATTAGATTATTAAAACCCTGGGCTCTAAAGTAGCATGATCTGAATTGTGAACTATAGGTCATATGAACTATTCAGAAAACTGATACTTTCCCAGTGAGTTGAACACTGCTATGTTGCATAGCTGTACGCAACAGATGCCTACACCAGTGAACTTCCTTCCAAGTGTAACTTCATTAATACATCTCCTCACATGCAGTTAGACCAACAGACAAAAACTCTTGTTTATTTATTACTGTGGAATATTTCTGTTTTAAATGAACAAGAAGCAATATTTTGTTATGGTAACTAGAATGCTTTTAAAAACTTTGTTCTATTAAAAAAAACCAGTTTGCTGAATAAGGCTTTTCCTAAATGGAGTCTCCTCAATAAGTGTTAAAATTTACTTACCTTCATTTGGTGAAGTTTTCAACTTTGTGCAGATGCCATGTACATCACCATAGCATTCCTGTATTTTATGCAGTGCATCTGCAGCTCGAAGTTCCATAAGAGAACGGAGCTCTGCAAGAGTAACTCCAAAATCTCCATGATTAGCTTCTTTTACAGCATTTTTTACGCTGCTATATGCAACCGAGTTGTTTGCCATGTCACCCATGATGCATGCAGTCTTTAGCGTAGACAGTTTCCAGTGAGGAACAAAATTTCAACTTAAAATATTTCCAAAAGGAAAATAAATCCTTTGGGTATGAAGACAGTCAGGAGAGCAGTCACATCACCCAAGCAAGAGAGCCCGTCTGGAGAAATATCTCTGAGGTTGTCCCATGGCGCGTTCTGTTCCCCAAAGCCAAAAGGCATGGACAGTCTAGGGAGAGAATAAATACATTCAGTTACACAACAGCTATACTGAAATGCATTGTAAGACAACCCTTACTCTTTGTACTGAGGTTACCGAACAAATTTCATTTTTAATTTCCTATAATATTTTTACTTTGCATTCCACGGGCAAGAGTGACAAGGAAGAAAATAGATGTTTCTCATCTCAAAACAACCTTGCATAATTGGATTTCATTAAATCATTAACTTTGCAACAACTGTTGCCTTTAACACTGGCATTTTCCTTCATATGTCCATATGGTTCATCATCAAGCAGCAACCTTTAAAAATACCTAAAATTAAATCTGTTTCCAGGGAAATGGATCTTGTAGCATCCACAAGTGAAGTCACATGGAGAAAGAACATGCTCATTAAAAACTCCCTCTTTCCAACAATGCTCTCGCCCCTCAGAGTTTGGGATGAGCAAGCTTTCTTGTGTTCCCATTAATCAGAAATGGGAAAAGAACAGAAGAAAAACAACTTCAACACTGAGCTAGCCAACACATGAAGTACTTCTGTATTCTAAGTAGGATTATATCTTCAGGTAGACCTAGCTCTTAATAAATTTTTCATGTTAATAGTTTTAGCCCTGCTCCAGCCCACTTCATCACAATTCAAGCCTCACACAGTATCTCTGTTTAATTCTTTGAAGAGAGGGGAAAATGGCACAATACCACCTTTCTACAGAAGGGATGAGGAGACTGAGAGCAGCTCTTCCATTTGATGATCAATGCATTGTAGCTGAGAAATTATCACCCAG